>NC_134247.1:40672078-41303953 GCF_965152275.1 Natator depressus
AAAAGCTTATGCTCAATAATACTGGTTAGTCTGTAAGGTGCCACAAGTCCTCCTTTTGTTTTTGCAGCACGCTGGGTTGATCGCTAGGACCCAGGAGCGGCTGGGGGGCGGCTCCGGGGGGAGCGATCGCGGGGCTCAGGCCCGGCCCAGGAAGTGACTCGCAGCCGCTGCCGGGACTCTGGCTCCCAGGCTCCCGGCGAGATCCCCGAGCCCCGGCGGCTGGTGCTGGGAGCCCGGAGCCCGGGCTGCAGCCGGGAGAGGGGAATCTCCAGCCGGGCCCTGCCCGCTGCTCCCCGGGAGCCTCTCCCAGGGCAGAGTCCCCAGCCCGGCCAGGGCCCCTTCCCGGCCCGGCCCGGCCCCTGCCCCGGGGGGCCCCGCTCGGAGGGAAGGTGAGAGAGACCCGCCCCCCCCGCGGTCACCCCCGGGCTGCAGGGGGCAGAGGATAAAGAGATGCAGGGGGACTTGTGGGCAGGACGGGAGAAGGGGGCGGGGGAGGCGGGTGATGGGGATGCAGGGGGGCAGGAAGGGATGGGGGAGGGGCAGGGATGATGGGGCGATGCAGGGGGAGGGGGGATGTGGGGTGGCTGGAGGGAAACTGTGAGAGCAAGCGCAGACTGGCTGGGGGAGGGGAGAGCCTGGGGCAGGGAGCAGGCGGCGGGGGGGGGGGACACAAGGCAGCTCCCCCCGCCCCATGGGGTAGGAGAGGGTGAGGGGCTGCCCCTCCCAGCAGCCAGCCAGATTCTTTTCTTGGATCTGGTCAAACAAGCTTTGGGGAGTGAGTGGGCAGTGGACTAACCCTCATTGGGGGGGGGGGGGGCAATTTTAACTGTGATTCCAGGGGCTACTTAGCACCTGAAAACTCTTGGGGTTTTTTTGCTGACAGGCTCACCAGATCTCATTCTGACATTAAAAAAAGAGCATTAGATAAATATTAGACCCACTCAGCTCTAATAGAAACATGTTCTCAAAGCTTGTGTCAAGTCACGTGAGGGACACCGGTTAGGTCTTGGAATTTTTAGTAACTCTTGAATTCAACAATTGAAAGAATTGTAGAAAAATCTGGATTTGTTCCTATCACTTTTTTTGCCGTTCACCAAGTTTGGAATAGATCATTTAACATTCGGAACCATCCTCCTAGGGCAAGACCCGTGAGTTTATACGGCACGTGCTCTAGGGGTGTTACCCCACTACAAATAGTAAGTTGAAGCTGACTCGAAAACAGGAGTGAAACTGAGACTTTAAAGTCCCTTTCCCAGTATTGCCAACTCCAAATGTTTCAGAATTGTGAGATTGGCTTTAAAATCATAGACTGTGTACAAATAATAGATTTGGTGCTTATTTGCCTTCAGCTGTTTGAGCCTTTAGGGTGTACTGGGGTCTCCTTGTGAAGCTTTCTCCACAGCCACAAGGGCGAGAAACTTCATTTTTCTTTAAGAAGGAAGGCTGAAATCATCACACCTCCACCTGACTCCAGGAGCTGGGGCTTTAAGGAAAAGAATCATTCTCCTGAGGCTCATGAGAAAATCATGAGAGTTGGCAATGCTGCTTTCACTTTTGGTTAAAGGCTAGTTACTTTCCAGAAGGCTCTTCAACACGACAGTACAGTGACTGAGTTGCAGTTCTCACAGGAGACTATTTAAAACCAAACACCAGGAAAATTCCAGATTTTAAAGCTGAGGGGGAAAAAATGAGACTTCTGAGGTGTATCAAGGGCCATGGCAGGCAGGAAAGGAAAATAAACAGGCCCAGGAGCTCTGGGCAGCTCTCCTCTTGAAAGGAAGTTGGAGGGTCAAATCTAGTCCTAATCCAGTAAAACATCCCCTCCACTCATCGATCTTAACATGTGCTGAATAACTATGCACTTTCTACTTAAATAGCAGAGTCATCTTATCCAGGGCTACACATTTTATACACACTGGCTCAGGGATGGTATTTACTGGCAGATCTGAACTGTGCTGAGCGCACAGATGGTGCCCAGTGAATAATACAAATCATGACAATCATCTACTTTATGGACTCTGAGGATGCAATTTCTGTTCTTTGTTCTGCAATTGGCCTGGATCCAGCTGCAGGGACCAGCCAGTGAATTTGGCCTGCATGGGGAGGGGCTCCCTGTGTGAGTCCCAGAGCTGCTGCCCTCATGGACACAGCCAGGTTCAAACCCTGTTAGCAGTGGGAGGGACTGATCTGCCTAATCAGAGCCAAGGGAGAGTGGAGGGACTGGCAGGGGCAGCAGGAGCAAGAATGGGGGAGGCAGGTTCCCAGCTCCCAGACCTGCCCAGATCCATTCCCTGCACCCTCCTGGGCAGACTGACTCTCCTGGGAACAAGGGGAGGAGCTGAGAGAGGAAAAGCCAGTTGCTGACTCTGCTGAACACCCCACTACTGGGGCGGAGGGGAGGGGGGGCGGCTAGAGGGGGGTTACACTACACTAGTGGTTTCCAACCTTTTTACGCAAAAGATCAACTTTGAATTTGGATCTACCCCTGCCCTTCTCTGAGGCCTGGCCCCACTCCATTCCCCCTCCCTCCATCACATGCTCTCATGCACCCTCACTCACTTTCACTGGGCTGGGGTAGAGGGTTGGGGTGCTGGAGGGGTGCAGGCTCTGGGCTGGGGCTGAGGGCGACTTCCCCCAGCGCCGGTGGGTGCTCGTGCCTGCCTGCTCCCTGCCCCTCCTCAACTCCATCCCTTCCCCATCCCCATTCCCTGCCCCCCTTCCAACTCCTTCCCCAAAGTACATGCCCCAAATCCACCCCCTCCCGGCCCCTATTGGATCCCTGCCCAAATCCCCACCCTGGGAGAAGCAGGACCCATCCGCTTGCTCATTGCCGGGGGGGGGGGGAGGTGAGCTCGGGTGGGGAGCTCCTGGTGGGTGCTCTGCATGCACCAATTTTCCCCGTGGGTGCTCCAGCCCCAGAGCACCCACGGAGTCGGCGCCTATGCCTGAGGGGCTTGGGGTATGGAGGGGGCTCTTGGCTGAGCCTGGGGCAGGAGGTTGGGGTGCAGAAGGGTGTGAGGGGTGCAAGCTCTGGACTGGAAGATTGGGTGCAGGAGGGGGCTCTGGGCTGGGGCAGAGTGTTTGGGGTACAGGAGGGGATGCAGGGTGCAGGCTCTCGGAGGGCCTTTGGGTGCATGAGGGGGCTCAGGGCTGGGGGAGGGGGCTCAGGGTACAGGAGGGGGTTTGGGGTGCTGGCTCTGGGAGGGCACTCTGTGCTGGGGTTGGGGTTTGGGAGGGGACACAGGTTGCAGCTCCCGGGGGGGCGGGTGGCACTTACCTCAGGCAGTAGTGCTGCAGGGCTAAGGCAGGCTCCCTGCCTACCCTGACCCCACGCCACTCCAGGAAGTGGCCGGCTCGTCCTGTGGCCTGGGGGGGGGCGGACACAGCTCCGCGCCCTGTCCCTCTCTGCAGGCACCGCCCCCACAGCATCCAGTTGCAGTTCCCCGTTTCTGGCCAATGGGAGTTGCGTGGGCAATGCCTGCAGACAGGAGCAGCGAGCTGAGACCCCCCTGTGCCCCACCCCCAGGGGCTGCGCTGCCGCAGGGCCGTGCCAGCTGCTTCCGGGAGTGGCATGGGGCGAGGGCAGGCAGGGAGCCTGTCTGAGCCCGTTGCATCGCTGGACATTTAGCGGCCTGTGATCGAGATCGACTGTCAGAGGCTCCAGGATCCACTGGTTGGTGACAACCACATACGTTGCAGGGCAATCCCTTGAAGTGGCTCCTTTGATTCTGCTCTTTTTCTTGAGTTTGGCGCCGAGATGCTCTTACGGGGAGAGTTTAAAACTGCCCGGTGGGTTTAGTCCTGCTGGGACGGGACGGGCCTGGCCTGTGTTGTAATAAACTTGGTTTCTTTCCAGCATGGCAGAGTCCAGAGCGTCTGTGTGCAGGGAGAGAGCCTGGGGGGAGTCGGGGTGTCACATGGACTTAAGCTCCTTCTGAAACCCCCTCCCTCCCATTGCTTCTCTCGCCTGACAGGCTGAGGAATCACGTCCACATTTTGCTCCAGATCGACCCAGGAGACAGGCAGGGAAGTGCTGTGATGGAGCCAGCTGAGGTAGGGCTTTTCAGGGAGCTGCTGGGCGGGTGGAGGGAGAGGGAGGGAGGAGACAGGGTGTGATAAACCTGTTGATTTTCGGAGCTGGCCCATTGGCTGGGGGGAAACATTTCCCCATTTCTGAAACAGGTAACACCAGTGATGAGCTGCCAAAAGCTGAAGAAGTGGTTCCTTCACTCGCTCTTGGTCTTCGGCGGCAGGTCCTGAAGGACGTGCTGCCGAAGACCTGGAGCGAGTGAAGACCCGCTGCCAATGTGCCACCGAAGACCCAGAGCGCCGCCAGGTGAGTAAAAATTACAAAGGGATTCTCACGGGAGCCTCCCCAGCGAGAGAGCAGGCAGGCCAGACCCCTTTAAACAACCGGTTCTAAACCGGCTTCAAAATTAACAACCGGTTCACGTGAACCAGTGCGAACTGACTCCACCTGACCACTGGGTAACACCCCCCTCAGCCGGGCTGAGAACATTTTCCAGACTCCCAGTGCTGGAGCCTGACCCCACTGGCCAGAGGCTGCTGTGAAATACGAAGGGAAGCTGTCGGGATTCCTGTCTCTGTGCCCGGCTCGGAGCTCTGCTTCCCGTATCAGCCTGTGGCTGGCAGGCGGGTGGGAAATGAGAAATGCCCTGCTCCGTGTGCTGGGGGGACAAGGAGCTCTCACCTTCTCCCACCCCCTGAAGTGTCCTGGCTGCTCCGAGCAGGGTGGGGGTGGGATTCTGATTTTCTAGGCCCCCCAGAGCTTCCGAGATGTTCATTTTTTCTTCTTCCTTTCCCGTGTGACCAGTGGGATTGTGGCTGGGGCAGCAGGTGCTGAGTGGGGGACTCTTGTTGTTCCAGATGCCGGTGACCTTCGAGGAGGTGGCTGTGTATTTCACCCAGGGGCAGGGGGCTCTGCTGGACCCCGCTCAGAGAGCCCTCTACAGGGACGTCATGCAGGAGAACTACGAGACGGTGACCTCGCTGGGTAAGGGATCCCTGTCCCCTCGGTTATTAGAAAGTTTCGGGCCTGCATTTCTGACTCTGGTCAGGTTCTTCCCTGGTCAGTTAGATTGCAGGGGAATGGGTTCCATAGTCCAGAGCTGCCGTGTGAGAGAGACCTGCATCTCCAGACCCCCTCCGATGGGACCAGGGTGTCAAAACGGAGATGCTAAACCCTCCCCACCATTCCAGCTTTCAAGGCCAAGAAGCCATGTATTGTCCTGTGTGTATTGTTTCTCATTTGCACACAGAATCCCTGTTCACCTCCCTCCTTGGGACTAGCTCCAGCCCTGGGGAGGGCTCTGGGCTCTGCAGGGGTAACTTCAGAGCTGTGTGTGCGTCAGCAAGGGCCCCAGAGTGCACAAATCCTGCAAACTCCTAGCGAGGGTGTAAAAATTCTCTCCACCTCCCCAGACATCTGCGTCTCCCAAGGGGGCTCAGTGACCATGTTCCTGTCCCTTTGGATTCCTTATTCTCCCAACACAGCACGGGGACAGGTTCCACTCACGGATTGTCCTTTGTGACAGACACACTCCCAATCCTCCATGCAACCTGATCTGGTCTGATTTCACCCTCTGCGCAGGATTTCCCTTTCCCAAACCTGACCTCATCGCCCGGCTGGAACGAGGGGAAGGGCCGTGGGTCCCGGATCTCCAGGCCTCGGTGGAAAAAGAGATCCCAAGAGGCACTCGCACAGGTGAGGACTGACAGAAACCATCGGGTGAATTAAGGAAAAAGTTGAGAATCCCAGAAAAGTGGTGTGAGTAAGAGCCCTCAGTTGCTCCTCATCTCAGCCGGAGTAGGGCTGTAGTCAGCAGATACTGCTCATGTCTTTCCACCCAGCCTATTAGCTGCAGGAGTTTCCTTCCCAACTTTCCTTCTACGCGAGTGTTTGGGGGGAAGTAGAGGCAGAATCCAATTACTCAACCTTCAGAGTGTTAGCAGATTCCTCTTTCTCCCCAGCACAATGACTCCTGTCTTGATTGTAAAAAGAAAAGGAGTACTTGTGGCACCTTAGAGACTAACCAATTTATTTGAGCATGAGCTTTCGTGAGCTACAGCTCACTTCATCGGATGCATAGCATATCGTGGAAACTGCAGAAGACATTATATACACAGAGACCATGAAACAAAACTTCCTCCCACCCCACTCTCCTGCTGGTAATAGCTTATCTAAAGTGATCATCAAGTTGGGCCATTTCCAGCACAAATCCAGGTTTTCTCACCCTCCGTCCCCCCCCCCCCCCCACACACACACAAACTCACTCTCCTGCTGGTAATAGCCCATCCCTCTTTGAAACCTCTCTTTACAATGCGCTTGATAATCAAGGTGGGCCATTTCCAGCACAAATCCAGGTTTTCTCACCCCCGGCCCGCCCCCCAAAACACACACACAAACTCACTCTCCTGCTGGCAATAGCTCATCCACACTGACCACTCTCCTTACAATGTGCACAGCAATCAAGGTGGGCCATTTCCAGCATAAATCCAAGTTTAACCAGAACGTCTTGGGGCGGGGGGGGGGGGGGGGGTTTGTAGGAAAAAAACAAGGGGAAATAGGCTACCTTGCATAATGACTTAGCCACTCCCAGTCTCTATTCAAGCCCAAATTAATAGTATCCAATTTGCAAATGAATTCCAATTCAGCAGTTTCTGAATTCCTGATCAACATCCTCTACAGCAAACAGGGAAAGATTAAGAATGAGCTCTCAAAAATGGATACTCTCATAAAAAACCAACCTTCCACACAAACTTCCTCGTGGCTGGATTTTACTAAAACTAGACAAGCCATTTACAACGCACACTTTACTTCTCTACAAAAGAAAAAGGACACTAAACTTTCTAAACTACTACAGGCTACAAGGGGCCACAGCAATGGTTCCCTCAACCCACCCAGCAATATTGTTAACCTATCCAACTATACTCTCAGCCCAGCAGAAGCAGCTGTCCTATCTCGGGGCCTCTCCTTCTGCCCCTCCACCCCCACGAACATGATACAGTTCTGTGGTGACCTAGAATCCTATTTTCGACGTCTCCGACTCAAGGAATATTTCCAAAATACCTCTGAACAACATACTAATCCACAGAGGCCTCCCTACCAACATTACAAAAAGAAGGATTCTAGGTGGACTCCTCCTGAAGGTCGAAACCGCAGACTGGACTTCTACATAGAGTGCTTCCGCCGACGTGCACGGGCTGAAATTGTGGAAAAGCAGCATCACTTGCCCCATAACCTCAGCAGTGCAGAACACAATGCCATCCACAGCCTCAGAAACAACTCTGACATCATAATCAAAAAGGCTGACAAAGGAGGTGCTGTTGTCATCATGAATAGGTCGGAATATGAACAAGAGGCTGCTCGGCAGCTCTCCAACACCACTTTCTACAAGCCATTACCCTCTGATCCCACTGAGAGTTACCAAAAGCATCTACAGCATTTGCTCAAGAAACTTCCTGGAAAAGCACAAGATCAAATCCGCACAGACACACCCCTGGAACCCCGACCTGGGATATTCTATCTACTACCCAAGATCCATAAACCTGGAAATCCTGGGCGCCCCATCATCTCAGGCATTGGCACCCTGAGAGCAGGATTGTCTGGCTATGTAGACTCCCTCCTCAGGCCCTACGCTACCAGCACTCCCAGCTACCTTCGAGACACCACTGACTTCCTGAGGAAACTACAATCCATCGGTGATCTTCCTGATAACACCATCCTGGCCACTATGAATGTAGAAGCCCTCTGCACCAACATTCCACACAAAGATGGACTACAAGCCGTCAAGAACACTATCCCCGATAATGTCACGGCTAACCTGGTGGCTGAACTTTGTGACTTTGTCCTTACCCATAACTATTTTACATTTGGGGACAATGTATACCTTCAGATCAGCGGCACTGCTATGGGTACCCGCATGGCCCCACAGTATGCCAACATTTTTATAGCTGATTTAGAACAACGCTTCCTCAGCTCTCGTCCCCTAACGCCCCTACTCTACTTGCGCTATATTGATGACATCTTCATCATCTGGACGCATGGAAAAGAAGCCCTTGAGGAATTCCACCATGATTTCAACAATTTCCATCCCACCATCAACCTCAGCCTGGTCCAGTCCACACAAGAGATCCACTTCCTGGACACTACAGTGCTAATAAACGATGGTCACATCAACACCACCCTATACCGGAAACCTACTGACCGCTATTCCTACCTACATGCCTCCAGCTTTCACCCTGACCACACCACACGATCCATCGTCTACAGCCAAGCTCTGCGATACAACCGCATTTGCTCCAACCCCTCAGACAGAGACAAACACCTACAAGATCTCTATCAAGCATTCTTACAACTACAATACCCACCTGCGGAAGTGAAGAAACAGATTGATAGAGCCAGAAGAGTTCCCAGAAGTCACCTACTACAGGACAGGCCCAACAAAGAAAATAACAGAACGCCACTAGCCGTCACCTTCAGCCCCCAACTAAAACCCCTCCAACGCATTATTAAGGATCTACAACCTATCCTGAAGGATGACCCAACACTCTCACAAATCTTGGGAGAAAGGCCAGTCCTTGCCTACAGACAGCCCCCCAACCTGAAGCGAATACTCACCAACAACCACATACCACACAACAGAACCACTAACCCAGGAACCTATCCTTGCAACAAAGCCCGTTGCCAACTGTGCCCACATATCTATTCAGGGGACACCATCACAGGGCCTAACAACATCAGCCACACTATCAGAGGCTCGTTCACCTGCACATCCACCAATGTGATATATGCCATCATGTGCCAGCAATGCCCCTCTGCCATGTACATTGGTCAAACTGGACAGTCTCTACGTAAAAGAATAAATGGACACAAATCAGATGTTAAGAATTATAACATTCATAAACCAGTCGGAGAACACTTCAATCTCTCTGGTCACGCAATTACAGACATGAGGGTCGCTATCTTAAAGCAAAAAAACTTCAAATCCAGACTCCAGCGAGAAACTGCTGAATTGGAATTCATTTGCAAATTGGATACTATTAATTTGGGCTTGAATAGAGACTGGGAGTGGCTAAGTCATTATGCAAGGTAGCCTATTTCCCCTTGTTTTTTTCCTACAAACCCCCCCCCCCCCCGCCCCAAGACGTTCTGGTTAAACTTGGATTTATGCTGGAAATGGCCCACCTTGATTGCTGTGCACATTGTAAGGAGAGTGGTCAGTGTGGATGAGCTATTGCCAGCAGGAGAGTGAGTTTGTGTGTGTGTTTGGGGGGGGGGTGAGAAAACCTGGATTTGTGCTGGAAATGGCCCACCTTGATTTTCATGCACATTGTAGGGAGGGTGATCACTTTGGATAAGCTATTACCAGCAGGAGAGTGAGTTTGTGTGTGTAGTTTTTGGAGGGGGGTGGGGGGGTGAGAAAACCTGGATTTGTGCTGGAAATGGCCCACCTTGATTATCATGCGCATTGTAAAGAGAGGTTTCAAAGAGGGATGGGCTATTACCAGCAGGAGAGTGAGTTTGTGTGTGGGGGGGAGCGGAGGGTGAGAAAACCTGGATTTGTGCTGGAAATGGCCCAACTTGATGATCACTTTAGATAAGCTATTACCAGCAGGAGAGTGGGGTGGGAGGAAGTTTTGTTTCATGGTCTCTGTGTATATAATGTCTTCTGCAGTTTCCACGATATGCTATGCATCCGATGAAGTGAGCTGTAGCTCATGAAAGCTCATGCTCAAATAAATTGGTTAGTCTCTAAGGTGCCACAAGTACTCCTTTTCTTTTTACGAATACAGACTAACAGGGCTGTTACTCTGAAACCTGTCTTGATTGTCTCTCTCCCAGCAGGTGATGAGCAAGAGAGTGAGAACGAGGAAGGGAATCACCATGAGGAAGTTCCCGGGGAAGTGGAACCAGAGGGGACCTTTGTGGGAAGAGCTGAAGGGAATTTTTCCCAGTGCTTGGAGGAGGGAGAAGCCTGGGGAAATTGGCACAGGTCAGAGAGGCTGTTGGGAAACCACCCAAGGAAGAAAGTGGATGAATCTATTAAAACTGAGGAAGGAGACAAGGATTCCACAGCTCACCACACAAATCCCAAGGAAGAAAAACCCTACCAGTGTCTTGAATGTGGGAAAAGATTCATTCTGAGATCACACCTTGTGAAACATCAGATAATCCATATTGGAGAGAAACCTCTTCAATGCTTGGACTGTATGGAAAACTTCAATACCTGCTCACTTCTTAATAACCATGGGAGAAGCCACACGGGAGAGAATCCCTATCCATGCCTCGAGTGTGGGAAATGTTTCAGTGGGAAGTCAGAACTAATTAGACATCAGGCAATCCACACAGGAGAGAGACCCCACAAGTGCTTGGACTGTGGGAAAAGTTTCACATGGAGATCAGGCCTTGTTAGACATCAGGCAGTCCACGCAGGAGAGAGACCCCATAAGTGCTTGGACTGTGGGAAAAGTTTCACATGGAAATCAAGCCTAGTTACACATCAGACAGTCCACCCAGGAAAGGGACGCTATAAATGCTTGGAGTGTGGGAAAAGTTTCAGTTGGAAGTCAGGACTTATAAAACATCAGAGAATCCACACTGGAGAGAGACCCCATAAGTGCTTGGACTGTGGGAAAAGTTTCACATTGAGATCAGCCCTTGTTACACATCAGGCAATCCACACCGGAGAGGGACCCCATAAGTGCTCGGACTGTGGGAAAAGTTTCATGTGGCGATCACATCTTACTAGACATCAGAGAATCCACACAGGAGAGAGACCCCATAAGTGCTTGGACTGTGGGAAAAGTTTCACATGGAAATCAGGCCTAGTTACACATCAGAGAATCCACACCGGAGAGAGACCCCATAAGTGCTCGGACTGTGGGAAAAGTTTCATGAAGAAATCACACCTTATTAGACATCAGAGAGTCCACACAAGAGAGAGAGCATATAAATGCTTGGTTTGTGGGAAAAGCTTCAGTAACAGCACAAACCTTACTAAACATCGGAGAATCCACAGAGGAGAGAGACCCTATAAATGCCTCGAATGTGGGAACTCTTTTGGTTGGAAGTCCAATCTTATCACACATCAGAGAATCCACACAGGAGAGAGACCCCATAAGTGCTTGGACTGTGGGAAAAGTTTCACGCAGAGATCAACACTTGTTACACATCAGACAGTCCACACAGGAGAGGGATGCTATACATGCTTGGAGTGTGGGAAAAGTTTCAGTTGGAAGTCCAGTCTTATCACACACCAGAGAATCCACACAGGAGAGAGACCCCATAAGTGCTTGGACTGCGGGAAAAATTTCATACAGAGCTCAAACCTTACTAGGCATCGGAGACTCCACATAGGAGAGAGACCCCATAAGTGATTGGACTGTGGGAAAAGCTTTAGCTGCAGCTCACAACTCACTCAACATCAGAGAAGCCATACGGGAGAAAGACCCTATAAATGCCTCGAGTGTGGGAAAAGTTTCATTGGGAGTTCTCATCTTGTTGCACATCACAGAATTCACACCGGTGACAAACTTCAGAAATGCCTCAAGTGTGGGAAATGTTTCATGTGGAACTCTACCCTTATAATACATCAGAGGATCCACACAGGAGAAAGACCTTATAAGATCATCAGCTAGTCAGTGATCCTCTGGTTGACGGGTTCTGGGGAGGACACTGAGGATTGAATGGTTGGGGTGGTGGAGCTGGGAAGCAGGGGGAGCTGGGTGCTGGATTATCGAGTGTTTTGGGGATCATGGGATAAGAGGCGAGGGAGAGCACAGGGGTAGAGAGGTGCTGCCTCTCATCACTCTTCCCTTTTGTCCCTTCTCCCTGCCCCCTCTGCATTCAGACAGCACCACTGGGAGGGGCTGATTCCCACAGGACCCTTTGTGGGAGGCCTGGAGATCCCACCTCTGCCTCCACAGCATCAGCCTCTGAACGTCTGTCTATGGTAGGAAAATTGTTGGGATTACCTAGCACGTCTCCCCTGACTCTCCAACACTCTTTCTAGCCACACTGACCCTGAAGTATATTATCTATTCTGACCCTCGCCATGAGCAGAGTGATTGTTAGTCCCTGAGTTCCCCCTTTGGGGCCGGATTGTCTCATTCCCAGCCAGTCTCACATTACTCCAGGCCGTGCTGAAAAGCATTGAGTGTTTGTATATTTTTCTCCCTTAGGGAGCAGAACTAAACAGATGGTAAAAAAGTGGGGGCAGGGATAGTTAAATGTGGTGTTTTCGCTTCTGTGCTATTTCAGGGCAATAGGGTGAGTCCGAGGTATCCCCTCCTTCCTGTATCACCATCACCCTCCACACAGCAGCCTCTGTCCAAGCGATGGAGAGTATTATCCTGTCCCTGTTCTACCCCTCTGCCTCCTAAGGTGTCACTTACCACCGTGTTCCTGGCTCTAGATGCTTAAGAATCAGCTTTGATTTCTGTGATCCTCCATGAGACTTTGGAGGGCTGGAGAAGAAAGTGTCACAGACCTGCAAGGGAGGGGAAGGGAGGAATCCCAAAGAACCTCAAAGCACAGTTTACCTTTCTGATCGGTTTCTATGTATTGCTGAAATTGCTTCCAGACTTTTCTGTGCTCGTCTAGATCATTTGTAGATGGGAAGTGTTTTTTTGTTTTTGTTTTTATTTCTTATGATGATGCTAAAACTTTTCAGAGTAGCAGCCGTGTTAGTCTGTATCCGCAAAAAGAAAAGGAGGACTTGTGGCACTGTAGCTCACGAAAGCTCATGCTCTAATAAATTTGTTAGTCTCTAAAGTGCCACAAGTCCTCCTTTTCTTTTTGCTAAAACTTTTGTAACTCATAAAACCGAATTATTAGGTAAGAGGTGAAGCCAGTTTAGCCACTTCAGAAGAAAATGGCTACATTTATTTTCCTGATTTTGAGCCTTCAGATTCTCTGAGATTTCACTTTATGAATGTAAAAGTGTTTTATAGCCCGCCCTGGAGTGTGGGTTTTTCTCTATTCCAGAAGGCTGTTTAGTCACAGACTTTGATATTAGCTTAGTTTAGATGTAGCTCAGATTTATTGAGGACTTAATGAATGCCAGAATAGTCCTTTTGTATTTTATTTTAACCGTATTCTACCCTTTGTGATGTGAACTTTGTTTTATTTGAAGAATGGCAAAGGTCTGTATGTCTCAGCACATACACTGAGGGTGCCAGTTCGCGTCAAACGCCTTTAGGTGTGTTAGCAGGAACATACACTGAGGGTGCCCTTTGAACTGTCTACACCAGTGTGAAGTTGTTGTGAGAGGAAAACCAGACCATGGGCCTTTAAGTGTGTTAGCAGGAACAATACTCACACATAGAGAGTGGTATTGTCACCCCAACACTTCAAAAATCATGAGTCAGACCCCCCAAAATCGTGATATTGTCTGAAAAATCACGCCATTCTTACAAAAGATGAAATCACAATTTCTTTTTAAGTCCACCTGTTTTTTGATCTCCTCCTGCCTACTCCCAGTGCAGTGTGACTAACACAGCACTGCCCACCCGTGCATATTTATGAAAAGGAAGTGTATTTTGGCTCCTGCTGCAGGAGTTCTCATAATAATGCTAAGATCTCGGACCTTTACGCAATTATGGAGCAGGGCCTGCAGGTGCCACTTCCTGTCTCTTGACCGCCCAGGCCATGGCAGTAACCTGTTCCCATAGCTGCTAAAGTTTAGCTGCTAAAGTTTGTGCAGCTCCATGCAGGACATTTTGTGAAAGTCACTAGTTTCCCCTAAATTGTCCCTGGCCACCGGTTGTGAGAGGGACAACCACAGGAGGAACATTGAAGACTCACTCATGGATGAGGAAACTTTTCTCCCCCTCAAAAAGTCGAGGCATGCCCCATACCTTTTGTGGCCCTTCTAATGCCTCCGATCCTGCCGATCTCCGGCAGGAAGCCCTGACTCAGGAGTGGGGGATGCAGAGGAAGATGATGGAATCTTCACTCTGCCTTGCTCCTGGTCCGGAGCAGAAGCAGTGCCCGGAGCAGCCCTACCATCTGCCTCGTTCTATCTCAGACACATGGAAATAAATTGGTTCGTCTCTAAGGTGCCCCAAGTACTCCTTTTCTTCTTGAAACCAATGGGGCTATTAGCAGTGCAGTAGTACAATGAAACGTGTAAGATTTTGCAGGATTGGGAATTTAGCTTGCTCGGCTTGGGGGTTTCTCTCTACTGATATTCGGCCTGTTCCTCACACCACAACTTTCCCCAGTTTCCTTCTTCTCTGACTGCAAAGTACGTTTCAGAGTAGCAGCCGCGTTAGTCTGTATTGGCAAAAAGAAAAGGAGTACTTGGGGCACCTTAGAGACTAACCAATTTATTTGAGCATAAGCTTTCGTGAGCTACAGCATCCGATGAAGTGAGCTGTAGCTCACGAAAGCTTATGCTTAAATAAATTGGTTCGTCTCTAAGGTGCCACAAGTCCTCCTTTTCTTTTTGCAAAGTAAGTGTTTCTATGGATACCAGGATTATTTTTAATACGGTAGCAGCTAGAAGCTGCACCCAAGACCGAAGCTCTATTGTGCTCAGCATGGTACTCTATATACAGAGCATGAGAGACAGCGCCTAAGGGACAGAGCTTCTTGTCTAAATACACAAAACAGACAGAGACATGATTCTGTACGTATCGGGAGTGTCTGCTTGATTAAAGCCAGGCGCTTAAAGCAGGTTTTCAACTTCCGACATGTAAGAGAAATACATAAGCATGGGGCCATGTTCCCAGCTGGTGTAAATCAGCCTAGATCCAGCAAAGTCAACACAGCTTTGCTAAGTGACATCCAGTGAGATTCTGGCCATTGTTTCTGCCCTGGAATCACAGTGTGATTAAGTGATTAGCTCCATTGTTGTAGCTGGAAATGGCTATTCTCTGTGATTTAGCTTCCCCAGGTTTGTGCTCCTTGGCAGCCAGATGCTGCGTCCTTGCCCTTTGAACTGGGATCACCCCCAAAATAAAGTCACACAGCCCTGTGTCTCCAGCTTTTTCCCTTTAGATCCCACCTTTGAGGCCATGTGCATGCTGAGAGAAAAGAGGTTTTTTCTAACTAAGGGTCCCCAAATATGAGAAATAGATCTTGTACAAGCCTGCTGGAGATAAGGTAAGTCACAGCTTCACCTTGTTGTAGCTGATCGAGATCCACCCCACCCCACAGTGTTCCTCTCTACCAATTACACTGAGGTGAAACTACCACTTGCATTGTCTACACCAGGGTTGGTCAATAGGCGGGCCAGGGGACAAATCTGGATCTCCAGATACTTTTGAACAGACTGCAAAATCTTTTATTATCATTTTTGTTATTATTGTTGTATTGTTTTCTCTGGAATCTGGATCTTGAATATACCTTGACCAAGAAATTAGGACCCTGACAAAAAAAAAAAAATTGTCCCTGATCTACAGTATGAGTTTACAATAAGAGAAAGAGAACCTACATCCTAGTGCAGACAAATCCTCAGAGACCGTCTCTTGGAGCAGGTTTCGCCCTTTACACCTCCATGACCACCACAGTTATTGCTGATGAGCAGGAGAAATGCAAAATATTTCCTATGTCTTTACCCAGCTTTGAATACATTTCAGTACACACGGGAACCAAGCTAAAGAGTCAGCACTCTATGGCACGCAGCTGAGGAATTCCTGATTTATGTGGCTACAGCCAGCACAAGAGACAGAGCACAGGCTAGCCAGTGACATGTCAGAGTAAAACCCCAGCTCTCATCAGAGGGACATGCCGGCCTATTCCCCATTGTTGTTGTGTCCTGCTGAACATCTAAGTTCCTAACTCCCCTCCCCAGGGAGAAGCAGAATTATGGTCACGCCCTGGGTGATGACCAGGTGCAGCTTGTGTGCTGGTAACAAGC
The DNA here is from genome assembly GCF_965152275.1 of Natator depressus. Classification (NCBI taxonomy): domain Eukaryota; kingdom Metazoa; phylum Chordata; order Testudines; family Cheloniidae; genus Natator; species Natator depressus. Next base: position 40,687,966 of record NC_134247.1, read on the forward strand.
TGTAGCATGTTTGCTCTTGGTTGATTCTCACTTGAGCTCATCGGTATTTTCTCCTCTCATCACCCTGAAAGTGAAAAGGTCTATAACTCTCTAATCACACCCGCAGCATGTTGGATCATATTAAAGAAGTTCTGTATTAAAATCACAAATGAGTTTGATTCTGCATAGTTTAAAATCCAGGGTATTACTAATTAAGAGGTCTCTTGGTTTTTGGTACTGTTTCTCTCCCTCTATGTGTGAAACTTGCAAGCTGCTAATTGCGTTAGTACATTCTAAGACAGAGTCTGTTCTCCAAGCAATTCACACAGAGAGAGACTCAAAGCAATACTCTGTAACAACGGAAACAGCACCCAGAGACTCTGCGCCCTTTTGTTGTATTAACAATTGTGATTAAAATAGAGATAGAGGATGTATGTGGATGGATGCTTGGTGTGGATAATAACTGAATGATCAGGGAGGTGCCAGCCGAAGAATCCAGTGTCCATCGGCTGAAGAAGGCGTCAAGTGGAAATCACCAGAGGACCCCCGGAGGGCAGACTGGAATCGACCCAACAGTTACCTAACAGTAACTATGGTAACTATGATAACAACCTTGCAGAACCTGTGTGTGTGTGTTTGTATGAATGAATGTGTTAATAAATATGAGATTGAATGGAATGTTATAGCTATTAATAACTGCTTACTATGATTCTTTCTGTATTCACAAGAAATGTGGTATTTTGCCTTTTCCCCTTTAATAAGATCCTGCTTGTTTTTATTTTATTGGTATAACAAGCACCCCTGAATTCATGCCCTGCACACTAGTGTAATAATATTTGCACCAACATGCCTTCAAGGGTGTCAGTGAAAAGCTCAAACAACGAGGAGTCCTTGTGGCACCTTGGAGTCTAACAAATTGATTTGGGCATAAGCTTTCGTGCGCTAGAACTCACTTCATCAGATGCATGGAGTGGAAAATATAGGAGAAGGTATATATGTACTTGTGGGGTTGGGGGTTTAAATTGCGACAGACACAAAGAAGGGGGCCCGATTAAATAAATTTGAGAACCACTGCTCTACGCTATTATGGTCACCACTTTTATAAAATGAAGATAAAACTTCTACAAAGTCTGCCTTGTGAGGTATCATATGAAAAGTCATTGTCTGCTGAACATTATTGTTCTGTTAAAATGTATGTATTAACATTGGGTATGGAGTTGTGAGATTTTGCTACATGTTTGTTCCTGAAACATGCCGTAACGCTGAAAAACGCCCTCGGAGCCAGGTGCTCTGTAAATCTGAAAGACTAGCTCCTCAGAGCCAGGTGCTAAGTGTCCATTGATTGCTTAGCCGGCCATTCACCAGCAGGGGAGTTGTGAATAAGAAATGTACTGGTTTCAGAGTGGTAGCCGTGTTAGTCTGCATCAGCAAAAAGAACGAGGAGTACTTGTGGCACCTTAGAGAGTAACAAATTTATTTGGGCATAAGCTTTCGTGGGCTAAAACCCACTTCATCGGATGCATGCAGTGGAAAATACAGTAGGAAGTTAGATAGATAGATATACAGAGAACATGAAAAAAATGGGTGTTGCCATATCAACTCTAACGAGACTAATTGATTAAGGTGGGCTATTATCAGCAGGAGAAAAAAAGCTTTTGTAGTGCTAATCTGGATGGTCCCTTTCCAACAGTTGACAAGAAGGTGTGAGTAAAAGTAGGGGAAAAATTAGCATGGGGAAATAGTTTTTCCTTTGCCTAATGACTCATCCACTCTCAGTCTTTATTCAAGCCTAATTTAATGGTGTCCAGTTTGCAAATGAATTCCAGTTCTGCAGTTTCTCATTGGATTCTGGTTTTGAAGTTTTTTGTGGAAAAATTGTGACTTTTAGGTCTGTAATTGAGTGTCCAGGGAGATTGAAGTGTTCTCCGACTGGTTTTTGAATGTCATAATTCTTGACATCTGATTTGTGTCCATTTATTCTTTTGCATAGAGACTGTCCAGTTTGGCCAATGTACATGGCAGAGGGGCATTGCTGGCACATGATGGCATATATCACATTGGTAGATGTGCAGGTAAACAAGCCCCTGATGGTGTGTCTGATGTGATTAGGTGCTATGATGGTGTCCCTTGAATAGGTATGTGGACAGAGTTGGCAACGGGCTTTGTTGCAAGGATAGGTTCCTGGGTGAGTGTTTTTGTTGTGTGGTGTGTGGTTGCTGCTGAGTATTTGCTTCAAGTTGGGGAGCTGTCTGTTAGCGAGGACTGGCCTGTCTCCCAAGGTCTGTGAGAGTGATGGGTCGTCCTCCAGGATAGGTTGTAGATCCCTGATGATGCGCTGGAGAGGTTTTAGCTGGGGGCTGAAGATGACGGCCAGTGGTGTTCTGTTACTTTCTTTGTTGGGCCTCTCCTGTAGTAGGAGACTTCTGGGTACTCTTCTGGCTCCGTCAATCTGTTTCTTCACTTCAGTCGGTGGGTACTGCAGTTTTTTCACCTGAAGAATGGTTGGAAGCTCACATGTGCCACAGACTGATTGTCGCCTGCCCGCCAGCTGGGGGTTAACCTCCAAGATGAGAGTGGTATAAAAACAAGGGAGAGTGGCCTCCATTTTTACCTCTCCTCCCCCATCTTTTGGAAGGCAACAAAATGCCTTGAAAGACAACAGGAGCACTGGACTGGGGAGGGCAGACCAAGGCTGGAAGGAAATCCAGCCTGGGTACTAAGAACTGTGAACTGCCTGCAACATGGGGTGGGGTGGGAAAAGCTGTTTGCTTCACATCTTACTTAGGTTGATAAAATGTAGGATTTAAAATGCATGTTGACCATTTATTTTTGTTGTAACCAAATTGGACCTTTTACACCTTTATCGCTTGTGACCACTTAAAATCTACCTTTCTCTCATTAGTAAACTTGTTTTATTGTTTTATCCAAACCAGTGTGTTTTCATCAAAGTGTTTGGGGAATTTCACTTGAGATAACAAGGCTGTTGTCTGACCAGCATCCTTTGTGGGGAGGACAAACGAATTAATGAGCTTGGACAGCACAGTGCACAGACTGGGCAGTACAAGACTCACATTTCTGGGGTGCAAGGCCGGGACTAGTGAACTGGTTTATGTTGCTCTGTAATTTACTTCATGAGTGGCTGGCTAGTGGCACTCAGTCCTGTGTAGCTGGGAGTGACTTTGAAGGCTGGTGGCTGTGTGGGAGAAGAGCCGGGAGGGGTTTGTTGTTCGCAGGGGGAAGCAGTGTGAAAGAAGCCCTGGGATGGAGAACTAAGCAGTTCAACAGTCCAGATTGTACCCTGGGGTATGTCTCACACCTGCTGTTTCCTGGCATCCAGCATGGCACCACTGGACTCTCATCATCCTGCTGCTGAAAGAGGACCTGAGCAGGGCTAACCAGAGAGGGGGAACCAGCCGACATCCTCTATTCCACAAGCTTCGGCTAAAGCCTGAACTATTCCCGGGATGTGACTTGGGGTTGTGCTGTCACCCTTCCCCTCAGGCATCATTTTCCTTCCCCACCTTAGTTCTGCTCTCTCCTCTCTCTCCCTTTGCCTTGTGTCTCCTACAAGTCTGGCTCAGCCCGTCCACACAACGCCACCTTTCTTCAGCCGTGCTTGTAGCCTGTGACCAGAAACGCTGCAGCATGGTGGGTTTCAGAGTAACAGCCGTGTTAGTGTGTATTCGCAAAAAGAAAAGGAGGACTTGTGGCACCTTAGAGACTAACCAATTTATTTGAGCATAAGCTTTTGCTTAAAAGCTTATGCTCAAATAGACTGGTTAGTCTGTAAGGTGCCACAAGTCCTCCTTTTGTTTTTGCAGCACGCTGGGTTGATCGCTAGGACCCAGGAGCGGCTGGGGGGCGGCTCCGGGGGGAGCGATCGCGGGGCTCAGGCCCGGCCCAGGAAGTGACTCGCAGCCGCTGCCGGGACTCTGGCTCCCAGGCTCCCGGCGAGATCCCCGAGCCCCGGCGGCTGGTGCTGGGAGCCCGGAGCCCGGGCTGCAGCCGGGAGAGGGGAATCTCCAGCCGGGCCCTGCCCGCTGCTCCCCGGGAGCCTCTCCCAGGGCAGAGTCCCCAGCCCGGCCAGGGCCCCTTCCCGGCCCGGCCCGGCCCCTGCCCCGGGGGGCCCCGCTCGGAGGGAAGGTGAGAGAGACCCGCCCCCCCCGCGGTCACCCCCGGGCTGCAGGGGGCAGAGGATAAAGAGATGCAGGGGGACTTGTGGGCAGGACGGGAGAAGGGGGCGGGGGAGGCGGGTGATGGGGATGCAGGGGGGCAGGAAGGGATGGGGGAGGGGCAGGGATGATGGGGCGATGCAGGGGGAGGGGGGATGTGGGGTGGCTGGAGGGAAACTGTGAGAGCAAGCGCAGACTGGCTGGGGGAGGGGAGAGCCTGGGGCAGGGAGCAGGCGGCGGGGGGGGGGGACACAAGGCAGCTCCCCCGCCCCATGGGGTAGGAGAGGGTGAGGGGCTGCCCCTCCCAGCAGCCAGCCAGATTTCTTTTCTTGGATCTGGTCAAACAAGCTTTGGGGAGTGAGTGGGCAGTGGACTAACCCTCATTGGGGGGGGGGGGGGCAATTTTAACTGTGATTCCAGGGGCTACTTAGGCACCTGAAAACTCTTGGGGTTTTTTTGCTGACAGGCTCACCAGATCTCATTCTGACATTAAAAAAAGAGCATTAGATAAATATTAGACCCACTCAGCTCTAATAGAAACATGTTCTCAAAGCTTGTGTCAAGTCACGTGAGGGACACCGGTTAGGTCTTGGAATTTTTAGTAACTCTTGAATTCAACAATTGAAAGAATTGTAGAAAAATCTGGATTTGTTCCTATCACTTTTTTTGCCGTTCACCAAGTTTGGAATAGATCATTTAACATTCGGAACCATCCTCCTAGGGCAAGACCCCGTGAGTTTATACGGCACGTGCTCTAGGGGTGTTACCCCACTACAAATAGTAAGTTGAAGCTGACTCGAAACAGGAGTGAAACTGAGACTTTAAAGTCCCTTTCCCAGTATTGCCAACTCCAAATGTTCAGAATTGTGAGATTGGCTTTAAAATCATGAGACTGTGTACAAATAATAGATTTGGTGCTTATTTGCCTTCAGCTGTTTGAGCCTTTAGGGTGTACTGGGGTCTCCTTGTGAAGCTTTCTCCACAGCCACAAGGGCGAGAAACTTCATTTTTCTTTAAGAAGGAAGGCTGAAATCATCACACCTCCACCTGACTCCAGGAGCTGGGGCTTTAAGGAAAAGAATCATTCTCCTGAGGCTCATGAGAAAATCATGAGAGTTGGCAATGCTGCTTTCACTTTTGGTTAAAGGCTAGTTACTTTCCAGAAGGCTCTTCAACACGACAGTACAGTGACTGAGTTGCAGTTCTCACAGGAGACTATTTAAAACCAAACACCAGGAAAATTCCAGATTTTAAAGCTGAGGGGGAAAAAATGAGACTTCTGAGGTGTATCAAGGCCATGGCAGGCAGGAAAGGAAAATAAACAGGCCCAGGAGCTCTGGGCAGCTCTTCCTCTTGAAAGGAAGTTGGAGGGTCAAATCTAGTCCTTAATCCAGTAAAACATCCCCTCCACTCATCGATCTTAACATGTGCTGAATAACTATGCACTTTCTACTTAAATAGCAGAGTCATCTTATCCAGGGCTACACATTTTATACACACTGGCTCAGGGATGGTATTTACTGGCAGATTCTGAACTGTGCTGAGCGCACAGATGGTGCCCAGTGAATAATACAAATCATGACAATCATCTACTTTATGGACTCTGAGGATGCAATTTCTGTTCTTTGTTCTGCAATTGGCCTGGATCCAGCTGCAGGGACCAGCCAGTGAATTTGGCCTGCATGGGGAGGGGCTCCCTGTGTGAGTCCCAGAGCTGCTGCCCTCATGGACACAGCCAGGTTCAAACCCTGTTAGCAGTGGGAGGGACTGATCTGCCTAATCAGAGCCAAGGGAGAGTGGAGGGACTGGCAGGGGCAGCAGGAGCAAGAATGGGGGAGGCAGGTTCCCAGCTCCCAGACCTGCCCAGATCCATTCCCTGCACCCTCCTGGGCAGACTGACTCTCCTGGGAACAAGGGGAGGAGCTGAGAGAGGAAAAGCCAGTTGCTGACTCTGCTGAACACCCCACTACTGGGGCGGAGGGGGAGGGGGGGCGGCTAGAGGGGGTTACACTACACTAGTGGTTTCCAACCTTTTTACGCAAAAGATCAACTTTTGAATTTGGATCTACCCTGCCCCTTCTCTGAGGCCTGGCCCCACTCCATTCCCCCTCCCTCCATCACATGCTCTCATGCACCCTCACTCACTTTCACTGGGCTGGGGTAGAGGGTTGGGGTGCTGGAGGGGGTGCAGGCTCTGGGCTGGGGCTGAGGGCGACTTCCCCCAGCGCCGGTGGGTGCTCGTGCCTGCCTGCTCCCTGCCCCTCCTCAACTCCATCCCTTCCCCATCCCCATTCCCTGCCCCCCTTCCAACTCCTTCCCCAAAGTACATGCCCCAAATCCACCCCCTCCCGGCCCCTATTGGATCCCTGCCCCAAATCCCCACCCTGGGAGAAGCAGGACCCATCCGCTTGCTCATTGCCGGGGGGGGGGGGGAGGTGAGCTCGGGTGGGGAGCTCCTGGTGGGTGCTCTGCATGCACCAATTTTCCCCGTGGGTGCTCCAGCCCCAGAGCACCCACGGAGTCGGCGCCTATGCCTGAGGGGCTTGGGGTATGGAGGGGGCTCTTGGCTGAGCCTGGGGCAGGAGGTTGGGGTGCAGAAGGGTGTGAGGGGTGCAAGCTCTGGACTGGAGATTGGGTGCAGGAGGGGGCTCTGGGCTGGGGCAGAGTGTTGGGGTACAGGAGGGGATGCAGGGTGCAGGCTCTCGGAGGGCCTTTGGGTGCATGAGGGGGCTCAGGGCTGGGGGAGGGGGCTCAGGGTACAGGAGGGGGTTTGGGGTGCTGGCTCTGGGAGGGCACTCTGTGCTGGGGTTGGGGTTTGGGAGGGGACACAGGTTGCAGGCTCCGGGGGGGCGGGTGGCACTTACCTCAGGCAGTAGTGCTGCAGGGCTAAGGCAGGCTCCCTGCCTACCCTGACCCCACGCCACTCCAGGAAGTGGCCGGCTCGTCCCTGTGGCCTGGGGGGGGGCGGACACAGCTCCGCGCCCTGTCCCTCTCTGCAGGCACCGCCCCCACAGCATCCAGTTGCAGTTCCCCGTTTCTGGCCAATGGGAGTTGCGTGGGCAATGCCTGCAGACAGGAGCAGCGAGCTGAGACCCCCCTGTGCCCCACCCCCAGGGGCTGCGCTGCCGCAGGGCCGTGCCAGCTGCTTCCGGGAGTGGCATGGGGCGAGGGCAGGCAGGGAGCCTGTCTGAGCCCCGTTGCATCGCTGGACATTTAGCGGCCTGTGATCGAGATCGACTGTCAGAGGCTCCAGGATCCACTGGTTGGTGACAACCACACTACGTTGCAGGGCAATCCCTTGAAGTGGCTCCTTTGATTCTGCTCTTTTTCTTGAGTTTGGCGCCGAGATGCTCTTACGGGGAGAGTTTAAAACTGCCCCGGTGGGTTTAGTCCTGCTGGGACGGGACGGGCCTGGCCTGTGTTGTAATAAACTTGGTTTCTTTCCAGCATGGCAGAGTCCAGAGCGTCTGTGTGCAGGGAGAGAGCCTGGGGGGAGTCGGGGTGTCACATGGACTTAAGCTCCTTCTGAAACCCCCCTCCCCTCCCATTGCTTCTCTCGCCCTGACAGGCTGAGGAATCACGTCCACATTTTGCTCCAGATCGACCCAGGAGACAGGGCAGGGAAGTGGCTGTGATGGAGCCAGCTGAGGTAGGGGCTTTTCAGGGAGCTGCTGGGCGGGTGGAGGGAGAGGGAGGGAGGAGACAGGGTGTGATAAACCTGTTGATTTTCGGAGCTGGCCCATTGGCTGGGGGGAAACATTTCCCCATTTCTGAAACAGGTAACACCAGTGATGAGCTGCCAAAAGCTGAAGAAGTGGTTCCTTCACTCGCTCTTGGTCTTCGGCGGCAGGTCCTGAAGGACGTGCTGCCGAAGACCTGGAGCGAGTGAAGGACCCGCTGCCAATGTGCCACCGAAGACCCAGAGCGCCGCCAGGTGAGTAAAAATTACAAAGGGATTCTCACGGGAGCCTCCCCAGCCGAGAGAGCAGGCAGGCCAGACCCCTTTAACAACCGGTTCTAAACCGGCTTCAAAATTTAACAACCGGTTCACGTGAACCAGTGCGAACTGACTCCACCTGACCACTGGGTAACACCCCCCTCAGCCGGGCTGAGAACATTTTCCAGACTCCCAGTGCTGGAGCCTGACCCCACTGGCCAGAGGCTGCTGTGAAATACGAAGGGAAGCTGTCGGGATTCCTGTCTCTGTGCCCGGCTCGGAGCTCTGCTTCCCGTATCAGCCTGTGGCTGGCAGGCGGGTGGGAAATGAGAAATGCCCTGCTCCGTGTGCTGGGGGGACAAGGAGCTCTCACCTTCTCCCACCCCCTGAAGTGTCCTGGCTGCTCCGAGCAGGGTGGGGGTGGGATTCTGATTTTCTAGGCCCCCCAGAGCTTCCGAGATGTTCATTTTTTCTTCTTCCTTTCCCGTGTGACCAGTGGGATTGTGGCTGGGGCAGCAGGTGCTGAGTGGGGGACTCTTGTTGTTCCAGATGCCGGTGACCTTCGAGGAGGTGGCTGTGTATTTCACCCAGGGGCAGGGGGCTCTGCTGGACCCCGCTCAGAGAGCCCTCTACAGGGACGTCATGCAGGAGAACTACGAGACGGTGACCTCGCTGGGTAAGGGATCCCTGTCCCCTCGGTTATTAGAAAGTTTCGGGCCTGCATTTCTGACTCTGGTCAGGTTCTTCCCTGGTCAGTTAGATTGCAGGGGAATGGGTTCCATAGTCCAGAGCTGCCGTGTGAGAGAGACCTGCATCTCCAGACCCCCTCCGATGGGACCAGGGTGTCAAAACGGAGATGCTAAACCCTCCCCACCATTCCAGCTTTCAAGGCCAAGAAGCCATGTATTGTCCTGTGTGTATTGTTTCTCATTTGCACACAGAATCCCTGTTCACCTCCCTCCTTGGGACTAGCTCCAGCCCTGGGGAGGGCTCTGGGCTCTGCAGGGGTAACTTCAGAGCTGTGTGTGCGTCAGCAAGGGCCCCAGAGTGCACAAATCCTGCAAACTCCTAGCGAGGGTGTAAAAATTCTCTCCACCTCCCCAGACATCTGCGTCTCCCAAGGGGGCTCAGTGACCATGTTCCTGTCCCTTTGGATTCCTTATTCTCCCAACACAGCACGGGGACAGGTTCCACTCACGGATTGTCCTTTGTGACAGACACACTCCCAATCCTCCATGCAACCTGATCTGGTCTGATTTCACCCTCTGCGCAGGATTTCCCTTTCCCAAACCTGACCTCATCGCCCGGCTGGAACGAGGGGAAGGGCCGTGGGTCCCGGATCTCCAGGCCTCGGTGGAAAAAGAGATCCCAAGAGGCACTCGCACAGGTGAGGACTGACAGAAACCATCGGGTGAATTAAGGAAAAAGTTGAGAATCCCAGAAAAGTGGTGTGAGTAAGAGCCCTCAGTTGCTCCTCATCTCAGCCGGAGTAGGGCTGTAGTCAGCAGATACTGCTCATGTCTTTCCACCCAGCCTATTAGCTGCAGGAGTTTCCTTCCCAACTTTCCTTCTACGCGAGTGTTTGGGGGGGAAGTAGAGGCAGAATCCAATTACTCAACCTTCAGAGTGTTAGCAGATTCCTCTTTCTCCCCAGCACAATGACTCCTGTCTTGATTGTAAAAAGAAAAGGAGTACTTGTGGCACCTTAGAGACTAACCAATTTATTTGAGCATGAGCTTTCGTGAGCTACAGCTCACTTCATCGGATGCATAGCATATCGTGGAAACTGCAGAAGACATTATATACACAGAGACCATGAAACAAAACTTCCTCCCACCCCACTCTCCTGCTGGTAATAGCTTATCTAAAGTGATCATCAAGTTGGGCCATTTCCAGCACAAATCCAGGTTTTCTCACCCTCCGTCCCCCCCCCCCCCCCACACACACACAAACTCACTCTCCTGCTGGTAATAGCCCATCCCTCTTTGAAACCTCTCTTTACAATGCGCTTGATAATCAAGGTGGGCCATTTCCAGCACAAATCCAGGTTTTCTCACCCCCGGCCCGCCCCCCAAAACACACACACAAACTCACTCTCCTGCTGGCAATAGCTCATCCACACTGACCACTCTCCTTACAATGTGCACAGCAATCAAGGTGGGCCATTTCCAGCATAAATCCAAGTTTAACCAGAACGTCTTGGGGCGGGGGGGGGGGGGGGTTTGTAGGAAAAAAACAAGGGGAAATAGGCTACCTTGCATAATGACTTAGCCACTCCCAGTCTCTATTCAAGCCCAAATTAATAGTATCCAATTTGCAAATGAATTCCAATTCAGCAGTTTCTGAATTCCTGATCAACATCCTCTACAGCAAACAGGGAAAGATTAAGAATGAGCTCTCAAAAATGGATACTCTCATAAAAAACCAACCTTCCACACAAACTTCCTCGTGGCTGGATTTTACTAAAACTAGACAAGCCATTTACAACGCACACTTTACTTCTCTACAAAAGAGAAAGGACACTAAACTTTCTAAACTACTACAGGCTACAAGGGGCCACAGCAATGGTTCCCTCAACCCACCCAGCAATATTGTTAACCTATCCAACTATACTCTCAGCCCAGCAGAAGCAGCTGTCCTATCTCGGGGCCTCTCCTTCTGCCCCTCCACCCCCACGAACATGATACAGTTCTGTGGTGACCTAGAATCCTATTTTCGACGTCTCCGACTCAAGGAATATTTCCAAAATACCTGTGAACAACATACTAATCCACAGAGGCCTCCCTACCAACATTACAAAAAGAAGGATTCTAGGTGGACTCCTCCTGAAGGTCGAAACCGCAGACTGGACTTCTACATAGAGTGCTTCCGCCGACGTGCACGGGCTGAAATTGTGGAAAAGCAGCATCACTTGCCCCATAACCTCAGCAGTGCAGAACACAATGCCATCCACAGCCTCAGAAACAACTCTGACATCATAATCAAAAAGGCTGACAAAGGAGGTGCTGTTGTCATCATGAATAGGTCGGAATATGAACAAGAGGCTGCTCGGCAGCTCTCCAACACCACTTTCTACAAGCCATTACCCTCTGATCCCACTGAGAGTTACCAAAAGCATCTACAGCATTTGCTCAAGAAACTTCCTGGAAAAGCACAAGATCAAATCCGCACAGACACACCCCTGGAACCCCGACCTGGGATATTCTATCTACTACCCAAGATCCATAAACCTGGAAATCCTGGGCGCCCCATCATCTCAGGCATTGGCACCCTGAGAGCAGGATTGTCTGGCTATGTAGACTCCCTCCTCAGGCCCTACGCTACCAGCACTCCCAGCTACCTTCGAGACACCACTGACTTCCTGAGGAAACTACAGTCCATCGGTGATCTTCCTGATAACACCATCCTGGCCACTATGGATGTAGAAGCCCTCTGCACCAACATTCCACACAAAGATGGACTACAAGCCGTCAAGAACACTATCCCCGATAATGTCACGGCTAACCTGGTGGCTGAACTTTGTGACTTTGTCCTTACCCATAACTATTTTACATTTGGGGACAATGTATACCTTCAGATCAGCGGCACTGCTATGGGTACCCGCATGGCCCCACAGTATGCCAACATTTTTATAGCTGATTTAGAACAACGCTTCCTCAGCTCTCGTCCCCTAACGCCCCTACTCTACTTGCGCTATATTGATGACATCTTCATCATCTGGACGCATGGAAAAGAAGCCCTTGAGGAATTCCACCATGATTTCAACAATTTCCATCCCACCATCAACCTCAGCCTGGTCCAGTCCACACAAGAGATCCACTTCCTGGACACTACAGTGCTAATAAACGATGGTCAGATCAACACCACCCTATACCGGAAACCTACTGACCGCTATTCCTACCTACATGCCTCCAGCTTTCACCCTGACCACACCACACGATCCATCGTCTACAGCCAAGCTCTGCGATACAACCGCATTTGCTCCAACCCCTCAGACAGAGACAAACACCTACAAGATCTCTATCAAGCATTCTTACAACTACAATACCCACCTGCGGAAGTGAAGAAACAGATTGATAGAGCCAGAAGAGTTCCCAGAAGTCACCTACTACAGGACAGGCCCAACAAAGAAAATAACAGAACACCACTAGCCGTCACCTTCAGCCCCCAACTAAAACCCCTCCAACGCACTATTAAGGATCTACAACCTATCCTGAAGGATGACCCAACACTCTCACAAATCTTGGGAGAAAGGCCAGTCCTTGCCTACAGACAGCCCCCCAACCTGAAGCGAATACTCACCAACAACCACATACCACACAACAGAACCACTAACCCAAGAACCTATCCTTGCAACAAAGCCCGTTGCCAACTGTGCCCACATATCTATTCAGGGGACACCATCACAGGGCCTAACAACATCAGCCACACTATCAGAGGCTCGTTCACCTGCACATCCACCAATGTGATATATGCCATCATGTGCCAGCAATGCCCCTCTGCCATGTACATTGGTCAAACTGGACAGTCTCTACGTAAAAGAATAAATGGACACAAATCAGATGTTAAGAATTATAACATTCATAAACCAGTCGGAGAACACTTCAATCTCTCTGGTCACGCAATTACAGACATGAGGGTCGCTATCTTAAAGCAAAAAAACTTCAAATCCAGACTCCAGCGAGAAACTGCTGAATTGGAATTCATTTGCAAATTGGATACTATTAATTTGGGCTTGAATAGAGACTGGGAGTGGCTAAGTCATTATGCAAGGTAGCCTATTTCCCCTTGTTTTTTTCCTACAAACCCCCCCCCCCCCCCCCCCGCCCCAAGACGTTCTGGTTAAACTTGGATTTATGCTGGAAATGGCCCACCTTGATTGCTGTGCACATTGTAAGGAGAGTGGTCAGTGTGGATGAGCTATTGCCAGCAGGAGAGTGAGTTTGTGTGTGTGTTTTTGGGGGGGGGGGGTGAGAGAACCTGGATTTGTGCTGGAAATGGCCCACCTTGATTTTCATGCACATTGTAGGGAGGGTGATCACTTTGGATAAGCTATTACCAGCAGGAGAGTGAGTTTGTGTGTGTAGTTTTTGGAGGGGGGTGGGGGGGTGAGAAAACCTGGATTTGTGCTGGAAATGGCCCACCTTGATTATCATGCGCATTGTAAAGAGAGGTTTCAAAGAGGGATGGGCTATTACCAGCAGGAGAGTGAGTTTGTGTGTGGGGGGGAGCGGAGGGTGAGAAAACCTGGATTTGTGCTGGAAATGGCCCAACTTGATGATCACTTTAGATAAGCTATTACCAGCAGGAGAGTGGGGTGGGAGGAAGTTTTGTTTCATGGTCTCTGTGTATATAATGTCTTCTGCAGTTTCCACGATATGCTATGCATCCGATAAAGTGAGCTGTAGCTCATGAAAGCTCATGCTCAAATAAATTGGTTAGTCTCTAAGGTGCCACAAGTACTCCTTTTCTTTTTACGAATACAGACTAACAGGGCTGTTACTCTGAAACCTGTCTTGATTGTCTCTCTCCCAGCAGGTGATGAGCAAGAGAGTGAGAACGAGGAAGGGAATCACCATGAGGAAGTTCCCGGGGAAGTGGAACCAGAGGGGACCTTTGTGGGAAGAGCTGAAGGGAATTTTTCCCAGTGCTTGGAGGAGGGAGAAGCCTGGGGAAATTGGCACAGGTCAGAGAGGCTGTTGGGAAACCACCCAAGGAAGAAAGTGGATGAATCTATTAAAACTGAGGAAGGAGACAAGGATTCCACAGCTCACCACACAAATCCCAAGGAAGAAAAACCCTACCAGTGTCTTGAATGTGGGAAAAGATTCATTCTGAGATCACACCTTGTGAAACATCAGATAATCCATATTGGAGAGAAACCTCTTCAATGCTTGGACTGTATGGAAAACTTCAATACCTGCTCACTTCTTAATAACCATGGGAGAAGCCACACGGGAGAGAATCCCTATCCATGCCTCGAGTGTGGGAAATGTTTCAGTGGGAAGTCAGAACTAATTAGACATCAGGCAATCCACACAGGAGAGAGACCCCACAAGTGCTTGGACTGTGGGAAAAGTTTCACATGGAGATCAGGCCTTGTTAGACATCAGGCAGTCCACGCAGGAGAGAGACCCCATAAGTGCTTGGACTGTGGGAAAAGTTTCACATGGAAATCAAGCCTAGTTACACATCAGACAGTCCACCCAGGAAAGGGACGCTATAAATGCTTGGAGTGTGGGAAAAGTTTCAGTTGGAAGTCAGGACTTATAAAACATCAGAGAATCCACACTGGAGAGAGACCCCATAAGTGCTTGGACTGTGGGAAAAGTTTCACATTGAGATCAGCCCTTGTTACACATCAGGCAATCCACACCGGAGAGGGACCCCATAAGTGCTCGGACTGTGGGAAAAGTTTCATGTGGCGATCACATCTTACTAGACATCAGAGAATCCACACAGGAGAGAGACCCCATAAGTGCTTGGACTGTGGGAAAAGTTTCACATGGAAATCAGGCCTAGTTACACATCAGAGAATCCACACCGGAGAGAGACCCCATAAGTGCTCGGACTGTGGGAAAAGTTTCATGAAGAAATCACACCTTATTAGACATCAGAGAGTCCACACAAGAGAGAGAGCATATAAATGCTTGGTTTGTGGGAAAAGCTTCAGTAACAGCACAAACCTTACTAAACATCGGAGAATCCACAGAGGAGAGAGACCCTATAAATGCCTCGAATGTGGGAACTCTTTTGGTTGGAAGTCCAATCTTATCACACATCAGAGAATCCACACAGGAGAGAGACCCCATAAGTGCTTGGACTGTGGGAAAAGTTTCACGCAGAGATCAACACTTGTTACACATCAGACAGTCCACACAGGAGAGGGATGCTATACATGCTTGGAGTGTGGGAAAAGTTTCAGTTGGAAGTCCAGTCTTATCACACATCAGAGAATCCACACAGGAGAGAGACCCCATAAGTGCTTGGACTGCGGGAAAAATTTCATACAGAGCTCAAACCTTACTAGGCATCGGAGACTCCACATAGGAGAGAGACCCCATAAGTGATTGGACTGTGGGAAAAGCTTTAGCTGCAGCTCACAACTCACTCAACATCAGAGAAGCCATACGGGAGAAAGACCCTATAAATGCCTCGAGTGTGGGAAAAGTTTCATTGGGAGTTCTCATCTTGTTGCACATCACAGAATTCACACCGGTGACAAACTTCAGAAATGCCTCAAGTGTGGGAAATGTTTCATGTGGAACTCTACCCTTATAATACATCAGAGGATCCACACAGGAGAAAGACCTTATAAGATCATCAGCTAGTCAGTGATCCTCTGGTTGACGGGTTCTGGGGAGGACACTGAGGATTGAATGGTTGGGGTGGTGGAGCTGGGAAGCAGGGGGAGCTGGGTGCTGGATTATCGAGTGTTTTGGGGATCATGGGATAAGAGGCGAGGGAGAGCACAGGGGTAGAGAGGTGCTGCCTCTCATCACTCTTCCCTTTTGTCCCTTCTCCCTGCCCCCTCTGCATTCAGACAGCACCACTGGGAGGGGCTGATTCCCACAGGACCCTTTGTGGGAGGCCTGGAGATCCCACCTCTGCCTCCACAGCATCAGCCTCTGAACGTCTGTCTATGGTAGGAAAATTGTTGGGATTACCTAGCACGTCTCCCCTGACTCTCCAACACTCTTTCTAGCCACACTGACCCTGAAGTATATTATCTATTCTGACCCTCGCCATGAGCAGAGTGATTGTTAGTCCCTGAGTTCCCCCTTTGGGGCCGGATTGTCTCATTCCCAGCCAGTCTCACATTACTCCAGGCCGTGCTGAAAAGCATTGAGTGTTTGTATATTTTTCTCCCTTAGGGAGCAGAACTAAACAGATGCTAAAAAAGTGGGGGCAGGGATAGTTAAATGTGGTGTTTTCGCTTCTGTGCTATTTCAGGGCAATAGGGTGAGTCCGAGGTATCCCCTCCTTCCTGTATCACCATCACCCTCCACACAGCAGCCTCTGTCCAAGCGATGGAGAGTCTTATCCTGTCCCTGTTCTACCCCTCTGCCTCCTAAGGTGTCACTTACCACCGTGTTCCTGGCTCTAGATGCTTAAGAATCAGCTTTGATTTCTGTGATCCTCCATGAGACTTTGGAGGGCTGGAGAAGAAAGTGTCACAGACCTGCAAGGGAGGGGAAGGGAGGAATCCCAAAGAACCTCAAAGCACAGTTTACCTTTCTGATCGGTTTCTATGTATTGCTGAAATTGCTTCCAGACTTTTCTGTGCTCGTCTAGATCATTTGTAGATGGGAAGTGTTTTTTTGTTTTTGTTTTTATTTCTTATGATGATGCTAAAACTTTTCAGAGTAGCAGCCGTGTTAGTCTGTATCCGCAAAAAGAAAAGGAGGACTTGTGGCACTGTAGCTCACGAAAGCTCATGCTCTAATAAATTTGTTAGTCTCTAAAGTGCCACAAGTCCTCCTTTTCTTTTTGCTAAAACTTTTGTAACTCATAAAACCGAATTATTAGGTAAGAGGTGAAGCCAGTTTAGCCACTTCAGAAGAAAATGGCTACATTTATTTTCCTGATTTTGAGCCTTCAGATTCTCTGAGATTTCACTTTATGAATGTAAAAGTGTTTTATAGCCCGCCCTGGAGTGTGGGTTTTTCTCTATTCCAGAAGGCTGTTTAGTCACAGACTTTGATATTAGCTTAGTTTAGATGTAGCTCAGATTTATTGAGGACTTAATGAATGCCAGAATAGTCCTTTTGTATTTTATTTTAACCGTATTCTACCCTTTGTGATGTGAACTTTGTTTTATTTGAAGAATGGCAAAGGTCTGTATGTCTCAGCACATACACTGAGGGTGCCAGTTCGCGTCAAACGCCTTTAGGTGTGTTAGCAGGAACATACACTGAGGGTGCCCTTTGAACTGTCTACACCAGTGTGAAGTTGTTGTGAGAGGAAAACCAGACCATGGGCCTTTAAGTGTGTTAGCAGGAACAATACTCACACATAGAGAGTGGTATTGTCACCCCAACACTTCAAAAATCATGAGTCAGACCCCCCAAAATCGTGATATTGTCTGAAAAATCACGCCATTCTTACAAAAGATGAAATCACAATTTCTTTTTAAGTCCACCTGTTTTTTGATCTCCTCCTGCCTACTCCCAGTGCAGTGTGACTAACACAGCACTGCCCACCCGTGCATATTTATGAAAAGGAAGTGTATTTTGGCTCCTGCTGCAGGAGTTCTCATAATAATGCTAAGATCTCGGACCTTTACGCAATTATGGAGCAGGGCCTGCAGGTGCCACTTCCTGTCTCTTGACCGCCCAGGCCATGGCAGTAACCTGTTCCCATAGCTGCTAAAGTTTGTGCAGCTCCATGCAGGACATTTTGTGAAAGTCACTAGTTTCCCCTAAATTGTCCCTGGCCACCGGTTGTGAGAGGGACAACCACAGGAGGAACATTGAAGACTCACTCATGGATGAGGAAACTTTTCTCCCCCTCAAAAAGTCGAGGCATGCCCCATACCTTTTGTGGCCCTTCTAATGCCTCCGATCCTGCCGATCTCCGGCAGGAAGCCCTGACTCAGGAGTGGGGGATGCAGAGGAAGATGATGGAATCTTCACTCTGCCTTGCTCCTGGTCCGGAGCAGAAGCAGTGCCCGGAGCAGCCCTACCATCTGCCTCGTTCTATCTCAGACACATGGAAATAAATTGGTTCGTCTCTAAGGTGCCCCAAGTACTCCTTTTCTTCTTGAAACCAATGGGGCTATTAGCAGTGCAGTAGTACAATGAAACGTGTAAGATTTTGCAGGATTGGGAATTTAGCTTGCTCGGCTTGGGGGTTTCTCTCTACTGATATTCGGCCTGTTCCTCACACCACAACTTTCCCCAGTTTCCTTCTTCTCTGACTGCAAAGTACGTTTCAGAGTAGCAGCCGCGTTAGTCTGTATTGGCAAAAAGAAAAGGAGTACTTGGGGCACCTTAGAGACTAACCAATTTATTTGAGCATAAGCTTTCGTGAGCTACAGCATCCGATGAAGTGAGCTGTAGCTCACGAAAGCTTATGCTTAAATAAATTGGTTCGTCTCTAAGGTGCCACAAGTCCTCCTTTTCTTTTTGCAAAGTAAGTGTTTCTATGGATACCAGGATTATTTTTAATACGGTAGCAGCTAGAAGCTGCACCCAAGACCGAAGCTCTATTGTGCTCAGCATGGTACTCTATATACAGAGCATGAGAGACAGCGCCTAAGGGACAGAGCTTCTTGTCTAAATACACAAAACAGACAGAGACATGATTCTGTACGTATCGGGAGTGTCTGCTTGATTAAAGCCAGGCGCTTAAAGCAGGTTTTCAACTTCCGACATGTAAGAGAAATACATAAGCATGGGGCCATGTTCCCAGCTGGTGTAAATCAGCCTAGATCCAGCAAAGTCAACACAGCTTTGCTAAGTGACATCCAGTGAGATTCTGGCCATTGTTTCTGCCCTGGAATCACAGTGTGATTAAGTGATTAGCTCCATTGTTGTAGCTGGAAATGGCTATTCTCTGTGATTTAGCTTCCCCAGGTTTGTGCTCCTTGGCAGCCAGATGCTGCGTCCTTGCCCTTTGAACTGGGATCACCCCCAAAATAAAGTCACACAGCCCTGTGTCTCCAGCTTTTTCCCTTTAGATCCCACCTTTGAGGCCATGTGCATGCTGAGAGAAAAGAGGTTTTTTCTAACTAAGGGTCCCCAAACATGAGAAACAGATCTTGTACAAGCCTGCTGGAGACAAGGTAAGTCACAGCTTCACCTTGTTGTAGCTGATCGAGATGCACCCCACCCCACAGTGTTCCTCTCTACCAATTACACTGAGGTGAAACTACCACTTGCATTGTCTACACCAGGGTTGGTCAATAGGCGGGCCAGGGGACAAATCTGGATCTCCAGATACTTTTGAACAGACTGCAAAATCTTTTATTATCATTTTTGTTATTATTGTTGTATTGTTTTCTCTGGAATCTGGATCTTGAATATACCTTGACCAAGAAATTAGGACCCTGACAAAAAAAAAAAAATTGTCCCTGATCTACAGTATGAGTTTACAATAAGAGAAAGAGAACCTACATCCTAGTGCAGACAAATCCTCAGAGACCGTCTCTTGGAGCAGGTTTCGCCCTTTACACCTCCATGACCACCACAGTTATTGCTGATGAGCAGGAGAAATGCAAAATATTTCCTATGTCTTTACCCAGCTTTGAATACATTTCAGTACACACGGGAACCAGGCTAAAGAGTCAGCACTCTATGGCACGCAGCTGAGGAATTCCTGATTTATGTGGCTACAGCCAGCACAAGAGACAGAGCACAGGCTAGCCAGTGACATGTCAGAGTAAAACCCCAGCTCTCATCAGAGGGACATGCCGGCCTATTCCCCATTGTTGTTGTGTCCTGCTGAACATCTAAGTTCCTAACTCCCCTCCCCAGGGAGAAGCAGAATTATGGTCACGCCCTGGGTGATGACCAGGTGCAGCTTGTGTGCTGGTAACAAGCTGTAGCATGTTTGCTCTTGGTTGATTCTCACTTGAGCTCATCGGTATTTTCTCCTCTCATCACCCTGAAAGTGAAAAGGTCTATAACTCTCTAATCACACCCGCAGCATGTTGGATCATATTAAAGAAGTTCTGTATTAAAATCACAAATGAGTTTGATTCTGCATAGTTTAAAATCCAGGGTATTACTAATTAAGAGGTCTCTTGGTTTTTGGTACTGTTTCTCTCCCTCTATGTGTGAAACTTGCAAGCTGCTAATTGCGTTAGTACATTCTAAGACAGAGTCTGTTCTCCAAGCAATTCACACAGAGAGAGACTCAAAGCAATACTCTGTAACAACGGAAACAGCACCCAGAGACTCTGCGCCCTTTTGTTGTATTAACAATTGTGATTAAAATAGAGATAGAGGATGTATGTGGATGGATGCTTGGTGTGGATAATAACTGAATGATCAGGGAGGTGCCAGCCGAAGAATCCAGTGTCCATCGGCTGAAGAAGGCGTCAAGTGGAAATCACCAGAGGACCCCCGGAGGGCAGACTGGAATCGACCCAACAGTTACCTAACAGTAACTATGGTAACTATGATAACAACCTTGCAGAACCTGTGTGTGTGTGTTTGTATGAATGAATGTGTTCATAAATATGAGATTGAATGGAATGTTATAGCTATTAATAACTGCTTACTATGATTCTTTCTGTATTCACAAGAAATGTGGTATTTTGCCTTTTCCCCTTTAATAAGATCCTGTTTGTTTTTATTTTATTGGTATAACAAGCACCCCTGAATTCATGCCCTGCACACTAGTGTAATAATATTTGCACCAACATGCCTTCAAGGGTGTCAGTGAAAAGCTCAAACAACGAGGAGTCCTTGTGGCACCTTGGAGTCTAACAAATTGATTTGGGCATAAGCTTTCGTGCGCTAGAACTCACTTCATCAGATGCATGGAGTGGAAAATATAGGAGAAGGTATATATGTACTTGTGGGGTTGGGGGTTTAAATTGCGACAGACACAAAGAAGGGGGCCCGATTAAATAAATTTGAGAACCACTGCTCTACGCTATTATGGTCACCACTTTTATAAAATGAAGATAAAACTTCTACAAAGTCTGCCTTGTGAGGTATCATATGAAAAGTCATTGTCTGCTGAACATTATTGTTCTGTTAAAATGTATGTATTAACATTGGGTATGGAGTTGTGAGATTTTGCTACATGTTTGTTCCTGAAACATGCCGTAACGCTGAAAAACGCCCTCGGAGCCAGGTGCTCTGTAAATCTGAAAGACTAGCTCCTCAGAGCCAGGTGCTAAGTGTCCATTGATTGCTTAGCCGGCCATTCACCAGCAGGGGAGTTGTGAATAAGAAATGTACTGGTTTCAGAGTGGTAGCCGTGTTAGTCTGCATCAGCAAAAAGAACGAGGAGTACTTGTGGCACCTTAGAGAGTAACAAATTTATTTGGGCATAAGCTTTCGTGGGCTAAAACCCACTTCATCGGATGCATGCAGTGGAAAATACAGTAGGAAGTTAGATAGATAGATATACAGAGAACATGAAAAAAATGGGTGTTGCCATATCAACTCTAACGAGACTAATTGATTAAGGTGGGCTATTATCAGCAGGAGAAAAAAAGCTTTTGTAGTGCTAATCTGGATGGTCCCTTTCCAACAGTTGACAAGAAGGTGTGAGTAAAAGTAGGGGAAAAATTAGCATGGGGAAATAGTTTTTCCTTTGCCTAATGACTCATCCACTCTCAGTCTTTATTCAAGCCTAATTTAATGGTGTCCAGTTTGCAAATGAATTCCAGTTCTGCAGTTTCTCATTGGATTCTGGTTTTGAAGTTTTTTGTGGAAAAATTGTGACTTTTAGGTCTGTAATTGAGTGTCCAGGGAGATTGAAGTGTTCTCCGACTGGTTTTTGAATGTCATAATTCTTGACATCTGATTTGTGTCCATTTATTCTTTTGCATAGAGACTGTCCAGTTTGGCCAATGTACATGGCAGAGGGGCATTGCTGGCACATGATGGCATATATCACATTGGTAGATGTGCAGGTAAACAAGCCCCTGATGGTGTGTCTGATGTGATTAGGTGCTATGATGGTGTCCCTTGAATAGGTATGTGGACAGAGTTGGCAACGGGCTTTGTTGCAAGGATAGGTTCCTGGGTGAGTGTTTTTGTTGTGTGGTGTGTGGTTGCTGCTGAGTATTTGCTTCAAGTTGGGGAGCTGTCTGTTAGCGAGGACTGGCCTGTCTCCCAAGGTCTGTGAGAGTGATGGGTCGTCCTCCAGGATAGGTTGTAGATCCCTGATGATGCGCTGGAGAGGTTTTAGCTGGGGGCTGAAGATGACGGCCAGTGGTGTTCTGTTACTTTCTTTGTTGGGCCTCTCCTGTAGTAGGAGACTTCTGGGTACTCTTCTGGCTCCGTCAATCTGTTTCTTCACTTCAGTCGGTGGGTACTGCAGTTTTTTCACCTGAAGAATGGTTGGAAGCTCACATGTGCCACAGACTGATTGTCGCCTGCCCGCCAGCTGGGGGTTAACCTCCAAGATGAGAGTGGTATAAAAACAAGGGAGAGTGGCCTCCATTTTTACCTCTCCTCCCCCATCTTTTGGAAGGCAACAAAATGCCTTGAAAGACAACAGGAGCACTGGACTGGGGAGGGCAGACCAAGGCTGGAAGGAAATCCAGCCTGGGTACTAAGAACTGTGAACTGCCTGCAACATGGGGTGGGGTGGGAAAAGCTGTTTGCTTCACATCTTACTTAGGTTGATAAAATGTAGGATTTAAAATGCATGTTGACCATTTATTTTTGTTGTAACCAAATTGGACCTTTTACACCTTTATCGCTTGTGACCACTTAAAATCTACCTTTCTCTCATTAGTAAACTTGTTTTATTGTTTTATCCAAACCAGTGTGTTTTCATCAAAGTGTTTGGGGAATTTCACTTGAGATAACAAGGCTGTTGTCTGACCAGCATCCTTTGTGGGGAGGACAAACGAATTAATGAGCTTGGACAGCACAGTGCACAGACTGGGCAGTACAAGACTCACATTTCTGGGGTGCAAGGCCGGGACTAGTGAACTGGTTTATGTTGCTCTGTAATTTACTTCATGAGTGGCTGGCTAGTGGCACTCAGTCCTGTGTAGCTGGGAGTGACTTTGAAGGCTGGTGGCTGTGTGGGAGAAGAGCCGGGAGGGGTTTGTTGTTCGCAGGGGGAAGCAGTGTGAAAGAAGCCCTGGGATGGAGAACTAAGCAGTTCAACAGTCCAGATTGTACCCTGGGGTATGTCTCACACCTGCTGTTTCCTGGCATCCAGCATGGCACCACTGGACTCTCATCATCCTGCTGCTGAAAGACGACCTGAGCAGG
Organism: Natator depressus; assembly: GCF_965152275.1. Lineage (NCBI taxonomy): Eukaryota > Metazoa > Chordata > Testudines > Cheloniidae > Natator > Natator depressus. The sequence goes on from NC_134247.1 coordinate 40,710,966, forward strand.
GCTAACCAGAGAGGGGGAACCAGCCGACATCCTCTATTCCACAAGCTTCGGCTAAAGCCTGAACTATTCCCGGGATGTGACTTGGGGTTGTGCTGTCACCCTTCCCCTCAGGCATCATTTTCCTTCCCCACCTTAGTTCTGCTCTCTCCTCTCTCTCCCTTTGCCTTGTGTCTCCTACAAGTCTGGCTCAGCCCGTCCACACAACGCCACCTTTCTTCAGCCGTGCTTGTAGCCTGTGACCAGAAACGCTGCAGCATGGTGGGTTTCAGAGTAACAGCCGTGTTAGTGTGTATTCGCAAAAAGAAAAGGAGGACTTGTGGCACCTTAGAGACTAACCAATTTATTTGAGCATAAGCTTTTGCTTAAAAGCTTATGCTCAAATAGACTGGTTAGTCTGTAAGGTGCCACAAGTCCTCCTTTTGTTTTTGCAGCACGCTGGGTTGATCGCTAGGACCCAGGAGCGGCTGGGGGGCGGCTCCGGGGGGAGCGATCGCGGGGCTCAGGCCCGGCCCAGGAAGTGACTCGCAGCCGCTGCCGGGACTCTGGCTCCCAGGCTCCCGGCGAGATCCCCGCGCCCCGGCGGCTGGTGCTGGGAGCCCGGAGCCCGGGCTGCAGCCGGGAGAGGGGAATCTCCAGCCGGGCCCTGCCCGCTGCTCCCCGGGAGCCTCTCCCAGGGCAGAGCCCCCAGCCCGGCCAGGGCCCCTTCCCGGCCCGGCCCGGCCCCTGCCCCGGGGGGCCCCGCTCGGAGGGAAGGTGAGAGAGACCCGCCCCCCCGCGGTCACCCCCGGGCTGCAGGGGGCAGAGGATAAAGAGATGCAGGGGGACTTGTGGGCAGGACGGGAGAAGGGGGCGGGGGAGGCGGGTGATGGGGATGCAGGGGGGCAGGAAGGGATGGGGGAGGGGCAGGGATGATGGGGCGATGCAGGGGGAGGGGGGATGTGGGGTGGCTGGAGGGAAACTGTGAGAGCAAGCGCAGACTGGCTGGGGGAGGGGAGAGCCTGGGGCAGGGAGCAGGCGGCGGGGGGGGGGGGGGACACAAGGCAGCTCCCCCGCCCCATGGGGTAGGAGAGGGTGAGGGGCTGCCCCTCCCAGCAGCCAGCCAGATTTCTTTTCTTGGATCTGGTCAAACAAGCTTTGGGGAGTGAGTGGGCAGTGGACTAACCCTCATTGGGGGGGGGGGGCAATTTTAACTGTGATTCCAGGGGCTACTTAGGCACCTGAAAACTCTTGGGGTTTTTTTGCTGACAGGCTCACCAGATCTCATTCTGACATTAAAAAAAGAGCATTAGATAAATATTAGACCCACTCAGCTCTAATAGAAACATGTTCTCAAAGTTTGTGTCAAGTCACGTGAGGGACACCGGTTAGGTCTTGGAATTTTTAGTAACTCTTGAATTCAACAATTGAAAGAATTGTAGAAAAATCTGGATTTGTTCCTATCACTTTTTTTGCCGTTCACCAAGTTTGGAATAGATCATTTAACATTCGGAACCATCCTCCTAGGGCAAGACCCCGTGAGTTTATACGGCACGTGCTCTAGGGGTGTTACCCCACTACAAATAGTAAGTTGAAGCTGACTCGAAACAGGAGTGAAACTGAGACTTTAAAGTCCCTTTCCCAGTATTGCCAACTCCAAATGTTCAGAATTGTGAGATTGGCTTTAAAATCATGAGACTGTGTACAAATAATAGATTTGGTGCTTATTTGCCTTCAGCTGTTTGAGCCTTTAGGGTGTACTGGGGTCTCCTTGTGAAGCTTTCTCCACAGCCACAAGGGCGAGAAACTTCATTTTTCTTTAAGAAGGAAGGCTGAAATCATCACACCTCCACCTGACTCCAGGAGCTGGGGCTTTAAGGAAAAGAATCATTCTCCTGAGGCTCATGAGAAAATCATGAGAGTTGGCAATGCTGCTTTCACTTTTGGTTAAAGGCTAGTTACTTTCCAGAAGGCTTTTCAACACGACAGTACAGTGACTGAGTTGCAGTTCTCACAGGAGACTATTTAAAACCAAACACCAGGAAAATTCCAGATTTTAAAGCTGAGGGGGAAAAAATGAGACTTCTGAGGTGTATCAAGGCCATGGCAGGCAGGAAAGGAAAATAAACAGGCCCAGGAGCTCTGGGCAGCTCTTCCTCTTGAAAGGAAGTTGGAGGGTCAAATCTAGTCCTTAATCCAGTAAAACATCCCCTCCACTCATCGATCTTAACATGTGCTGAATAACTATGCACTTTCTACTTAAATAGCAGAGTCATCTTATCCAGGGCTACACATTTTATACACACTGGCTCAGGGATGGTATTTACTGGCAGATTCTGAACTGTGCTGAGCGCACAGATGGTGCCCAGTGAATAATACAAATCATGACAATCATCTACTTTATGGACTCTGAGGATGCAATTTCTGTTCTTTGTTCTGCAAATTGGCCTGGATCCAGCTGCAGGGACCAGCCAGTGAATTTGGCCTGCATGGGGAGGGGCTCCCTGTGTGAGTCCCAGAGCTGCTGCCCTCATGGACACAGCCAGGTTCAAACCCTGTTAGCAGTGGGAGGGACTGATCTGCCTAATCAGAGCCAAGGGAGAGTGGAGGGACTGGCAGGGGCAGCAGGAGCAAGAATGGGGGAGGCAGGTTCCCAGCTCCCAGACCTGCCCAGATCCATTCCCTGCACCCTCCTGGGCAGACTGACTCTCCTGGGAACAAGGGGAGGAGCTGAGAGAGGAAAAGCCAGTTGCTGACTCTGCTGAACACCCCACTACTGGGGCGGAGGGGGAGGGGGGGCGGCTAGAGGGGGTTACACTACACTAGTGGTTTCCAACCTTTTTACGCAAAAGATCAACTTTTGAATTTGGATCTGCCTGGCCCCACTCCATCCCCCCTCCCTCCATCACATGCTCTCATGCACCCTCACTCACTTTCACTGGGCTGGGGTAGAGGGTTGGGGTGCTGGAGGGGGTGCAGGCTCTGGGCTGGGGCTGAGGGCGACTTCCCCCAGCGCCGGTGGGTGCTCGTGCCTGCCTGCTCCCTGCCCCTCCTCAACTCCATCCCTTCCCCATCCCCATTCCCCGCCCCCCTTCCAACTCCTTCCCCAAAGTACATGCCCCAAATCCACCCCCTCCCGGCCCCTATTGGATCCCTGCCCCAAATCCCCACCCTGGGAGAAGCAGGACCCATCCGCTTGCTCATTGCCGGGGGGGGGGGGGGGGGGAGGTGAGCTCGGGTGGGGAGCTCCTGGTGGGTGCTCTGCATGCACCAATTTTCCCCGTGGGTGCTCCAGCCCCAGAGCACCCACGGAGTCGGCGCCTATGCCTGAGGGGCTTGGGGTATGGAGGGGGCTCTTGGCTGAGCCTGGGGCAGGAGGTTGGGGTGCAGAAGGGTGTGAGGGGTGCAAGCTCTGGACTGGAGTTTGGGTGCAGGAGGGGGCTCTGGGCTGGGGCAGAGTGTTGGGGTACAGGAGGGGATGCAGGGTGCAGGCTCTCGGAGGGCCTTTGGGTGCATGAGGGGGCTCAGGGCTGGGGGAGGGGGCTCAGGGTACAGGAGGGGGTTTGGGGTGCTGGCTCTGGGAGGGCACTCTGTGCTGGGGTTGGGGTTTGGGAGGGGACACAGGTTGCAGGCTCCGGGGGGGCGGGTGGCACTTACCTCAGGCAGTAGTGCTGCAGGGCTAAGGCAGGCTCCCTGCCTACCCTGACCCCACGCCACTCCAGGAAGTGGCCGGCTCGTCCCTGTGGCCTGGGGGGGGGCGGACACAGCTCCGCGCCCTGTCCCTCTCTGCAGGCACCGCCCCCACAGCATCCAGTTGCAGTTCCCCGTTTCTGGCCAATGGGAGTTGCGTGGGCAATGCCTGCAGACAGGAGCAGCGAGCTGAGACCCCCCTGTGCCCCACCCCCAGGGGCTGCGCTGCCGCAGGGCCGTGCCAGCTGCTTCCGGGAGTGGCATGGGGCGAGGGCAGGCAGGGAGCCTGTCTGAGCCCCGTTGCATCGCTGGACATTTAGCGGCCTGTGATCGAGATCGACTGTCAGAGGCTCCAGGATCCACTGGTTGGTGACAACCACACTACGTTGCAGGGCAATCCCTTGAAGTGGCTCCTTTGATTCTGCTCTTTTTCTTGAGTTTGGCGCCGAGATGCTCTTACGGGGAGAGTTTAAAACTGCCCCGGTGGGTTTAGTCCTGCTGGGACGGGCCGGGCCTGGCCTGTGTTGTAATAAACTTGGTTTCTTTCCAGCATGGCAGAGTCCAGAGCGTCTGTGTGCAGGGAGAGAGCCTGGGGGGAGTCGGGGTGTCACATGGACTTAAGCTCCTTCTGAAACCCCCCTCCCCTCCCATTGCTTCTCTCGCCCTGACAGGCTGAGGAATCACGTCCACATTTTGCTCCAGATCGACCCAGGAGACAGGGCAGGGAAGTGGCTGTGATGGAGCCAGCTGAGGTAGGGGCTTTTCAGGGAGCTGCTGGGCGGGTGGAGGGAGAGGGAGGGAGGAGACAGGGTGTGATAAACCTGTTGATTTTCGGAGCTGGCCCATTGACTGGGGGGAAACATTTCCCCATTTCTGAAACAGGTAACACCAGTGATGAGCTGCCAAAAGCTGAAGAAGTGGTTCCTTCACTCGCTCTTGGTCTTCGGCGGCAGGTCCTGAAGGACGTGCTGCCGAAGACCTGGAGCGAGTGAAGGACCCGCTGCCAATGTGCCACCGAAGACCCAGAGCGCCGCCAGGTGAGTAAAAATTACAAAGGGATTCTCACGGGAGCCTCCCCAGCCGAGAGAGCAGGCAGGCCAGACCCCTTTAACAACCGGTTCTAAACCGGCTTCAAAATTTAACAACCGGTTCACGTGAACCAGTGCGAACTGACTCCACCTGACCACTGGGTAACACCCCCCTCAGCCGGGCTGAGAACATTTTCCAGACTCCCAGTGCTGGAGCCTGACCCCACTGGCCAGAGGCTGCTGTGAAATACGAAGGGAAGCTGTCGGGATTCCTGTCTCTGTGCCCGGCTCGGAGCTCTGCTTCCCGTATCAGCCTGTGGCTGGCAGGCGGGTGGGAAATGAGAAATGCCCTGCTCCGTGTGCTGGGGGGACAAGGAGCTCTCACCTTCTCCCACCCCCTGAAGTGTCCTGGCTGCTCCGAGCAGGGTGGGGGTGGGATTCTGATTTTCTAGGCCCCCCAGAGCTTCCGAGATGTTCATTTTTTCTTCTTCCTTTCCCGTGTGACCAGTGGGATTGTGGCTGGGGCAGCAGGTGCTGAGTGGGGGACTCTTGTTGTTCCAGATGCCGGTGACCTTCGAGGAGGTGGCTGTGTATTTCACCCAGGGGCAGGGGGCTCTGCTGGACCCCGCTCAGAGAGCCCTCTACAGGGACGTCATGCAGGAGAACTACGAGACGGTGACCTCGCTGGGTAAGGGATCCCTGTCCCCTCGGTTATTAGAAAGTTTCGGGCCTGCATTTCTGACTCTGGTCAGGTTCTTCCCTGGTCAGTTAGATTGCAGGGGAATGGGTTCCATAGTCCAGAGCTGCCGTGTGAGAGAGACCTGCATCTCCAGACCCCCTCCGATGGGACCAGGGTGTCAAAACGGAGATGCTAAACCCTCCCCACCATTCCAGCTTTCAAGGCCAAGAAGCCATGTATTGTCCTGTGTGTATTGTTTCTCATTTGCACACAGAATCCCTGTTCACCTCCCTCCTTGGGACTAGCTCCAGCCCTGGGGAGGGCTCTGGGCTCTGCAGGGGTAACTTCAGAGCTGTGTGTGCGTCAGCAAGGGCCCCAGAGTGCACAAATCCTGCAAACTCCTAGCGAGGGTGTAAAAATTCTCTCCACCTCCCCAGACATCTGCGTCTCCCAAGGGGGCTCAGTGACCATGTTCCTGTCCCTTTGGATTCCTTATTCTCCCAACACAGCACGGGGACAGGTTCCACTCACGGATTGTCCTTTGTGACAGACACACTCCCAATCCTCCATGCAACCTGATCTGGTCTGATTTCACCCTCTGCGCAGGATTTCCCTTTCCCAAACCTGACCTCATCGCCCGGCTGGAACGAGGGGAAGGGCCGTGGGTCCCGGATCTCCAGGCCTCGGTGGAAAAAGAGATCCCAAGAGGCACTCGCACAGGTGAGGACTGACAGAAACCATCGGGTGAATTAAGGAAAAAGTTGAGAATCCCAGAAAAGTGGTGTGAGTAAGAGCCCTCAGTTGCTCCTCATCTCAGCCGGAGTAGGGCTGTAGTCAGCAGATACTGCTCATGTCTTTCCACCCAGCCTATTAGCTGCAGGAGTTTCCTTCCCAACTTTCCTTCTACGCGAGTGTTTGGGGGGGAAGTAGAGGCAGAATCCAATTACTCAACCTTCAGAGTGTTAGCAGATTCCTCTTTCTCCCCAGCACAATGACTCCTGTCTTGATTGTAAAAAGAAAAGGAGTACTTGTGGCACCTTAGAGACTAACCAATTTATTTGAGCATGAGCTTTCGTGAGCTACAGCTCACTTCATCGGATGCATAGCATATCGTGGAAACTGCAGAAGACATTATATACACAGAGACCATGAAACAAAACTTCCTCCCACCCCACTCTCCTGCTGGTAATAGCTTATCTAAAGTGATCATCAAGTTGGGCCATTTCCAGCACAAATCCAGGTTTTCTCACCCTCCGCCCCCCCCCCCCCACACAAACTCACTCTCCTGCTGGTAATAGCCCATCCCTCTTTGAAACCTCTCTTTACAATGCGCTTGATAATCAAGGTGGGCCATTTCCAGCACAAATCCAGGTTTTCTCACCCCCGGCCCGCCCCCCAAAACACACACACAAACTCACTCTCCTGCTGGCAATAGCTCATCCACACTGACCACTCTCCTTACAATGTGCACAGCAATCAAGGTGGGCCATTTCCAGCATAAATCCAAGTTTAACCAGAACGTCTTGGGGCGGGGGGGGGGGGGGGGGGGTTTGTAGGAAAAAAACAAGGGGAAATAGGCTACCTTGCATAATGACTTAGCCACTCCCAGTCTCTATTCAAGCCCAAATTAATAGTATCCAATTTGCAAATGAATTCCAATTCAGCAGTTTCTGAATTCCTGATCAACATCCTCTACAGCAAACAGGGAAAGATTAAGAATGAGCTCTCAAAAATGGATACTCTCATAAAAAACCAACCTTCCACACAAACTTCCTCGTGGCTGGATTTTACTAAAACTAGACAAGCCATTTATAACGCACACTTTACTTCTCTACAAAAGAAAAAGGACACTAAACTTTCTAAACTACTACAGGCTACAAGGGGCCACAGCAATGGTTCCCTCAACCCACCCAGCAATATTGTTAACCTATCCAACTATACTCTCAGCCCAGCAGAAGCAGCTGTCCTATCTCGGGGCCTCTCCTTCTGCCCCTCCACCCCCACGAACATGATACAGTTCTGTGGTGACCTAGAATCCTATTTTCGACGTCTCCGACTCAAGGAATATTTCCAAAATACCTCTGAACAACATACTAATCCACAGAGGCCTCCCTACCAACATTACAAAAAGAAGGATTCTAGGTGGACTCCTCCTGAAGGTCGAAACCGCAGACTGGACTTCTACATAGAGTGCTTCCGCCGACGTGCACGGGCTGAAATTGTGGAAAAGCAGCATCACTTGCCCCATAACCTCAGCAGTGCAGAACACAATGCCATCCACAGCCTCAGAAACAACTCTGACATCATAATCAAAAAGGCTGACAAAGGAGGTGCTGTTGTCATCATGAATAGGTCGGAATATGAACAAGAGGCTGCTCGGCAGCTCTCCAACACCACTTTCTACAAGCCATTACCCTCTGATCCCACTGAGAGTTACCAAAAGCATCTACAGCATTTGCTCAAGAAACTTCCTGGAAAAGCACAAGATCAAATCCGCACAGACACACCCCTGGAACCCCGACCTGGGATATTCTATCTACTACCCAAGATCCATAAACCTGGAAATCCTGGGCGCCCCATCATCTCAGGCATTGGCACCCTGAGAGCAGGATTGTCTGGCTATGTAGACTCCCTCCTCAGGCCCTACGCTACCAGCACTCCCAGCTACCTTCGAGACACCACTGACTTCCTGAGGAAACTACAGTCCATCGGTGATCTTCCTGATAACACCATCCTGGCCACTATGGATGTAGAAGCCCTCTGCACCAACATTCCACACAAAGATGGACTACAAGCCGTCAAGAACACTATCCCCGATAATGTCACGGCTAACCTGGTGGCTGAACTTTGTGACTTTGTCCTTACCCATAACTATTTTACATTTGGGGACAATGTATACCTTCAGATCAGCGGCACTGCTATGGGTACCCGCATGGCCCCACAGTATGCCAACATTTTTATAGCTGATTTAGAACAACGCTTCCTCAGCTCTCGTCCCCTAACGCCCCTACTCTACTTGCGCTATATTGATGACATCTTCATCATCTGGACGCATGGAAAAGAAGCCCTTGAGGAATTCCACCATGATTTCAACAATTTCCATCCCACCATCAACCTCAGCCTGGTCCAGTCCACACAAGAGATCCACTTCCTGGACACTACAGTGCTAATAAACGATGGTCAGATCAACACCACCCTATACCGGAAACCTACTGACCGCTATTCCTACCTACATGCCTCCAGCTTTCACCCTGACCACACCACACGATCCATCGTCTACAGCCAAGCTCTGCGATACAACCGCATTTGCTCCAACCCCTCAGACAGAGACAAACACCTACAAGATCTCTATCAAGCATTCTTACAACTACAATACCCACCTGCGGAAGTGAAGAAACAGATTGATAGAGCCAGAAGAGTTCCCAGAAGTCACCTACTACAGGACAGGCCCAACAAAGAAAATAACAGAACACCACTAGCCGTCACCTTCAGCCCCCAACTAAAACCCCTCCAACGCACTATTAAGGATCTACAACCTATCCTGAAGGATGACCCAACACTCTCACAAATCTTGGGAGAAAGGCCAGTCCTTGCCTACAGACAGCCCCCCAACCTGAAGCGAATACTCACCAACAACCACATACCACACAACAGAACCACTAACCCAAGAACCTATCCTTGCAACAAAGCCCGTTGCCAACTGTGCCCACATATCTATTCAGGGGACACCATCACAGGGCCTAACAACATCAGCCACACTATCAGAGGCTCGTTCACCTGCACATCCACCAATGTGATATATGCCATCATGTGCCAGCAATGCCCCTCTGCCATGTACATTGGTCAAACTGGACAGTCTCTACGTAAAAGAATAAATGGACACAAATCAGATGTTAAGAATTATAACATTCATAAACCAGTCGGAGAACACTTCAATCTCTCTGGTCACGCAATTACAGACATGAGGGTCGCTATCTTAAAGCAAAAAAACTTCAAATCCAGACTCCAGCGAGAAACTGCTGAATTGGAATTCATTTGCAAATTGGATACTATTAATTTGGGCTTGAATAGAGACTGGGAGTGGCTAAGTCATTATGCAAGGTAGCCTATTTCCCCTTGTTTTTTTCCTACAAACCCCCCCCCCCCCCCGCCCCAAGACGTTCTGGTTAAACTTGGATTTATGCTGGAAATGGCCCACCTTGATTGCTGTGCACATTGTAAGGAGAGTGGTCAGTGTGGATGAGCTATTGCCAGCAGGAGAGTGAGTTTGTGTGTGTGTTTTTGGGGGGGGGGGGGTGAGAGAACCTGGATTTGTGCTGGAAATGGCCCACCTTGATTTTCATGCACATTGTAGGGAGGGTGATCACTTTGGATAAGCTATTACCAGCAGGAGAGTGAGTTTGTGTGTGTAGTTTTTGGAGGGGGGTGGGGGGGTGAGAAAACCTGGATTTGTGCTGGAAATGGCCCACCTTGATTATCATGCGCATTGTAAAGAGAGGTTTCAAAGAGGGATGGGCTATTACCAGCAGGAGAGTGAGTTTGTGTGTGGGGGGGAGCGGAGGGTGAGAAAACCTGGATTTGTGCTGGAAATGGCCCAACTTGATGATCACTTTAGATAAGCTATTACCAGCAGGAGAGTGGGGTGGGAGGAAGTTTTGTTTCATGGTCTCTGTGTATATAATGTCTTCTGCAGTTTCCACGATATGCTATGCATCCGATAAAGTGAGCTGTAGCTCATGAAAGCTCATGCTCAAATAAATTGGTTAGTCTCTAAGGTGCCACAAGTACTCCTTTTCTTTTTACGAATACAGACTAACAGGGCTGTTACTCTGAAACCTGTCTTGATTGTCTCTCTCCCAGCAGGTGATGAGCAAGAGAGTGAGAACGAGGAAGGGAATCACCATGAGGAAGTTCCCGGGGAAGTGGAACCAGAGGGGACCTTTGTGGGAAGAGCTGAAGGGAATTTTTCCCAGTGCTTGGAGGAGGGAGAAGCCTGGGGAAATTGGCACAGGTCAGAGAGGCTGTTGGGAAACCACCCAAGGAAGAAAGTGGATGAATCTATTAAAACTGAGGAAGGAGACAAGGATTCCACAGCTCACCACACAAATCCCAAGGAAGAAAAACCCTACCAGTGTCTTGAATGTGGGAAAAGATTCATTCTGAGATCACACCTTGTGAAACATCAGATAATCCATATTGGAGAGAAACCTCTTCAATGCTTGGACTGTATGGAAAACTTCAATACCTGCTCACTTCTTAATAACCATGGGAGAAGCCACACGGGAGAGAATCCCTATCCATGCCTCGAGTGTGGGAAATGTTTCAGTGGGAAGTCAGAACTAATTAGACATCAGGCAATCCACACAGGAGAGAGACCCCACAAGTGCTTGGACTGTGGGAAAAGTTTCACATGGAGATCAGGCCTTGTTAGACATCAGGCAGTCCACGCAGGAGAGAGACCCCATAAGTGCTTGGACTGTGGGAAAAGTTTCACATGGAAATCAAGCCTAGTTACACATCAGACAGTCCACCCAGGAAAGGGACGCTATAAATGCTTGGAGTGTGGGAAAAGTTTCAGTTGGAAGTCAGGACTTATAAAACATCAGAGAATCCACACTGGAGAGAGACCCCATAAGTGCTTGGACTGTGGGAAAAGTTTCACATTGAGATCAGCCCTTGTTACACATCAGGCAATCCACACCGGAGAGGGACCCCATAAGTGCTCGGACTGTGGGAAAAGTTTCATGTGGCGATCACATCTTACTAGACATCAGAGAATCCACACAGGAGAGAGACCCCATAAGTGCTTGGACTGTGGGAAAAGTTTCACATGGAAATCAGGCCTAGTTACACATCAGAGAATCCACACCGGAGAGAGACCCCATAAGTGCTCGGACTGTGGGAAAAGTTTCATGAAGAAATCACACCTTATTAGACATCAGAGAGTCCACACAAGAGAGAGAGCATATAAATGCTTGGTTTGTGGGAAAAGCTTCAGTAACAGCACAAACCTTACTAAACATCGGAGAATCCACAGAGGAGAGAGACCCTATAAATGTCTCGAATGTGGGAACTCTTTTGGTTGGAAGTCCAATCTTATCACACATCAGAGAATCCACACAGGAGAGAGACCCCATAAGTGCTTGGACTGTGGGAAAAGTTTCACGCAGAGATCAACACTTGTTACACATCAGACAGTCCACACAGGAGAGGGATGCTATACATGCTTGGAGTGTGGGAAAAGTTTCAGTTGGAAGTCCAGTCTTATCACACATCAGAGAATCCACACAGGAGAGAGACCCCATAAGTGCTTGGACTGCGGGAAAAATTTCATACAGAGCTCAAACCTTACTAGGCATCGGAGACTCCACATAGGAGAGAGACCCCATAAGTGATTGGACTGTGGGAAAAGCTTTAGCTGCAGCTCACAACTCACTCAACATCAGAGAAGCCATATGGGAGAAAGACCCTATAAATGCCTCGAGTGTGGGAAAAGTTTCATTGGGAGTTCTCATCTTGTTGCACATCACAGAATTCACACCGGTGACAAACTTCAGAAATGCCTCAAGTGTGGGAAATGTTTCATGTGGAACTCTACCCTTATAATACATCAGAGGATCCACACAGGAGAAAGACCTTATAAGATCATCAGCTAGTCAGTGATCCTCTGGTTGACGGGTTCTGGGGAGGACACTGAGGATTGAATGGTTGGGGTGGTGGAGCTGGGAAGCAGGGGGAGCTGGGTGCTGGATTATCGAGTGTTTTGGGGATCATGGGATAAGAGGCGAGGGAGAGCACAGGGGTAGAGAGGTGCTGCCTCTCATCACTCTTCCCTTTTGTCCCTTCTCCCTGCCCCCTCTGCATTCAGACAGCACCACTGGGAGGGGCTGATTCCCACAGGACCCTTTGTGGGAGGCCTGGAGATCCCACCTCTGCCTCCACAGCATCAGCCTCTGAACGTCTGTCTATGGTAGGAAAATTGTTGGGATTACCTAGCACGTCTCCCCTGACTCTCCAACACTCTTTCTAGCCACACTGACCCTGAAGTATATTATCTATTCTGACCCTCGCCATGAGCAGAGTGATTGTTAGTCCCTGAGTTCCCCCTTTGGGGCCGGATTGTCTCATTCCCAGCCAGTCTCACATTACTCCAGGCCGTGCTGAAAAGCATTGAGTGTTTGTATATTTTTCTCCCTTAGGGAGCAGAACTAAACAGATGCTAAAAAAGTGGGGGCAGGGATAGTTAAATGTGGTGTTTTCGCTTCTGTGCTATTTCAGGGCAATAGGGTGAGTCCGAGGTATCCCCTCCTTCCTGTATCACCATCACCCTCCACACAGCAGCCTCTGTCCAAGCGATGGAGAGTCTTATCCTGTCCCTGTTCTACCCCTCTGCCTCCTAAGGTGTCACTTACCACCGTGTTCCTGGCTCTAGATGCTTAAGAATCAGCTTTGATTTCTGTGATCCTCCATGAGACTTTGGAGGGCTGGAGAAGAAAGTGTCACAGACCTGCAAGGGAGGGGAAGGGAGGAATCCCAAAGAACCTCAAAGCACAGTTTACCTTTCTGATCGGTTTCTATGTATTGCTGAAATTGCTTCCAGACTTTTCTGTGCTCGTCTAGATCATTTGTAGATGGGAAGTGTTTTTTTGTTTTTGTTTTTATTTCTTATGATGATGCTAAAACTTTTCAGAGTAGCAGCCGTGTTAGTCTGTATCCGCAAAAAGAAAAGGAGGACTTGTGGCACTGTAGCTCACGAAAGCTCATGCTCTAATAAATTTGTTAGTCTCTAAAGTGCCACAAGTCCTCCTTTTCTTTTTGCTAAAACTTTTGTAACTCATAAAACCGAATTATTAGGTAAGAGGTGAAGCCAGTTTAGCCACTTCAGAAGAAAATGGCTACATTTATTTTCCTGATTTTGAGCCTTCAGATTCTCTGAGATTTCACTTTATGAATGTAAAAGTGTTTTATAGCCCGCCCTGGAGTGTGGGTTTTTCTCTATTCCAGAAGGCTGTTTAGTCACAGACTTTGATATTAGCTTAGTTTAGATGTAGCTCAGATTTATTGAGGACTTAATGAATGCCAGAATAGTCCTTTTGTATTTTATTTTAACCGTATTCTACCCTTTGTGATGTGAACTTTGTTTTATTTGAAGAATGGCAAAGGTCTGTATGTCTCAGCACATACACTGAGGGTGCCAGTTCGCGTCAAACGCCTTTAGGTGTGTTAGCAGGAACATACACTGAGGGTGCCCTTTGAACTGTCTACACCAGTGTGAAGTTGTTGTGAGAGGAAAACCAGACCATGGGCCTTTAAGTGTGTTAGCAGGAACAATACTCACACATAGAGAGTGGTATTGTCACCCCAACACTTCAAAAATCATGAGTCAGACCCCCCAAAATCGTGATATTGTCTGAAAAATCACGCCATTCTTACAAAAGATGAAATCACAATTTCTTTTTAAGTCCACCTGTTTTTTGATCTCCTCCTGCCTACTCCCAGTGCAGTGTGACTAACACAGCACTGCCCACCCGTGCATATTTATGAAAAGGAAGTGTATTTTGGCTCCTGCTGCAGGAGTTCTCATAATAATGCTAAGATCTCGGACCTTTACGCAATTATGGAGCAGGGCCTGCAGGTGCCACTTCCTGTCTCTTGACCGCCCAGGCCATGGCAGTAACCTGTTCCCATAGCTGCTAAAGTTTGTGCAGCTCCATGCAGGACATTTTGTGAAAGTCACTAGTTTCCCCTAAATTGTCCCTGGCCACCGGTTGTGAGAGGGACAACCACAGGAGGAACATTGAAGACTCACTCATGGATGAGGAAACTTTTCTCCCCCTCAAAAAGTCGAGGCATGCCCCATACCTTTTGTGGCCCTTCTAATGCCTCCGATCCTGCCGATCTCCGGCAGGAAGCCCTGACTCAGGAGTGGGGGATGCAGAGGAAGATGATGGAATCTTCACTCTGCCTTGCTCCTGGTCCGGAGCAGAAGCAGTGCCCGGAGCAGCCCTACCATCTGCCTCGTTCTATCTCAGACACATGGAAATAAATTGGTTCGTCTCTAAGGTGCCCCAAGTACTCCTTTTCTTCTTGAAACCAATGGGGCTATTAGCAGTGCAGTAGTACAATGAAACGTGTAAGATTTTGCAGGATTGGGAATTTAGCTTGCTCGGCTTGGGGGTTTCTCTCTACTGATATTCGGCCTGTTCCTCACACCACAACTTTCCCCAGTTTCCTTCTTCTCTGACTGCAAAGTACGTTTCAGAGTAGCAGCCGCGTTAGTCTGTATTGGCAAAAAGAAAAGGAGTACTTGGGGCACCTTAGAGACTAACCAATTTATTTGAGCATAAGCTTTCGTGAGCTACAGCATCCGATGAAGTGAGCTGTAGCTCACGAAAGCTTATGCTTAAATAAATTGGTTCGTCTCTAAGGTGCCACAAGTCCTCCTTTTCTTTTTGCAAAGTAAGTGTTTCTATGGATACCAGGATTATTTTTAATACGGTAGCAGCTAGAAGCTGCACCCAAGACCGAAGCTCTATTGTGCTCAGCATGGTACTCTATATACAGAGCATGAGAGACAGCGCCTAAGGGACAGAGCTTCTTGTCTAAATACACAAAACAGACAGAGACATGATTCTGTACGTATCGGGAGTGTCTGCTTGATTAAAGCCAGGCGCTTAAAGCAGGTTTTCAACTTCCGACATGTAAGAGAAATACATAAGCATGGGGCCATGTTCCCAGCTGGTGTAAATCAGCCTAGATCCAGCAAAGTCAACACAGCTTTGCTAAGTGACATCCAGTGAGATTCTGGCCATTGTTTCTGCCCTGGAATCACAGTGTGATTAAGTGATTAGCTCCATTGTTGTAGCTGGAAATGGCTATTCTCTGTGATTTAGCTTCCCCAGGTTTGTGCTCCTTGGCAGCCAGATGCTGCGTCCTTGCCCTTTGAACTGGGATCACCCCCAAAATAAAGTCACACAGCCCTGTGTCTCCAGCTTTTTCCCTTTAGATCCCACCTTTGAGGCCATGTGCATGCTGAGAGAAAAGAGGTTTTTTCTAACTAAGGGTCCCCAAACATGAGAAACAGATCTTGTACAAGCCTGCTGGAGACAAGGTAAGTCACAGCTTCACCTTGTTGTAGCTGATCGAGATGCACCCCACCCCACAGTGTTCCTCTCTACCAATTACACTGAGGTGAAACTACCACTTGCATTGTCTACACCAGGGTTGGTCAATAGGCGGGCCAGGGGACAAATCTGGATCTCCAGACTCTTTTGAACAGACTGCAAAATCTTTTATTATCATTTTTGTTATTATTGTTGTATTGTTTTCTCTGGAATCTGGATCTTGAATATACCTTGACCAAGAAATTAGGACCCTGACAAAAAAAAAAAAATTGTCCCTGATCTACAGTATGAGTTTACAATAAGAGAAAGAGAACCTACATCCTAGTGCAGACAAATCCTCAGAGACCGTCTCTTGGAGCAGGTTTCGCCCTTTACACCTCCATGACCACCACAGTTATTGCTGATGAGCAGGAGAAATGCAAAATATTTCCTATGTCTTTACCCAGCTTTGAATACATTTCAGTACACACGGGAACCAGGCTAAAGAGTCAGCACTCTATGGCACGCAGCTGAGGAATTCCTGATTTATGTGGCTACAGCCAGCACAAGAGACAGAGCACAGGCTAGCCAGTGACATGTCAGAGTAAAACCCCAGCTCTCATCAGAGGGACATGCCGGCCTATTCCCCATTGTTGTTGTGTCCTGCTGAACATCTAAGTTCCTAACTCCCCTCCCCAGGGAGAAGCAGAATTATGGTCACGCCCTGGGTGATGACCAGGTGCAGCTTGTGTGCTGGTAACAAGCTGTAGCATGTTTGCTCTTGGTTGATTCTCACTTGAGCTCATCGGTATTTTCTCCTCTCATCACCCTGAAAGTGAAAAGGTCTATAACTCTCTAATCACACCCGCAGCATGTTGGATCATATTAAAGAAGTTCTGTATTAAAATCACAAATGAGTTTGATTCTGCATAGTTTAAAATCCAGGGTATTACTAATTAAGAGGTCTCTTGGTTTTTGGTACTGTTTCTCTCCCTCTATGTGTGAAACTTGCAAGCTGCTAATTGCGTTAGTACATTCTAAGACAGAGTCTGTTCTCCAAGCAATTCACACAGAGAGAGACTCAAAGCAATACTCTGTAACAACGGAAACAGCACCCAGAGACTCTGCGCCCTTTTGTTGTATTAACAATTGTGATTAAAATAGAGATAGAGGATGTATGTGGATGGATGCTTGGTGTGGATAATAACTGAATGATCAGGGAGGTGCCAGCCGAAGAATCCAGTGTCCATCGGCTGAAGAAGGCGTCAAGTGGAAATCACCAGAGGACCCCCGGAGGGCAGACTGGAATCGACCCAACAGTTACCTAACAGTAACTATGGTAACTATGATAACAACCTTGCAGAACCTGTGTGTGTGTGTTTGTATGAATGAATGTGTTAATAAATATGAGATTGAATGGAATGTTATAGCTATTAATAACTGCTTACTATGATTCTTTCTGTATTCACAAGAAATGTGGTATTTTGCCTTTTCCCCTTTAATAAGATCCTGCTTGTTTTTATTTTATTGGTATAACAAGCACCCCTGAATTCATGCCCTGCACACTAGTGTAATAATATTTGCACCAACATGCCTTCAAGGGTGTCAGTGAAAAGCTCAAACAACGAGGAGTCCTTGTGGCACCTTGGAGTCTAACAAATTGATTTGGGCATAAGCTTTCGTGCGCTAGAACTCACTTCATCAGATGCATGGAGTGGAAAATATAGGAGAAGGTATATATGTACTTGTGGGGTTGGGGGTTTAAATTGCGACAGACACAAAGAAGGGGGCCCGATTAAATAAATTTGAGAACCACTGCTCTACGCTATTATGGTCACCACTTTTATAAAATGAAGATAAAACTTCTACAAAGTCTGCCTTGTGAGGTATCATATGAAAAGTCATTGTCTGCTGAACATTATTGTTCTGTTAAAATGTATGTATTAACATTGGGTATGGAGTTGTGAGATTTTGCTACATGTTTGTTCCTGAAACATGCCGTAACGCTGAAAAACGCCCTCGGAGCCAGGTGCTCTGTAAATCTGAAAGACTAGCTCCTCAGAGCCAGGTGCTAAGTGTCCATTGATTGCTTAGCCGGCCATTCACCAGCAGGGGAGTTGTGAATAAGAAATGTACTGGTTTCAGAGTGGTAGCCGTGTTAGTCTGCATCAGCAAAAAGAACGAGGAGTACTTGTGGCACCTTAGAGAGTAACAAATTTATTTGGGCATAAGCTTTCGTGGGCTAAAACCCACTTCATCGGATGCATGCAGTGGAAAATACAGTAGGAAGTTAGATAGATAGATATACAGAGAACATGAAAAAAATGGGTGTTGCCATATCAACTCTAACGAGACTAATTGATTAAGGTGGGCTATTATCAGCAGGAGAAAAAAAGCTTTTGTAGTGCTAATCTGGATGGTCCCTTTCCAACAGTTGACAAGAAGGTGTGAGTAAA
Source organism: Natator depressus (assembly GCF_965152275.1). Classification (NCBI taxonomy): domain Eukaryota; kingdom Metazoa; phylum Chordata; order Testudines; family Cheloniidae; genus Natator; species Natator depressus. The sequence continues at coordinate 40,728,898 of NC_134247.1, forward strand.
AGTAGGGGAAAAATTAGCATGGGGAAATAGTTTTTCCTTTGCCTAATGACTCATCCACTCTCAGTCTTTATTCAAGCCTAATTTAATGGTGTCCAGTTTGCAAATGAATTCCAGTTCTGCAGTTTCTCATTGGATTCTGGTTTTGAAGTTTTTTGTGGAAAAATTGTGACTTTTAGGTCTGTAATTGAGTGTCCAGGGAGATTGAAGTGTTCTCCGACTGGTTTTTGAATGTCATAATTCTTGACATCTGATTTGTGTCCATTTATTCTTTTGCATAGAGACTGTCCAGTTTGGCCAATGTACATGGCAGAGGGGCATTGCTGGCACATGATGGCATATATCACATTGGTAGATGTGCAGGTAAACAAGCCCCTGATGGTGTGTCTGATGTGATTAGGTGCTATGATGGTGTCCCTTGAATAGGTATGTGGACAGAGTTGGCAACGGGCTTTGTTGCAAGGATAGGTTCCTGGGTGAGTGTTTTTGTTGTGTGGTGTGTGGTTGCTGCTGAGTATTTGCTTCAAGTTGGGGAGCTGTCTGTTAGCGAGGACTGGCCTGTCTCCCAAGGTCTGTGAGAGTGATGGGTCGTCCTCCAGGATAGGTTGTAGATCCCTGATGATGCGCTGGAGAGGTTTTAGCTGGGGGCTGAAGATGACGGCCAGTGGTGTTCTGTTACTTTCTTTGTTGGGCCTCTCCTGTAGTAGGAGACTTCTGGGTACTCTTCTGGCTCCGTCAATCTGTTTCTTCACTTCAGTCGGTGGGTACTGCAGTTTTTTCACCTGAAGAATGGTTGGAAGCTCACATGTGCCACAGACTGATTGTCGCCTGCCCGCCAGCTGGGGGTTAACCTCCAAGATGAGAGTGGTATAAAAACAAGGGAGAGTGGCCTCCATTTTTACCTCTCCTCCCCCATCTTTTGGAAGGCAACAAAATGCCTTGAAAGACAACAGGAGCACTGGACTGGGGAGGGCAGACCAAGGCTGGAAGGAAATCCAGCCTGGGTACTAAGAACTGTGAACTGCCTGCAACATGGGGTGGGGTGGGAAAAGCTGTTTGCTTCACATCTTACTTAGGTTGATAAAATGTAGGATTTAAAATGCATGTTGACCATTTATTTTTGTTGTAACCAAATTGGACCTTTTACACCTTTATCGCTTGTGACCACTTAAAATCTACCTTTCTCTCATTAGTAAACTTGTTTTATTGTTTTATCCAAACCAGTGTGTTTTCATCAAAGTGTTTGGGGAATTTCACTTGAGATAACAAGGCTGTTGTCTGACCAGCATCCTTTGTGGGGAGGACAAACGAATTAATGAGCTTGGACAGCACAGTGCACAGACTGGGCAGTACAAGACTCACATTTCTGGGGTGCAAGGCCGGGACTAGTGAACTGGTTTATGTTGCTCTGTAATTTACTTCATGAGTGGCTGGCTAGTGGCACTCAGTCCTGTGTAGCTGGGAGTGACTTTGAAGGCTGGTGGCTGTGTGGGAGAAGAGCCGGGAGGGGTTTGTTGTTCGCAGGGGGAAGCAGTGTGAAAGAAGCCCTGGGATGGAGAACTAAGCAGTTCAACAGTCCAGATTGTACCCTGGGGTATGTCTCACACCTGCTGTTTCCTGGCATCCAGCATGGCACCACTGGACTCTCATCATCCTGCTGCTGAAAGACGACCTGAGCAGGGCTAACCAGAGAGGGGGAACCAGCCGACATCCTCTATTCCACAAGCTTCGGCTAAAGCCTGAACTATTCCCGGGATGTGACTTGGGGTTGTGCTGTCACCCTTCCCCTCAGGCATCATTTTCCTTCCCCACCTTAGTTCTGCTCTCTCCTCTCTCTCCCTTTGCCTTGTGTCTCCTACAAGTCTGGCTCAGCCCGTCCACACAACGCCACCTTTCTTCAGCCGTGCTTGTAGCCTGTGACCAGAAACGCTGCAGCATGGTGGGTTTCAGAGTAACAGCCGTGTTAGTGTGTATTCGCAAAAAGAAAAGGAGGACTTGTGGCACCTTAGAGACTAACCAATTTATTTGAGCATAAGCTTTTGCTTAAAAGCTTATGCTCAAATAGACTGGTTAGTCTGTAAGGTGCCACAAGTCCTCCTTTTGTTTTTGCAGCACGCTGGGTTGATCGCTAGGACCCAGGAGCGGCTGGGGGGCGGCTCCGGGGGGAGCGATCGCGGGGCTCAGGCCCGGCCCAGGAAGTGACTCGCAGCCGCTGCCGGGACTCTGGCTCCCAGGCTCCCGGCGAGATCCCCGAGCCCCGGCGGCTGGTGCTGGGAGCCCGGAGCCCGGGCTGCAGCCGGGAGAGGGGAATCTCCAGCCGGGCCCTGCCCGCTGCTCCCCGGGAGCCTCTCCCAGGGCAGAGCCCCCAGCCCGGCCAGGGCCCCTTCCCGGCCCGGCCCGGCCCCTGCCCCGGGGGGCCCCGCTCGGAGGGAAGGTGAGAGAGACCCGCCCCCCCGCGGTCACCCCCGGGCTGCAGGGGGCAGAGGATAAAGAGATGCAGGGGGACTTGTGGGCAGGACGGGAGAAGGGGGCGGGGGAGGCGGGTGATGGGGATGCAGGGGGGCAGGAAGGGATGGGGGAGGGGCAGGGATGATGGGGCGATGCAGGGGGAGGGGGGATGTGGGGTGGCTGGAGGGAAACTGTGAGAGCAAGCGCAGACTGGCTGGGGGAGGGGAGAGCCTGGGGCAGGGAGCAGGCGGCGGGGGGGGGGGGGGACACAAGGCAGCTCCCCCGCCCCATGGGGTAGGAGAGGGTGAGGGGCTGCCCCTCCCAGCAGCCAGCCAGATTTCTTTTCTTGGATCTGGTCAAACAAGCTTTGGGGAGTGAGTGGGCAGTGGACTAACCCTCATTGGGGGGGGGGGGGGCGCAATTTTAACTGTGATTCCAGGGGCTACTTAGGCACCTGAAAACTCTTGGGGTTTTTTTGCTGACAGGCTCACCAGATCTCATTCTGACATTAAAAAAAGAGCATTAGATAAATATTAGACCCACTCAGCTCTAATAGAAACATGTTCTCAAAGTTTGTGTCAAGTCACGTGAGGGACACCGGTTAGGTCTTGGAATTTTTAGTAACTCTTGAATTCAACAATTGAAAGAATTGTAGAAAAATCTGGATTTGTTCCTATCACTTTTTTTGCCGTTCACCAAGTTTGGAATAGATCATTTAACATTCGGAACCATCCTCCTAGGGCAAGACCCCGTGAGTTTATACGGCACGTGCTCTAGGGGTGTTACCCCACTACAAATAGTAAGTTGAAGCTGACTCGAAACAGGAGTGAAACTGAGACTTTAAAGTCCCTTTCCCAGTATTGCCAACTCCAAATGTTCAGAATTGTGAGATTGGCTTTAAAATCATGAGACTGTGTACAAATAATAGATTTGGTGCTTATTTGCCTTCAGCTGTTTGAGCCTTTAGGGTGTACTGGGGTCTCCTTGTGAAGCTTTCTCCACAGCCACAAGGGCGAGAAACTTCATTTTTCTTTAAGAAGGAAGGCTGAAATCATCACACCTCCACCTGACTCCAGGAGCTGGGGCTTTAAGGAAAAGAATCATTCTCCTGAGGCTCATGAGAAAATCATGAGAGTTGGCAATGCTGCTTTCACTTTTGGTTAAAGGCTAGTTACTTTCCAGAAGGCTTTTCAACACGACAGTACAGTGACTGAGTTGCAGTTCTCACAGGAGACTATTTAAAACCAAACACCAGGAAAATTCCAGATTTTAAAGCTGAGGGGAAAAAATGAGACTTCTGAGGTGTATCAAGGCCATGGCAGGCAGGAAAGGAAAATAAACAGGCCCAGGAGCTCTGGGCAGCTCTTCCTCTTGAAAGGAAGTTGGAGGGTCAAATCTAGTCCTTAATCCAGTAAAACATCCCCTCCACTCATCGATCTTAACATGTGCTGAATAACTATGCACTTTCTACTTAAATAGCAGAGTCATCTTATCCAGGGCTACACATTTTATACACACTGGCTCAGGGATGGTATTTACTGGCAGATTCTGAACTGTGCTGAGCGCACAGATGGTGCCCAGTGAATAATACAAATCATGACAATCATCTACTTTATGGACTCTGAGGATGCAATTTCTGTTCTTTGTTCTGCAATTGGCCTGGATCCAGCTGCAGGGACCAGCCAGTGAATTTGGCCTGCATGGGGAGGGGCTCCCTGTGTGAGTCCCAGAGCTGCTGCCCTCATGGACACAGCCAGGTTCAAACCCTGTTAGCAGTGGGAGGGACTGATCTGCCTAATCAGAGCCAAGGGAGAGTGGAGGGACTGGCAGGGGCAGCAGGAGCAAGAATGGGGGAGGCAGGTTCCCAGCTCCCAGACCTGCCCAGATCCATTCCCTGCACCCTCCTGGGCAGACTGACTCTCCTGGGAACAAGGGGAGGAGCTGAGAGAGGAAAAGCCAGTTGCTGACTCTGCTGAACACCCCACTACTGGGGCGGAGGGGGAGGGGGGGCGGCTAGAGGGGGTTACACTACACTAGTGGTTTCCAACCTTTTTACGCAAAAGATCAACTTTTGAATTTGGATCTACCCTGCCCCTTCTCTGAGGCCTGGCCCCACTCCATCCCCCCTCCCTCCATCACATGCTCTCATGCACCCTCACTCACTTTCACTGGGCTGGGGTAGAGGGTTGGGGTGCTGGAGGGGGTGCAGGCTCTGGGCTGGGGCTGAGGGCGACTTCCCCCAGCGCCGGTGGGTGCTCGTGCCTGCCTGCTCCCTGCCCCTCCTCAACTCCATCCCTTCCCCATCCCCATTCCCCGCCCCCCTTCCAACTCCTTCCCCAAAGTACATGCCCCAAATCCACCCCCTCCCGGCCCCTATTGGATCCCTGCCCCAAATCCCCACCCTGGGAGAAGCAGGACCCATCCGCTTGCTCATTGCCGGGGGGGGGGGGGGAGGTGAGCTCGGGTGGGGAGCTCCTGGTGGGTGCTCTGCATGCACCAATTTTCCCCGTGGGTGCTCCAGCCCCAGAGCACCCACGGAGTCGGCGCCTATGCCTGAGGGGCTTGGGGTATGGAGGGGGCTCTTGGCTGAGCCTGGGGCAGGAGGTTGGGGTGCAGAAGGGTGTGAGGGGTGCAAGCTCTGGACTGGAGTTTGGGTGCAGGAGGGGGCTCTGGGCTGGGGCAGAGTGTTGGGGTACAGGAGGGGATGCAGGGTGCAGGCTCTCGGAGGGCCTTTGGGTGCATGAGGGGGCTCAGGGCTGGGGGAGGGGGCTCAGGGTACAGGAGGGGGTTTGGGGTGCTGGCTCTGGGAGGGCACTCTGTGCTGGGGTTGGGGTTTGGGAGGGGACACAGGTTGCAGGCTCCGGGGGGGCGGGTGGCACTTACCTCAGGCAGTAGTGGTGCAGGGCTAAGGCAGGCTCCCTGCCTACCCTGACCCCACGCCACTCCAGGAAGTGGCCGGCTCGTCCCTGTGGCCTGGGGGGGGGCGGACACAGCTCCGCGCCCTGTCCCTCTCTGCAGGCACCGCCCCCACAGCATCCAGTTGCAGTTCCCCGTTTCTGGCCAATGGGAGTTGCGTGGGCAATGCCTGCAGACAGGAGCAGCGAGCTGAGACCCCCCTGTGCCCCACCCCCAGGGGCTGCGCTGCCGCAGGGCCGTGCCAGCTGCTTCCGGGAGTGGCATGGGGCGAGGGCAGGCAGGGAGCCTGTCTGAGCCCCGTTGCATCGCTGGACATTTAGCGGCCTGTGATCGAGATCGACTGTCAGAGGCTCCAGGATCCACTGGTTGGTGACAACCACACTACGTTGCAGGGCAATCCCTTGAAGTGGCTCCTTTGATTCTGCTCTTTTTCTTGAGTTTGGCGCCGAGATGCTCTTACGGGGAGAGTTTAAAACTGCCCCGGTGGGTTTAGTCCTGCTGGGACGGGCCGGGCCTGGCCTGTGTTGTAATAAACTTGGTTTCTTTCCAGCATGGCAGAGTCCAGAGCGTCTGTGTGCAGGGAGAGAGCCTGGGGGGAGTCGGGGTGTCACATGGACTTAAGCTCCTTCTGAAACCCCCCTCCCCTCCCATTGCTTCTCTCGCCCTGACAGGCTGAGGAATCACGTCCACATTTTGCTCCAGATCGACCCAGGAGACAGGGCAGGGAAGTGGCTGTGATGGAGCCAGCTGAGGTAGGGGCTTTTCAGGGAGCTGCTGGGCGGGTGGAGGGAGAGGGAGGGAGGAGACAGGGTGTGATAAACCTGTTGATTTTCGGAGCTGGCCCATTGACTGGGGGGAAACATTTCCCCATTTCTGAAACAGGTAACACCAGTGATGAGCTGCCAAAAGCTGAAGAAGTGGTTCCTTCACTCGCTCTTGGTCTTCGGCGGCAGGTCCTGAAGGACGTGCTGCCGAAGACCTGGAGCGAGTGAAGGACCCGCTGCCAATGTGCCACCGAAGACCCAGAGCGCCGCCAGGTGAGTAAAAATTACAAAGGGATTCTCACGGGAGCCTCCCCAGCCGAGAGAGCAGGCAGGCCAGACCCCTTTAACAACCGGTTCTAAACCGGCTTCAAAATTTAACAACCGGTTCACGTGAACCAGTGCGAACTGACTCCACCTGACCACTGGGTAACACCCCCCTCAGCCGGGCTGAGAACATTTTCCAGACTCCCAGTGCTGGAGCCTGACCCCACTGGCCAGAGGCTGCTGTGAAATACGAAGGGAAGCTGTCGGGATTCCTGTCTCTGTGCCCGGCTCGGAGCTCTGCTTCCCGTATCAGCCTGTGGCTGGCAGGCGGGTGGGAAATGAGAAATGCCCTGCTCCGTGTGCTGGGGGGACAAGGAGCTCTCACCTTCTCCCACCCCCTGAAGTGTCCTGGCTGCTCCGAGCAGGGTGGGGGTGGGATTCTGATTTTCTAGGCCCCCCAGAGCTTCCGAGATGTTCATTTTTTCTTCTTCCTTTCCCGTGTGACCAGTGGGATTGTGGCTGGGGCAGCAGGTGCTGAGTGGGGGACTCTTGTTGTTCCAGATGCCGGTGACCTTCGAGGAGGTGGCTGTGTATTTCACCCAGGGGCAGGGGGCTCTGCTGGACCCCGCTCAGAGAGCCCTCTACAGGGACGTCATGCAGGAGAACTACGAGACGGTGACCTCGCTGGGTAAGGGATCCCTGTCCCCTCGGTTATTAGAAAGTTTTGGGCCTGCATTTCTGACTCTGGTCAGGTTCTTCCCTGGTCAGTTAGATTGCAGGGGAATGGGTTCCATAGTCCAGAGCTGCCGTGTGAGAGAGACCTGCATCTCCAGACCCCCTCCGATGGGACCAGGGTGTCAAAACGGAGATGCTAAACCCTCCCCACCATTCCAGCTTTCAAGGCCAAGAAGCCATGTATTGTCCTGTGTGTATTGTTTCTCATTTGCACACAGAATCCCTGTTCACCTCCCTCCTTGGGACTAGCTCCAGCCCTGGGGAGGGCTCTGGGCTCTGCAGGGGTAACTTCAGAGCTGTGTGTGCGTCAGCAAGGGCCCCAGAGTGCACAAATCCTGCAAACTCCTAGCGAGGGTGTAAAAATTCTCTCCACCTCCCCAGACATCTGCGTCTCCCAAGGGGGCTTAGTGACCATGTTCCTGTCCCTTTGGATTCCTTATTCTCCCAACACAGCACGGGGACAGGTTCCACTCACGGATTGTCCTTTGTGACAGACACACTCCCAATCCTCCATGCAACCTGATCTGGTCTGATTTCACCCTCTGCGCAGGATTTCCCTTTCCCAAACCTGACCTCATCGCCCGGCTGGAACGAGGGGAAGGGCCGTGGGTCCCGGATCTCCAGGCCTCGGTGGAAAAAGAGATCCCAAGAGGCACTCGCACAGGTGAGGACTGACAGAAACCATCGGGTGAATTAAGGAAAAAGTTGAGAATCCCAGAAAAGTGGTGTGAGTAAGAGCCCTCAGTTGCTCCTCATCTCAGCCGGAGTAGGGCTGTAGTCAGCAGATACTGCTCATGTCTTTCCACCCAGCCTATTAGCTGCAGGAGTTTCCTTCCCAACTTTCCTTCTACGCGAGTGTTTGGGGGGGAAGTAGAGGCAGAATCCAATTACTCAACCTTCAGAGTGTTAGCAGATTCCTCTTTCTCCCCAGCACAATGACTCCTGTCTTGATTGTAAAAAGAAAAGGAGTACTTGTGGCACCTTAGAGACTAACCAATTTATTTGAGCATGAGCTTTCGTGAGCTACAGCTCACTTCATCGGATGCATAGCATATCGTGGAAACTGCAGAAGACATTATATACACAGAGACCATGAAACAAAACTTCCTCCCACCCCACTCTCCTGCTGGTAATAGCTTATCTAAAGTGATCATCAAGTTGGGCCATTTCCAGCACAAATCCAGGTTTTCTCACCCTCCGCCCCCCCCCCCCACACACAAACTCACTCTCCTGCTGGTAATAGCCCATCCCTCTTTGAAACCTCTCTTTACAATGCGCTTGATAATCAAGGTGGGCCATTTCCAGCACAAATCCAGGTTTTCTCACCCCCGGCCCGCCCCCCAAAACACACACACAAACTCACTCTCCTGCTGGCAATAGCTCATCCACACTGACCACTCTCCTTACAATGTGCACAGCAATCAAGGTGGGCCATTTCCAGCATAAATCCAAGTTTAACCAGAACGTCTTGGGGCGGGGGGGGGGGGGGGGTTTGTAGGAAAAAAACAAGGGGAAATAGGCTACCTTGCATAATGACTTAGCCACTCCCAGTCTCTATTCAAGCCCAAATTAATAGTATCCAATTTGCAAATGAATTCCAATTCAGCAGTTTCTGAATTCCTGATCAACATCCTCTACAGCAAACAGGGAAAGATTAAGAATGAGCTCTCAAAAATGGATACTCTCATAAAAAACCAACCTTCCACACAAACTTCCTCGTGGCTGGATTTTACTAAAACTAGACAAGCCATTTACAACGCACACTTTACTTCTCTACAAAAGAGAAAGGACACTAAACTTTCTAAACTACTACAGGCTACAAGGGGCCACAGCAATGGTTCCCTCAACCCACCCAGCAATATTGTTAACCTATCCAACTATACTCTCAGCCCAGCAGAAGCAGCTGTCCTATCTCGGGGCCTCTCCTTCTGCCCCTCCACCCCCACGAACATGATACAGTTCTGTGGTGACCTAGAATCCTATTTTCGACGTCTCCGACTCAAGGAATATTTCCAAAATACCTCTGAACAACATACTAATCCACAGAGGCCTCCCTACCAACATTACAAAAAGAAGGATTCTAGGTGGACTCCTCCTGAAGGTCGAAACCACAGACTGGACTTCTACATAGAGTGCTTCCGCCGACGTGCACGGGCTGAAATTGTGGAAAAGCAGCATCACTTGCCCCATAACCTCAGCCGTGCAGAACACAATGCCATCCACAGCCTCAGAAACAACTCTGACATCATAATCAAAAAGGCTGACAAAGGAGGTGCTGTTGTCATCATGAATAGGTCGGAATATGAACAAGAGGCTGCTCGGCAGCTCTCCAACACCACTTTCTACAAGCCATTACCCTCTGATCCCACTGAGAGTTACCAAAAGCATCTACAGCATTTGCTCAAGAAACTTCCTGGAAAAGCACAAGATCAAATCCGCACAGACACACCCCTGGAACCCCGACCTGGGATATTCTATCTACTACCCAAGATCCATAAACCTGGAAATCCTGGGCGCCCCATCATCTCAGGCATTGGCACCCTGAGAGCAGGATTGTCTGGCTATGTAGACTCCCTCCTCAGGCCCTACGCTACCAGCACTCCCAGCTACCTTCGAGACACCACTGACTTCCTGAGGAAACTACAATCCATCGGTGATCTTCCTGATAACACCATCCTGGCCACTATGAATGTAGAAGCCCTCTGCACCAACATTCCACACAAAGATGGACTACAAGCCGTCAAGAACACTATCCCCGATAATGTCACGGCTAACCTGGTGGCTGAACTTTGTGACTTTGTCCTTACCCATAACTATTTTACATTTGGGGACAATGTATACCTTCAGATCAGCGGCACTGCTATGGGTACCCGCATGGCCCCACAGTATGCCAACATTTTTATAGCTGATTTAGAACAACGCTTCCTCAGCTCTCGTCCCCTAACGCCCCTACTCTACTTGCGCTATATTGATGACATCTTCATCATCTGGACGCATGGAAAAGAAGCCCTTGAGGAATTCCACCATGATTTCAACAATTTCCATCCCACCATCAACCTCAGCCTGGTCCAGTCCACACAAGAGATCCACTTCCTGGACACTACAGTGCTAATAAACGATGGTCAGATCAACACCACCCTATACCGGAAACCTACTGACCGCTATTCCTACCTACATGCCTCCAGCTTTCACCCTGACCACACCACACGATCCATCGTCTACAGCCAAGCTCTGCGATACAACCGCATTTGCTCCAACCCCTCAGACAGAGACAAACACCTACAAGATCTCTATCAAGCATTCTTACAACTACAATACCCACCTGCGGAAGTGAAGAAACAGATTGATAGAGCCAGAAGAGTTCCCAGAAGTCACCTACTACAGGACAGGCCCAACAAAGAAAATAACAGAACGCCACTAGCCGTCACCTTCAGCCCCCAACTAAAACCCCTCCAACGCATTATTAAGGATCTACAACCTATCCTGAAGGATGACCCAACACTCTCACAAATCTTGGGAGAAAGGCCAGTCCTTGCCTACAGACAGCCCCCCAACCTGAAGCGAATACTCACCAACAACCACATACCACACAACAGAACCACTAACCCAGGAACCTATCCTTGCAACAAAGCCCGTTGCCAACTGTGCCCACATATCTATTCAGGGGACACCATCACAGGGCCTAACAACATCAGCCACACTATCAGAGGCTCGTTCACCTGCACATCCACCAATGTGATATATGCCATCATGTGCCAGCAATGCCCCTCTGCCATGTACATTGGTCAAACTGGACAGTCTCTACGTAAAAGAATAAATGGACACAAATCAGATGTTAAGAATTATAACATTCATAAACCAGTCGGAGAACACTTCAATCTCTCTGGTCACGCAATTACAGACATGAGGGTCGCTATCTTAAAGCAAAAAAACTTAAATCCAGACTCCAGCGAGAAACTGCTGAATTGGAATTCATTTGCAAATTGGATACTATTAATTTGGGCTTGAATAGAGACTGGGAGTGGCTAAGTCATTATGCAAGGTAGCCTATTTCCCCTTGTTTTTTTCCTACAAACCCCCCCCCCCCCCAAGACGTTCTGGTTAAACTTGGATTTATGCTGGAAATGGCCCACCTTGATTGCTGTGCACATTGTAAGGAGAGTGGTCAGTGTGGATGAGCTATTGCCAGCAGGAGAGTGAGTTTGTGTGTGTGTTTTGGGGGGGGGGGGTGAGAAAACCTGGATTTGTGCTGGAAATGGCCCACCTTGATTTTCATGCACATTGTAGGGAGGGTGATCACTTTGGATAAGCTATTACCAGCAGGAGAGTGAGTTTGTGTGTGTAGTTTTTGGAGGGGGGTGGGGGGGTGAGAAAACCTGGATTTGTACTGGAAATGGCCCACCTTGATTATCATGCGCATTGTAAAGAGAGGTTTCAAAGAGGGATGGGCTATTACCAGCAGGAGAGTGAGTTTGTGTGTGGGGGGGGGGCGGAGGGTGAGAAAACCTGGATTTGTGCTGGAAATGGCCCAACTTGATGATCACCTTAGATAAGCTATTACCAGCAGGAGAGTGGGGTGGGAGGAAGTTTTGTTTCATGGTCTCTGTGTATATAATGTCTTCTGCAGTTTCCACGATATGCTATGCATCCGATGAAGTGAGCTGTAGCTCACGAAAGCTCATGCTCAAATAAATTGGTTAGTCTCTAAGGTGCCACAAGTACTCCTTTTCTTTTTACGAATACAGACTAACACGGCTGTTACTCTGAAACCTGTCTTGATTGTCTCTCTCCCAGCAGGTGATGAGCAAGAGAGTGAGAACGAGGAAGGGAATTACCATGAGGAAGTTCCTGGGGAAGTGGAACCAGAGGGGAGCTTTGTGGGAAGAGCTGAAGGGAATTTTTCCCAGTGCTTGGAGGAGGGAGAAGCCTGGGGAAATTGGCACAGGTCAGAGAGGCTGTTGGGAAACCACCCAAGGAAGAAAGTGGATGAATCTATTAAAACTGAGGGAGGAGACAAGGATTCCACAGCTCACCACACAAATCCCAAGGAAGAAAAACCCTACCAGTGTCTTGAATGTGGGAAAAGATTCATTCTGAGATCACACCTTGTGAAACATCAGATAATCCATATTGGAGAGAAACCTCTTCAATGCTTGGACTGTATGGAAAACTTCAATACCTGCTCACTTCTTAATAACCATGGGAGAAGCCACATGGGAGAGAATCCCTATCCATGCCTCGAGTGTGGGAAATGTTTCAGTGGGAAGTCAGAACTAATTAGACATCAGGCAATCCACACAGGAGAGAGACCCCACAAGTGCTTGGACTGTGGGAAAAGTTTCACATGGAGATCAGGCCTTGTTAGACATCAGGCAATCCACGCAGGAGAGAGACCCCATAAGTGCTTGGACTGTGGGAAAAGTTTCACATGGAAATCAAGCCTAGTTACACATCAGACAGTCCACCCAGGAAAGGGACGCTATAAATGCTTGGAGTGTGGGAAAAGTTTCAGTTGGAAGTCAGGACTTATAAAACATCAGAGAATCCACACTGGAGAGAGACCCCATAAGTGCTTGGACTGTGGGAAAAGTTTCACATTGAGATCAGCCCTTGTTACACATCAGGCAATCCACACCGGAGAGGGACCCCATAAGTGCTCGGACTGTGGGAAAAGTTTCATGTGGCGATCACATCTTACTAGACATCAGAGAATCCACACAGGAGAGAGACCCCATAAGTGCTTGGACTGTGGGAAAAATTTCACATGGAAATCAGGCCTAGTTACACATCAGAGAATCCACACCGGAGAGAGACCCCATAAGTGCTCGGACTGTGGGAAAAGTTTCATGAAGAAATCACACCTTATTAGACATCAGAGAGTCCACACAAGAGAGAGAGCATATAAATGCTTGGTTTGTGGGAAAAGCTTCAGTAACAGCACAAACCTTACTAAACATCGGAGAATCCACAGAGGAGAGAGACCCTATAAATGCCTCGAATGTGGGCACTCTTTTGGTTGGAAGTCCAATCTTATCACACATCAGAGAATCCACACAGGAGAGAGACCCCATAAGTGCTTGGACTGTGGGAAAAGTTTCACACGGAGATCAACACTTGTTACACATCAGACAGTCCACACAGGAGAGGGATGCTATACATGCTTGGAGTGTGGGAAAAGTTTCAGTTGGAAGTCCAGTCTTATCACACATCAGAGAATCCACACAGGAGAGAGACCCCATAAGTGCTTGGACTGCGGGAAAAATTTCATACAGAGCTCAAACCTTACTAGGCATCGGAGACTCCACATAGGAGAGAGACCCCATAAGTGATTGGACTGTGGGAAAAGCTTTAGCTGCAGCTCACAACTCACTCAACATCAGAGAAGCCATACGGGAGAAAGACCCTATAAATGCCTCGAGTGTGGGAAAAGTTTCATTGGGAGTTCTCATCTTGTTGCACATCACAGAATTCACACCGGTGACAAACTTCAGAAATGCCTCAAGTGTGGGAAATGTTTCATGTGGAACTCTACCCTTATAATACATCAGAGGATCCACACAGGAGAAAGACCTTATAAGATCATCAGCTAGTCAGTGATCCTCTGGTTGACGGGTTCTGGGGAGGACACTGAGGATTGAATGGTTGGGGTGGTGGAGCTGGGAAGCAGGGGGAGCTGGGTGCTGGATTATCGAGTGTTTTGGGGATCATGGGATAAGAGGCGAGGGAGAGCACAGGGGTAGAGAGGTGCTGCCTCTCATCACTCTTCCCTTCTGTCCCTTCTCCCTGCCCCCTCTGCATTCAGACAGCACCACTGGGAGGATCTGATTCCCACAGGACCTTTTGTGGGAGGCCTGGAGATCCCACCTCTGCCTCCACAGCATCAGCCTCTGAACGTCTGTCTATGGTAGGAAAATTGTTGGGATTACCTAGCACGTCTCCCCTGACTCTCCAACACTCTTTCTAGCCACACTGACCCTGAAGTATATTATCTATTCTGACCCTCGCCATGAGCAGAGTGATTGTTAGTCCCTGAGTTCCCCCTTTGGGGCCGGATTGTCTCATTCCCAGCCAGTCTCACATTACTCCAGGCCGTGCTGAAAAGCATTGAGTGTTTGTATATTTTTCTCCCTTAGGGAGCAGAACTAAATAGATGGTAAAAAAGTGGGGGCAGGGATAGTTAAATGTGGTGTTTTCGCTTCTGTGCTATTTCAGGGCAATAGGGTGAGTCCGAGGTATCCCCTCCTTCCTGTATCACCATCACCCTCCACACAGCAGCCTCTGTCCAAGCGATGGAGAGTCTTATCCTGTCCCTGTTCTACCCCTCTGCCTCCTAAGGTGTCACTTACCACCGTGTTCCTGGCTCTAGATGCTTAAGAATCAGCTTTGATTTCTGTGATCCTCCATGAGACTTTGGAGGGCTGGAGAAGAAAGTGTCACAGACCTGCAAGGGAGGGGAAGGGAGGAATCCCAAAGAACCTCAAAGCACAGTTTACCTTTCTGATCGGTTTCTATGTATTGCTGAAATTGCTTCCAGACTTTTCTGTGCTCGTCTAGATCATTTGTAGATGGGAAGTGTTTTTTTGTTTTTGTTTTTATTTCTTATGATGATGCTAAAACTTTTCAGAGTAGCAGCCGTGTTAGTCTGTATCCGCAAAAAGAAAAGGAGGACTTGTGGCACTGTAGCTCACGAAAGCTCATGCTCTAATAAATTTGTTAGTCTCTAAGGTGCCACAAGTCCTCCTTTTCTTTTTGCTAAAACTTTTGTAACTCATAAAACCGAATTATTAGGTAAGAGGTGAAGCCAGTTTAGCCACTTCAGAAGAAAATGGCTACATTTATTTTCCTGATTTTGAGCCTTCAGATTCTCTGAGATTTCACTTTATGAATGTAAAAGTGTTTTGTAGCCCACCCTGGAGTGTGGGTTTTTCTCTATTCCAGAAGGCTGTTTAGTCACAGACTTTGATATTAGCTTAGTTTAGATGTAGCTCAGATTTATTGAGGACTTAATGAATGCCAGAATAGTCCTTTTTTATTTTATTTTAACCGTATTCTACCCTTTGTGATGTGAACTTTGTTTTATTTGAAGAATGGCAAAGGTCTGTATGTCTCAGCACATACACTGAGGGTGCCAGCTCGCGTCAGGTCCGAGAGGCAGAGATGGAAAGGGGGAATGAAATCACAGCCTGACCCCTGCAGTGACGTGACTTAGGGCCCAGCCACCCTTCAGAGGCTGCTGCGGCAGAACTGCACTGATGCAGCTTTTGCGCTTCGAGGGGGACGCTACGTGGACCAAGGAGAGGGGTTCTCCCATCGGCGTAGGTCACCCACCTCCCGAAGAGGCGGCAGCTACGTCGATGGGAGAAGTCCTCCTGTTGCCATAGTGCTGTCTACACCAGAAGTTAGGTTGGTACAGCTGCGTCGCTCGGGGGTGTGGAGTTTCACAACTGACGTAGGTTGCGAGCGCAGACCAAGCCACAGCGTCAGGAGGAGAAGAGGGTGGGAGGTGAGGAGAACAGAGCTGGGAAATGGCTGGGTTTGCTCTTCAGAGCCAGACGGCTGAGGCTGAGAACTGTGAACTCGCTGCACCAGAGCCAGAGAGACACTAGACCTGACCTATGAGTGTTGTGTGAAGCTTCCCCTGCAATCTAAAGGACCATGAACGACACCCCAAAAATGATGGGGGAGGGGGTTGCTTCCCCCTGTTGCTGAGGTGCTGAGTTTGGGCAAAGGGAAGAAGGGAGCCAGGGATGTCAACAGACCTGGGCAGCCTTGAAACCAGGCCAACCCCTAGCATTGAGGCCAGAGGGAGATGAGGAGCCCTAGAGCCCTGCTGGTTACCCCCTCCCCACCTGCCGCGGTGTCCTGTGTGGGGACGAGAGAGACTGTCTCTGCCCCACTCATCGCACACTGCATCCCTCCTTCCTGAGATCTTTGGATTCCCTGTTCTTGGAGTGTTTCCTTTTGTGACGGGGTCCCAGTGTCTCTCGTGGCTTCTTGCCACTTTTCTATCATTTATATGTGTGGCTCTGTTTTTGGTTCTTGTGAGAGTTGGGCATGGCACTGTGCTGGGATGGAACCGAAAAGTACCCCCCTGAGCTGGGCCGGGGGTGGGGAAGGGAGTCTGTCTTTGTTCGTCCTTTGGAATAATAAAGTAGAATTTAGTTTCTCCCACTGCCAGGTTCCTTCGTTTTCCATTAACGACCCAGATCTGCAATTGGACTTAGGTGCCCAAAGCCCAGGTTTCGACCCCTGAGTCCCAGAATTAGGTGCCCCTGAAATCCAGAAAGCCGCTGCCTGGCCCCTCACTCAGCACCAACATTTCTTTAGGAAGATCTCCCAACATTTCTAAGTTTCTGCTTCTGGGCCTGGGCCCTGCTGCCTCATGCTAGGCATCCAGATGCCTGCCTCACATCTAAACCCCAGAAGGATCCTCAATCAGAAGGCCGGCAGTTGAAAGCCTCTCTTGCCTGTGGGGCCCAGTCCTGTAAGAGTGCGTGCTGAGCACCCCTTTTGGATCAGGGCTCAGACAAAAGCCAGAGGAGGTGCTTGCAGAGGCTCCTTTATAACATTGAACCCTGTGGTTAGGGCACTCGCCTGGCATATGGCAGACTCAGGTTCTACTCTCCGCTCTGCCTGACGGGGAGGAAGGATTTGAACGCAAGTCTCCCACTGCTCAGGTGACTGCCTTAACCACGGGGATCTGGGACATTCTGATGTGAGGCTCTTGTAATCTTTTCTGATCAAGCTGCTCCACTCTAGCTAAATAATTAAATAGTCCCTGGGTCAAAGCGAGAAGGTGACAATGACTCTATAGCTTGGACACTGGGAGGTAGAAGATGCAGGTGCAGGACCCTGCTTCAATGGCTATTTAATTATCGTCCCTTTCCTGCAGGAGGGAGCGTTTCATTGCAAACCAGTGGGTTCAACCTTTGACCTTTCTTTGGGTTGTGACCTAGGCTCAGTTGAGATATTCCCCTATAGATGCTGCTTCCGGAGCACTCCCAGTGCCCAACTCTAGGGGGAGCAGCAGAGTACGACCAGGCACAGGGTCACCCTCTGATCAGTGCCTAGAACGGTCACTGGGGTAGGTCACTTGCGGGAGGGCAGGGAGCAGCACATGATCTCCTGCTGGGATGATCTTAGAGAAACAGAATGTTCCAGCTGTGTGAAATTTAGACCTTTCCCTCTCCGGATCAGACTGAAATCTCAGCATATTGAAAATATTTCTGGAACTAACTATTCTGAAATGTTTTTCTGCAGAAATGTGGAAACAGAAAATGTGGGTGGACATTTTAGACTGAAAATGAAATGATTCAACTGTTCGACATTACATTTTGATTCTCCTGATCAGAATCTAGAGTAATGTCGTAAAAAGCAACATTTCCAGGTTTCAGATTTTGCTGAAGCGATACTTTCAGGTGACAGACATTTTTGTGTGAAAAATGTCAACTAGCTGTAATTATAGAGTACTTTAGATGCAGAGGAATTGAGATTTCTAATAAAGATTGTTCAAATTGTTCACATTTTAAAGAAAACTATTTGGATTATTCAGTGAGTAAATATAATTTCCTCCATTCTCCTGTCTCCTGTTTCATTTCCATTAAGCCAGAACAGAAATTACTTTGCACAGAGGAAACAATAAATAGTCTCTCACAGGGAAGAGCATGTTACTTGCTGTTACTCTCCTGTTACTCAGAGATCTGAGCACTGATAACATCCCTGTGCGTATTTATTGGTGAATAACAACGGCACCTACCATCAGTTCCTGGATTTTCCTTTTCCTCACTCTGGTTAAACACCATATTCTCATCTCCCTCTTTCTTCAAACTCCCCAAACAGCTCCAAAATTGATCCTAAGAAGAGAAAAGTTGCTCTGTGTTTTGGAGATTTTACCTCAGGAACAAAATGTATCAAGATACTATGGGCCTAGACTGTCACAGGAACAGCTCTGCAATCCACCAAGCTGAGTTAGGTGTCTAGACTCCCTGTAGAATATCCCTCAGGTCAGCATTGTTATTCGTAACAGCATCTCCCATTGGCTGGCTTAGGCAGCTCTCTGCCTAGCATGCTGGCTTTTGTGTCACCCATTGTAAGACACTTACATCTCCCCATAACTCAGGCTTTGTGGCTCACAGTGTCATTCCAGTGATTTTCCAGGCAGCTAAAATTTAGATGCAGTGACATTCAACATTGCAATACTACACCTGGGGGTATTCTGTGCTACTGTGCACACGCAGAATTTATGTCCAGCTGCAGAATTCTTTTCTTCTGCAGAACATACTCTGCCTGAGAAGTGCTGCAGTTTCGTGTTTCACCCACCAGGGGTGACCATGGCACCAGAACAGCTGAATCTATTTGTGAAAAAAATTTACCAGATTTTTTTTTTGGTCTGTTACAGATATAGTTGCTGACAGGTATTGAAATAAATTACCAATAATTGAAACTTGTATGGTTATATTGTGTTATTTTGACACATAAAATATGCAGATTTTAAAATACTGTGTGCAGAATTTTTAATTTTTTGGTGCAGAATTCCCCCAGGAGTACAATATCTAGGTCCCTCCATGGATCTTGCTCTTTGTCTCCAACTCAAAAGGAGAGAACAAAGTAACCAGCTGTACATTTTGATTATGGTTTATGGAAAATATTTTTTCACTGGTTTGTACTGGGGTTGGCAATACTGTGCCAGTGAGAATTCAGCCTTTAATTCTCGACAATTTACCCATGGAAAGCCCACTAAATGAGTGTCACCAGTTATCAAAAACAGCAGAATCAACAGACAGGGAAATAGACAGAGAGGGTAAGCTCTGGGACTGCACACGGAGCCGTGCTGTAGGCCCCAAGGAGGAAATGAGCACAGCCCCTCTGAGCTGGGGGTGAAATAAAAAGATAAAGGAGAATGCTCAAGTTTACATTTAGATCCCTAGATCCAGATCCTCTAAGGTATGTAAGCTCCTAACTCACATTGACAGAAGTGGGAGTTAGATTCCTAAACACCTCTGAGGATCTGAGACTTAGAGTCTCACTTGGAGAAAACAGCCCTGGAAACATAAACTGATCAATGACCATGCAGTACTGCCAGCACCAAGTATTCAAAAGTCATGAGATTGGCTGAAGGAATCATGAGATCTTGTGTAAAATGTATCACTTTTTTGGTGCTGAGTGATGAGGTTTCACTTTGGTCAGATTCTCAAGTTTTTCCACTAATCCACAAGAGAAAATAACTCTTCAAACTTTTAAGCTTCTCCTGCAAGAAACTTGTATAAAAAAATAGAGAGAGAGAGAGTTTCTCCTATATTCACAGGATTCCAGGAGCTGGGGATTTAACAAAACCAAAAGATATTGAAGGAATCCAGATGACATTAAGAGAGTTTGTGAAACACACTTGTGATTTGTGTGTGATTTGGTGTGGAAAGGGAACAGCATCACTTCTTATCATTGCTGATACCTTTCTATCCCCCGTCACTGCTGTATCTGGACACCTCACAATCTTCAATGTGCTTAGCCTTCAGGGGCACCATTTCAGATTTTTGGGTGGGGGGGGCATCTTTAACCATGATTCCCAGGGCTATTTTCTACTGCATCAGTAGTCCACATTCACTTAAAAACTAGCCCAAAAGTAGCCCAATCTATTTATTTAAACATTTTTTTTATTAACACTATGGTCTATGCCTTTAAAAAGAATGACTATCTAGAGTACAATTAAATGATTGATATTAGCAGCACAGATTTATAACAAACAAAATTTGCCAACCCAATTGTACAAATTGTTCAGATTGGCATAGGGTTATGTTCACTGAAGGGTTTATACAAATAATTATGATAAATACAAAGGATTAAGCTGGAAGGAGGTTTCTAGTGTGTTGCTGTAAGGATTTGATACAGTAAACATCACCTCCATGAAATTCACTGATCACACTCAAGTTTGTGAGACTCTGCCATGCTCACAAATGTTGAACAGTAAGTACAATCGGAGATACGAATATTTACCAGCTGGAAGAGGAGATACAGCAGAAAGCTGCCAAATGGCTGCCCAAGGGTAGGAGTTGAGGGGCAGCAGCTCCTCAAAAGGTCTCTGGGAAAAAGGTCCAAGAAAAGTACAGCCCCACTCTGGGGAGATTTGGTAAAATCCAGACATTCCCAGGGGAATCGGTGTTTCTGTGTCACAGCCGATGGACCTGACCCAAAGTCCATTGTTGGCAAAGGAAAGACTTCCACAGACAAGTGGGACTAAATGGTAGAATAAATGGCCACAATGGGGCACTGCCATTCACTGCAAACTTAGAGAGTTGGAAAAAAACTGGAAAGTTTTAAGTGTAATTTAAACAATGTTTGTGGCGGTGGAAGCTTATGCTTGTTTCCTCACAGCAGGGAAAGATTCCAGGTTTTCTATTCTGCAGCACGGCTCTTGCAGCCTGGCTGTGCTCTACTTTCTCCATTTGTCAAAGTGTGGCTGCTGAAAAAAAATCAGTGTTACCACTTTTAATTCATTTCACTTTCAATGTCCTAGTGCTCCAAAGTCTGGGTTTCAAACACTGCCCAGGAATCTGGGTCTAAGAACTATTTTCAATCAGATACGTAGCCTTTAAAAAAGAAGTTATAAGTGCTGGAAGTAGGGGCACTAGGGGTGCAGCACCTAGGGCTGCCAACTCTCATGACTATAGGGGGAAGGGTAGCAACCTTTATGTATGCTTGGCAGCTGTACTGGATTGCCTTACCTGTAAAGGGTTAAGCAGTTCAAATAACCTAGTTGGCATCTGACCAGAAGGACCAATGAGACAAGAAGATACTTTCAAACCTGGGGGGGAAGGATTTGTTTGTTGTTCTGTGAGTTGTTCCCTCTCCGGATGGAGGGAGAAGCCAAGCAGGTACAATATCTCCTGAAAAATATACCTGGAATAATCCATCTAAATCCACAGAAACTGTGAGTAGGGCAAGGAAATGCGTTAGGTTATCATTTGTTTTGGCTTGTGAATTTTCCTATGCTACAGAAGTAGTTTCATTCCTGATTTTGCAACTGTGAAGCTGAGCCCCGAGGGGAATCCTCTGTGTTTTAAATCTTTTTCTTACCCTGTAAGGTTACTTTCCATCCTGATTTTGCAGGTGTGATTCTTTTACTTTTTTCTTTATAAATAAAGTTCTTCTTTTAAGAACCTGATTGATTTCAGTGTCCTGAAGACAAAGGGTCTGGTCTGTGCTCACTTTGGTAAGGCAACTGGTTGGTAGTTTATTCTCAAGCCTCACCAGAAAAGGGGATGAAGGGGCTTGGGGGCATATTTTGCGGGGATAGGGATTCCAAGTGACCCGTCACTGAATATTTTGTGTAAATCACTTGGTGGTGGCAGCAATACCAGTCCAAGGACAAGGAAAGGGATTTGTGCCTTGGAGAAGTTTTAACCTAAGATGGTAAAATATAAGCTTAGGGGGTCTTTCATGCAGGTCCCCACATCTGTACCCCTGAGTTCAGAGTGGGGTGGGAACCCTGACACCAACTCAGTTAGACTGGATGCCATTGCCACGTAAAACTTTTCACTCAGGTGTGGCCAGGATATCTTAATTGTACTCAGGTTAAATCACTACCTGGCTGGATTTCTCACACACACACACATGGCAGCCTTTAGGTATGGCTGGCTATATATATATATATATATATATATATATATATATATATTGTATGTATTTATATACACACATCTAAAACTGGTTTCGTTTGAATAAAAGCATACTGAAAGGTAAGTGAAAGCTTTCAGTTGTAAGATATTAAGGGAATTTAAGGTAAATAATTCTATGTTCATAAGAATGAGTCCTGTTTTGACTGATATGCCTGAGAAGGGTTAATATGGTTACAGTGGATAGTACTATGATGATATGAACAATGTTTTGTTTTTGAGTGTTCAAGTGATCACAGCTATGGAAGGAGAGGGCGATCATAAGAACACTTTTATTTATTTTCTGCTCCTGGAGCAATTATTGGAGGACCCCAATGGAAGGGGACCCTGTTTGAAAGAGAGGCAGATTTGGGGGTCTGGCACCAAGGAAGAAGTGGGAGGCGTTGGGAGACAGGCTCTATTAAGACCTCGTTTCTAGGACCACTACAATCCTAGGTCCCAGCGGTGGGCTAGGATTGGTAAGTGTAAGAAGCAATGAAGAGTCATCCAAATAAATAGATGCTTAGAATTTTAGAAGGGTCTGGCAGCCATGCAAGTTTGAATGGTAAGTTCCAATTAGTGTCCTTTTAAAATCAATTTTTTTTTTAAAGTATTCTTCCCCAGAAGGTCTGAGATCATGTCCCCTCAAGGCTACACATCCTTTGAGTCAGTCTTTCAGAAACTCTGTCCCTCCACAACACCGTGACATCTGGTCCTCAGCTGGACCCTTTCCATGTGAGTGAGAGATGCAGAAGGCTCGGAGGTGCCAGCGCCTCTCCATGTGCTCCGCACTAATCCTTGGGATCAAGGCCCAGGGTAACGCGATATCCTCACCAGCAATGGCAGCGACTGGGTGACCAGGGCCAGTCACTGAGACCTGGGCAGGGAATCTCCAGGGGCAGAAGGAAAATAAGCACGGACAACCCTGGTGCTGTCATCATATTTCAGGGGTGAAAGTAAGTAGAGGGACTTACTGGTATGTTGGGTCCCTCCTGGGCAAGGTGTGAGGGGGTGGCTCTGACCCCTGGAATGGGCGGGGCCTTGGGTGGAAGGAGCAGGGCTGGGGATCAGACTCCCCCAGCCAGCCCTTCATGGCAGCTGCTGCCATGGTGGCCAGGAGCCCTGGGGCTGTGGCGGTGGCAGTCGGCACCCCAGGGCTCTGGAGGTAATTTGAAGGACCCAGGGGTCCCAGCTGCTGTCCCTCCCCCTCCCCCGTCACAACAGAGCCAGGAGAGAACCCAGGAGTCCTGATCTCAAATACTCTACTGCTGTCTAGTAAATGGTTGTGTAACCCCATGGCAAAATGTTTGTCAAGCTCCCTCCACTAGCAGCTGAGCCATAGAAACAAGAGCAATTAATCCTGAAACTCAAGTAATAGAGAGAGGTTATTTTTAAGGGTGATTTTGTGATTGAAGATCATAATTTTTTTCAGGTTTCAGAGTAGCAGCCGTGTTAGTCTGTATTCACAAAAAGAAAAGGAGGACTTGTGACACCTTAGAGACTAACCAATTTATTTGAGCATAAGCTTGATGTGAGCTGTAGCTCACGAAAGCTTATGCTTAAATAAATTGGTTAGTCTCTAAGGTGTCACAAGTCCTCCTTTTCTTTTTGCATAATTTTTTTCAGTGCTTTATTTCATTCAGACCATCATGCTTTAACTATAATCTGTAGCTTCTGGTCTGACCTGCTGGAAACTGCAGGTGTTCCACATTGCAAACAGTTGACACACGTTTCAGTTGCTGGTATCCCACTCTGGCCGGTTTGCAGGTTGACAGTGAGAAACTGGCTCCCTGCTACTGCTGTTTAATCACATTGCCCCTCTGGTTGCAGCTCTGTACTGTGCGCTGGTGAGATTTGGAAGATTTCTCTTTCAAGATCGTCCCATGTCTCTGTGGGTGGGGCTATGGATCTTTTTCTTAAACCTTGACCCCAGAATTCTGTACACCGTCTATCAGTCTGCTTTGCAGATTGGGAGGCCGATCTCAGCACAAACAACTGAGAGAACCTGGGTTTTGGGCTTATTGCTGGGAGCAATCCTGTTGCTGGTGCTGGTGGCGAACTCAGAACTGATTTATCCATTGTCCACCTTAGGCCTCACCCTCACTGCTCCATGGCTACAGTCTTATCAGAGAACTTGGCCCCCTTGTTCTGAGTCTGAAGCTACTCTCAGCGACTGCTCCTGGGGACGGAGCTTCAGGCATCCTGTGATTTTTTTTTTTTTGGTTGGGGTGGAGAACGACAGGCAGGCAGAACACCTGCCTGAGATGTGAGATTCTCCCAGGCCGAACAGGCACCTGCTATTCCCATCTGTCGGGGGATGAGACCATCCCATGATGGCACAGCTTGGAGACCATCCCATGATGGCACAGCTTGAAGCCCATCTTAGAGTCCATCACTTGTACGGGGAGGCGGGAGGTGTCTGTACAAGAGGGAGTCCCAGAGAGTGGGGTTGGTCACAGATTTTCCATTCCCTGTGAGGATTTCGGTGTGTAGGCCGATGAAGGGGGGTAATTTAGAGGAGTTCTGAATGTTCAGACATTTTTTGGAAGAATTAGAATGCTGGAGATTGCTCAGCAGATCGGATTCCACTAGGTTCTAACTCACTTCAGCGGATGGTCAGAGGGACCTGAGGGAACAGCAGGAACGCTCCCACTTGTATTCCCTTGCACAGGAGCACAAGGAGGCTCAGGGCACATGCATGGCTCGACTGTATAACGCTACCTAAAGGAATCTGGCCTCATACACAGGGGCACATGCCCACTTAGCATGGGATCCGCATGGACACATACTCGAAGAAGAATCTTCTGATTCAATGAACAGCAGCTTGTTGTCTGGTGAACTAAGGGAATGCAACAGACCCAAGGGCTGCCTGATCGCTCCTTAGGGGTCTCCCACTCACACACCTCTCAGCTAGTTTCTTGCCCCCATTTCCTCCCCATCATTCCTGCCCGCTGCCCTAGAAGCACTGGTATGGACACTGAGGAGCAGGCAGTACAGACAGCTGGAGCCCTGGACAAGGGAGCCCACAGTGTGGCATTGACAGAACACTAGTTCTTGTGGCCACTCATGGGTGTGTGCAAGGGAGAGGGGGGGTGGGAAAGCAGGGGCAAAAGACTCTGCTGGAGCGGGGAGAGTGAGCTCCTCCAGCCCTGAGACAGAGTGGGAGATAGCTCCCCAAGCCCTGGGGTCGGGGGGGGGAGATCCAGCTCGTCTGGCTGCCGGGAAAAGCAAGTTCCACAGACCCAGGGCTGCAGTGGGAGGAGGGAAGAGCCAGCTCCATTCCACCAACCCTGGGGCCATGGTGGGGAGAACCAGTTCCTCCAGTCATGGGAGTGTGGGGGGGAGCCAACTTCTCGTCCCCTCAGGTTTGTGTGTGTGTGGGGGGGGGGAGCCAGCTCCTCCAGCTACAGGGAGAGGGAGAGCCAGCTACTCTGGCAGCGGGTCAGTGGTGGAGAGCCAGCTCCTCTGGCTGCAGGGGGCACAGAAAATGCTCCTCCAAATGCAGCCACATTTTTATTCCTGTGCATGCCCCTGTGGCCACTTTTTCCCTCCAGCCAGCTACGTATATCCATGAAGTCCGTGTTCTTTGTCAAGGCAGCTTTTTCCATGTGAATGGGCCTCCACTGTGAAACCTGGTATCTGTCAGCTTCCCTCTGCACAACTGGTCAAGTCACTCTCCTTCTCTGAAAAACAACCAGGAGTCCGTTGGCACCTGAAAGACTAACAGATTTATTTGGGCCTAAGATCTGGTGGGTAAAAAACCCACTTCTTCAGAGGCATGGAGTGAAAATTACAGATGCAGGCATAGATATACTGACAAATGAAGTCAAGGGAGTTACCTCACAAGTGGAGAACCAGTGTTGACAGGGCCAATTCGATCAGGATGGATGTGGTCCACTCCCAATAATTGAGGAGGAGGTGTCAATCCCAAGAGAGGGAAAGTTGCTTTTGTAGTGAGCCAGCCACTCCCTATTCAGGCCCAAATTGATGGTGTTAAATTTGCAAATGAATTGTAGCTCTGCAGTTTCTCTCTGAAGTCTGTTTCTGAAGTTTTTTTGTTCAAGTATGGCTACTTTTAAATCTGTTATAGAACGTCCAGGGAGATTGAAATGTTCTCCTACCGGCCTGATGTCCGATTTGTGTCTGTAATTTTCACTCCATGCATCTGAAGAAGTGGATTTTTTACCCACGAAAGCTTATGCCCAAATAAATCTGTTAGTCTTTAAGGTGCCACCGGACTCCTTGTTGTTTTAGTGGATACAGACTAACACGGCTACCCCATGAGACTTGTCTCCTTCTCTGAAACATCCTCTAGTGTTAGGCTTGAACAATGGTTGCAACCTCTTGGTGTGTCTGGAGACACCTTTGCTGAGCTCAGGTGTACTGTACTCCTGGGGGAATTCTGCACCAAGAAATTACAAATTCTGTGCATGTTTTAAAATTCTGCATGTTTTATTTGTCAAAAATAACACAATAAAATCACACCAGTTTCAATTATTTTAGTAATTAATTTCAAAATACTTGTCAGCAAGTATGTCAACGACACAGACAGCAAAAAAGATTCCTCTGGGAATGGAGAGTTAAATCCTAAAATGGGTGGCCAACCTGTGGCTCCGGAGACACACGTGGCTCTTCAGAGGTTAATATGTGGCTCCTTGCATAGGTGCTGACTCCGGGGCTGGAGCTACAGACACCAACTTTCCAATGTGCTCGGGGGGTGGGGGGGCACTCACTACTCAACCCCCTGCTCTGCCCCAGGCCCTGCCCCCACTCCACCCCTTCCCCCAAAGCCCCCGCCCCTTCCCCCAAACATGCTGTGCCCTCCCTCCTCCCCCTCAGAGCCTCCTGAACATGCAAAACAGATGATCATGGCAGGCGGGAGGCATGCGGGGGAGGGGGAGGCGCTGGAGGCGGATGAGCTGAAAAGGGGGCTGCTGACATATTACTGTGGCTCTTTGGCAATGTACATTGGTAAATTCTGGCTCCTTCTAAGGTTGGCCACCCCTGCCCTAAAACAATCCAGTTCCAGTTGGGGGCTGCTGGAGGGGGTTGCGTGAGGCCCCCCCCCTGCCCCGACACATGCTCCCTTCCCTCTCTGGCCCCCCAGAGCCCAGCCGTAGGGCCTCCTGGCCCAGACACCTGCCCCTTCCTTCCAGAGCCCAGCCACAGGCCGCCCCAAGCCCAGACATCTGCCCACTCTCCCCCAAGAGCTCAGCCACAGGCTCTGCTCAGCACAGCTTTGTCTCGCTGGTGGACGTGGTAAAGCCCTGTCCTGCCTCACCTTTTGCCAGAGCCGGGTCTCCCGGGCCCACTCCCATCTCTGGTGGATGATCAAGCCCTGCCGCACAGCATACAGAGCCTCCATCCCTGCCCAGGCACTCGGCTCACTGCAAGAGGGAGAGTGGGCTCTGCAGAGTCCAGCAGCCCCTCGTGGTGGCCAGCAGCTCTGCAGCCCCAATTCCGTGCAGCGCATGGGATTCTGTGCAAAATCTGCACAATTCCCCCGGGAGTAAGTTTCACATCGAGTTTTACACATCATTTTCTCTAGCACTCGTTTTCCATCTGTGTATTTCTCTGAATCTCCCTAACCCTTCTCTATTCCTTATCAGTGATCATTCCACCTCAGGTTCCCAGGTCTTTCCCCTGAGTTTATTCCTTCGTCTCTTGCTGCTCACTCAGATCATTTCCCTCCTCAGGATAATTTTGCATTCACTCTTCATTTGAATTTCCCTCCACTTTCTCCAGGCTTCTCTCTTTACACTGGTTTTACTTTATTTTTCCCTTTTTTATTCTTTCATTTCTTCACTCCCTTAAATCTGCCCTGTGCGTGACTCTCCACATCTTCATCTAGTTGACATCACCCTGCCCTCTAAATCCTTCCCACCTAAACAGCCCTTTCTTCATGGCTTGTAGGTCACACTCCTCAGTCCCTGGCTCTCCCACTCCCAGGATCCCTGCTGGTTCAGAGCTTCCAGATTCTCCCCAACTCTCCAAATACTAATTAATTCTGTGTCCCTCCCACCCCCACATCAGCCTGTCCCCAGATGTTAATTCTCCCCCAACTCCACATCACTCCTTCCCCCAGCCCCTCCATCAGTTCTGACCCTTCCCAGCCCCCACATCTTCTTCTCAGAGCCCCTATGCTCCTCTTGCAGTTCCAGGGGTTCTTCCCCCTTCCCTTCCCTCCCCTTTCTTCCCCTCCCACCGCTGGTACTGCAGAGAGGGAGGAGTTTCCAGGCATAGGCGCTGACTCTGTGGGTGCTCTGGAGTTGGAGCACCCACAGGGAAAAATTGGTGGGTGCAGAGCAGCCAACCTCCCCTCCCCGCCCCACCTCATCTCTGTCTCCATCTCCTCCCCTGAGCACACTGCTTCCCTGCTTCTTCTCCCAGCGCTTGCTGCCACAAAACAGCTGTTTTGTGGCGTAACAAGCTCCGGGAGGGAAGGGGGAGGAGCAGGAATGCCCAGAGCTCAGGGGAAAAGGTGGGGAAGAGGCGGGGCCAGGGTGGGGATTTGGGGAAGGGGTTGGAATAGGGGCAGGGAAGGGGCAGAGTGGGGGGCGGGGACCTTAAGGAAGGGGTTGGAATGGGGGCGGGGCAGGGGCAGAGTTGGGGTGGGGCTGAGGGGGTCGAGCACCTACCGGTGCCAGCAGAAGTGGGCGCCTATGTTTCCAGGGGTCATAAAGCTAAGAGGCCAGAGGGTTAGGTAGACAGGAGTCCTCCAGACAATAGGGGCTAGGATGACTTGGCTAGAGAAGCCCATTTTTTCGTGTCCAGTGGGTTGTTCCCCCCCCATGTCTCAGTGACACTGTCTGACCCAGCATCCCCAGAGTCCTCCTGGACCATACAGGACAGTGGCAAACAGGCTGCACAATCCCTGGGGCAATGAGATTGGCTTCCCTGCCTCTCTCACTCCCTGATTTCTATGGTTTGATAGTGCAGAGGCTGCACAGAGTTGAGACCAGAAGCAACCTCCAGGGTAACAGTGACGGCATGATAGAAAGTCCACAGGCAGAGACAACGGTGTGTGAGGCTAGGGAGGCTGATCTCAGCGTCCCCAGTGGGATATTCCCCCCTCCCTTACATGTCTCAGCGACACAGTCTGAGCCGGGATCCCCACCCGACCCAGAGCCAGCGTCGGATTCTCTCCCGAGGGATGGAGCCTGGTGGGAAAGTGAAGATTGGGGACTCGTCACCAGCATCGATAAATGTCACCTGCCCCCGGGTACAGTCCAGATAAACCCGGATCCTACTGGGGACCTGGCTCAGGGTCGGGGGGTCGCAGGGGAGGTGAGAGCCCGGAACTGATCCCTGCACCGCTGTACAGCCCAGATCTCTCCCTCAGGGCTGAGGCTGATCCATCCCTTCCTCCTCAAAGAGACTCTGGCCACCCCCACAGCCCAGTATCTCCCACCCCCCACCTTCACCTCCCAGCAATGACTCCCTGAGGTGAATCCCTCATAGCCCAGCACACAGAAACAATAGTCAAATCTCTCAGGGTTGTCGGGCAGTTGCTGCCGTGTGTCTCCCCATCTCACACTTTTCCGATCCTGAGACAGGATGAGTTGGGGATGAGCCGTGTCTGGATCCAGAGTCACATTCGCTGGAGAGAGAGAGAAAATCAGAGTGTTAGGGGCAGAGCTCAGCCCTGGGGGAGGCTGGGGCCATTTCTCACACTCTCCAGCAGCCCTGTTCTGGCTGGGACAGGCCTGGATCCCAGAAAGCTGCCTCTGACCTGGCAGTCTGAGGCTGAGCAGAGGTGTCACTGAAGCTCCTCACTCTGTTTCTCATTTGCTTGCAGAAGCTTCAGCTCCCTGTTCCCTCTGCTGGGGCTGCTCATTTCCCAGCAGCAGAGACACAGGCAGGAAGGTATCAGAAGCGTTTGGTGAGGAGGGAACAGAGGAGGCAGGTACCAGCTTTAAACCCCAGAGAGAAGCTCCCTCCCCTAATGAAGCCTCCAATCCCAGGCCAGGGAACAAAGAGGAAGGTGCAGTGTAGGGGAAGAGCTGCTTAAGACCAATGAGTTGGAAGTGGCATAGGGTGCGGGTAGCCCCATCACTAGGCCAGAGAGAAGGGATGAGCTGCCAGCCTGAGAGATAGAGCATCTCCCCAACCCAGGAAGCAGCTCCAATGGGCGAGCCCAGCCCTGACCAGAGGAAAGGCAGGATGTTGGAGAAGGGCGATGAGGAGTTTCTGGGTAAAGCAGAGGGATGTGTCAGCCCTCAGGGGAGAGAGCTCTGTTCGGGTGCTGCTCAGTGAGAATGAGTGGGCACGAACGCAGCATCAGTTCATCCGTGGGCCTGAACGCCGCACAAAGTTTGTTGTTAGGAGTGTTTGACTTCACTTTGGGATCTCCCCAGGAGTGCTAGAAGCTTGAGAGATGTTGCGGGGGTCACGAAGTCCTGCTGTCTGTGGCCCCACCTCCTCCATAGCCCCGCCCACTTCTCCTCTTCCTGCTGAAGCCCCACCCCCTGGCCAGGCTGAGAACCTTGGCCCCTATGGAGAGCCCCTGTCCTTCCACCTGCCTGGGCAGAGGTCTGGGGGCACAGAGAGCAGCCCTTGGCCCATATCCCCACTCTCCAGAGTGCGCCACCCAGGGCAGGTGGAGGATGCAGGGCTCCCCAGCACAGCTCCCCAGTGGCAGCCTGGCTCTAGTTTTTGGCCTGGCCAGGAGGCAGGGCCTCAGGGGAAGAGGAGCAGGGGTGGGGCAACTGAGAGGGGCCAGCACTGGGAAGAGGCTGGAGCTGTGAGCAGCGGAGAGCTGATCAGCTGTCCCAACATGAAGCACTGTCTGCGATGCTCCACACCTGCCCAAGGCTTGAGGTTTGGGGGAAACTTGGCCTCCTGCCACCAAACTATGCCCATGTTAAAAATTGGGGGGGGGCATGCCCCCCTGCTCCACCTTGTTCCTGTGCCCCTGGATCTCCTCGCTGTTCAGTGTGTTAGAGGGCTCTGTGTGCCATGGCCACTGTTGGTTTGTTTGGTAACTTTAGCTACAATCTCATGAAGATGTTTTCACTGGAATTTTCTCATAATTTAAAGACAATCTCCAGCTGCAAACTCACCCAGTCTGTGTGCTCCTAGGGGTTCCCCTCTTTTTGTCTCCACTTCATATGGCAGAGTGTCTGGAGCAGGAAAGGAGAAAAGAGACGAGATTTCAGGCTCTCATATCTATAATGACTAACCAGTTTATTTGAGCATGAGCTTTCGTGAGCTACAGCTCACTTCATCGGATGCATAGCATATCGTGGAAACTGCAGAAGACATTATATACACACAGAGACCATGAAACAAAACTTCCTCCCACCCCACTCTCCTGCTGGTAACATTACCCTCTGATCCCACTGAGAGTTACCAAAAGCATCTACAGCATTTGCTCAAGAAACTTCCTGAAAAAGCACAAGATCAAATCCGCACAGACACACCCCTGGAACCCCGACCTGGGATATTCTATCTACTACCCAAGATCCATAAACCTGGAAATCCTGGGCGCCCCATCATCTCAGGCATTGGCACCCTGACAGCAGGATTGTCCGGCTATGTAGACTCACTCCTCAGGCCCTACGCTACCAGCACTCCCAGCTACCTTCGAGACACCACTGACTTCCTGAGGAAACTACAATCCATCGGTGATCTTCCTGATAACACCATCCTGGCCACTATGGATGTAGAAGCCCTCTACACCAACATTCCACACAAAGATGGACTACAAGCCATCAAGAACACTATCCCCGATAATGTCACGGCTAACCTGGTGGCTGAACTTTGTGACTTTGTCCTTACCCATAACTATTTTACATTTGGGGACAATGTATACCTTCAGATCAGCGGCACTGCTATGGGTACCCGCATGGCCCCACAGTATGCCAACATTTTTATGGCTGATTTAGAACAACGCTTCCTCAGCTCTCGTCCCCTAACGCCCCTACTTTACTTGCGCTATATTGATGACATCTTCATCATCTGGACCCATGGAAAAGAAGCCCTTGAGGAATTCCACCATGATTTCAACAATTTCCATCCCACCATCAACCTCAGCCTGGTCCAGTCCACACAAGAGATCCACTTCCTGGACACTACAGTGCTAATAAACGATGGTCAGATCAACACCACCCTATACCGGAAACCTACTGACCGCTATTCCTACCTACATGCCTCCAGCTTTCACCCTGACCACACCACACGATCCATCGTCTACAGCCAAGCTCTGCGATACAACCGCATTTGCTCCAACCCCTCAGACAGAGACAAACACCTACAAGATCTCTATCAAGCATTCTTACAACTACAATACCCACCTGCGGAAGTGAAGAAACAGATTGATAGAGCCAGAAGAGTTCCCAGAAGTCACCTACTACAGGACAGGCCTAACAAAGAAAATAACAGAACGCCACTAGCCGTCACCTTCAGCCCCCAACTAAAACCCCTCCAACGCATTATTAAGGATCTACAACCTATCCTGAAGGATGACCCAACACTCTCACAAATCTTGGGAGAAAGGCCAGTCCTTGCCTACAGACAGCCCCCCAACCTGAAGCGAATACTCACCAACAACCACATACCACACAACAGAACCACTAACCCAGGAACCTATCCTTGCAACAAAGCCCGTTGCCAACTGTGCCCACATATCTATTCAGGGGACACCATCACAGGGACTAACAACATCAGCCACACTATCAGAGGCTCGTTCACCTGCACATCCACCAATGTGATATATGCCATCATGTGCCAGCAATGCCCCTCTGCCATGTACATTGGTCAAACTGGACAGTCTCTACGTAAAAGAATAAATGGACACAAATCAGATGTTAAGAATTATAACATTCATAAACCAGTCGGAGAACACTTCAATCTCTCTGGTCACGCAATCACAGACATGAGGGTCGCTATCTTAAAGCAAAAAAACTTCAAATCCAGACTCCAGCGAGAAACTGCTGAATTGGAATTCATTTGCAAATTGGATACTATTAATTTGGGCTTGAATAGAGACTGGGAGTGGCTAAGTCATTATGCAAGGTAGCCTATCTCCCCTTGTTTTTTTCCTACAAACCCCCCCCCAAGACGTTCTGGTTAAACTTGGATTATTGCTGTGCACATTGTAAGATGAGCTATTGCCAGCAGGAGAGTGAGTTTGTGTGTGTGGTTTTTGGAGGGGGGTGTGTGTGGGGAGGGGGGGGTGAGAAAACCTGGATTAGTGCTGGAAATGACCCACCTTGATTATCATGCGCATTATAAAGAGAGGTTTCAAAGAGGGATGGGCTATTACCAGCAGGAGAGTGAGTTTGTATGTGTGTCTGTGGGGGGGGGGGGGGGGGAAGGGTGAGAAAACCTGGATTTGTGCTGGAAATGGCCCAACTTGATGATCACTTTAGATAAGCTGTTACCAGCAGGAGAGTGGGGTGGGAGGAAGTTTTGTTTCATGGTCTCTGTGTGTATATAATGTCTTCTGCAGTTTCCACGATATGCTATGCATCCGATGAAGTGAGCTGTAGCTCACGAAAGCTCATGCTCAAATAAACTGGTTAGTCTCTAAGGTGCCACAAGTACTCCTTTTCTTTTTTCTTTTTACGAATACAGACTAACACGGCTGTTACTCTGAAACATATCTATAATGACATCCTCACTCTGAACTCATAGACCTGTGTTTTAATTATGATAGAGAACCAGATCAAGACACATTCAGGTATTTAATATAAAAAGTTCTGAAACCTTCTATTTCCTCTCTCATTCAGGCCTCTCCCAGTAATGGCAGCAACATGATCTTCCATGAAGCTTCACAACCATCTTAGGACACACAATCTGTAACAGAGATTTACTTTTCTCTCATCATCCCCTCCCACCCTTCAGACTCCAGTTGGTTTGTCTCATTCACTTACTGCCTTTTATAGTAATCTAGAACCAGATCATACAAAGACTTTAGCATAAAAGTAACTTTACCCACTTTGGTCCCTTTGACACTAATGGGCTGTTAAGAGGCTGTGAAATCCTGGCTTTAATTGTGAGTCTGTTTACTCAGTTTCTCTAGCACGACCAGCACAATGGGGCCTTGTCCTTCATAGGCAGATATAGGAACAATAATAAAATCATTTTTTCAAAGTGGAAAGTGAGGCTCAGAGAAGGTGGCTCAGTGAGCCAGATTCACCCCTGGCAAAAGGAGAGAGGGGAGGGGCCATTTGTGACTCTGCTGTTCAGTGGCTGCAGGGGCCGGTGCAGACCTTGGCCCAGGCTGAGGAAGTTCTGAAGCCAGCCAGAGTTACCTCCCTCTGACAATGGCCCCCGTGTGCCTTGCCCAGAGTGCAGTGTCAGAGGCCCAGCTTTACACTGCCCACCTCCCTTTGTCCCTCATCCACCCCCCTCCCTTTTCCACCCGCCCTCGCCACCCCCACCCCATTCCCAGCCCTCTCAGGAACCCGCCTTGTGCCTGCAGCTGCTGGGGAGGGGGCACCAGAGGCTCCTGTGTTGAAGGGATCCCTCACCATGGGGGAGGGGCTTTCTCCTTCCCTGCAGCCCATTTGGCCCAGACTAGCTGCCGTACGGGACCAGAACCCAGTGATGGGCTGGGGCCAGCTTTTGGACAGACCAAGATGGAGCGTTTATACTGACTGACTTAGCTTTGGCCTGGACTCTGGTTAGCAGTTTGCTTGGCAAAAGGAAATGTTGCCTTAAATTGCCTTGTTATTAAGTGATGTGTTCATAAGTTGCTGTGTGGGACAAAGAGATGTTTTGACCATGCAACAGACACCCAAAGGAGCAGTTAGCAAAGTCTGCAACACCTATGCAGAGAAGAGAATAGAGACGTGAAAATAGCTTTGACAGCAAAAGCCCGGCTTTTAAAAAGCTCATGCATGTGTAGTGTGAGTTATAAAAGGTGCTTAATATTCATAACACTCAAAGGTGATTGGAAAAGAAAAGACAGTTACCTTTTCCATAACAGGTGTTCTTCGAGATGTGTTGCTCACGTCCATTTCACAGTAGGTGTGCGTGCTCGC
Source organism: Natator depressus (assembly GCF_965152275.1). Lineage (NCBI taxonomy): Eukaryota > Metazoa > Chordata > Testudines > Cheloniidae > Natator > Natator depressus. The sequence continues at coordinate 40,763,659 of NC_134247.1, forward strand.
CATGTGCACTATTACTGGAAGTTTTTCCCCTAGCAGTACCCGTAGGGCAGCGCCTCCATGGCACAGTTTAAGGGGCGCTGCGCACTCCCCCAACCCTCAGTTCCTTCTTGCCGGACAACTCTGACAGTGGGGAAGGAGGGTGGGATGTGGAGTGGACATGAGGAGCACATCTCAAAGAACACCGGTTACAGAAAAAAGAACGAGGAGTTCTTGTGGCACCTTAGCCTTGGTCCACACTAGGAGCTGAGGTCGAATTTAGCAGCATTAAGTCGATTTAACCCTGCACCTGTCCACACGACGAAGAACCCATCCACACGACGAAGCCCTTTTTTTCAACTTAAAGGGCTCTTAAAATCGATTTCCTTGCTCCACCCCCGACAAGGGGATTAGCGCTGAAATCGGCCTTGCCGGGTCGAATTTGGGGTACTGAGGACACAATTAGACGGTATTGGCCTCCGGGTGCTATCCCAGAGTGCTCAGTTGTGACCGCTCTGGACAGCACTTTCAACTCAGATGCACTGGCCAGGTAGACAGGAAAAGGCCCGCGAACTTTTGAATTTCAATTTCGTGTTTGGCCAGCTTGGCAAGCTGCAGGTGACCATAATGGAGTCCCAGAATCGCAAACGAGCTCCAGCATGGACAGAACGGGAGGTACGGGATCTGATCGCTGTATGGGGAGAGGAATCCGTGCTATCAGAACTCCGTTCCAGTTTTCGAAATGCCAAAACATTTGTCAAAATCTCCCAGGGCATGAAGGACAGAGGCCATAACAGGGACCCGAAGTAGTGCCGCGTGAAACTTAAGGAGCTGAGGCAAGCCTACCAGAAAACCAGAGAGGCGAACAGCCGCTCCGGGTCAGAGCCCAAAACATGCCGCTTCTATGATGAGCTGCAGGCCATTTTAGGGGGTTCAGCCACCACTACCCCAGCCGTGTTGTTTGACTCCTTCAATGGAGATGGAGGCAACACGGAAGCAGGTTTTGAGGACGAGGAAGATGATGATGATGATGAGGTTGTAGATCGCTCACAGCAAGCAAGCGGAGAAACTGGTTTTCCCGACAGCCAGGAACTGTTTCTGACCCTGGACCTGGAGCCAGTACCCCCCGAACTCACCCAAGGCTGCCTCCCAGACCCAACAGGCGGAGAAGGGACCTCTGGTGAGTGTACCTTTTAAAATACTATACATGGTTTAAAAGCAAGCATGTTTAATGATTAATTTGCCCTGGCATTCGCGGCTCTCCTAGATATACTCCCAAAGTTTTTGCAAAAGGTTTCTGGGAAGGGCAACCTTATTCCATCCACCATGGTAGGACACTTTACCACTCCAGGCCAGTAGCGCGTACTCTGGAATCACTGTAGCACAAAGCCTTGCAGTGCATGTTTGCTGGTGTTCAAACAACATCCATTCTTTATCTCTCTGTGTTAGCCTCAGGTGAGTGATATCATTCATGGTCACCTGGTTGAAATAGGGTGCTTTTCTTAAGGGGACATTCAGAGGTGCCCATTCCTGCTGGGCTGTTTGCCTGTAGCTGAACAGAAATGTTCCCCGTTGTTAGCCACGGGGAGGGGGGAGGGGCTATCCACGCGCTGTGGGGAGGCAAAATGCAACCTCGGAGCGAAAGCACATGTGCTATGTATGTAATGTTAACAGCAAGGTTTACCGTGAAAGAGTGTAGCCATTGTTCTAGAAAATGTGTCTTTTTAAATACCACTGTCCCCATTTTTTCCCCCACCAGTTGCATGTGTTTCAATGATCACAGGATCTTCTCCTTCCCAGAGGCTAGCGAAGATCAGAAGGTGAAAAAAACGCACTCATGATGAAATGTTCTCTGAGCTCATGCTGTCCTCCCGCACTGACAGAGCACAGAGGAATGCGTGGAGGCAGACAATGTCAGAGTGCAGGAAAGCACAAAATGCCTGGGAGGAGAGGTGGCGGGCTGAAGAGAGTAAGTGGAGGGCTGAAGAGAGGGCTGAAGCTGGAAGGTGGCAGCAGCGTGATGAGAGGAGGCAGGATTCAATGCTGAGGCTGCTGGAGGATCAAAGTAATATGCTCCAGCGTATGGTTGAGCTGCAGGAAAGGCAGCAGGAGCACAGACCGCCGCTATAGCCCTGTGTAACCAACTGCCCTCCTCCCCAAGTTCCATAGCCTCCTCACCCAGATGTCCAAGAACGCGATGAGGGGGCCTCCGGCCACCCAGCCACTCCACCCCAGAGGATTGCCCAAGCAATAGAAGGCTGGCATTCAACCAGTTTTAAAGTTTTAAACTTTTAAAGTGCTGTGTGGCCTTGTCCTTCCCTCCTCCACCACCCTTCCTGGTGCTTCTCTCCTCCACCACCCCTCCTGGGCTACCTTGGTAGTTATCCCCCTATTTGTGTGATGAATGAATAAAGAATGCATGAATCATAGAATATCAGGGTTGGAAGGGACCCCAGAAGGTCATCTAGTCCAACCCCCTGCTCGAAGCAGGACCAATTCCCAGTTAAATCATCCCAGCCAGGGCTTTGTCAAGCCTGACCTTAAAAACCTCTAAGGAAGGAGATTCTACCACCTCCCTAGGTAACGCATTCCAGTGTTTCACCACCCTCTTAGTGAAAAAGTTTTTCCTAATATCCAATCTAAACCTCCCCCATTGCAACTTGAGACCATTACTCCTCGTTCTGTCATCTGCTACCATTGAGAACAGTCTAGAGCCATCCTCTTTGGAACCCCCTTTCAGGTAGTTGAAAGCAGCTATCAAATCCCCCCTCATTCTTCTCTTCTGCAGACTAAACAATCCCAGCTCCCTCAGCCTCTCGTCATAAGTCATGTGCTCTAGACCCCTAATCATTTTTGTTGCCCTTCGCTGGACTCTCTCCAATTTATCCACATCCTTCTTGTAGTGTGGGGCCCAAAACTGGACACAGTACTCCAGATGAGGCCTCACCAGTGTCGAATAGAGGGGAACGATCACGTCCCTCGATCTGCTGGTAATGCCCCTACTTATACATCCCAAAATGCCATTGGCCTTCTTGGCAACAAGGGCACACTGTTGACTCATATCCAGCTTCTCGTCCACTGTCACCCCTAGGTCCTTTTCTGCAGAACTGCTGCCTAGCCATTCGGTCCCTAGTCTGTAGCGGTGCATTGGATTCTTCCATCCTAAGTGCAGGACCCTGCACTTATCCTTATTGAACCTCATCAGATTTCTTTTGGCCCAATCCTCCTGTGACGATGTGACGCAGCAGGGAGGGGGGGAGTGTTGACCTGGGAATGTGCCCTGGGGACGGGAGACCTGAGAGCCTGTCACCTGAGCCAGGAGGGGGAGGGGGAGGTGACACCTCTGCCCAGGAATGTGGATGGAGGATGCAGCAGGGAACCTGCTCGGTGGGTTTAGTTTCAGTTTGGGGCTGGGTGGAGGAACACAGGGAACCCCAGGGCTGGGGTCTAAGCTCCCTGCTCCCCCAGAAGGACTTCACTGAGGGGTCCTGGGTGTACCCACAAGCTCTGTTTTGGACTGTGTTCCTGTTGTCCAATAAACCTTCTGTTTTACTGGCTGGCTGAGAGTCTCAGTGAATCCCAGGAAGAGGGGTGCAGGGCCTGGACTCCCCCACACTCCGTGACAACTGGTGGCAGCGGTGGGATCTACTGCACCCCGTGAACGGCGCTTCCTGCAGTAAGTGACTGGGGAACAGTAAAACGAAGGGGGATGGACGGGGACCAGGCGTGCTGAAGATTCAGAGAGAGACGGTTTCAGGGGGCGGTTAACCCCTGGGAGTGTGTGACCAGAGAGAAGGACTTTTGCAGTAACAGGGTCCCCCGGGGGATTGCAGCGAGCGGTCCCAGGCGCGGAGGAGTCTGCAGCTCGACCCTGGCAAAGAGGTGGTGACCTCAAGAAGGACTGGCACACTAGGGGCTTTTCCTGGAAACCGTGGACAGCTGCCCGGCCTGCGAGTGGCCAGCCGGGAGATGTACGCTAAACGCCTTAAGAGCGACCTGGTGGAGCTGTGCAGGCAGAGGGGGCTGCGCGTCGGGAGGTCCACCAAGGAACAGCTGATTGCCCAGCTGGAGGAGAGGGATCGCTTGGATGACCCGATCCCTGTCCCTGAGGGAAGCCGCCCGGCGGACGCAGCGTGGGCCCTGGGGCCTGACCAGGCTGGGAGGGGTCAGACTGCTGCCCAGGACACCCCGAGACCCTTCCTACCTATGCCTGGGGGAGGGGTTGTGGGAAGCCCAGCGAATACCGAGGGCCCCCTGACCCCAGCAGCCAGCAGGGGATCCTCCCAGCGGAGCTCCCCATCCCTGGAGCGGATGCGGCTGGAATGGGAGAGGGAGAGGAAAATGAGGGAGCTGGAGGATCATGAAAAACAACGTCAACATGAGGAGAAACAACGTCAACATGAGCAGGAGGAGAAGGAGAAACAACGTCAACATGAACGTCAGGAGAAGGAGAGGGAACGTCAACATGAGCAGCAGGAGAAGGAGAAACAAAGACAGCATGAACTGGAGCTGGCCAGGCTGAGGAGCAGTGGGGCCCCGGCTGCGGTGAGTGAGGGGGGACCCAAGACTGCAAGGAGCTTTGATAAGTGCGTCCTGGCCCAGCGGAAGGAGGGGGAGGACATAGATAGCTTTCTGACGGCCTTTGAGAATGCCTGCGAGATGCACAGGGTTGACCCCGCAGACAGGCTCCAGTTCCTCACCCCCTTACTGGACCCCAAAGCCGTGGAGGTCTACAGCCGGATGACAGGGGCAGAGGCAGGGGACTATGAACTGTTCAAACAGGCCCTGCTCCGTGAGTTTGGGCTGACCCCCGAGATGTACCGGAGAAGGTTCCGGAGTCAGCGTAAAACGCCTGAGGTCACCTACCTACAACTGGTCAACAGGATGCAGGGATACGCCCGCAAGTGGACAGCGGGGGCCCAAACTAAAGAGGACCTGCTTGACCTGTTTGTACTGGAGCACCTGTATGAACAGTGCCCTTCCGACCTGAGGCTGTGGCTGGTGGACAAAAAGCTCGCGAACCCCCAGCATGCAGGGCAGCTGGCCGACGAGTTTGTGAACAGTCGGTCAGGGGGTAGCCGGGAGGAGTCCCAAAAGAACAGGCCCCTCCCGATGCAGAGAGAGAGTCACCAGGGGGCCTCCCAGCGGGGAAATAGGGAGAACCCCCTCCAAAGGGGAACGCCTGGTGTCGGGCCCCTCCGACCCGTTCGAGGGGACCAACGTGACCTGAGCTGCTATCACTGTGGCCAGAGAGGCCACGTACGGGCCCAGTGCCCCGGGCTCAGGGACAAACTGAGCAGACCCAACCTACCCAGGGTTAACTGGGTAGGAACTCAGCTGGACGAGGGGCAGGCGACCCAGGAAAGGGGGGCTACCAGTTTGCCACCTGCTCAGGAGGGAAGAGTACCCCCAGCCAGCCCCGCCAGAGGGCTGGAGGCTCTGGACTCAGGGTGCTCGGTTTACAGGGTGGGTGCGGGGCTGTCCCTCCGGAGAGAGTGCCTTGTTCCCCTGGAGGTGGATGGGAGGAAGGTCAATGGATACTGGGATACGGGCGCGGAGGTGGCGCTGGCCCGGCCCGAGGTGGTGGCCCCAGATCGGGTGGTGCCCAACACCTACCTGACCCTGACGGGGGTGGGCGGGACCCCATTTAAGGTGCCCGTGGCAAGGGTACACCTGAAATGGGGGACCAAGGAGGGCCCCAAGGATGTGGGGGTACACCACCATTTGCCCACTGAAGTTTTGATGGGGGGAGACCTAGAGGACTGGCCAAGCGACCCCCAGACCGCCCTGGTTGTGACCCGTAGCCAGAGCCGGCGAGGGGCACTGCGACCTGACCCTGGGGAGGGTACCACACTGGAGGCGCGAGACCCTACTCGGGTGGGGAGGGAGCGCCGAGGGGCACGGCTCAGAGAGGCTGCGGCCTCAGACCTGGCCACGGAGGGGGAACCGGGCCCCATCCCTTCCCCAGCCGCTGAGTTCCAGGCCGAGTTGAGGAAAGATCCCTCCTTGCAGAAGCTCAGGGACCTGGCCGACCTCAGTGAGGGACGGACCATGAGGAGAGGCTGCCAGGAGAGGTTCCTGTGGGAGAAGGGGTTCCTGTACCGAGAATGGGCTCCCCCAGGGGAAGGGGAGTCCTGTGGGATCAGGAGGCAGCTGGTGGTCCCCCAGAAGTACCGCCGCAAGCTCCTGTCCCTGGCCCATGACATCCCCCTCGCAGGGCACCAGGGAATCCGGCGCACCCGGCAGAGGTTGCTACAGAACTTTTACTGGCCCGGGGTCTTTACCACCGTCCGGCAGTATTGCCGATCCTGTGACCCCTGTCAGAGGGTGGGGAAGGCCCGGGACAAGGGGAAAGCGGCGTTGAGACCTTTGCCCATCATAGAGGAGCCTTTCCAGAAGGTGGCCATGGACATCGTGGGGCCTCTCAGCAAGACGACCCGGTCGGGGAAGAAATACATTCTGGTGGTGGTAGATTTCGCCACCCGCTACCCCGAGGCAGTGCCCTTAGCTTCCATTGAAGCAGACACCGTGGCAGATGCGCTCCTGACCATTTTCAGCCGAGTGGGGTTCCCCAGGGAAGTCTTGACAGACCAAGGCTCCAACTTCATGTCGGCCCTGCTCCGGTGCTTGTGGGAGAAATGTGGGGTCCGGCATGACTGGGCCTCAGCGTATCACCCCCAGTCCAATGGGCTGGTGGAGAGGTTTAACGGGACGCTAAAGATGATGCTGAAAACCTTTATGAACCAGCACCCGCAGGATTGGGACAAGTACTTACCTCACCTGCTGTTCGCGTACAGGGAGGTGCCCCAGGAGTCTACCGGATTTTCGCCTTTCGAACTGTTATATGGAAGGAGGGTGAGGGGCCCCCTGGACCTGATGAGAGACGAGTGGGAGGGGAAGGCCACTCCCGATGGAGAGTCAGTGGTGGAGTATGTCCTGACCTTCCGAGAGAGACTGGCTGAACTCATGGGCCTGGCCAGGGAGAATCTGGCCAGAGCCCAGAGGAAGCAGAAGGTCTGGTATGACCGCACGGCGCGGGCCCGTGCCTACGCCACCGGGGATCAGGTGATGGTTCTCATCCCCGTGAGAAAGAACAAACTACAGGCCGCCTGGGAGGGCCCGTTCAAGGTCGTCAAGCAGCTCAATGAGGTAAACTATGTGGTGGAGCTGTCGAACCGGGCCCACCACCGCCGGATGTACCATGTGAATATGATGAAGCCATATTATGCCAGGGGGAATGTGGTGTTAGCTGTGTGTGGTCAGTGGGAGGAGCAGGGAGATGACCCTTTAGTAGATCTATTCCCTGGGACCAGAGCTGGTTCCCCCCTGGAAACAATCCCCCTCTCGGATCAGCTCACCCCTGCCCAGCAAGCTGAGGTCAGGGGGGTGCTGCATCCGTACCGACAGCTGTTTTCCAACCAGCCTGGACGCACTAATCTGACTGTCCACCGGGTGCAGACAGGGTCGCACCCGCCGATAAGATGCTCCCCCTTCCGAGTCACAGGGAAAACTGCTCAGGACCTGGAAAGAGAGGTCCGGGACATGCTGGCTTTGGGGGTGATCCAGCCATCGGCCAGCCCTTGGGCCTCGCCGGTGGTGCTGGTCCCCAAAAAGGATGGGTCAGTCCGGTTCTGTGTGGACTATCGGAAGCTCAATGCCATCACTGTATCGGATGCCTACCCCATGCCCAGGCCGGACGAGCTCCTAGACAAGCTGGGAGGAGCTCGGTACCTTACCACCATGGACCTTACAAAGGGCTACTGGCAAGTGCCGCTGGATGCAGATGCCCGGCTGAAATCGGCCTTTATCACCCCTCTGGGGCTCTATGAGTTTCTGACCCTGCCTTTTGGCCTCAAGGGAGCGCCGGCCACCTTCCAGCGCCTGGTGGACCAGCTCCTGAGGGGGATGGAGAGTTTCGCCGTGGCGTATATTGACGACATCTGTGTCTTTAGCCAGACCTGGGAGGACCACGTGTCCCAGGTTAGACAAGTGCTGGACCGACTCCAGGGGGCTGGGCTGACTGTCAAAGCGGAGAAGTGCAAGGTGGGGATGGCTGAAGTATCTTACCTGGGCCATCGGGTGGGGAGCGGCCGCCTAAAGCCGGAACCGGCCAAGGTGGAGGTGATCAGAGACTGGCCCGCTCCCCACACCAAAAAGCAGGTCCAAGCCTTTATTGGGATGGCAGGATACTACCGAAGATTTGTGCCCCACTTTAGCGCCAAGGCCACCCCCATCACTGAGCTATGCAAGAAGGGGAAGCCAGACAAGGTGGTCTGGACCGAGCAGTGCCAGAGGCTTTCCGGGCGCTGAAGGAGGCTCTGGTCAGTGGCCCAGTTCTAGCAAACCCAGACTTTGACAAGCCCTTTGTGGTGTTCACCGACGCCTCCGACACGGGACTGGGGGCGGTGTTAATGCAGGAGGATGAAAAGGGGGAGAGACACCCCATCGTGTACCTGAGCAAGAAGTTGCTACCCCGGGAGCAACACTACGCGGCCATCGAGAAGGAGTGCCTGGCCATGGTGTGGGCCCTCAAGAAACTAGAGCCCTATCTCTTCGGGCGACACTTCACCGTGTACACCGACCACTCTCCCCTGACCTGGCTGCACCAGATGAAAGGAGCCAACGCCAAGCTCCTGAGGTGGAGCCTGCTCCTGCAGGATTACGACATGGACGTGGTCCATGTGAAGGGAAGTGCCAACCTGATAGCGGATGCGCTGTCCCGGAGAGGGGGCCCCGAACTTCCCCAGGTCACTGGTCACAGTGACCCCGCTCAGTTCAGTCTCGAAGGGGGGAGAGATGTGACGATGTGACGCAGCAGGGAGGGGGGAGTGTTGACCTGGGAATGTGCCCTGGGGACGGGAGACCTGAGAGCCTGTCACCTGAGCCAGGAGGGGGAGGGGGAGGTGACACCTCTGCCCAGGAATGTGGATGGAGGATGCAGCAGGGAACCTGCTCGGTGGGTTTAGTTTCAGTTTGGGGCTGGGTGGAGGAACACAGGGAACCCCAGGGCTGGGGTCTAAGCTCCCTGCTCCCCCAGAAGGACTTCACTGAGGGGTCCTGGGTGTACCCACAAGCTCTGTTTTGGACTGTGTTCCTGTTGTCCAATAAACCTTCTGTTTTACTGGCTGGCTGAGAGTCTCAGTGAATCCCAGGAAGAGGGGTGCAGGGCCTGGACTCCCCCACACTCCGTGACACCTCCAATTTGTCTAGGTCCTTCTGTATCCTATCCCTCCCCTCCAGCATATCTACCACTCCTCCCAGTTTAGTATCATCCGCAAATTTGCTGAGAGTGCAATCCACACCATCCTCCAGATCATTTATGAAGATATTGAACAAAACCGGCCCAAGAATGTGAAGCAACAATGACTTTACTGCCTCTGCAAGCGGAGATCGAAGAGAGGAGGGGAAGGTGGTTAGCTTACAGGGAAATAGAGTGAACCAAGGGGCGGGGGGTTTCATCAAGGAGAAACAAACAGAACTTTCACACCGTAGCCTGTCCAATCATGAAACTGGTTTTCAAAGCTTCTCTGATGCGTACCGCGCCCTCCTGTGCTCTTCTAACCGCCCTGGTGTCTGGCTGTGCGTAACTAGCAGCCAGGCGATTTGCCTCAACCTCCCACCCCGCCATAAATGTCTCCCCCTTACTCTCTCAGATATTGTGGAGCGCACAGCAAGCAGTAATAACAATGGGAATATTGGTTTTGCTGAGGTCTAACTGAGTCAGTAAACTGCACCAGCGCGCTTTTAAACGTCCAAATGCATATTCTACCACCATTCTGCACTTGCTCAGCCTGTAGTTGAACAGCTCCTGACTACTGTCCAGGCTTCATGAGCCATGGCATTAAGGGGTAGGCTGGGTCCCCAAGGATAACTATAGGCATTTCAACATCCCCAACGGTTATTTTCTGGTCTGGGAATAAAGTCCCTTCCTGCAGCTTTTGAAACAGACCAGAGTTCCTGAAGATGCGAGCATCATGTACCTTTCCCAGCCATCCCACGTTGATGTTCGTGAAATGTCCCTTGTGATCCACCAGTGCTTGCAGCACCATTGAAATGTACCCCTTGCGGTTTATGTACTCGCCGGCTTGGTGCTCCGGTGCCAAGATAGGGATATGGGTTCCATCTAGGGCCCCACCACAGTTAGGGAATCCCATTGCAGCAAAGCCATCCACTATGACCTGCACATTTCCGAGGGTCACTACGCTTGATAGCAGCAGATCTTTGATTGCGTGGGCTACTTGCATCACAGCACCCCCACAGTAGATTTGCCTACTCCAAATTGATTCCCGACTGACCGGTAGCTGTCTGGCATTGCAAGCTTCCACAGGGCTATTGCCACTCACTTCTCAACTGTGAGGGATGCTCTCATCTTGGTATTCTTGCGACTCAGGGCAGGGGAAAGCAAGTCACAAAGTTCCATGAAAGTGCTCTTACGCATGCGAAAGTTTCGCAGCCACTGGGAATCATCCCAGACCTGCAAAACTATGCGGTCCCACCAGTCTGTGCTTGTTTCCCGAGCCCAGAATCGGTGTTCCACCGCATGAACCTGCTCCATTAGTACCATGATGCCCACGTTGCCAGGGCCCGTGCTTTGAGAGAAGTCTGTGTCCATGTCCTCATCGCTCTCGTCACTGCGCTGACATTGCCTACTCACCCGGTATTCCTTTGCCAGGTTCTGGTGCTGCATATACTGCTGGATAATGCATGTGGTGTTTAATGTGCTCCTAATTGCCAAAGTGATCTGAGCAGGCTCCATGCTTGCCATGGTATGGCATCCGCACAGAAAAAAGGCGCAGAACGATTGTCTGCCATTGCCCTGACAGAGGGAGGGGCGACTGATGACATGGCTTACAGGGTTGGCTTACAGGGAATTAAAATCAACAAAGGGGTGGCTTTGCGAGAAACAGAATGGCCCCCTCAAGGATAGAACTCAAAACTGGGTTTAGCACACAGTTGATTTCACAGAGGGAGGAAGGAGAAAATGAATACAAAACAAATCTGGTCTATTTCTTGTTTTGATCCACTTCATCTATCTTTGTACATCTTGCTGGCAGCAGACTGTGCAGTACGACCGCTAGCCATCGTCATCTCCTGGGTGCTCGGCAGAAGATGGTGCAGTATGACGACTAGCCATCATCTTCTGCTGGCTGGAGGTTAAAAGACAGCGCACTGCCGGTAGGACTGAATCGCCATGAGAAGAAACTTAAAAGGGAAATGACCTGGCTGAGTCACTCCCATGTTTGCCCAGGCACCCCAACCTCATCAAGGTCAGTTAAAAGAGCACCCAGGACTACGTCGATGACGGCTACCAGTCATACAGCACTGTCTGCTGCCAAAAGGCAATAAACTGCTGCTGTGTAGGAATGCAGTACCACGTCTGCCAGCACCCAGGAGACATACGGTGACGGTGAGCTGAGCAGGCTCCGTGCTTGCCGTGGTATGGCATCTGCACAGTAACTCAAGAAAAAAAGGCGCGAAACAATTGTCTGTTGTTGCTTTCACGGAAGGAGGGAGGGAACGGGGGCCTGACGATATGTACCCAGAACCACCCGCAACAATGTTTTAGCCCCATCAGGCACTGGGATTTCTACCCAGAATTCAAATGGGCGGTGGAGACTGCAGGAACTGTGGGATAGCCACCCACAGTGCAACGCTCCGGAAGTTGACGGTTGCCTTGGAACTGTGGACACAATCTGCTGACTACATGCACTTAGAGCATTTGTGTGGGGACACACACAATCGACTGTATAAAAACGCTTTCTACAAAACTGACTTCTATAAATTCGACCTAATTTCGTAGTGTAGACATACCCTGAGAGACTAATACATTTATTTGAGCATAAGTTTTGTGGGCTAAAACCCACTTCATCGGATGCATGCAGTGGAAAATACAGTAGGGAAATATATATACACAGAGAACATGAAAAAATGGGTGTTGCCATACAGACTATAACGAGAGTCATCAATTAAGGTGAGCTGTTATCAGCAGGAGAAAAAAACCTTTTGTAGTGATAATCAGGATGGCCTATTTCCAACAGTTGACAAGAAGGTGTGAGTGAGAGTAGGGCGGGGAAAATAAACATGGGGAAATAGTTTTACTTTGTGTAATGAATGACTCATCCACTCCCAGTCTTTATTCAAGCCTAATTTAATTTAATTTAATCTGCTACCCAAGATCCATAAACCTGGAAATCCTGGACACCCCATCACCACAGGCATTGGCACCCTGACAGCAGGATTGTCTGGCTATGTAGACTCCCTCCTCAGGCCCTACGCCACCAGCACTCCCAGATATCTTCGACACACCACTGACTTCCTGAGGAAACTACAATCCATCGGTGATCTTCCTGAAAACACCATCCTGGCCACTATGGATGCTGAAGCCCTCTACACCAACATTCCACACAAAGATGGACTACAAGCCCTCAGGAACAGTATCCCCGATAATGTCATGGCAAACCTGGTGGCTGAACTCTGTGACTTTGTCCTCACCCATAACTATTTCACATTTGGGGACAATGTATACCTTCAAATCAGCGGCACTGCTATGGGTACCCGCATGGCCCCACAGTATGCCAACATTTTTATGGCTGATTTAGAACAACGCTTCCTCAGCTCTCGTCCCCTAACGCCCCTACTCTACTTGCGCTATATTGATGACACCTTCATCATCTGGACTCATGGAAAAGAAGCCCTTGAGGAATTCTGCCATGATTTCAACAATTTCCATCCCACCATCCTCCTCAGCCTGGACCAGTCCACACATGAGATCCACTTCCTGGACACTACAGTGCTAATAAACTGGTCACATAAACACCACCCTATACCGGAAACCTACTGACCGCTATTCCTACCTACATGCCTCCAGCTTTCATCCAGACCACACCACACGATCCATTGTCTACAGCCAAACTCTACGATACAACCGCATTTGCTCCAACCCCTCAGACAGAGACAAACACCTACAAGATCTCTATCAAGCATTCTTACAACTACAATACCCACCTGCTGAAGAGAAGAAACAGACTGACAGAGCCCGAAGAGTACCCAGAAGTCACCTACTACAGAACAGGCCCAACAAAGAAAATAACAGAACGCCACTAGCCATCACCTTCAGCCCCCAACTAAAACCTCTCCAGCGCATCATCAAGGATCTACAACCTATCCTGAAGGACGACCCATCACTCTCACAGATCTTCGGAGACAGGCCAGTCCTTGCTTACAGGCAGCCCCCCAACCTGAAGCAAATACTCACCAGCAACCACACAGCACACAACAAAAACACTAACCCAGGAACATATCCTTGCAACAAAGCCCGTTGCCAACTCTGTCCACATATCCATTCAGGGGACGCCATCATAGGACCTACTCACATCAGCCACGCTGTCAGAGGCTCGTTCACCTGCACATCTACCAATGTGATATATGCCATCATGTGCCAGCAATGCCCCTCTGCCTTGTACATTGGCCAAACCGGACAGTCTCTACATAAAAGAATAAATGGACACAAATCAGAAGTCAAGAATTATAACATTCAAAAACTATTCAGAGAACACTTCAATCTCCCTGGTCACTCGATTACAGACCTAAAAGTCGCAATATTACAACAAAAAAACCTTCAAAAACAGACTCCAACAAGAGACTGTGAGTTGGAATTAATTTGCAACACCATGGACACCATTAAATTAGGCTTGAATAAAGACTACGAATGGATGTGTCATTACACAAAGTACAACTATTTCCCCGTGCTTATTTCCCCCCAGTACTGTCACTCACACCTTCTTGTCAGCTGTTTGAAATGGGCCATCCTGATTATCACTACAAAAGGTTTTTTTCTCCTGCTGATAATAGCTCACCTTAATTGATCACTCTCATTATAGTCTGTATGGCAACACCCATTTTTTTATGTTCTCTGTGTATATATATATATCTTCCTACTGTATTTTCCTCTGCATGCATCCAATGAAGTGGATTTTAGCCCATGAAAGCTTATGCTCAAATAAATCTGTTAGTCTCTAAGGTGCCACACGTCCTCCTCGTTCTTTTTGCTGATTCAGACTAACACGGCTGCCACTCTGAAACCAGTTACAGAAAAGGAAACTCTCTTTTCTTCTTCGCGTGATTGCTCATGTGTATTCCGCAGCAGGTGGTTCCCAAGCTATACCTGTTGGCGGTAGGTAGGAGTTCACAGACACTTGGGACGGAGCACTGCCCCGCCGAACACGGCGTCTGGGAGGCGATCGCATAATGCGAGGTGAATGTGTGCACCGATGACCATGTTGCGGCTCTACCAGTGTCTCGAATAGGGACGGGAGCCAGAAAGGCAGCCGACGAGGCTTGCTCCCTTGTCGAGTGCACCCTCACAGTTGGTGACGGGGGGACTCCCGCCAGGTCGTAACATGTACGGGTACACAAAGTGATCCAGCTGGAGAGCTGCTGAGTGGAGATCGGTCGACCCTTCATTCCTTCAGCCGTGGCGATAAACAACTGTGTAGATTTCCTGAAAGGTTTTGTCCATTCCAGGTAAAAAGCCAGGGCCCGTCTCACATCTAGCATGGGAGATGGCACTCCTCACTAGATGCGTGAGGCTTGGGACAGAGGACTAGAAGGAAGATATCCTGGCTCATATGATAGGCTGAGACTACTTTGGGGAGGAATGAAGGGTGTGGGCAGAACTGGACCTTGTCTTTATGAAAAAACGTATATGGGGGTTCGGAGGTCAGGCCCAAAGCTCTGAGACTCTCCTAGCTGAAGTGATTGCCATGAGAAAGGCAACTTTCCATGCAGGAGGAGGGGGTGTGGGCTGCAGGCTCTGGGGCAGGGGGTGAGGGGTGCAGGCTTTGGGACAGAGTTTGGGGGCAGGCTCTGGAAGGGAGTTTGTGGCCAGGACAGGATGTATGGGAAGGGGGTGGGGGTGCAGGATCTGGGAGGGAGTTTGGGTACAGGTTGTGGACTGGTGCCAGAGGAGAGGGTAAGGGATGTAGGCTCTGGGCTGGGACAGGGGGTGCAGGAGGAGGGGTGAGAGTGCAGGCTCTGGGACGAAGTTTGGGTGCAGGCTCTGGGCTGGGGCAGGGGGTGGCGGTGCAGGCTCTGTGAGGGAGTTTGGGGGCAGGAGGGGAGGTGTGGAAAGGGGGTGAGGGGTGCAGGCTCTGGGAGGAGGTGGGGGGTGCGGCGCTTACCTGGGGCTCCTAGGCGGGGTAGGCTGGGGGCGGGTCTCCATGTTCTGCTACCCTCAGGCTCTGCCCCTGCAGCTTCCTATTGGCCACAGGAGTGCTTGGGACGGGGGCAGCACGCAGAGACCCAGCCCCGCCCCACCCTGCCCAGGGGCCACAGGGAGGGGCCAGCAGCCACAAGGAGTGAGCAGGCAGGAAGCCACTCAGCCCCGCTGTGCTGCCAGTGGTGGGTGGGGGCCCAGGGCCATTTTAAATCGCCTGGGGGACGTGCGGGGGAGAAGCACTTGGGGGCAGCAGGTGGGGCCGTGGGAGAGACACAATCCCAAACATTGCTGGAGCCGGGTCCCGGGCCAGGAATATTCCTGGTGCCCAGGCACCACAGGCCCATATAACTGGCAACTTATGTGTGTGGCCTTGCACAGGCTGGTGGAAAGCTGATACGGCTGCCAGGTGCACTTTGACGAACGAGGGCACTAGATCCTGGGCTCTTAGATGAAGGAGGTAATCCAGTATTAGCTGGAGGGGAGCAGCCACCGGTGAGACGCCATGATTGGCGGCCCATCAAGAGAACTTTGACCATTTTGCCAGATAAGCCTGATGCGTGGAGGGCCTCCTACTTTCCAGGAAGACTTGCTGGACACCCTCCAAACAGGTCCTTTCCTCTTGGTCTAACCACTGAGCATCCATGCCATGAGGTGGAGGGCTGCAAGGTTGGGGTGGATGAGGTGACTTGGTCCTGAGAGAGAAGGTTTGGGTGGCCCAGCAGCGGCCATGGGTGGGGCAATGGACAGGTCCGTCAGAGTCCTGTACCAGTGTTGTCTAGGCCATGCCAGGGCAATCATGAGGATGTGAGCCTTGTCCAGCTTGATTTTTTGCAGGACCTTGTTGATCAACGGAATTGGAGGAAAGGCATATAGCAGCTAGCCCAACCAGGACAGAAGGAAGGCGTCGGAGATCACGCCCTTGCCCAGGACCCTCCTGGAGCAAAACTGGGGGTACCGGCGGTTCTGCCTGGTCACAAAGAGGTCCACTTGGGGAGTGCCCCACGTTTGGAAGATCATGTATGCCACCTCCAGATGCAGCAACCACTCGTGCTGGGAGGAGAAGTCCCAGCTCAGGTGATCCACCTCGAGAGTTCCGGATGCCAGGTAAGTGGTAGACTTCCAAGTCGATATTGTGGGTGATGCAGAAATCCCACAGCAGGAGGGCTTCCAGGCAGAGGGCTATAGAGCGGGCTCTGACTTGCGTGTTGGTGTAGAACATCAAGGCTGTGTTGTCCATGAGAACTCTGACTACCCCGCCTGCAAGGCACTAGTGAAAAGCCATGCAGGCCAGACAGACTGCTCGGAGCTCTTTGACGTTTATGTGCAGGCCCAGTTCCTGCGCAGACCACAAGCCTTGGGTCTGGAGGTCTCTGACACGGGCTCCCCACCCCAAGTCCGATGCATCGTTCACCAATTCTATGGTGGGGGAGTGGCTCCTGAACGGGACCCCTTGGAGCTTGTTCTCCGGGGTGGTCCACCAAAGGAGGGAGACAAGTATGGTCTCAGGCATGGTGAGGACTTTGTCCAACCTGTCTCCAGACTGGGAGAACGTCGAGGCCAACCAGAGCTGAAGGGGCCTCATTCTGAGTCTGGCATGGCGTACCACGTACATGCATGCTGCCATGTGGCCCAGGAGCTGGAGGCACTCCCTGGCTGTTGTCACAGGAAACCTTGTGACTGCCCTAATGAGATCCCTCAAGGTTTCGAACCTGTCCGGAGGGAGAGAAGCTCTGGCCGATGTCGCATCGAGAATTGCACCAATGAACTCTATTTGTTGTACCGATACCAACGTAGATTTGATGTTGTTTACCAACAGCCCCAGTGCGGTGCACATGGGCAGGAGGAGTGTTACATGGTCCTGTACCTGTGACCTGGAGCTGCCTTTGACCAACCAGTTGCCAAGATAGGGGAAGATCTGGACCCCCCCCGACGTTTGAGGTAGGCTGCCACCACAGACATACACTTGTGAAGACTCTGGGTGCCGTTGAGAGGCCAAACGGGAGGTCGGTGAACTGGTAGCGTTCCTCTCCTACCATGAAGCAGAGGAAACATCTGTGTCCCTCGAATATGTGAATGTGAAAGTACCTTGGAGATGGAGGGCAGCGTACGAGTCTCCGGGATCCAGGAAGGAAATAACGGAGGCCCGGGAGACCACGCAGAACTTGAGTTTTACCATGTATTGGTTTAGTCCTCACAGGTCCAGGATGGGCTTTAGACCCCCTTTGGTCTTTGGGATAAGGAAATAGTTGGAGTAGTAACCTTTGTTCCTGAACTCCGCAAGCACCACCTCCACCACTCCTAGGTGAAGGAGCTGCCTCACCTCTTGCTCGAGCAGACTCTCCTGAGAGGGGTCCCTGATGTGGGACAGGGAGGGAGGGAGGGTGGGTAGGTGGAGTAGAAAGAAATTGGAGGGTATGGCCCCGGGAGATGGTGTTGAGTACCCAGCGGCCTGAGGTCAGCAGTGACCACACTGGGAGGAGTGTGTAGAGATGGTTGGAGAAGGGTAGGGTGGGTGGATCCCTAGTGCAGACTGGTAAGTCATCCCCAGGCATCCCATCAAAATGTGCACTTACCCACCTGCTTGCCCTTAGAGGGGCCAGGTTGGGGGGCGGACTGAGACTGCCACTGTGAATGCTTCTTATAGGTTCTAGATTTCCTGTAAGAAGGTTTGTGCCTGGAGTGGGTGGCTTGGCTGGGGGCCTGCTGAGACTTAAACTTGGTCCTGGCCGGGGCCGGGACATAGAGGCCAAGAGTCTTTAAGGTCATGCAAGAGTCCTTGAGACCGGTGTAATTTTATGTCTGTTTGCTCTGCGAACAGGGCCTTGCTGTCGAAGGGGAGGTCCTGCAGGGAGCTCTGTGCCTCATTGGACAGCCCGGACAAGAGTAGCTACGACACCCTCCGCATGGACACTGCAGAAGCCATGGTTCTTGCTGCCACGTTTGACATGTCCTAGGCTGCCTGAAGGGCTGCTCTGGCAGCAGCGGTGCCCTCCTCCACCAGGACCTTGTACTCTTTCCTATCATGTTCCTGGAGGGAGTCCGTAAACCTAGGCATTGACCACCACAAGTTAAAATCATATCTGCCCAGCAGGGCTTGGTGGTTTGCCACCCTCAGCTGAAAGCTTGAAGAGGAATGAAGCTTTCTGCCTAAGTAGTCCAGCCTCCTTGAGTCCTTATTCTTTGGGGTGGGCATGGGCTGGCCTTGGTGCTCCTTGTGGTTGACTGCCTTGACCACAGGGGAGTTGTGGGAGGGGTGAGTGTACAGATATTGTGCCCCTTGGTGGGCACAAAATATTTCCGCTCTTCCCTCTTAGAGATGGTGGGCAAGGAAGATGGGGTCTGCCATAGGGCAGTGGAGATTTTTGTCACCCCCTCATGGAGCAGGAGGGCCACCCTAGCCAGCACTGTGGCTGAGAGGACATCAAAGAGGGAGTCCAAGGGCTCCTCAACCTCCTCAGCCTGTAAGTTGAGGCTTGAGGCCACTCTTTTCAGGAGCTCTTGGTGGGCCTGTGTATCCTCCTGGGGAACAGGAGGAGGGGGTGCCATAATGGCCTCATCCAGGGAGGATGAGGATGGACGTGCAGTGTCTGGTCCCCTTCTGAGTGTGGGACCAGAGAGGAGCATTCCACCGACCTCCTGCCTGGGGGGTTGAGAGCAATCACTCGAAGAAGAACTAATAAATATATAATATGGATGTGTATAATATGTCAGACATTGTAAGAGGGTAGTCGGAGCATCATAGAAGAAATCCCCTGTGACCCACCTATGCCCCAGGTAGGGCTGTCCTTAGGGGGCTGTGGGGCCTGGGACAACCTATCCTCCACCCCAGTAACTGGGCAATATTTCTTTCAGTATGTCTGTCATTACGTACTCTCATAGTAATTGTCATGGCAAGGCATGCTTGTGGTAGAAATAAAGGTTTGAATTAATCCACCTGAGTGACTTGGACCCCAACTGTGTGACATTCTCACCCAACAATTAAATAGAAGTGTCATCTAATTATGAACCAGTTGGCCAGAACCATTCTCCTCCCTCAATCTCAGAGGCTTATCCTAATTCCCCACCCTCATCCCTCCACCCCCCCAGATTCCTTCTTTGTACCTTTGAACTTCCTCAGAGTCTCCATTAGAGCACCAGTTTTCTGGGAGAAATCACAGAGCCTCTTTTCCAGCTCAGGAGAAATCTTCACTGACTGCTGGAACTTCCCCTTCTCACACCTGGAGAGAAAACATTTCACATGGTTCTATTTCAATTAGTGATGCATTATAAGTTGTTGCTAGTCAGTTGCTGTTCTAAAAGGCCTAGAGTCAGAATTCCTCTACTTCTCCCAGCCTTAGTGCAGATGCAACACAAGCCATGGCCATGCAACCTTCCCCCCAAAGGACCAGCTCTGGGGACAAAAGGGGACATGAGTCTCTATAGCAAGTTCACTCTTTGGCCTCCATGCTCTGAGGGACAGGAGGTTTCCTTGTTAAGTGTTGTATAAATCTGTCAACTAGGAACTAGACTGAGTCCCCCCTCCCTCAGCTCATTCCACACAGGTCTCCACACATTCCTCAGGTGGGAAAGACTCTTGACTGCAGCTACCCTGGGCTGAATGGTAACCAGGGCCCCAGCAGTGACAGGCCCATATTCCATCCCAACAATCCTGAGACAGCCAGTCCCCCAGGGATGTGACATCTCTTGGAAATACTGGAGGTCAGTTTTTCCCACTGAATGGAGAATTCCAGAGTCTTCTATAAAAGGGTGAGAATCTCAGGATTAAATGGATCAGAGAGATTTGTATCCAGAATATGACCTTCCCCACACATTTTGCTGTAGCGCCCTGGGGAGATGCGGTGCTAACATAACCACCAAGATTTTTCTCAGCATTGTCAAGTGTGAGGGGGTGTGAGAGAGAGCCACGTACCTGGTCAAGGTGCTTCTGACATCCTAGAGGAGAGAGAGAGGGAAATAATTTCAGTCTCACCTGAAAAAAGAAAAGGAGTACTTGTGGCACCTTAGAGACTCACAAATTTATTAGAGCATAAGCTTTGGTGAGCTACAGCTCACTTCATCGGATGCATCCGATGAAGTGAGCTGTAGCTCACGAAAGCTTATGCTCTAATAAATTTGTGAGTCTCTAAGGTGCCACAAGTACTCCTTTTCTTTTTTCAGATACAGACTAACACGGCTGCTACTCTGAAAAAAGTCTCACCTGACACACTTAATTTTCCAAGAAAGGGATTTTGAAATATGGGGAAGAGAGGCCCTGCCCTGACTACATTGCTATATATTCACTGAAGTAATGGGGCTTTTGTCTCTCTTAATATCTATGTGTCTGTGACTCTGCAATGACCAATGGTCATTCACATTTCAGGAATGCACACATGGAATTACACGGTGGTCTCTGATTGCTGGACTCCTGTGCTCATGTTTTAGGAGCTGTCCTGTCCCTGTGGTGGGATCTGGAGTATTTCTAACTCAGTCTCACCTGCAGGAATTCATTCGCTGGCTTCTTATACTTCCCCTCCAGGTCACTGATCAACGTGCTGAGACAGGAAATCTCCTCAGAGAGTTTGGTGATATTTTCCTTCTGTATCTTCACAGTCACCTCTTCCAGCTTTTCCAGCTGGGCCAGCAGGAGTCGCTCTTGTTCCTCCAGGAACTGCCACAGTTGCTGAAATTCAGACACAATTTTCTGCCTCTCCTTTTCTATGTGTTTCTGTAAAGCAACAGGGAAAGGGCTGGTCAGGGACATGGCAGCAGCCTGGGGTCCTTCCATCGAGTGCTGAGTGTGCAGAGGGGAGAATTTCCTTTCAAACCCTAAAATTGCTGACACTTGACTCTCCCCTGTGGTCACTTGGGAGAGGATTCTCTCTCATCTTTTTCATTTCTCAACAGTGTCTCTAAAAAGGGATGTTTCCATTTCTGAGGTGGTTAGGATAGGTGTGTTATCAATGGCCTCTGAGCATGGAGACCTAGAGCAGCAGGAGGCAGGACTCAGCATTACACTGACAGAAGTTCCAAGGGAAAAAAGGAATCAAAGAATTCACCAACGCAAGAAATGACGCAGACACAGGGAAAGTCACAAGGGCTAGAAATTAACTCATTCACTGAGATGAAAGCTTAGATTCTGCACATGAACCTAACACAGAAAATCTAGGATCATGGAGGAACACACACAAGCCCACGTTCACCAAGGCCACACAGGAGTCTCCTTCCAAACAGACCTCCCAGGGTCAGTCCCTGCCGGTTAATAACAACAGGCACCTATCAGATACTTCCGGCTTTTCTTCTCTCCAGTCTCTTTTAATCCCAGCAGCTTTTCTCTCTCTTCCCTCAGAGTCTTCAAATGGGCCTGGATTTTTCCCTGTAGAAACAGAGATGATTTGGGAGGTTTTATTTTGAGAGATGAGAGGGGTGTGTAAGGGGATGTTTTTCCACCCAAACCCAAGGTGAATGTTGGTTCTAATCGGTTGATGACACCAGGGCCACCAAAGAAATTAAACCTAACAATGGAGACTGGCAGTGTATCATATTCAGGCTTATTACCAGTTCAGATTCAGTCTTTTTAGTAATTAGAGAGAGAGCTCCATTACCCAAGCTTGATTGGTATTTATTAATTAATTACTAGTGTGAAGGGTTGGGTCACAGAAACCCCTTTGGGTCTGCCACCTGATGTGCTGGGACTACCTCTAAGCCTGTTTTCCCTGGCAGTTTGGGACTTCAGTGCCTTGCCTGGTTGTGCCAGACACGCTAGCCTGCTGCAAACACAGACCCAGGTCTGAACCACGTCCCCCAAAAGCTGCAGGCTTAACTGAAAACAGCTTAAGAAGTGCTCCTGTCTCCAGCACCCAGATACCCAGTTCCCAATGGGATCAAAACCCCAAATAAATCTGTTTTACTCTGTATAAAGCTCATACAGGGTAAACTCATAAATTGTTCGCCCTCTATAACACTGATAGAGAGATATGCACAGCTGTTTGCTCCCCCAGGAATTAATTACTTGGTCTGGGTTAATTAATAAGTAAAAAGGGGGTTTATTAAACATAAAAAGTAGGATTTAAGTGGTTCCAAGTAATAACAGACAGAACAAAGTGAATTACCAAGCAAAATAAAATAAAACACGCAAGTCTAAGCCTAATACAGTCAGAAACTAAATGCAGGTAAATCCCACCCTCAGAGATGTTCCAATAAGCTTCTTTTACAGACTGAACTTCCTCCTATCTGGGTCCAGCCATCACTCACACCCCTGTAGTTACTGTCCTTTGTTCCAGTTTCTTTACAGCATCTCTTTGGGGGTGGAAAGGCTATCTCTTCAGCCAGCTGAAGACAAAATGGAGGGGTTTCCCAGGGGCTTATATAGTCTCTCTCTTGTGGGTGGAAACCCCTCTCTCCCCCTGTGTAGAATTACAGCTACAAGATGGAGTTTTGGAGTCACATGGGCAAGTCACATGCCCATGCATGACTCAGTTCTTTACAGGCCGATACCATTGTCCACATGCTAGTTTGAACCTTCCCAGGAAAGCTCAGATGTGGATTGGTGTCTATCAAGGTCCATTGTTAGCCAAGTACTCCCAATTACTTGAATAACCCCTTCACACTATGTTGACCAGATTTGCCTTAGGTGCTTCCTACAGGAAACACTTTAAATACAAGCATAGAGCCAAGCCCATAACTTCAGATATAAAAATGACACATGCATACAAATAGGATGAATACATTCAGTAGAACATAACCTTTGCAAAGATATGTTACATGGCATATGTAACATAAAACATATTCCATTTATGGCATATTTACGTTCATAAGCATATTTCTATAAAGCATTATGGGGTGCAACATCACAACTAGTCCAGCATAGAACAGGAAACTGGGGTCACGTGGTGGTGAATCAATTAACGTGATTTTCAGAAGATTAACAAAGTGATACAAATCCCAGAAACCACCAGGGCTCGAAATATGGGCTGGGATTCTCTAAGCAGCCCAACTCCCAGTTGAATTTCAGCCTTGAAGCCCTGGGGATTGCACTGGCTGGACAGACTTGGTCTAAGCATTACAGACAAACCCCATTAGACAGGCTGATTTTTGGTAAGAATGGTTGGGGTTTGCCCTAGTGCTATCTTGAATGCTTTTCACAGAAATGCCTTCTGGGTAGCTACCCCTACAGTCCCACTGCCTAGTAAAGGTGGCAGAAGCAGTGGATTCTGGGAGATTTGAAAATGCTGTATTGTGGGACTAATGGAACTGCTTTGGCTGGTCCTTGCCTACGTACACAATAAAGCAGATGAATGACCCCGCTCAGCACCGCCCAAAGGTTAGTTCTGCTGCAATCAAGCCTAATCCTTGTGGTATTTGGAATGAGCCTGCACTCTCTGGAGCCCTTTTGTGTGTGGACTCAAAGTGCTCGGGGTCCCACACAGTGCTTAGCACATTGATCATCTCTAGTGCAGGCCGGTGTCTGAGTTTAACCCCTCATGGAGCAACATAGGAATTCAGAATCCCTGTGGGAAACCTCCTCTCCCTGCCGGGCTCCCCTGGGACCTCTATTAAGGCATCTTTCCCTCCTAATGGCTGTACTTTATCACTGCTCAGTGCTGTTGCTAGGGTGGCAGCATTGCCTAGTGGTTTGGGCACTGGACTAGGTCTTGGGATACCTGGGGTGTATTCCCAACTCTGCCACTGACCTGCTGTGTGACCTTGGACAAGTCACTTCCCTCTCTGTGCCTCCGTTGCCCTTCACACCCGTTCTCTTGTCTACTTAGTCTGCAACGTGCTCAGGGGAGGGATTGTCCCTCAGTGTGTTTTGTGCAGGGCACAGATCTCATTTCAGAGCTGTAAGGGCTGCTGTGAGCCAAATAAAAATAAGAACAATTATAAACCATGAT
Organism: Natator depressus; assembly: GCF_965152275.1. NCBI lineage: Eukaryota > Metazoa > Chordata > Testudines > Cheloniidae > Natator > Natator depressus. The sequence continues at coordinate 40,787,722 of NC_134247.1, forward strand.
ACAAATCAGCAATAACAGGCACAGCTTGTAACTTCCCCTTCTCCAGCCTGAAAGCAGCACTCTCACATAGACAGGCCTGCAGCTCTTGTGATCTCAGCTTCCCTGATCATTTAACAGCTTTCATTTCATAAAAAGTTCCTTTATTTCCCCAGTGGAAGCTGGGTTTGACAAGGGTTCAGCTTCTCAGATAAAAGTTTCCCAAGTCAGGTATCTTTAAAGAATTTTTTTTTTTTTTTTGCCTTTCTTGCCATTCCGCCAGAGCTGCATGATGTAGATACACTTGTGACAGGCAACTTGTAGTGAAATTAACCTGTAATTAAAATCCAAAGTTATTGCCCATTAAACTTGAGAGAAATTCCCTACCTTGTACTCCTGGGCTGCCTCTTCTATGGGAACCACCGTGTGAGCTCTGTGAGCCCGGGATAGATAGCAAACCAGACAGATGGGGGTTTGGTCCTTTTCACAGAAGAGTTTCAGAGTTTCCTGGTGTTCCCCACACATCCTCTCTCTTCCTGCTGTCTTTGCTGCCTGTAAACTCAGCCATTTGGCTATTGCTACCAGGTTTTCCAGCTGCCTGTTGGGCCTGAGGTTTCTCTGTTGCACAGTTTCTCTGCACTGAGGGCAGGAGGCGGCTGTACCGGATCCCTCCCAGCACCGCCTGATGCAGGCTCGGCAGAAATTGTGCCCACACTCTATTATCACTGGGTCTTTAAAATACTCCAGACAGATGGGACAAGTAGCTTGTTCCTGCAGACTTTCCATGGGATTCTCTGCAGCCATGGCTTCCCCTGGACAGTGTAACAGAGTTAGTTTCACTTTTCTGAGCTCATAAATATGCTCCACCTGCAACACAATCCAGTGTCACCAGGTTCACCTTCCTGGAACTGACTCAGGCTGTTTGCTGAGGTGGAGCGAGCCCACTGATAACAAAGTGGCCAGGAGGGCGAAGGAGGGCAGGGGGAAGAATGCAGGCACCCCGGGGACGCGCCTGGGAGCACGTAGCTTTAACAATTAAAATCTGGGGTGGAACGTGATCAAATGTGCCCCTATGGCTCTTTGCTCCTGTGGACAGTCACTGAGACTTCACAGGACATCAGCATCCCCCTGTCACAATGTGCTTGCAGGAGCAGGGTCTGTGTGTGTCTAAGGAAGGATAGTCAAGCTATTGTATATGTGTGTGTCTATAATTTTGATGTATAATATTGCTGTTTGTTTTTAAGCATTTTTCTTTATTTATTGAGTGAAATTTTCATACTTGCAGAATATGATGGGTTTGAAGCTTTGTTTTTATATTTTTCTCAATTTAAATTTTCACAGTTGTGGGAAATTAGTGGGGGATAAAACAATGGCGAGTCAGACTACAATTATTTAATGACAGCAGACATTGAGATTCAAAAAGTTAAAGCTTTATAACCATTAAAACACAAATTGTCAACATCACATGTGAAAAGATGCAAAATAACTCTCCTTAAGTCAAACTCGAATAAGTTCTCATGCAGCACTGTTCCTTCTGTGACTGTACATTGTGATTATCGTCAATGGAAATATATAGTCATTGGTTTGCGTGTGTACAGTGAAATCAACATTTATCACCGTTTACTGATAAACTCTATTCCTTCTAAGCCTAGGGATATTAAATTCACAGGCTAAAAACTTTGTTAATCTGGAGTCCATGTTTCAAAGGCCTGATTCTCATTTACATTAAGGCTGCTCTTGCTCAATGTAAACAGGCCTTAATGCAAGCAGTGTCACCACCTCTCATAATTTTATCATGAGTCTCATTATATTTGGTGCATTTGCTAAAGCCCTGTTAGAGGGTTTATTCCTTCACCCTCTCACTTCCCTGGTCCTTCTCGCATGAACAGAGAACAACAATATCCGAAGTCCAAAGGTGCAAACAATTCAATGTTTATTGGGGTGAACTTCCACCAAGCTTAAATCCAAGCTCCTTTTTCCTTATTTTTGAATCCCAACTTACTTCCTGTTTGCCCCTAATTTATATAGCAATAGTCTCAGCTGTACCTTAACCAATCATTTTACTGAAATCTATCTGACCAATCCTATCATATTGTAACATAATTCTCTAACAAATTATATCCCACTACCCTAATTAACTTACACCTAGCAAAATTAATTATACAGCAGACAGAAAGAATTATGAGGGTTAATTATACAGCAGACAGAAATGAGGGTTTCACAACCACAACTTATTGAGAAGTGATTTCCTGCCAGACAGGATGCTATCGAACTAAGTTTTCTTCAACCATCTTTAGCCCAATAGCACCTTATTTCAATGTGACTAGTTTGGAATGTGAGGATGTGACCGTTCGCGTCCCAGTTTATGGCTGCCTCTGCTGCTTAGCCAAAGGCTTTAGCCTAAGCACAGGCCTCAGACTGTCACAGTGAGAGAAGGCCTTTACACCCACAGACATTGATTTTGATTCTTTCTTTTATACCTTTATAACTAGCCAAGTGATAAGAATACACCAAAATTCTTAAAGTATAGGCCTTTACAGACAGGCCTGAAAAGCCCCAGCTCCTGGAAGCATGGGATGAGGTGAGACTCTCGGCTTTCATTTTCTATGCAATGGAAGATTCTCGCCCTCTCAGTTGCCGAGAAAATCTAAAAAAAGTGACCCAGGTGCCGCCTACAGGTCTGAGCAACCAAAACCCAAATAGAAACAACCTAATATTTATTATGATTACTTTTCATAGAATCACAGAAGATTAGGAAGAGACCTCAGGAGGGTCATCCTGTCCAATCCCCTGCTCAAAGCAGGACCAACACCAACTTCATGATTTTGAGGAGCCTGACTTGTGCTTTGTAAATGCTGGGGGTTGTCAATACTGTGCCACACAGGTGCTGACTTCTCGTTTCCCCTGGAGGTGCTCCACTCCTTTGCCCCCCAGGGCACATCACTTAGGGCAGGCCAGGGGGTGGGAGCTTAAGGAGAGGAGGAGGAGGAGCGGGGTGGGGCCACTGAGAGGGATCGAGATTCACTGCCGGTCGGGGGCTAAGGCCACTTCAACTCCCCCACCAGGAAGAAGCTGGCACTGCTGGCAGGGTCTGCACTTCACATCGAGGGAGCTGATCACCTTCTCAGCTCCCCGACCAGGAAGCGCAACCCCTGTTGGTGCCATTCCACGTCTGCCCAAGGCTTTCAGTTTGGGGGGTTCACCTGGCCCCTTGCTGCTCAAACAATGCCCACGTTAAAAAGGGGGGGAGCATGGCCCCTTGGCTCCAACTGGTTCCGGTGCTCCGGTGGACACTGCATAGCTTACATCCACTGTTACTGGCTCCCAGGAGCCATTCCAAGCTGCCGCACACTCACAGTCCAATCAATACGAGCGCTTCTGGTGGGGACACGCCCCGCCAACACAAGAAGCAAAGTGCAGACAGCACAAGTGATGCAGTTACCATGGCAGCTGTAGGCCGACATAAGTTAGGTTGACTTAATATTTTAATGTAGACATGCCCTGAGTGATATTCTACCTGGGTCTTATTGAAACAGATCTTTAACCTCCCACCGCTGGGGAGAATGTTTACTAGAACCAGTGAAAAGTCGGATCCAGTATGGTGAATGCACAGGAGTTTATTTGAGAATGAATCACACAAGCAGTATAAGGTTATCACATGCACGTCTCCCGAGTGAGCCTCAATTCCCCGAGCACAAACCCTCAGTAACTATGCTGGCCTTACACTGTATCCTGATTGGCAAACAAAGTGGGTGTAGGTATCACTTCTAGATGAAGGCTCTTCTCTTCTCTTCTCTGTCACTTGGCTTGTCAAATATCCCCCAAGGCAGAGTCTTGGCTACTCGGAGATTGTCTTACAGCATTACAGGTGTCTTCGGAAGCTAATTAAGGAATGTTTCCTTCTTTCTAAACCTGATTTACTTTACTTAATATTTATACCTTTTTTTCTCCAAGAAGTCACATGTTCCAGAAACATTCCCTGTGGATGTTTTATTACTAATTTTCTCTAATTAATATTTTGGAAGGGAGCGCACAGAGGTACCGACCAAAGATCACTCCATTTTTACTCTCTTATCAATGACAGGTTTCAGAGTAACAGCCGTGTTAGTCTGTATTCGCAAAAAGAAAAGGAGTACTTGTGGCACCTTAGAGACTAACCAATTTATTTGAGCATAAGCTTTTGTGAGCTACAGCTCACTTCATCGGATGGCATGATGTCTTCCAAAGTGGGTCATTTTTCTCCAGGTCAGCTTGTGCCAAGCTTACTGATCGCTTGTCTTCATGCATCTGACAAAGTGGGTTCCAGCCCATGAAAGCTTATGCCCACATAAATTTGTTAGTCTTTAAGATGCCACAGGACTCCTCGTTGTTTTTTCAGAAACAGACTAACATGGCTACCCCTCTGAAACATGTTTTTTTGCATTTTCTTTACCTAGTGGGCTGGCATATTGACTGACATATTCCAAAGGTTGGTATTGAAACATACACACAGAATAGAGCCAGCCAGTGAATTTCCACTGATGCTAAGAGAAGAATCCTGTTCCCAGAATCCTCGAGCAAATTCAGACATGTGAAGCCATACCACATTCATTCATACCACATCACAACACAAAACAACTGCATCCGATGAAGCGAGCTGTAGCTCACGAAAGCTTATGCTCAAATAAATTGGTTAGTCTCTAAGGTGCCACAAGTCCTCCTTTTCTTTTTGCGAACCACATCATACGAATTCAGCACTGTCCCAAGAGGTCTCATTGCCAGGAGGATCAGCCTCACTCCCAGCATGGATGGAACAGAATGGAACTCAGACCCAGAGTTACCTTATTTCACTGTCCCTGGCAAAGAGTTTCAGCTGCTTTTCTTCATTTCCCCTCCCCCATCAATTATTTTAGGGCAGCAGAAGTGAAAGCCAGGAGCAGTGGGGAGGAGACTGGAGAGACAAATTCCTCAGTCTGTGCCAGCTGCAGGTATTGGTGCCGACACCATACTTCCCCGAGTGCTTGGCACAGCAGCAGAGTTGAAGAGGGGGGAGATCTTTGCACCCCCTGCACAGGAGAAAGGAAAAACCAGGTTGGGACAGTTACTGAGCTGGAAACTCCACCAAAGAAAACCAAAACGGGCAAAATGGAGGACATGTGCAGGGGGGACGGTGAGCATTGCACCTGCTGACTGCAACAGCCCCCTCTCCACTTGACCTCAGGACCCTTTAGATCTCAGCTGAGCAGGGCCGTCCTTACTAATCCTGGTGCCCTCCACAGCCCGAGCACCTGCACCCCTGCTTGCAGATTGGGTAAAATGAGTTTCCGATGGGAAACTCCTGCAGGAACCATCCCTCTACTAATGACCAATTGGCAAGGCAGCCATCAGACCTGAAGACTATCGTTCAGGATGTATGTACTTGTGAATGTCTGTGCGGTCGCCATCCTTGGTCTTTCTGTGTTCCTAGAGGCTCTAAATCTGAAACATGTAACAGAGGCGACTTTCATTCTGTTGAGCTTGAAACTGTCGCCACCAAAGCTGAACCCAGGGAGGTGTAACACCACCTTACTCAATTCACTTTAAATAAAATAAAAGGCTACATGGTATATTTTCTCTGGGTGCTGGGGGGACACAACCAAGCAGGGAAGCAAATCCCATGACTCTCCTCGCAACAATTGCAGTTGGAATATTAACAAGGAACAAATCAGAATTGTCTTTCCTGCTTTATTTACTATAAATACCCATCTGAGTGAAAAGGAGCCGAGAAGCAATTTTAATACCCACAACAATGGAAAAGAGACCTACAGATTTTGGAAACAGCTTTTTTAATGGCACTAAAATGACAACAAAGTAAAGGAAGTAACACTGAAGAGTTACAGTCTCACTTTCAGGGACAGTTTATAATTCTCTGTCCCTCTTGCATTCCCTTTTCTTTCATACTGTTCCTTTTTGACTCACCATTTTTTCTAGAAAGAAAAGGAGAATCAAAAAGCATGGGTTTGACAACCCCCGCCCCAGCCAAAAAAAACGGAGGTTTCAAAAATATATTATATAATATATCTGGTTTATCTTGTGATTTTTGTCCATTCCCTGCTCATCCCCATGTGTGTGATTACAATGGTGCCAACCCTCCCAGCTTCGTAGAGGAGGGTGCCTTTGGCCCCTGCCACAGGAAGAGGTCCATAAGTAGTGCAGGGTGAGAGGGGCAGCCACCCAGGGTGCAAAGCCAGCGGGGGCAGAAAAATGGGCCGGTGTGCAAGTGGGACTCACGCCCCCCCCCCCCGATTTCTGCCTTCCATTTAGCACAGAGATTTTCAAACTGAGGGGGGCACCGGCAGATCAGAAGCTGGTGGAAGCCACCTGGCCTGCTCATGCTTTGGGAGCCAGGGAACTGGCTGTCTGCCTAGTGTTAGGATATAGATATTCAGGCTTGTCTGCAAAGGCCTAGTCTTTAAGAATTTAGGTGTATTCTTATCACTTGGCTAGTTCTAGAGGTATAAAAGAAAGAATCAAAATCACTGTCTGCGGGTGTAAGGTCCTTCTCTCACTGTGACAGTCTGAGGCCCTGTTCTTAGGCTAAGGCCTTTGGCTAAGCAGCAGAGGCAGCCATAAGCTGGGAAGCGACCGGTCACATCCTCACATTCCAACCTAGTCACATTGAAATAAAGTGCTATTGGGCTGTTAGGAATACAATCCTCTCCTGATAATGCCCATCGCCTCCAGAGAAAGGGAAGTGCCTAGAACATGTAAAAGGAAACTTAGTTTGATAGCATCCTGTCTGGCAAGAACTCACTTATCAATAGCTGGGATGTGAAATCCTCATTTCTGTGTTTGTTCTATCACTGTAGTCCCCATTTCCCTATTGTTTGTCTGCATAATCTCTGTCTGGTTCTGTGATTGTTTCTGCTGCTGTATAATTAATTTTGCTGGGTGTAAACTAATTAAGGTGGTGGGATATAATTGGTTAAATAATCATGTTACACTATGTTAGGATTGGTTAGGAAAATGATTGGTTAAGGTATAGCTAAGCAGAACTCAAGTTTTACTATATAGTCTGCAGTCAATCAGGGAGTGAGTGTGTGGGTGGGGGAAATGGGAACAGGAATGGGGGTGGGGAAATTGGAATCATGTTTGGCTAAGGGCAGGAATGGGAACAGGGACACAGGTGTAAGGCTCTGTGGTGTCAGAGCTGGGAAGGGGGACACTAAGGAAGGAAGGGGGAGGGATAGCTCAGTGGTTTGAGCATTGGCCTGCTAAATCCAGGGTTGTGAGGTCAATCCTTGAGGGGGCCATTTAGGGGATCTGGGGTGAAAATTGGGGATTGGTCCTGCTTTGAGCAGGGGGTTGGACTAGATGACCTCCTGAGGTCCCTTCCAGCCCTGATATTCTATGATTCTATGAAACTGGAATCATGCTTGCTGGAAGTTCACCCCAATAAACATCGAATTGTTTGAACCTTTGGACTTCGGGTATTGTTGTTCTCTGTTCATGCGAGAAAGACCAGGGAAGTAAGTGGGTGAAGGAATAAGCCCCCTAACTCCCAGCAGCCCTCTATGTCCTTCTCCCCGAGCCGGGCTGCTTCTGCAAGGCCAGGGTCTCCCCAGGCAGGGTGGGGAGCACAGCTCTAAGCTGCACCCATGATGCACTCTTACTTATGCCCCAAAGAAGTACATTGGTCAACTGGACAGTCTCTACGTAAAAGAATAAATGGACACAAATCAGATGTCAAGAATTATAACATTCATAAACCAGTCGGAGAACACTTCAATCTCTCTGGTCACGCGATTACAGACTTGAAAGTTGCGATATTACAACAGAAAAACTTCAAAACCAGACTCCAGCGAGAAACTGTTGAATTGGAATTCATTTGCAAATTGGATACAATTAACTTAGGCTTGAATAGAGACTGGGAGTGGCTAAGTCATTATGCAAGGTAACCTATTTCCCCTTGTTTTTTCCTACCGGCCCCCCCAGACATTCTTGTTAAACCCTGGATTTGTGCTGGAAATGGCCCACCTTGATTATCATACACATTGTAAGGAGAGTGATCACTTTAGATAAGCTATTACCAGCAGGAGAGTGGGGTGGAGGGAGAGAAAACCTTTTGTAGTGGTAAACACGCATTTTTTCAAGCTTTGTGTGTATAAAAAGATCTTCTATACTTTCCACAGTATGCATCCGATGAAGTGAGCTGTAGCTCACGAAAGCTTATGCTCAAATAAATTGGTTAGTCTCTAAGGTGCCACAAGTACTCCTTTTCTTTTAAAGAAGCCCAGTGTCAGCTAATGATAACCTCTGGAGCTGGCCCCTGCCCATGAAACCTAGCTGCCATGGTGCCAGAGGTTCTTGTTCCCCACACCCACAATCAAGCCCAGTGGCTTCAGCGGGAGCAGAGGGGTCTCAGCCCCCTGCCGCACAGGTTCAGGCCCAGCTGCGTCACCTGGAACAGAGGGTGCTCAGCCCCTCCAAGATCAGGCCCAGCAGTGTCAGCTGGAGGGAGCCCACGGTGCTTAGCAGTCTTCCTTCCCCGCAGGATCAGGCCCAGTGAACCTGGCTGGAGCAGGATCTCCCGAGAGTGCTAGGACCGTGGGGCAGTGGCAGGGAGCTGGGTGCCACAGGCCTGAACGGAAATGTGTGTCAGACGTGCCCCCTGCCACCTCCCCATGTCTGGTGGCCTGTGCGGTGGTGGTGGGGGTTTCATTCCTTTCTCATGGCCTCGGCTTCCAGAGCTTGCAGGATTGAGTCCACCCTGTCAGCCGCAGTGGCCTGCCCCCATCACCTGGGCTGGACACTGGGGTCGCACAGCTGGGCTCAGAGCTTGGGCTGTGTGATCACAAGCTTGGCAGCCACAGGTCGGGGCAGGGCAGCCAAGGGGAGCAAGGGACAATTCTGCTCCTTGCACAGGGAGGCTGGGGAGAGTGACGCAGCTGCAATGGGAGGTCCCCAGGCAGTGAGCGGGGTGTGACTGGGCTGCGGAGAGGCCAATGCCCAAGGGGATGGGTATTGCAGAAAGCACCTCAGGGAATAGTTCTGTGCTAATGGAAGGCAGAAACTGTGTGCCTTTGGGGGGCACACAGGGTCACATGGATGCCGCCCCCCCCCCCCACATCACATCTATGGGATGCAAATATCCTTGCTTGCCGAAGGTGCTAAAATGCTTAATTATGGTTCTGCACAGAAGCTCTGGCTGGGAGACCTGCAATGGGATCTAAGGACACAGATTTGTACAAAATGCTCCCTGCTGCTGCTTCTCCCCAACCCCCCAAACCCTGACTGATTCATGCTGGGTCCCCCCCAGCCCCCACCTCTGCCTGTCCCCAGCCCGGCTGTTAATTTTGCCCCCTGCCCAGCCCCCGCCTCTGCCCCTCAGGGCCCCTCTGCTCCTCCTGCTGCTCCAGGGGTTCCTCCCCCTCCCATCCCTGGGGCTACAGGGAAGGGGAGGGGCTTCCAGGGGTCATAGAAATGAGGAGCCAGGGGCTGGGTAGACAGGGGTCCTCCAAGGTCTTAGAGACTGGGGTGAGTGAGGCTAGAAACGCTGATTTCTGGTTCCCCAGTGGGATATCCCCCCGCCCCGCCCAGGGACACAGTCTGAGCCGGGATCCCCCCCACCCCCACCCAGAGCCAGGGGCGGATTCTCTCCCCAGGGACGGAGCCCGGCGGGAAAGTGAAGATCGGGGCCTCGTCACCAGCACCGATAAATGTCACCTGCCCCCGGCCACAGTCCAGATAAACCCAGATCCTGCTGGGGGCCCGGCTCAGGGGCAGGGGGGTCACAGGGGAGGTGAGAGCCTGGAGCCGACCCCTCTCCCCACCACCACTCCTCAGCCCAGATCCCCCCCTTAGGGCTGAGGCTGATCCCTCCCTTCCTCCCCACAGATTCTCTGGCCACCCCCACAGCCCAGAATCGCCCACCCCCCACCTCCACCTCCGAGCAATGACTCCCCGAGGTGAATCCCTCACAGCCCAGCACCCAGGGCCAAGTGTCAAATCTCTCAGGGGTGTCGGGCAGATCCTGCCGCGTGTTTCCCCATCTCACACTTTTCCCGCCCTCAGACAGGACGAGGTCGGGATGAGCCGTGTCTGGATCCAGAGTCACAGTCACTGGAGAGAGAGAGAGAATCAGAGCACAGGGGCAGCAGGTTTGTATAATTTTTGGTGGTGGCCAGAATCCGCCCCCTCAAACTCCGCCCCCCTCCTGCCCAAGGCTCTGGGAGGGAGTTTAGGTGGGGCAGGAGGTCTGGGGTGCAGGCCCTTGGCTGGGGCAGGGGATTGGGCTGCAGGGTGCAGGCTCTGGGAGGGAGTTTGGGGATGGGAGGGGTGCAGGTTCTGGGAGGGAGTTTGGGGATGCGAGGGAGTGCAGAGGGAAGGGATGCAGGGGTGAGGGCTGTGGGGTGTGCCTGCAGATGAGGGCTTTGGGGTGTGGGAGGGGCTCAGGGCGAGAGTAGGGGTGTAGGGGGTGAGGCCTCTATCGGGCTGGGAATGAGGGGTTTGGGGTGTGGCAGGGGCTCAGGGTGAGAGTAGGAATGTGGGGGATGAGGGCTCCGTCTGGGGCTGGGGGGTTTGGGGTGTTAGAGAGGCTTGGCTGGGGCAGAGGGTTGGGGTGTGGGGGGATGAGGGCTCTGACTGGGGCTGGAGATGAAGGGTTTGTGGTGTTGGAGGGGGCTCAGGGCTAAGGCAGGGGCTTGGAGTGCAGGGGGGGTGAGGGCTCTGGCTGGGACTGGGGATAAGGTGTTTGGGGTGCTGGAGGGGCTCAGGGCTAGGGTAGAGGATTGAGGGTGTGGGGGGGTAAAAGCTCTGGCTGGGGGTGTGGGCTCTGGGGTGGGGCAGGGCTGGGGATGAGTTTGGGGTGCAGGCAGGCTGCTCCGGGACAGGGGCCAGAGAGGAGGACTCCCCCCAGCCCTTTCCCTGCCAGCAGCAGTGAGCTCTGGGGGAGGAGCCCCCCCTTCCCGCCCCCCGAGCAGCACACACACCCCCACCACTGTCACTGCATGTGCTCCTAGGGCCCCTCTCAGGTCCAGGAATCTCCCTCGCCTCCCCCGTGGTGGGTGCCAGGGGGTGCTGCGTGCACCTCCTCCCCTCCTGCTGCCCCTCACTGTAGCCTCACTGGGGGTGAGGGATGGGGCTGCCTCTTGCCCAGCATGGGGCAGGAGCGGTGACTGCAGGCGGGGGGTCCCCCCTGTGCTGGTGGAGGGTCCCGCCGGAGAAGGGAAGGGTCTGACGTGGAAGGGCAGGCTCAGTCAGTCTGCCCAGGCAGTGGGGACGGGGCACTAGGACTCTGCGGCAGCAATTGCTGCAGGGAGGCAGCTTGGAGCTTGACGGAAGAGGCAGCCAGGGATGCTCTGCTCTGGGTCCGGGGAGGTGTGTGGGGGGCCGCAAGCAGGGGCTGGGGGAGGCGCGGGGGAGGCGACACCCGGCCCCAAATATTGGTGGAACTGGGCCCCTGGGCTCTGAATATTGCTGGTGCCAAGGCACCACGTGGAGCTATAACTCGCTGCCCCTGTCAGAGCGTGAGGGGCAGAGCTCAGCCCTGGGGGAGGCTGGGACCATTTCTCACTCTCCCCAGCAGCCCTGTCCTGGCTGGGACCCGCCCTCCTCTGAAATGTCACAGCTCGGACAGCAACAGGCCACAGGGTACCAGGATTCAACATGCCCAGAGTTTCACTGCTCAGCAGCAGTCAAAGCACAAAAGTACATTAGCCTGGGGGAGGGAGGGGTTAGCACAAGTGAAGGGGTAATGAGGAAGAAGCTATGAGTGTGGGGGAGGAGGGGCGGATTAGGGTTCTCTGGGGCCATGGGCCAGAGCAAGGGGGCACCCCACCCCACCCCTTCTGCCTGCAGTCCCTCCACCTCCTCACACTTCTGCAGGGGAAATGGAGTCAGGGCACAGGGGTTTGCCCCTCTCCGCCCACCTGGCAGTCCCGGCGGATAGCGGGGCCAACCCCCACACCCGACTTCACTCCCCGGCTGGAGTGCCAGGCCGGTGGAATGGGACAAGCCCGGCAAGCCCCTAGGCCCAGACCCCACTCAGTGGCAAGAGTGCTGGACAGGCAGAGCAGGTTGGGGCACAGAGACACCCAATTGGCCTGGGCCACTGGGGGAGAGGGGAAGATATGGAATAGGTGGCTGGTGGAAAGAGGGAGCGGGTCATGCTAGTGGTGAGGAGACTGAAGTGACATCCTGTTTACCAGAGACAGAATACTACTGGGGTCAAGGTGGATGGAGAGAGGAGCAAAGACACAAGCTCAGAGCTCTGATCACAGGAGCTCCCTGTATCTTTATAATGGAGCCAGGAGAGCCCCTGTCTGATCAAGGCTCTGGTCCTCCGCTTGAGACTGGTGCCGGGGTCATCCACAGACACAGTCCCTGCTCACCCCATCAGTGTGGGGTCACTGCAGAGCTCTTGGCTTTCTTCAGAGGGGAAAAGATGAAGGAAGAAACAGAGAAAAATTGGGGATTGGCCATCAGCACAGGGAGACAAAACAAACGGCCCCTGGAGAAGTGGCTGTGGAGGTGTATGTCCCACTGGTTCTGTACAACGGGTGGCAGCGGCTGTCACAGATCTCTGCCGGGTGCACTGCACATGCCAGCGGTGGAGGGGAAGGAAGAGTAGATGTAACATGATGTAGATTCATTATGGTGTGGTAGGACATAGGCACAAACCCTGTCTCACCTTGTGATATGCTGTGAAATGCAGGGTGCTGGGGAGTTCTTCCCTGAACGAGTGTAAGCGGGGGAACAGTCCCGCTCTTGTGGGGAACTTTCCTGGCCTCTGCACTACCCTGGTGAAGTGGGCTAGCAAAAGGATCTGAGTCCTCGTTCCCACTTCCTTTACCCAGTGGCCTCCCTGCCCTTGAGGACTCCCCTTCCACTCTCCTGTCTGGCAGAGTCCTCGTAACCCCAACAAGGCTGGGCCCAGGATTCCTGGGGGGCTCGAACCCCAGCCCTGCTGTGGTCACCTAGGACAGGGGCTAGGGTGTCCCCAATCTGGAGTACTCTCTCTGCACTGGGCACTTCTCTGACCCACTGACCATTACATACAAGTTAAAACAAATGCAAGTTATTTAATCAACAATTAATTTTAAAAAGAATAAGGAAAAATGGGAAAGGTTAAAGGAAACACATCACCCCACTCTGCGGCAGGGAACATCACAAAGAATGTCTCTGGAATGTCAGGGCAGTTCACAGTCTGTTCCTTGTAAGTCCCAGGTCTTCTTCTCAGGCCCTGGCTGTGCTGCAGGGATGCTGTGGGTTGGACACTTGCTCTGGTGGTGGCCACACGCTCTCAGGCTCTAAGTGGTAGGACCCTTCTTCCCAGTATCGCCCCCGCCCTGTCGGGTTTATGATCCAAGCCTGGCCTGCAGAGCCCCTTGGCTGAGGCGTCTCCCTGTGCTGGGCCCGCTGCCCAGGGTCCCCCTCGCTCCCCCCAGCTGCTCATGGCACCCAGCCCCAGCTGCACCACTCTGTCTCTGCACTGCTCCTGGGGCTGCTGCTCTGCCTCCAGCTCCCTGGGCTGCTTCTCTGGCCCCCCTGGCTCTGGTTGCTGCAGCTCTGCTCCCAGGACAGGTCTGCTCTGCAGGCTGCTTCTGTGACTCTGCTCCCAGCACTGACCTGCTTCCTGGGCTGCTTTTCTGGCCCCTCTGGCTCTGGTTGCTGCAGTTCTGCTCCCAGGACAGGGTCTGCTCTCTCTGGGCTGGGCCTCTGGCTTTGGGGCTGCAGCTCTGCTCCCAGGACAGGGTCTGCTCTCTCTGGGCTGCTTTTCTGGTCCCTCTGGATCTGGCCCAGCTCTGCTCCCCAGCTTAGCTTGGGCCCCTGCTTTCTCCTTAGCTCGGCCTCACTCTGTCTGACCCAGGCAAATCCAGCTCACAGGGAGGATGGGACCTCCCTGGCCTCCTGACTCTCATTAGCCTGCCCACCCTGTCATTCATGCTGACCTGGAGCATTGGCCTCTCCCCATTGTTCCTGGGGACTATCAGTCTCAGGGTCCTGATTTCCCATAGACCCTTCCCCTTTTAGTACTGGGAGCTAGCCAACCAACCCCGCCCCCCCACTGAATGTTAGTAAGGGGGCAACAGTCCCCTTACATATCACATCCACTCCCACATTCAAGGAAAGAGGCATATTGCCTCATGGGAACAGATATCTGGATGTTGATAAAATATGATCTTTAATTACTTTCTTTTATAGGTGCCACAGATCTTCTCCACCCTAAAACCAGCCACAAAATTAGAGAGGAGAGCGGGTCTGAACCGGTATTGCATGAGTCAATATTGTACAAACAAATACACTGAGGGAAAAATAAAGTTATAAGTTCATCAGAAGCTTCACTGGGTTGCATGAGTGTCTCTCTTCCAGGGTGGATCTTCACTGCAAAGTTAGGCCAGCATCAGACCTGGCTGTTGCCCCAATTTGTTTATTGCGCAAGCATAAAACTCTGACTCAAGTCTGGTGGTGCTTTACACTCAGGCTAGCTGGCAAGACTTTGAGTGTAGGCTTTAGCCCAAGTACCACTTTAATTCAGGTTGGTTACATGCCCACTTTGCCATCTGGAGGGAGGTTATTCGTCTCAGGGGGTGATAGTCCTCCAGTGCCTTCCCACAATTCCTCCTGGGCCATATTTTCTTGGCCACTACCTACTTTACTACTGTATTGGTTATCAATTTTTCAGATTAGTTTTTTGTGGAAAATTCATCCAGTTTAGTCTTTCCCCACATTTTATAAAGACACATTAAAAAACACACACCCCAAAAGAATGATAGTAATAAAGAAAGTAAGCAAACAAAAAAGATTTCCTATTGTAACAATTAAAAAATAATAATTTAAAAGCAAACAACTCCACCACAGTTAAACAAACAGCCACATGAGACTCCAAATTGGAACAAAAAGTTTCTTGTCAGAGGAAGGATAATGACACTTACTTATTTCGTTATCTCGTTTCTCTAAAAACGAAAGAGAAATAAATATATATTTTTGTTAGGCATTTCTATTTTCTTACCTTTTATTTCACTTTGTCATCAAAGTTAAGGCTGAGAGAAATCAACATCCTCTCCAGAACATCAGACAAGAGGATCCAGTGGTCCCTTCTGATCTTAAACTCTGACTTCATGACTCTATTGCTTGTCAGTTTTTTAAAGTAGCTTTTGGTGTGCAATCTATCCATTTTAGCATTTCCCCACATTTTACAGAATTACACTAACCCTTCCAAAAAAGAATAAAAACCTGCCTCTTAGAAATCTCTAATGATGGAGATTCTACATCCTCCTTAGGCAACTTATTCCAGTGCTTAACTACCCTGACAGTTAGGAAGTTTTTCCTAATGTCCAACCTGAACCACGCTTGCTGCAATTTAAGCCCATTGCTTCTTGTCCTATCCTGCACGGTTAATGAGAACAATTTACTTCCTTCTTCCTTGTAGCAACTTTTCATATACTTGAAAATTATCATGTCCCCCCGACCCCCCAGTCTTCTCATCTACAGACTGAACAAACCCAATTACTCTATTGCTTACCAATTATTCAAATTAGCTTTTTGTGGAATATTTATCCAGGTTAGTCTTTCACCGACATTTTTTGAAGTTATATTAATGTCCATAATAATAATAATAAACAAAAAAACAACAATAATAATAATGAATAAAGTAAGCAAACAAACAAAAACAGGTTTAATAATGTAAAAAAATAAATAAATAAAAGTTACATTTAAAAGCAAACAACTCCACAATTGATCAAACTTCCTGTGCCAATGATGGAGTACACCAGTTTAAAACCATGTCCTTTGGACTTCGTGGGGTCACTGCCACTTTCCAGCAGCTGATGGACAAAGTGCTTCGGCCGCATGGGTCCTACACAGCCACACACATTGATAATATCATCATCTGCAGTGACAGCTGGGTTTCATGGCCACCCCAACCAAGTGTCAAGTGGCCACCCATGATGTCTCTTACGTATTGTATTCTGTGGGGTGGGGAAGGGGAAGCTACGACCTTTGCTGGAAAAACGCCAAGCCCTAGTGGGCTGCCCTGTCCCTTTCACTAACAAGCCAGTCTAGTGGCTTATGCAAATAGCGGGATACTATCGACGGTTCATCCTACCACGGCTGCCGCTTTGACAGACCAGGTTAAGGACACTGCAACCAAAAGGGTCTATTGGATCAAAAGCTGTGACAAGGCATTTAGGGCACGACAAAAGCCGTTGACCCAGGAGCCAGTACTAATCCACTCAGCCTTCTCAAAGCCCTTTATTCTCCAAACAGATGCGTCCGATGGCAGACTCGGAGCAGTGCTATCTCAACAAGTCAGAGGAGAACACCGTGTTGTCTATGTCATCAGGAAGTTGTTCCCACAGGAGGTAGCCTAATTAGGCGTTGAGAAGGAGGCTCTGGAGGTGAAATGGAGCCACTGATGACTTAATGCTATTATTGGTGATGGCAGCCTTTACAGTGCCTTTACAGCACAGTAGCTTGCTGTCTCAGGAGTGTCAAAAATCACACCCCCCCACCCCAAGTGCAGCAAGTTTGAGCGCTGTAATGCACCAGTGTAGACAGGCTCTGAGCATCGACCTGGTTGACCAGGAGTGCTGGGAGATCTCTCTCCCCAGCGCTCGCAGGTGACCCCACAGGCAGCGGTTTGCGGTCTAGTGTAGACAGAGCCAAATGCTTCACAACGACTGCGCGCCTCCGGAGGGAATTCTGCTGAAACCAGCAGGCTCTCACCTTGGGGTGGAGTTCTGGGAGATGGTGAGTTTAAGCACGCGGGAGTCTGGAGGGTCAACTCTGTTCCGGTCCCAGAGGCTTGAATTATCTGGGGATCCTGGGGCTCAGAAGATTGGGTTCCCCTTTCTTCAGACCGGTGGCACCTCACCAGGTCTGGGATACACACACCAGTAAACAGAAACCTTCTCAGTGCCCAGCATTCAAACCCCCTTAACTCTGACCAGGTGGGTTCTGGAGACATGAATGGAGAGGTCTCCCCCTCAGGCTGCCACACCCCTTTGTCTTGGGCTGAGGGGGGCTCTTTCCTGGATGCTTCTCCCTGTTTCTGGATAAGAGTCTCTCCCTCCAGGGCTGCCACCTCCTGCTCCCTTTGCCTTGGGGTGCGAAAGTTTCTATTAATGGTTCTTCCTGGGCTGGGGAGAGGCTGTCTCCTGTTCCACATCTTCCACCGTTCTCTGTGGCCAGGATAGAGCAGCTGATGGCTTTAACCAGAGACACCTGTGGCCAGGAGCTGCCCCGACTCTGCTGCTGGGAATGTGGCAGCCCCGGCAGGGGGAGCGGGGAGATGCAGCAGGGGAGGAGGCAGAAAAGCAGCAAGATAGACCGGAGAACCCAAGGGGACTGTCTGTGACTCCATGTTCAGGCTGTTATGGTGCTTGAGAGGATCACATTTGATACCTAGCGTGGGGTTTGTACCCTGGTTTGTAACTGTTTGCCCTGAGGTTGGTACTCACATTGGTGAGCTACTCTAGACAGTGGAGTTGAACCTGCATCTCCCACATGCCAGCTGAGTGCTCTCACCATGGGGGTGAAAGTTATAAGGCAGGTGACATCACAAAACCCACCTCCACCTTCTCCCCACCCCCACACTCACACTTTGTGTGGAGCGAGGCAGGTGCCTGACTCATTCCAGCAAGAAACGCCGTAGGAGCCTGAGCCACTGACCGTCAGGCACTGGGTTCCCGTCTGTGGGCGGCTGAGCAGAGACCGACGCCCCCTGCAGCCCCGGTTTAGGCACCTGTCGGGGAGAGGGGGCAGGGCTTAGGCCACCCCTCCCCCCTTGTCCCCTCCCCCCTCGTCAGCATCTCCCCTTGTCTTGCTTAGATGGCTCCCCGCCGAGTGAGCTGGCTTTTGTGAATCGCACTGTAAGGTGCCTCTGATGCCCACGCATTGTCTAGGGGGTTCAGGCCCCTGACTCAGCTTTGCAGAGTGTGATTTTCTGGTTGCCTACAAACTAGGCCCTGTGACGCTCAGCATTGCAACACCAAGTCCCTTCGTGGATTGCACCCTGTGCAACCAGTCATCTCTCCGCAGCGCACAGCTGAGCAATTCCAGATTGACATGGGCGTGCACAGGACAGAGACAGAGCAGAGGCTGGAGAGTGACACATCCCAGTAAAACCCCAAACTCTCCTCCTAGAGGTGCGATATTCCCTGTGGGGTCTAGGGGGTCAAGAAGCAAATCCCACGACTCTGCCCCCGACAACTGCAGCTGGGACATTCAAGCGGAACAAACAAGAAGAATTGTTTGTAATGTTTTATTTACAGTAAGTAACTAAAGGTGGTAAGTAAAAGGAGCCTAGAAGGAGCCTTAATAACCACAGCATGGCAAGGAGATCCCCAGCTACGAGAACAGTTTTCTTAATGGCACCAAAATAGCACCAATGGCCAGGAATTAATACAGGGAATTAATAAATTACAGTCTCACTTTCAGTAACATGTCATAAATCTCTCTGTTCCCTTTCTTTTCATACTCTCCTTTTCTATTCATTTTTCTAACCCTCACTTCTGATCCGTTTAGTTTCCTGTGTCTCTCCCACTCTCCTCCCCTCCCTGTTACAGATCATCCCCCATGGCTGCTCCATTCCTCCCCCTCATAGAGACTGGGGTCTGTGAGGCTAGAGAGGCTGATTTCCGGTTCCCTCTTTGCTATGGGTCTCAGGGGCACAGTCGGAGCCGGGATCCCGGCCCCACCCCGAGCCAGGGGCGGATTCTCTCCCCAGGGACGGAGCCCGGCGGGAAAGTGAAGATCGGAGCCTCGTCACCAGCATCGATAAATGTCACCTGCCCCCGGCCACAGTCCAGACAAACCCGGATCCTGCTGGGGGCCCGGCTCCAGGGCAGGAGGGTCACAGGGGAGGTGAGAGCCCAGAACTGATCCTCCCACCGCCCCACAGCCCAGATCCCTCGCTCAGGGCTAAGGCTGATCCGTCCCTTCCTCCCCACAGACTCTCTGGCCACCCCCACAGCCCAGCGTTGCCCACCCCCTACCTCCACCTCCCAGCAATGTCTCCCCGAGGTGAATCCCTCACAGCCCAGCACACAGTGCTCAGTGTCAAATCTCTCAGGGTTGTTGGGCAGTCGCTGTCGTGTGTCTCCCCATCTCACACTTTTCCGACCCTCAGACAGGACGAGGTGGGGATCAGCCGTGTCTGGATCCAGAGTCACATTCGCTGGGGAGAGAGAATCGGAGCGTGAGGGGCAGAGCTCAGCCTTGGGGGAGGCTGGGGCCATTTCTCACACTCCCCAGCAGCCCTGTTCTGGCTGGGACAGGCCTAGATCCCAGGGAGCTGCCTCTGTCCTGGGCACCTGAGACTGAGCAGGGATGTCACTGCACTTCCTCAGTCTCTGTAAGGAGACCCACTTCATTAGTTTCCCATTTGCTTCCATAAGCTTCAGCTCCCACCTACCCCTGTTGATTCTGCTCCATTCCCAGCAGGAGAGACACACCAAGAAAGGTTTTAGTGGGGAGGGAGCAGAGGAAGCAGGTACAGTTTTGAATCCGAGACGGAACCTCCCTCCCCTAATGCAGCCTCCACTCCAAGGGCTGGGAACAGAGAGGAAGATGCAGCATTGGGGAAGAGCTGATTAACACCAGAGAGTAGGAGGTGGCATTGGGTGGGGTAGCCCCATCCCCAGCCCAGAGAGAAGGGAGGAGCTCCCAGCATCAGAGGAAGAGCATCTTCCCAATCCAGGAAGCAGGGAGCAGCTCCAATGAGAGAGCCCAGCCCTGCCCAAAGGAAAGGCAGGATGTTGGAGAAGGGCGATGAGGAGACCCCCCTGCACTGGGATAAAGTAGAGGGATGTGTCAGCCCTCAGGAGAGAGAGCTCTCTTCGGGTGCTGCTCAGGGAGAGTGTTTCTGTTCATTAGCATGTGCATGAACTCAGCACTCAGGTTGGTGTCAGGATTATTTGTGTGATGTCAGCTTGGGATCTCCCCAGGTGTTCCGGCACCTTGGCAGAAGTTGGGGAGGGGGGTACTAGGTCGCACCACCTGTGGCCCTGCCCTCTCCCTGGCCCTGCCCCACTCTTCATCTTCCCGCTGAGGCCCTGCCTCTGGCCAGGCTGGGAGCCTTGGCCACTATGGAGAGCCCCTGACCCTCCATCTTCCCATGTCCCCACTCTCCGGCGTGCACCACCCAGGGCAGGTGGAGGGTCCAGGGGGAAGAGGAGCAGGGGTGGGACCACTGAGAGGGGCCAACTCCGGGAAGTGGCTGCGCTACACAGGCGGGAGCTGATCAGCTGCCCCGCCACAAAGCACAGCCAATGCTGCGATATTCCACGCCTGCCCAAGGCTTGCAGTTTGGGGGGCCAACATAGCTCCCTACCCCCAAATTATGTCCATGTTAAAAAGTGGGTGGGCTTGGCCCCCTGGGCCCCCATGTTCCAGTGCCCCTGGATCTCCTCGCTGTTTAATGGGTTATTTTTAGGGCTGTGTGTGTCATGGCCACTGTTGATTTGGTTGGTAACTTTCGTTACAATCTCATGAAGATGTTTTCACTGGAATTTTCTCATAATTTAAAGACAATCTCCAGCTGCAAACTCACCCTGTCTGTGTGCTCCTAGGGATTCCCCAATTTGTGTCTCCAGTGCAGACGGCAGAGTGTCTGGCAGGGGAAAGGAGAAAAGAGATGAGATTTCAGGCTTTCTTATTTATAACAGGTTTCAGAGTAGCAGCCATGTTAGTCTGTATTCGCAAAAAGAAAAAGAGGACTTGTGGCACCTTATAGACTAACCAATTTATTTGAGCATAAGGTTTCGTGAGCTACAGCTCACTTCATCGGATGCATTCAGTGGAAAATACAGTGAGGAGATTTATATACACACAGAACATGAAACAATGGGTGTTTATCATGCATACTGTAAGGAGAGTGATCACTTAAGATGAGCTATTACCAGCAGGAGAGTGGGGTGGGGGGAGAGAAAACCTTTTGAAGTGATAATCAAGGTGAGCCATTTCCAGCACATTTCAAGGAGTTAACAAGAACCTCTGAGGAACAGTGGGGGCGGGGGGGGGGGGGGCGGCAGGAATAAACAAGGGGAAATAGTTTTACTTTGTATAATGACTCAGCCACTCCCAGTCTCTATTCAAGCCTAAGTTAATTGTATCCAATTTGCAAATTAATTCCAATTCAGCAGTCTCTCATTGGAGTCTGTTTTTGAAGTTTTTTTGTTGAAGGATAGCCACTTTTTTAGGCCACTGCTGTAAATTTAGGCCTCACCGACTTGTCCATTAACAGCAGTACGTGGGCTAAGTCTCATTGTATGTTGCTGTTTATACTTGGTCACTGCTCGGTCCCATGTTTGTAAGCAGCAGAGGTGCTGACCTCATGGGTCCTCCGGAGCTCAAACACCCACGGAAAAAATACAGGGGGAGCTCAGCACCCACCAGCCACAGCTGTTCTGTGGGGCTGCCAATGAGCTGTTTGGTGGCTGGGGGAGGTGCCTGGGCGAGGGCGGAGAGCAGCGAGCTGCAGATTGGCTGCGGCTTCGGGGAGGGGTTGGAGCAGGGGTGGGAAGAGGCAGACAGAGAGCAAGGCCTTAGGGGAGGAGGCAGAGTGGGGGTGGGAAGAGGCGGAGTGAGGGCAGGGCCTCAGGGATGGGCATAGTGGGGGTGTGGCCTCAGGGTGGAGCGGGGGTGAAGCACCCCCAGGGAAAAATAAAAGTCAGCACCTATGGTAAGCAGAGAGCTAGCAGTGTAAGGCCCATATTATATCCCCAGTGTCTACAGGCAGCCAGTCCCCCAGGGATGTAACAAGTTCATAATCTTTCCCACGAGATGGGTAAATCCACCGTTTTGTTCACAGGGCGAGAACCTCAAGGTTAACTTGAACAAAGTGAAAGTAGCGGAAATGTGGCTCCTGTCCACACTGTGCTGAGGTGCCCTGGGGAGACGTGGCTTTCATCTGGTGGCCACGCCCCTGCCCAGGCTCAAGAAGTGTGAGGGGGAGTGAGAAGGAGCCACGTGCCTGGTTGAGGTGCCTCTGACGTCCTAGAGGGAAAAAGGAGAGAGAAGAGCGCTCGGTCTAATATGTCTCACAGTGGGGTGGGGCTGTTGGACTCTGGGATACAGGGCGATTGCTCTGTTTATGGTAAGTTACATCCTCCTTTCAGCAAATGCAGAGTGAGGGAAGCAAGTAGAGTTTGCAGCAGCATCAGGGGATGAGATTTCAGCAAACCATGTGCTGGCAGTTGCAGAATCTAATCCGTGAAAGGCCCCAGCCCAGCAGACCACCTGGATACATGTGTTATCAGTGCAGTTCTCAGCACACTGGGGAGTTCTGCATAAAAATGGCTGGCTGGGTCTGGCCCACTGAACTCAAGGCCAGCACCAGCCTCTGACGGCCCTGACAACGCTGAGTGCAGGAATGAGAATCAGCCGGTGGCTCCCTAAGGGATCTGAGGATAAACCAACCTGTCCTGGGAATGGAAAGGGGGAGGCAGCCAAAGACTATTCAGGGACAGTAAATACTGCAGGGAAAGAATTAGGGAACACAAGCAAACCAGAGAAACGGTAACCGCCAGGCATCAACAAGGATCAGAAGGGATTTTACAAACACCGGAAATCGAGACCCTGCCCTGGCCCCAAAGCCATGGATTCTCTGAGCGAATGGGGCTTTTTTTATCGCTAACATCTGCACGTCTGTAACTCTGCTAAGAACAATAATAATTCCCGTCTCTGCCATGCACACACCGAGTTATGCTGTGATCTCTGAGTGCTGGACTCCAGTGCCCAGGATTCAGGATCTGTCCTGTCTCTGTGCAGGGGTCTGGGTGGCTGGAACAGTCTCACCTGCAGGAATTCACTCGCTGGCTGCTGGCCCTGCCCCTCCAGCTCACTGATCAGCTTGTTGAGACAAGATATTGGCTTGGAAAAGTTGGTGGCATTTTCACTTAATTTCTTCCCAATCTCCCTGTCCAGTTCCCCAAGCTGGGCCAGCGGGAATAGCTCTTGGTCCTGGTTTCAGAGTAACAGCCGTGTTAGTCTGTATTCGCAAAAAGAAAAGGAGTACTTGTGCCACCTTAGAGACTAACCAATTTATTTGAGCATAAGCATGCATCCGATGAAGTGAGCTATAGCTCACGAAAGCTTATGCTCAAATAAATTGGTTAGTCTCTAAGGTGCCACAAGTCCTCCTTTTCCTCTTGGTCCTGGATATTCCAGCCCAGAGAGTCAAAATGAGAAACAATTTCCTGCCTCTAAGCTTCTGTCTTTCCCTGTGATGGCAGGTCACGGACATGTGGAGACTCATGGGCCATTTCATCACCCTCCTCCTCCCCTAGCGCGTACATAGCACTTCTCATCTGTAGAGCTCAAGCACTTTACAGTGAAGGTCAGTGACGTTCTCCCCATTTCACAGATGGGAAACTGAGGCACGGCGCAGTGAAGACCCAGATCCCCAGTGGGACTTAGGTGGCTAAAGCCCAGGTTTCAACCCCTGACTCCCAGAATTAGGTGCCACTGAAATCCAGAAAACCTCTGCCTGGCTGCCCCTAACTCTGCAGGGGCCTCAACTCACTCAGCACCATTTTGATGGGTTTCAGAGTAACAGCCGTGTTAGTCTGTATTCGCAAAAAGAAAAGGAGTACTTGTGGCACCTTAGAGACTAACCAATTTATTTGAGCATGAGCTTTCGTGAGCTACAGCTGAAGTGAACGATGAAGTGAGCTGTAGCTCACGAAAGCTCATGCTCAAATAAATTGGTTAGTCTCTAAGGTGCCACAAGTACTCCTTTTCATTTCGTTGGGAAAATTTCCCAAGGTTCCTGAATTTCTGCTTCTGGGCCTGGGCCCTGCTGCCTCCTTCTCGGTGTCCAGAAACCTGCCTCACGTCTAAACTCCAGAAGGAGCCTCCAAGCAGAAGGCCGGCAGTGGAAAGCCTCTCTTGCCTGTGGGGCCCAATCCTGTAGCAGTGCGCTGAGCACCCCTTTTGGATCAGGGCTCAGACAAAACCCAACGGAGGTGCTGGCAGAAGCTCCTTTATAACATAGAGCCCAGTGGTTAGGACACTCGCCTGGCGTCTGGGAGATACAGGTTCTACTCTCCGTTCTGCCTGATGGAGAGGAAGGGTTTGAACAGAGATTTGCCACATCTTATGTGACTGCCCTAACTACGGGGTTCTGGGATATTCTGATGTGAGGATCCCCCTCAATCTTTTCTGATCAAGCTGCTCCACATTGGCTAAATAATTAAATAGCCCCTGGGTCAGAGCGAGGGGGTGACAATGAGTCTGCAGCAGGGGTGGGCAAACTTTTTGGCCTGAGGGCCACATCAGGTACCAAAATTGTATGGAGGGACAGGTAGGGAAGGCTGGGGGAGGCTGTGCTTCCCCAGCCAGGCGTGACCCGGCCCCTGCCCCCTATCCAACCCTGCCCCTCTCCCTGCCCCTTGATTGACCCCCAGATCTCCCACCTCCTATCCACTCCCCTTGCCCCGTGACTGCCCCCCGGAACCCCCAACCCAATCTAACCCCCCCCCCCGCTCCCTGACCATGCCCTGGGAGCCCGCCCCCATCCAACTATCCAAATTTTGTTTCTGGTTTTCATGTTGCAATTTTAGTTTTTCCAATTCCTGTTCCAAATTTTCCTTTTCATATTCACAGGCATGGTGCTTTTCTGAGCCTGAGACATAGCACAGGTGACTCGTGCTGCTGTTTGGACTTTCTTGGGAAAATAGCCCTGTTGATTCCCCAACAAGAACTTGTCGAAACCTTTCTTATGCAGTGTAGAGACTGCAGCAGTCACACATGGATCAGACCCCAAGCTTTTAAACACCTGTCTTAACAAGCACTCATCAACCATAGCTGGAGGCCTCAGGGTGTCCCCCTTCTTCTCAGGAGTAAACCCACCTTGCTCGCACTTGCAGAACATCATAGACTTGAAGATAGCACGAATTCAACTCCATGTGCCTATGTATTTCCCTCTCTCCCAATAATCTGATCCCAATCTGATCCAATCCTCAATTCCTCGGCCACTGAGTCTAATATCTTAAGACAAGATTTTAGCTTATCCAACCAGTTCAGAAACAGTTGACTTCATCACTGGCACGGTCACCATCCTCGGCTACGAAATGTTGAAATGGATCTTTAATGGCTCACAGCTGGGCAGAATGTTCCCGGTACCCGTCAACAAGTCAGAGTCAGTAGACTCCATGCAAAACAGTTTATTTGAAAAAACCTTATACTGCTTCTGTGATTCTATCTAATGCACGTCTCCCTAGTGAGCCTCAATTCCCGAAGCACAAACCCTCAGTATTTATACTGGCCCCACACTGTATTCTGATTGGCTAGGAAAGCGGGTGTAACTATCAATCTAGATGAGGATTTATCTCTTTCATTGTCTTCTATTCTCAGTCACCTGATCTATCAAGGATTCCCCCGAGGCAGTGGTTTTCAAAGGAGTCATATGCCCGGTGGACATTTTATTACTAATTTTCTCCTAATTAATACTTTGGAAGGGACTGCAGAAGGGGTACCGACCAGACATCACCCCACATTGGTGCTCTTATCAATCATTCACTCAAGCTGTCAGTTAAATGCCTTCCAAAGGGGTCATTTTGCCCCGGGTCAGCTTGTGCCAAGCTCACTGATCTTGTGTCTATACATTTTCTTTACCTAGTGAGCCAGCATATTGACTGACAAAGGTCGGTAACAGAACAGATATGCAGAATAGAGAATTTCCACTTTAACCGTTTGAAACTAAGGAGGCCCTGCTCCCAGAATCCTCTAGCAAATTCAAACAGGTCAAGCCGTACCACATTCATTAATAAGAAGCACAGTAATTCATAATAATTCAGCACCATCCCAAAACCCTGGACAGTGAATCTCCTTGTTTCCACCCCTGTCTCAGTGCGAGGGAGTCGTGCTTCTGCTTCAATGGGTGTCAGTTCCCTGTCACTCCCAGCCTTTTACCTCCCCACAAAAACTCATCAGGGCTCTGCCAGTCCTAACTTTGCCTTGCAGATTAACACTGGGCGCAACCTTGTCTCCAGCCCCTGTGACGTGTCCTTCTGTAGTGGCCACCCCCTCTCCACTGGACACTCAGACATTCCCAGGTAGGCCATCGGGACAACACCAGCTTCTTTGATTCAACTGAGGGTCAGTGCCAAGAGAACATCACAGCACTGAAATGTATTTTTAGTGAAAACAAACAGGAGTTTATTAGTTAAGATTGAAGAGATAGTGAGCGAAGCAATAACACCAACAGGTTACAAACCAATCATCAGGTATAACAGGGTTCAGATAGGCCGAGTTTAACTTTAACAGGTAAAATCCATGGCTAAAGCATTCTCCCAGGGTCACCAGCCACCACTGATGAAATCCCCCTTTTCATGAATGCAAAGCATGCTCTCCTTTTGGCTTCCTGAAGGACCGCAGGGTGCTGTTCTTGTCCCCCAGTTATAGTCCAGTAAACCGCTGAAGTGGTCCCCCCACCATTGTCTGTTCTCCAGTGTGCTCTTTCTGTTGGTCCTATATTCCAGTGGCTCTCAGCCTTTCCCCACCATGGTACCTCTTTCAGGAATCTGATCTGTCTTGCCTCCTTGGCTCACTGAAAAATGACGTGCTTCCAAAATCCGACAGAAAAAGACAAAAGTGTCACAGCTACTATTAGTGAAAAATTACTTCCTTTCTCTTTTTTATCATATAATTTTAACAAAGAAATCAATTGGAATCAGGGATTTCAAGTGATTAAAAAAATTAATCCTGATTAATCACATGATTATTTGAACTGTTAAACAATAATAGAATACCATTTCTCTAAATATTTTTGGATGTTGCCTCCATTTGCAAATATATTGATTTGAATTACAACACAGAATACAAAGTCTACAGTGCTCACTTTATTTTTTATTACGAGTATTTGCCGGTAAACCCCCCCCCAAAAGAAATAGTATTTTTCAATTCACCTATTTACAAGTAGTGTAGCTCAATCCCTTTATCATGAAAGTTGAACTTACAAATGTAGAATTATGTAAAAAATACCTGCATTCAATAAATAAATAAATAAATAAAATAAAACAATGTACAATTTCAGAGCCTGTAAGTCCACTCAGTTCTACTTCTTGTTCAGCCAATCGCTTAGACAAACAAGTTTGTTTCCATTTGCAGGAGGTAATGCGGCAAGTGAGACGAGGCAATCTGATGACACTGTTGCAGCCGGAGTCGCAAGATATTTACATGCCAGATACGCTAAAGATTCCTCTGTCCCTTCATGCTTCAACCACCGTTGCTTAATATCCCTTCCCCTGGCCTGTAATACCTGCTGCCCATGCTCAGACCAGAGCTGATCATTCTTCAGCTTTTTAGCCTCTTCTAGGGTCTGTGGGGAAAATTTTTCATCTGCCAGTAGGGTTGCCAATTCTCCTGGACCGGACGCCATTTGTGGCAATGGCGTCTGGTCCGGGAGAGTTGGAAACAGTATCTGCCAGGGAAATCCCCTCTGGCTGGCATTTCCCATTTGCCTGCCTCCTGCCGAAGGAGAGTCAATTGGCTTCTCCCACGGACATAGCTGCTATCGCCCATTGGGGTGGATTAATTAACTCTCCCGCTGGTGCAGTACAGACAACTGCTCCCTGTAGGAATGGTGCCACTGCCCTTCACCCTGCCCTTACTAAGCATAAGATTGTGCTAACTGCTTTTTACAGGGGTTAAAAAGAGGCAAAGGGGGCAAATCGGAGAAGGGGGGCAGCTAGGGTCTGATCAGGGGGGAAAATTGACTGGTCGGGGGGGTCATGAACCTGACAAACACCTGCCAGGAATGGTCCAGATAATACTTAGTCCTGCCATGAGTGCAGGGGGCAAACTGTTCTCTGTCATCATTTGTTCCATCAGAGAGCATTTGTTTTTCCCATAGCAGTTTCTTACAAACCTTTTACATATCTGCAACGGGTGCAGGTAGCACATTCCTACAGGGAACAGTTTCCAGTACGACACTCGCCAGTTCCCACTGTGTGCAGAGCAGGGGGGAAGCCAGCCCACGCAGTGCGGAGGGCTGAGACAGCCACCCCTGCGGGGAGCTGAAAGACACCTGAAGAGGGGAAGGGGGTGTAGAAAACATGGGATTGTGGCAGGGGGGATGAAGGACGGGTCAGGGGCAGGAGGGGGATGCAGTGGGCAGGGCAGGGGGCATGGGGTAACGCAGGGGAATAGAGAAGACTTATGGGCCAGACGGGAACAGAGCTGCAATAGAAGGAAACTGGTGGTGGGGGTCACTGAGAGGGGAAGGCGGGATGTCAGGCTGGGGGAAGCTGGGAGTAGACTGTGAGAGCAAGAGCAGACTGGCTGGGGGAGGGAGGGAAAGAGGGTGGGGTCAGGGAGAAGGAGAGGGAAAGATACAATGGCAGCTCCCCACCCCATGGGGCAGGAGAGGGGGAGGGGCATTCTTTTACTGCAAATAGTCAGGGAAGCTTTGGGGGTAGGTGGAGGTTTCTGCCTAAGGGCTCTGAAGCTACAAGGCAGGTGTCCAGACTAGGGATGAAAATAGCATTTTACAAAAGTAACCGTTTCAACTATTGAAATTGTATTGGTTACACGTTAAAGGAATTCACAACGTAGGCCCCCGCCCAGGATACTGGCTCTCGCCCCCACCCGGCATCCCTGCTGCCGCCATGACTGGTTTAGCCCTGCAAAGCGCAGGCAGACAGGCTGGAATTGCTCTGGGCCCAGTGGAATGATTTTTAGAGAAGGGGTGCGGTGTCCCCCCTTATCCCTCTCCTCTCTGTGCCGCCCCATCCCGTTGAGGTGGGGCCGGGAGCAGGGCCATGGCTTCAGGGGGCGGGGGGGGAGTCGGGATGCAGACAGGGGTAAGGGGCCTGACGCAGGATGTGGAAGCTGATGAAGTCATCCCTGCCGTACTGTCATTTCCTCCCCCCATGGGGTGTCCCAGTCCATGGCCTGCACCCCGTGGAACCCTGGGGGAGGGCAGGGACAGAACTAGCTCAGCAGCCAGAAGTGCTCAAAGATCAGGAGTCTCCCCCCTCCCCATCAGCTGACAGAGATTACCAAAGGGGGGGGGCTTTTTATTTATCCTCTGGATTTGCTCCTTTCTGAGGACACAGGGAAGAAAGGTCCTGTCACCGAGAGCCTGAGGGCGTGTGGCCACTGCCAGGGCACAGGTCTAACCCGCAGCATCCCTGCAGCACAGCCAGGGCCTGGGCAGGAGGCCTGGGATGTGGGAAGGACAGACTGTGAACTGCCCTGGCATTCCAGAGACCCTGGTTGTGCTTCCCCAGAGCCCACAGAGTGGGGCTAAGTGTTTTCCTTTCACCTTTCCCATTGCTTCCTGATTTCTTTTATTAGCTGCTGTTTAATAAATTGCATTTGTTCTGGGATATAGACAATGGTCAGGGAAGAGGTCAGGGAAGCATCCAGAGCAGAGGAAGTACCCGGAGTGGGGATGCTCTAGCCCGTGTCCTGAGTGGTCACAACCAGGTTGGGGGGGCCGAGCCCCACAGGAAGCCTGGGCCCAGCCTTGTCGGGGTTATAAGGACTTTGCCACACAGGAGAGTGGAAGGGGAGCCCCCAAGGTGAGACAGGCTCTGGGTGAGGGAAGAGGGAGCGAGGACTCAGATCCTTCTGCTATTTGATTCCACCCGGGCAGTGTTTAAGTCAGGAAAGTTCCCCACAATAACGGGACCATTTCCCTGCCTACCTCTGTGCATGTTTACTCGTTTCCCCGAAAGTTCATTAAGTAATTTAGGGAAAAATGTCAGATCCTCCACCAGTGAGAGTTGCTGTCCGCTGAGAACCCCTGGGCTAGATGCTCACGACGGGCCCTTCTGACCTTAGAGCCTGTGAGTGTAACAGGAGCCGGGCACAGAGATGCTGCAGCGCGGTGGCTTGATCGCTAGGACCCAGGAGCGGCTGGGGGGCGGCTCTGGGGGAGGATCGCGGGGCTCAGGCCCGGCCGCAGGAAGTGACTCGCAGCCGCTGCGGGGACTCTGGCTCCCAGGCTCCCGGCGAGATCCCCGAGCCCCGGCGGCTGGTGCTGGGAGCCCGGAGCCCGGGCTGCGGCCGGGAGAGGGGAACCTCCAGCCGGGCCCTGCCCGCTGCTCCCCGGGAGCCTCTCCCAGGGCAGAGCCCCCAGCCCGGCCAGGGCCCCTTCCCGGCCCGGCCCCTGCCCCGGGGGGCCCCGCTCGGAGGGAAGGTAAGAGAGACCCCCCCGTCACCCCCGGGCTGCAGGGGGCGGGTTTGGCCCCGGGCTGCTCCCCGCGGAGCCGGCTGCGATTCCCTGCCCCGGGCCCGGGAAAGCTGCCGCCAGCCCCCGGTGTGTGCGGGGCGGGGGCAGGATCACGGTACCCCCCGCTGCCCCCCACTTGCTGCTTTGTTTCCCTGCCCCTGGCCGGCCTGGTGCGGACGGGGGCTGCAGCTCAGGGAGATGTGAGGGGGGCAAATAGGGAGGGGCAGAAGGGGGGCCGGGGCCAAACTGAATGCAGGGTGGGGGCCCCAGCTGGGGGCTGGGGAAGGAGCGGGGCCCAGGGGCACAATCGGGGGGGGGCAGCACAGGCTCTGGATCTAGGTTGGCGGGGCCCTGCCGCACCCCCTGGCTTGAAGGGGTTTCCATCCTATCCAGGCTTTACAGTTTGGTTCAATGGCTCTCAGCCCCCCTGTCATAAATATAAAGGGAAGGGAAACCACCTTTCTGTACACAGTGCAATAAAATCCCTCCTGGCCAGAGGCAACATCCTGTTACCTGTGAGGGGTTAAGAAGCTCAGCTCACCTGGCTGGCACCTGACCCAAAGGACCAATAAGGGGAAAAGATACTTTCAAATCTGGGGGGGGAGGCTTTTGTTTGTGCTCTTTATTTACGTGGTTGTTCTCTCTTGGGACTGAAAGAGGCCAGACAGAAATCCATGTTCTCCAACCCATCCTAATCCAAGTCTCCAATTTTGCAACCAGTATAGGTAAGCCAGGCGAGGCGGATTCGTTTATCTTTTGTTTTATGTGAATTTTCCCTGTGTTAAGAGAGGGGTTTATTCCTGTTTTCTGTAACTTTAAGGTTTTGCCCAGAGGGGGATCCTCTGTGTTTTGAATCTGAATGCCCTGTAAAGTATTTTCCATCCTGATTTTACAGAGATGAGTTTTACCTCTCTCTTTTTTTTTTTAAATAAAATCCTTCTTTTAAGAACCTGACTGATTTTCCCATTCTTCCAAGATCCAGGGGTTTGGGTCTTTGATGATTTTGTAACCAATTGGTTAGGTTATTATTCTCAAGCCTCCCCAGGAAAGGGGGTGTGTAGGGCTTGGGAGGATACTTTGGAGGAAGACGTCTCCAAGTGGTCTCTTTCCCTGTTCTTTGTTTAAAACGCTTGGTGGTGGCAGTATACTGTTCAAGGACAAGGCAAAGTTTGTACCTTGGGGAAGTTTTTAACCTAAGCTGGTAAGAATAAGTTTAGGAGGTCTTTTATGTGGGTCCCCACTTCTGTGCCCTAGAGTTCAGAGTGGGGAAGGAACCTTGACACCCCACTGTACAGATTGTTTCAGCCCCCCTGCTTGGGACTAGGAGCTGGGAAGAAGAACGAGGTACAGCTGGTGGGGGATGAACCTAGGGCTGGGGGAGGCAAGTCCCCCTCCCACTGTAGGGGCAGGACCCCAGACCCTGAGCACCCCCAACATCTCCCCCGACCTGCTGAGCGTGTGGCCCCAGCCTTCCCGGTCCTGGGGCCCAGGGAGGGCACATGGGCCCAGCCTGAACCCCCGGGGGAAGCCTAAGGAGAAGCCTGACATGCTCCTCACAGGGGCCGTGCACCCCACCTCCGCAGTCAGCTGTGACTCTGAGCCAGCTTGGAAAACAGAAAGGTTTATTGGTCTCTGAGAAAACCGTGTGGAACAGAGCTTGTTAGCACAGAAATCAGGAGCATTCAGCAAAGTCCATCTTGGGGGGAATCCAGAGTCCTGAGCCCTGGGCTCTCCCCGCTGAGCCCCAAATCAGGAGACTGACCCACTTCCAGCCCCGCATCCTCACAGACCTCAGGATACAGAATTTTGGCCATTCTCTGTGACCACGCAGCCACTCTGCAGTGACACCTGCCCTCTTGAGGTCTCCGCAGTAAACACTCACCTGTATCCCACCAGCTTGATAGTTGAGTAACACATGGGGAAACTGAGGCACACACACACTATTCAGAGAAAAAATTCAGAACATTCCACCTTCATCACACCCCTCTGAGACCAGCCCCAGGGGCACTTTCTCAGTGACTGGAACCACTCTGACCATACCAGCCCCTGAGCCTGAACCTCCAGGTGACGGAGAGACCTGCGGAAAGGGTTGGAGCTGGGCAGGGAAATGACTCTGCACAAAGAGCTGATTTCAGGGACTGGCTGGTGAGTTTGGCCTACAAGGGGAGTGGCTCCCTGTGTCTGTGAGTCCCAGAGCTTCTGTCCTCAGTGACACAGCCTGGTTCAACCCCCTGTTACCAGTGTCAGTGCCTGAGCTGCCTAATGAGAGCAAAGGCGTATGGCAATGGGGCAGTCACCCGTTCTCCCAGGTTGAGGGAAGAAGATAAAAAAGGAGAGCGGAGAGACTTGAAGGGCAGCAGCAGCAGGAAGTGGGGAGGGAGGTTCCCAGCCCTGCCCAGATCCATTCCCTGCCCCCCCGGGGCAGTCAGCTCTCCTGGGAACAAGAGCAGGAGCTGAGAGAGGAAAAGCCAGTTGCTCGCTCTGCTGAGCACCGCACTACGGAGGGAGACGGGGGAGAGCTAGAGGGGGTCACAATACACTGTGGGGCAGTACCCTGAAGTGACTCCTTTGATTCTGCTCTTTTTCCAGCGTTTGGCTTGGAGATGCTGCTCTGGGGAGGTATAGAAGGGACCTGGTGAGTTAGTTCTAAGCGGGGCGGGGGCTGGCCGGGGAGGTAATGAACTAACTGGGTTTGTTCCCAGCATGGCAGAGTCATAGAATCAGAGCGTCTGTCTGCAGGGAGAGAGCCTGGGGGGAATCAGGGAGTGACATGGACTCCAGCCCCTTATGAAACCTGCCCAATCTCCCATCTCCTACAGGCTGAGGAATCGCGTCCACGTTTTGCTTCAGATTGTCCCATCTTGCAGGGGACAGGGCAGGGAAATGGCTGTGATGGAGCCAGCTCAGGTAGGGGATTTTCAGGGAGCTTTTGATGGTGGGCGAGGGGTAGTGTAGAGGGGTTAATCGCCCGGGGTGGGACGGGGTGCGATAAACCTGCTGGAACGTGATCAACCTGGGCCTGATTTTCTGAACAGGCCCATTGGCGGGTTGGGGGGAGGGGAAACAATCCCCCATTTCTGAACCAGAAAACACCCCCCTGGGCAGGGATGGGAAAATGGACCAGACTCCCAGTGCTGGAGCCTGACCCACTGACCAGAGGCTGCTGTGAAATACGAAGGGAAGCTGTCAAGGTTCCTGTCCCTGTCCCCGGCTCAGAGCTCTGCTTCCCGTCTCAGCCTATGGCTGGCAGGCGTGTGGGAAATGAGAAGACCCTGTCCTGCTCCATGTGCTGGGGAGGACAAGGAGCTCTCACCTTCTCCCACCCCCTGAAGCCTCCCAGCTACTCTGAGCAGGGTGCGGGGAGGATTCTGCTTCTCTCTCCGTCCTACCCCATGACTAGTGGGATTGTGCCTGGGGCAGCTGGTGCTGAGTGGGGGATTCTTGTTGTTCCAGATGCCGGTGACCTTCGAGGATGTGGCTGTGTATTTCACCCAGGGGCAGGGGGCTTTGCTGGACCCTGCTCAGAGAGCCCTCTACAGGGATGTCATGCAGGAGAACTACGAGACAGTGACCTCGCTGGGTAAGGGATTCCTGGCCCCTTGGTTTTTGGAAACTGGGGAGGTCTGCGTGTCTGACACTGGTCAGGTTCTTCCCTCCTCATGCTCCAATGAGAAGAGGGTGTCAAAACATAAGGCACATACTAAATCATCCCCACCCAACCCCCCTAGCTTGCACGGTGGAGAAGCCGTGCATTGTCCTGTCTGTGTTGTTTCTCGGTCGCACACAGAATCCCTCTTCTCTCTCCTCCTTGGGAACAGCTCCAGTCATGTGGAGGGCTCTGGGCTTCGCAGGTTTAGAAATAGGCAGGGGTTTAACACGAGAGCTGGGTGTGCATCACAATTGCCCTCACCTCCCCAGACATCTGCCTCCCACAAGGGGGTTAAGTGACCACGTTCCCGTCCTCTTAGATTCCACATTC
Organism: Natator depressus; assembly: GCF_965152275.1. NCBI lineage: Eukaryota > Metazoa > Chordata > Testudines > Cheloniidae > Natator > Natator depressus. The sequence continues at coordinate 40,821,819 of NC_134247.1, forward strand.
CCCAGCACAGCACTGGGACAGGGGCCGCCCACGGAATGTCCTTTCTGACAGATGCTCTCTCAATCCTCCACAAACCCTGATCTGGTCTGATTTCACTCCCTGCACAGGATTTCCCCTTCCCAAACCTGGCCTGATCACCCGGCTGGAACAAGGGGAAGAGCCGTGGGTGCCCGATCTCCAGGCCTGTGAGGAAAGAGAGATCCCAAGAGGTGCCCACACAGGTGAGCGCTGACATACAAATCATGTGGTGAATGAAAGAAAAAGTTGAGAATCCCAAAAATGACATATTAGTAAGTGACCTCAGTTCCTTCCTCATCTCACCCAGAGCAGGGCTGCAGGTAGCAGATATCACTGACATCGCTTCCCATGTGTCCTGTTCACTGCAGGAGTTTCCTTCCCAACTGGGAAGTGGAGGCAGAATCCAATTGCTCCATCTCTCCAACCTTTAGTATGTTGGGTTTTCCCTCGGTTCTATTCCTCTTAATTTCTCCTCAGCAGAATGACTCCTGTCTGCATTGTCTCTCTCCCAGCAGGTGATGAGAGAGTGAGTGAGAAGAAGGAGGGGAATCAACAGCAGGAAATTCCTGGGCATGGGGAACCAGAGGGGATTTTTGTGGGAAGAGCTGAAGGGAATTTTTCCCAGTGCTTGGCACAGGGAGAAGCCTGGGGAAATTGGCAGAGGTCAAAGAGGCTGCTGGGAAACCACTCAAGGGAGCAACTGGATGGATCTATTATATGTGGGGAAGGACACAGGGATCCCACTGCCCGTCAGACAACCCCCAAGGAAGACAAACGCTATGAATGCCTCGGTTATGAGAAAGGATTCATTCTGAGACCGGCGCTTCTTACGCTTCAGGCAATAAATACTGGAGAGAAAACACTTCAATGCTTGGACTGTGGGGAAAACCTCAATAAGCGCTCAGATCTTACTAATCATGGGAGAAGCCACACAGGAGAGAAACCCTCTGGGTGCCTTGAGAGCAGGAATTGTTTGAATTGGAAGTCAGCACTGATTACACATCAGCTAATCCACACAGGAGAGAGACCCCACAAGTGCTTAGACTGTGGGAAAAAATTCGTACGGCGGTCAGGCCTAATTAAACATCAGAAAATCCACACAGGAGAGAGACCCCATCAGTGTTTAGACTGTGGGAAAACTTTCATAGAGAGGTCAGACCTTGTTAAACATCAAGCAGTCCACACCGGAGAGAGACCCCATAAGTGCTTAGACTGTGGAAAAAGTTTCACACATAGGCCAACCCTTCTTAAACATCAGGTAATCCACACAGGAGAGAGACCCTATAAGTGCTTGGACTGTGGGAAAAGTTTCACATGGCGATCAGCCCTGGTTACACATCAGAGAATACACACGGGAGAGAGACCCCATAAGTGCTTAGACTGTGGGAAAGGTTTCATACAGAGGTCAAACCTACTTAATCATCAGGCAATCCACACTGGAGAGAGACCTCATAAGTGCTTAGACTGTGGAAAAAGTTTCACAGAAAGGCCAACCCTTCTTAAACATCAGCTAATGCACACAGGAGAGAGCCCCCATAAGTGCTTAGACTGTGGGAAAAAATTTGTACGGAGGTCAGGCCTAATTAAACATCAGAAAATCCACACAGGAGAGAGACCCCATCAGTGTTTAGACTGTGGGAAAACTTTCATACACAGGTCAGACCTTGTTAAACATCAAGCAGTCCACACCGGAGAGAGACCCCATAAGTGCTTAGACTGCGGAAAAAGTTTCACACAAAGGCCATCCCTTCTTAAACATCAGCTAATCCACACAGGAGAGAGCCCCCATAAGTGCTTGGACTGTGGGAAAAGTTTCACTTGGCGATCAGCCCTGGTGACACATCAGAGAATACACACGGGAGAGAGACCCCATAAGTGCTTAGACTGTGGAAAAAGTTTCACAGAAAGGTCAACCCTTCTTAAACATCAGATAATCCACACAGGAGAGAGACCCCATAAGTGCTTGGACTGTGGGAAAAGTTTCACATGGAAATCAGCCCTGGTGACACATCAGAGAATACACACGGGAGAGAGACCCCATAAGTGCTTAGACTGTGGGAAAAAATTTGTACGGAGGTCAGGCCTAATTAAACATCAGAAAATCCACACAGGAGAGAGACCCCATAAGTGCTTAGAATGTGGGAAAAGTTTCATACAGAGGTCAGACCTTGTTAAACATCCAGCAATCCACACCGGAGAGAAACCCCAAAAGTGCTTAGACTGTGGAAAAAGTTTCACAGAAAGGCCAACCCTTCTTAGACATCAGGTAATCCACACAGGAGAGGGACCCCATAAGTGCTTGGACTGTGGGAAAAGTTTCACATGGCGATCAGCCCTGGTTACACATCAGAGAATACACATGGGAGAGAGACCCCGTAAGTGCTTAGACTGTGGGAAAAGTTTCACAGAAAGGTCAACCCTTCTTAAACATCAGGTAATCCACACAGGAGAGAGACCCCATAAGTGCTTGGACTGTGGGAAAAGTTTCACATGGAGATCAGCCCTGGTTAGACATCAGAGATTACACACAGGAGAGAGACCCCATAAGTGCTTAGACTGTGGAAAAAGTTTCACAGAAAGGCCATTCCTTCTTAACCATCAGGCAATCCACACAGGAGAGAGACCCCACAAGTGCTTAGACTGTGGGAAAAAATTTGTATGGAGGTCGGGCCTAATTAAACATCAGAAAATCCACACAGGAGAGAGACCCCATAAGTGCTTAGAATGTGGGAAAAGTTTCATACAGAGGTCAGACCTTGTAAAACATCAAGCAGTCCACACCGGAGAGAAACCCCATAAGTGCTTAGACTGTGGAAAAAGTTTCACAGAAAGGCCAACCCTTCTTAAACATCAGATAATCCACACAGGAGAGAGACCCCATAAGTGCTTGGACTGTGGGAAAAGTTTCACATGGAAATCAGCCCTGGTGACACATCAGAGAATACACACAGGAGAGAGACCCCACAAGTGCTTAGACTGTGGGAAAAAATTTGTACGGAGGTCAGGCCTAATTAAACATCACAAAATCCACACAGGAGAGAGACCCCATAAGTGCTTAGAATGTGGGAAAAGTTTCATACAGAGGTCAGACCTTGTTAAACATCAAGCTATCCACACCGGAGAGAAACCCCATAAGTGCTTATGTTTATAATGTTATATATGCTTATAATGTTTTTCTATGTTTTCATATCTATTGATTTCTCTCACAACAAAGAATAGAAAGTGTACAGTGCTCACTTTATATTATTTTTGATTTCAAATATTTGTACTGGAAACATGCAAAACAAAAATAGCATTTTTCAGTTCCCCTCATACAAGTGCTGTCGTGCAATCTCTTTGTCAGGAAAGTGTAACTTAGAAACATAGATGATTTTAATTATATAAGTGCACTGAAAAATAAAGCAATTAAAAACTTTAGAGCCTAGAAGTCCACTCAGTGCTACTTCTTTTTCTGCCACTCGCTAAGACAAACAAGTTTGTTTACAATTACGGGAGCAAATGCTGCCTGCTTCTAATTTATGATGTCACCGGAAAGTGTGAGAAGGCGTTTGCATGGCCTGTTTGTAGCTGGCAGCGCAGGTATTTAAGTGCAAGATGTGGTAAACATGCCTGTGTCCCTTCATGCTTCGGCCACCATTCCAGTGGAGGATGCTCATTTAAAAGAAATAGTGCGTTAATTCCATTTGTGACTGAACTCCTTGAAGGAGACTTGTATGTCCCCTGTCCTGTTTTACACACCTTCTGCCAAATATGTCATCATATCGAAGTCACGGAGAATGACCTAGCACATGGGGGGACACTTTCACTGCAGATTTGACAAAACGCAAAGAAAGTAACTATCTGAGATTTCGAAAGATAGCTACAGCACTCGGCCCAAGGTTTAAGAATCTGAAGTGTCTTCCAAAATCTGCGACGGATGAGGTGTCGATCTGGTCTGCTTTGGATCGTTATCGATTAGAACCCATCATTAGCATGGAGGCATGTCCTCTGGAATGGTGGTTGAAGCAGGAAGGGACCTATGACCCTTTAGAGCATCTGGCATGTAAATATCTTGCAACGCCGGCTGCAATAGTGTCACCCGAATGCGTATTTTCACTTTCAGGTGACATTGTAAACAAGAAGCGGGCAGCATTATCTCCTGCAAATTGTAACCAAACTTGTTTTTCTGAGTGATTGGCTTAACAAGAAGTAGGACTGAGTGGAGTTGTAGGCTCCAAAGTTTTACATTGTTTTATTTTTGAATGCAGTTATTTTTTGCACATAATTCTACATTTGTAAGTTCAACTTTCATGATAAAGAGATTGCATACAGTACTTGCAGTTGGTGAATTGAAAAATACTATTTCGTTTGTTTTTTACAGTGCAAGTATTTGTAATAAAAAATATAAAGTGATCACTGTACACTTTGTATTCTGTAAAAACAACAAGGAATCCTTGTGGCACCTTAGAGACTAACACATTTCTTTGGGCATAAACTTTTGTGAGCTATAACCCATCATCAGATGCATGGAGTGTATTCTGTGTTGCAGTTGAAATCAATATATTTGAAAATGTATAAAACATCCAAAATATTTAAATAAATGGTATTTTATTATTGTTTAGGAGCACGATGAATCACGATTAATTTTTTTAATCGCTTGACAGCCCTAGAACATAGTAATTGTAGTAGTCTATGTTAATCTGTAACGAGATATAGATAAACAGTGTAACCAAAGGGTTTCTGTCAACGACTGTATTTTGTTTATTCAGAAGTCAAAAGGAAATATTAACATTTAAATGAAACTTGGGTGTAATAATGTCATTGTGTATATATCTCTCTCTTTAAAGTTTGTGGTAAACTGTCTATGAACGGCTTTATAGATAATTACCTTATATTAATCCATGTAGTTTTATTACCTGTGATGTTTGGGAAATAGGAGGTTACTTCCAAAACCTATTGTTCACCCAAGGACTGCCTGCTGTCGAGAGGCTGCAAAAACGTCTACATAAACTCTTGGGACCTGATCCTTTTATCTCAGATCTTCTTAAGCTTTCTTCAGGGGGAGTTTGAGTTGTAAGACTGAGATCTCCAGTCCTCTCTGGACCGCCCTGATATTGAACATTTGGACATTGGACTAGAACGTGATGAAATGATTCTGAAAAGGACTCTTTTCAATTATAACGCACCATCTCTATGGTGAAACTGACCTATGGACTCTATTCGCATTTGTATGTCTAATGATCTTTTAGCCAATACTGCCTTTTCTTCTTTTAATAAATCGTACTTTAGTTAACAAGAATTGGCTGTAAGTGTGGACTTGGGTAAGAACTGAAGTATTCATTAACTTGGTGGGTAACATGTCTGATCCTTTGGGTTTGGTAGAATTCTTTATATGATGAAGATTTTCAGGAATCCCCATCAGAATCTCAAAGGACATTTTCCCACATCAGGTATCGTTAAAGACCTGCCTCTGTTGCCACTCTGTCAGATCAGTTATTTTGTTACAGCATCTCCCATACCATGAAGGGTTTACAGAGCTGAATGATGCCTCATGCCTGTGCCAGGTAACTTTCAGTGAAATTAGCCTGTAATTAAAATCCAAAGTTATTACCCATTAAACTTGACAGCAATTCCCTCCCTTGTACTCCTGGGCAGCCTCCTCTGGGAACCACCGTGTGAGCTCAGTGAGCCCGGGACAGATGGCAAACTACACAGATCGAAGTTTGATGCTCTTCCCAGAAGTTTTGGAGCCTCCTGGTGTTCCCCACAAGCCCCGTCCTCTCCTGCTCCTTTTGCTGCCTGGAAACTCAGCCGCTTGGTGATTTCTACCATGTTTGCCAGCTGCCTGTTCAGCCTGACGTTTCTGTGTTGCTCAGTTCCTGAGGGCAGGAGACGGCTGTATCGGATCCCTCCCAGCACTGGCTGACGTGCCGACACGCCAGAGTGACAGCTTCTGTGAACTACTCCAGACAGACGGGACATGGAGCTTCCTCCTGGAGACTTTCCAGGGGGTTCTCTGTGGCCATGGCTCCCTCTGGACCATTTAGTGAAAAATGTACCACTAGGGCTCTGGTCTTGCAATGAGAGGCATCCCCCTGTGAGGATGAGCTCTGGAAGGGGTTACCTAGGGAGGTGGCGGAATCTCCTTCCTTAGAGCTTTTTAAGGTCAGGCTTGACAAAGCCCTGGCTGGGATGACTTAGTTGGGGATTGGTTCTGCTTTGAGCAGGGGGTTGGACTAGATGAGCTCCTGAGGTCCCTTCCAACCCTGATCCTCTACGATTCTATGAGCCTGCAGGAGCAGGATTTGTGTGTCTAAGGCGGGGTAGTCAGGCTTGGTAGAATTCTTTTTTTTTTTTAATATATATTTTTAAGCAATTTTATATTTATTGATTTAAACATTCACAGTTGCACAAAAATCTGGGTTTTTAGCATTTCATTCCAATTGTCCTCCATTTAAATGTTCACAGTGGTGGGAGATTTAGGGCGGGCTCAGACAATATTTGGGTCAGACAATAACTATGTAATGACAGTAGAGACAGATTCCAAAAGTTAAAGCTTCACAACCATTAAAATAGAGAATGTCAACATCACATGTCCATTTATGCAAAGTAAATATTCTTAAATCAATGTCTAATAAGTTCTCAGGAAGCATTGTTCTTACTGTGCCTATTGGTAAATTTCAGTTATTAGCAGTGGGAGTAGTTTTTCCTGGTTTCTGTGTGTAGAGTGAAATCAACATTTACAGACATCAACCAATAAAGTCTAATCCTTCGAAGTCTAGTGATATGAAATTCACAGGAGAAAACCTAGGTTAAGCTGAGATCAATGTTTCAAAGGCCTGATTCTCATGTACACTAAGGCACCTCTGGCTCAGTGTAAAGAAGCTACGGTGTTACCGGCACTCATGATTTTCTAATGAGGCTCATTGTATTTGTTGTGTTTGTTAAAGTCCCAGCTCCTGGAAGCATGTGATGAGGTGAGACTCTTGGCTTTCCTTTCCTAAACAAAGGAAGTTTCTAGCTTTCTTGATTGCAGAGAAAAACTTGAAAATATGATCTGAGTGCAGCCTAAAGGTCTGAGAAACCAGAAGGCAAATAGAAAGAATTCAACGTATATTATTATGTGTATGTTTCATAAAAGGCAATCACATCAATTGTTAAGTTAACAAAAGTTAACTGATTGTTAACTGAGAAGCCCAGGCCAAAAAGTTTGCCTGCCCCTGTCCTAAGGGAAACCTGTTTTCCACCTGCCCTCTGCGGCGGGTGGGGGCTGGTGCTGGAGGAATGGAAGGTTGCCAAGCAGAAGACAGACACCAAGGTGTGATGCTGGAGGAGGGCTTGCACCTTGTTCTCTGTGTATCGCCAGCAGTTATACGTTATTGCACGGCTCCTTCTAAGCCAGCACACTGATTGTTAACTGAGAAGCATTACAGAGAACACATAATTAAAAAAACCCATCAGGTTAAACGCAGATTCCTGGGTGTGCTTAAGTACCTAAGATTGTCTTACGGAAAGGAGTTTGGCGCTGTTGTGTTCACAGCAGACAGATAGAGAAGTTATGTCTTAGAATTCAGAACACACAAGAAATCAAATAGAGAGAGAGAAAACCAGGCTGCTCCCTAAACCACAGCCACACAACTCACCCCACCTTGCTCTAAGCTGGCTGTCTGGAAAACACGGTCAGCGTCTGCTCAGTGAAGTGCTGCAGAGCCCCTGTTGCAAGCAGGACCAAAGAACCTCTCCTCACCTATGCTCTTGAAGCAAGAGCTTGCAATTCCAAGGGCCTCAGAACAGCGCAGGTGCCTGCCCACACCTTACAAAGTGACCAGAAGAGGAGCTGGTGCTGCTTACCTCGTAACCCAGTGATTAGTGCACTCCGCTGTGATGTAGGAGTGCTAGGTTCAATTCCCCCATCTTCTGAAGATGGGAAAGCATGTGAGCAGGGATTTGCCAGGTGCATGTTTTAGGCAACAGAACAATTCTCATTCTCGCTCCCCCGAATTCGAGACTCTTCAAGTATTTATTCTCAATGGAACAGCTTCAACAGGAGAGAGTGAGGGAGCCCCACCTGAGACTAGCCCGTGGGTAGGACATGCTCTTGAGAGATGTGGGAGGCCCATGTCCAAATCTTTTCTCCTCCCCAGGCAGAGGGGGTATTGAATGCAGGTCTCTGACATCCTGGGTGACTGCTTTAATCACTGGGCTGAAAACTATAATATGGGCATCTTCCCCACCAGGTCCCCCTTGATTTTAATGGCACCTCTTCCAGGAGAGGTGCTCAGAGCATGCATACCAGATCTGTCCTCACAGGGGTTACAGGCAGGGGAGTTGTGCATAATTCCCCTGGTGTGTGGATCATGCTGGAGCTTACATGAGAGACAGGCATCCAGATGAGGCATGATGACAACCTAAAACTGGAATTTAGAGGCCTAAATCTGGGGTTTAGGCGCTCAACTACCTGTGTAGACCTGGACCATATTTTCTACTGATAACGTGAATATAAATTCAGAAGCAAAACTTTGTTAACATAAAGTAAAACTGCGTCTTCGGTGACCCCCGCCATTTGTTAACCTTTTGTCACAAACAGTACCCCGAGCCCAGCGCCACCCAAGTCCGGCATCCCAGGCAGTCACCTGGATCGCCTGCCCCTACATTTGAACCCGTGAGAAACTCTTCTGCCAGGAAATAGTCGGTAGCAATGATGCAACAAAGCAGGAGCTAGAAGCCTTGTGTTTAAATAAACCTCTCCTTTTTGTTCTTTATATTTCTGTTGGGGACACTGGGGCATGGCCACTAGGTAACTCGAGGGGATGGAAGACCACGAGTGTCGATGAAGCCCCCTCGCACTAGGCCCAGGTGTCCTTGGCCCCCCTCCCGCCTGGAGGCACTCACAGCAGCTCTGCGTATTAGGCCCAAGTGTCCTTGGCCCCCCCAGCCTGGAGGCACACACAGCAGTTATGCTGAGAATCTGCAACAATATGCTGCAGAGTCAGACTGCCTGAAACTAAGCAAGGCCACACAGGGCAGATATGGAAGAACAATGCTGATTAAAGCAGCTTTATGTATAGTTTAACAAATGATACAGAGAACCAGGGAACTAGCTGGGAACTGGATTGGCTGGCTACATGGATACTTGGGGCAGCTTGCTATTGGATAAGTATGCTGGGAAAAAGGATGTATAAAAGCCTGTGTAACTTCCTGCTCGGTGTGCAGGATTTGAGATTCAAATCTTCCTGTACCTATTTGAAGCTTCAAATAAACTTTTCTGCTTCTCCACCCCGTTGTGATTATTGGGTGTAGCACACCGGGTAACGAACCAATCTCAGCTGTTGTTTAGCCTCTCGGCATTGGGTGCCGGCAACATTTCCATGCACTTCACAACCCTTATCACTAATGAAAAACCACACCCCCACACCAGAGAGGCATCAGACACTTCCACAGCCCCCTAGGGGTGCGTGGAGAAGCAGTGTTTGAGAGGGGGTGTGAGCAGCAATGCCAGCTGCACCATGCATCCAGATCAGGTTCCGCAGGTGGGTGCCGGGGGAGTGGGGGGAAGGTTACAGGGATTGGCATGAAGGGGGCTCGGTGCGGGGAGCCCACGGGGGCCAACGGCGCCAAAATACAAGTTCACCCAGGGCATCATTTTCCCTAGGGCTGGCCCTGGACATACATGGTGACACAAAGCACAAGGCCCAGTGTGCAGGCTGGATAGTAACATACTGCTGTAAGGTCCAGGCTAGCATCATAGTGACCTACACGGCTCTCCTCACTGGTGTTGGGTTCACACAACCAATTTAAGGGAAAAAAATCCCACATCTGCCTTCAAAATTCAAACAGCCCAGGTGGAAATTAAAGTTCTTCGCCCCCCCCCCCCCCCATCCCTGGGGTGGCAGGGAGGAAGCGGGAGGAGCTTCCAGGGGCCATAGAGATGAGGTATCCGGCATTGGGTAGACAGGGGTCCTCCAGGGGCACAGAGATGAGCTAGAAGGCTGGGTAGATGGGAATGGTTCAGGTCATAGGCGCTAGGAGGACTGGGGCTAGAGAAGCCCATTTTTGCATTCCCATGGGGCTGTTCCCCCTCATGCCTCAGTGGCACTGGCTGACCCAGGATCCTCAGAGTCCCCTTGGATCACAGAGGACAGTGGCACAGAGTCTGCACAGTCCCAGGGGCAGTGAAATTGACCTCTCTGCCTCCCTCACTCAATGCTCTCTATGGTTTGATAGTCCAGAGACTGCACAGAGTTGAGACCTGATGCCACTTCCAGGGTCATAGAGAAAGCATGACAGAAAGTCCACAGGAGGAGGTCATAGAGCCTATGGTCTAAGGCTAGAGAGGCTGATCTCAGGGCCCCCAGGGGAGGGGGTGGAAGACAGAAAGAGGTGGGGAGCAGGCAGGGGCGCAGGGGAAGGGGTGGAATGGGAGTGGGGAGGGGGCAGAGCAGGGGCAGGAAGAAGTGGGGTGGAGACTTAGGGGAAGGGGTGGAGTGGGGGCAGGGCTGGGGCTGAGGGGGAGTTGTCCCAGGCCCCACACCCCCCTAGGGATGGCCCTGCCCCTCTCCCCCCGTGTCTCAGGGACACAGTCTGAGCAGGGAATTACCCCCACCACCCAGAGACAGGGTCAGATTCTCGCCCCAGGGACGGAGCCCGGCAGGAAAGTGAAGATCGGGGCCTCGTCACCAGCATCAATAAATGTCACCTGCCCCCGGTCACAGTCCAGACAAACTCGGATTCTGCTGGGGACCCAACTCAGGGGCAGAGTGGTCACAGGGGAGGTGAGAGCCCAGAACTGATCCAGCGCATACCCCACAGCCCAGATCCCCTCTTTGGGGCATATCTCTCCCTTCCTCCTCACAGACTCTCTGGCCACCCCCACAACCCAGGATCCCTCATCCCCCACCTCCACCTCCCAGCAATGTCTCCCCGAGATGAATCCCTCACAGCCCAGCACGGAGGGCTCAGTGTGAAATCTCTCAGGGTTGTCGGGCAGATGCTGCTGTATTTCTTCCCACTTCCTACTTTTCAAATCCTCAGACAGGTCAAGGTTGGGATGAGCCGTGTCTGGATCCAGAGGCACATTCGCTGTGGGGGAGAGAGAATCAGAGCGTTTGTGGCAGAGCTCAGCCCTGGGGGAGGCTGGGACCATTTTTCACTCTCCTCAGCAGCCCTGTTCTGGCTGGGACGGGCCTGGATCCCAGGGAGCTGCCTCTGTGCTGGGCACCTGAGACTGAGCAGAGATGTCACTGCAGTTCCTCTCTCTGTTTCTTATTTGCCTGAAGAAGCTTCAGCTCCCAGCTTCCCCTGCTGGGCCTTCTCCATTCCCAGCAGCAGAGAAACTGGGGTAAAGGAGGGGGATGTGTCAGCCCTCAGGGCAGAGAGCTCTCAATTTAGTATTAAAAGTTCTGTGAATGTCCATGAGAACCCCACGGTCAGAGTTAAGGGTGTTTGGATGCTGCTCAGGGAGAGTGTTTCTGTTCATCAGCATAGGCATGAGCTCAGCACTAAGGTTGGTGTCAGGATCTTTTGTGTGACTTCAGCTTGGGATCTCCTCTGTATTTCATGGTTTCATTGTAGTGCTGGGTGTGTCATGACTGGTGTTGGTTTGGTTGGTAACTTTAGGTACAATGTGTTTTCATGGGAATTTTCTTATAATTTAAAGACAGTTTCCACCTGCAACCTCACCGTGTCTTTGTGCTCCTAGGGTTTCCCCTCTTTCTGTCTCCAGTGCAAATGGCAGAGTGTCTGGAGGGGGAAAGGCGAAAAGAGACGAGATTTCTTGCTTTCACGTTTGTAACAATATCCCCACTCTTAACTGACCTAACTTGGTTTGAATTTTGACAGAGAAACAGAGAGGGACAGGGACACACTGAGATCTTTAAAATAAATATAAACAAATCAGAAACCTTCTTTTGCCTCTCTCATTGAGGCATCTCACAGCAATGAAATCAACAGCCATTAGGTCTCACAACCACCCTAGGAGATACAATCTGTCAGAGAGATTTCCTTTCCTCTCATCAGCCCCTCCCAACCTCCAGACCCCAGCTGGTTTGTCTCATTCGCCTATTGCCTTTTGTCAGACCCTAGACCCAGATCCTGCAAAGACTTTAGCAGACTTTGGTCCCTTTGACATTAATGGGATGTTACGAGTTTGCAGGCTCAGGGCTCGTAGTTGTAGGTCCCTTGGGTTTATTCACTCAGCATCTCTACAGAACTCAGCACAATGGGGCCCTCGTCCTCCATAGAATAATAAAATTGTTTAATAAGTGTCGAGATTGGAGCTGGGAGAGTGTTGTCTCCATGGGCCAAATTCACCCTAATTGGCAGAGAAATAGAGGGGGCAGTTTGCGACTCCCCCAGTCAGTGGCTCCAGAGGCCCGTGCAGACCTTGGCACAGGCTAGGCAAGTCCTGAGATGCAGCCAGAGTGCACCCCTGTGTCTGTGACCCCCACGGGCTTTGCAAATTGGGAGAGAAAATCAGGGACTCAAAATTAGGCCATTTTGCTAAATTTGGGCCTCAGTGTTGTGACCTTTGTTAACTCATGAATGAATGTGAGACGTCCTGACACCTGGGCACCTGTTACACCAGCTCAATTGCTTTCCACCTGTCATTCAATAGATATGACCCCCGTGGCCAGAGCCCATCCCCTCCCACAGTCTCAGGGGCTCATCTCACTTTCCCCACCTAGATCCCTTCTCAGCACCTTTGCATTTCCTCAGAATCTCCATTAGGGCAACAGTTTTCTGGGAGAAATTGTTGAGTCTCGCTTCTGGTTCAGGAGAAATCTCCACTGGCTGCTGGAACTTCCCCTTCTCACACCTGGAGAGAAAACTTCACATTTGTACATTTCATTTAGTGACACATTATCATTTGTTGTTAGTGAAAGCTGCTGCTCTAATGGGCCTGGAGTCAGAGCAGGTGGAGCACAGGCTGTGGTCGTGAAATCTTCCCCCAAAGGTCTCATTAATATTCTTCACCTCTGTCCTGGAGAGACCAGCTCTGGGGATAAAAGGAGGCACTTGAGTCTCCGTGGCCAATTCACTCCTTGGCCTCCATGCTCTGAGGGACAGGAGGTTCCCAGGTGAAGTGTTGTAGAAATCTGTCCTCTAGGAACTAGACTGAGACACTAGCTTCCCACTCCCCAGCTCATTCCACACAGGGCTTCAAACAGTCCTCACTTGGGAAAGACTCTTGATCGCTGCTGCCCTGGGCTGAATGGTGTCCAGTACCCCAGCAATGATAGGCCCATATTCCATCCCCACAATCTTGAGGCAGCCGCTCCCGCAGCGATGTGACATCTCTAGGAAATACTGGGTCAGTCTTTCCCACTGAATGGAGAATTCCAGAGTCTTCTGTAAAATGGTGAGAACCTCAGGATTAAATAGATCAGAAAGATTTGTATCCAAAATGTGACCTTCCCTACACATTTTGCTGTAGAGCCCTTCGGAGATGCGGTGCTAACATCATCACCACCACCACCATCACCAAGCTCTTTCCCAGCACTGTGAAGTGTGAGGGGGAGTGAGAGAGAGCCATGTACCTGCTCAAGGTGCATCTGACATCCTAGAGAAGAGAGAGAGAGAGAGAGAATCTCAGTCCCACTTGACAGAGGCAGTGGTTCTCAGCTTTTCCCCTCTCCAGTCACTTGAAATCCTTGCAGTTTTTCTCTTTCTTCCCTCAAAGTCTTGCAAAGGGCCTGAATTTTTTCCTGTAGAAAGAGAAATTATTTGGGAGGTTTCATTCTGAGGGTTCAGAAGGGTGGGTAGGGGGATGTTTTTCCACCCAAACCCAAGGTGACTGTTTGTCCTAATGGGTTTATGACATCAGGGCCACCAAGGGAATGAAACCGAACAATGGAAATAGGGAGAGTGTCATATTCCAACTTGTTTCCAATTCAGTCTTTTTATAAATTAGAGAGAGACCTCAATTATCTGAATTTGACTGGTATTTATTCATTCACTAATTAGTAGCACAGCACATAACAGGAAACTGGAGTCACATGGTGGTGAATCAATTAAGGTGGTTTTCAGATTACAGAAGTGATACTAATCCCAGAAACCAACCGGTCTCCAAATATGAGCTGGGATTCTTCAAGGAGCCCAACTCCTAGTTGAATTTCAGCTCTGAAGCCCTGGGGACTGCACTGGTGTGACAGAGCGGGACTAAGCGTTAGGGCAAACTCCCAACTCGCAAATATAAACAGGCCTGCAGCTCTTGTGTTTTAAGCTGCACTGATCATTGAACAGCTTCTGTTCTGTAAAAAGTTCCCTTGTTTCACCAGTGGAAGTTGGGTTTGACAAGGATTCAACTTCTCAGTTAAAGGTTTCCCATGTCAGGTATCTTTAAAAACTTTATATTTTTGCCTTTCTTGCCACTCTGCCAGATCATTTATTTTTAATAGCAGCTCCCATACAGTGAAGGCTTTGCAGAGCTGCATGATACAGATACACTTGTGACAGGCAACTTGCAGTGAAATTAACCTGTAATTAAAATCTAAAGTTATTGCCCATTAAACTTCACAGCAACTTGACAGTTTTAAACATAGGTGCCGACTCCGTGGGTGCTCTGGGGCTGGATCACTCACTCAGGGGAAAAAATTAGTGGGTGCTCTGCACCCACTGGCAGCTCCCCGCCCCAGCTCACCTCCACCTCTGCTCTGCCTCCTCCCCTGAGCGTCCCTTCCCCGCTTCTCCCCCTAGCTCCCAGCGCTTCCCGCTGCAAAACAGCTGTTTCGCGGAGGCAAGTGCTGGGAGGGATGGAGAGGAGGGGGAACGCAGCGCCCTCGGGGAAGAGGCGGGGCCGGGGCAGGGATTTGGGGAAGGGGTCCAATAGGTGCAGGGAGGAGGTGGAGTTGGGGAGGGACTTTGGGGAAGGGGTTGGAATGGGGGTGGGGCGGAGGTGGAGTCAGGGCGGGGAGTGGGGGTTGAGCACCCACCAGCGCCGGGAAAAGTTGGTGCCTATGGTTTTCAAGAAAACTATTTGGATTATTGACTAAGTAAATATAAGTACCGCAGAAAGGGATCTAGGGGTCATAGTGGACTACAAGCTAAATATGAGTCAACAGTGTGACACTGTTGCAAAAAAAGCAAACATGATTCTGGGATGCATTAACAGGAGTGTTGTGAGCAAGATACAAGAGGCCATTCTACCGTTCTACTCTGCATTGATTAGGCATCAATTGGAGTATTGTCTCCAGTTCTGGGCACCACATTTCAAGAAAGATGTGGAAAAATTGGAGAAGGTCCAGAGAAGAGCAACAAAAATGATAAAAGGCCTAGAAAACATGAGCTATGAGGGAAGACTGAAAGAACTGGGCTTGTTTAGTTTAGAAAAGAGAAGACTGAGGGGGGACATGATAGCAGTTTTCAAGTACCTAAAAGGGTGTTACAGGGAGAAGGGAGAAAAATTGTTGTCCTTGAGCTCTGAGGATAGGACAAGAAGCAATGGACTTAAATTGCAGCAAGGGAGGTTTAGGTTGGACATTAGGGAAAACTTCCTAACTGTCAGGGTGGTGAAACACTGGAATAAATTGCCTAGGGAGGTTGTGGAATCCCCATCACTGGAGATATTTAAGAACAGGTTGGATAGACATCTACCAGGGATGATCTAGATGGTGCTTGGTCCTGCTGTGAGGGCAGGGGACTGGACTTGATGATCTCTCAAGGTTGCTATGCCAACAAAACTACACAGGATCATTTCAGGGGACAAGACAAGAAAATGCCACGTTTATTATGATACCACAATTTGATTTATAACCAATAACTAATATCTTGGGTTCGATGCCTGTGACGGCTAACTGGCCAGGAAAGCTGGGCACAAGGAAGAGCTGGGTCTCTGTTGGGCATGCACCGATGCCCTTCCATGTTCACTGCAGAATGGTACCCTCCAAAGTCTTCCATCTCATCCATCCTTTTCTGTAGGCTTTAGTTTGAATCTAGAGTCTATAGGTCTTGCTGTGTCAGGCTGCCTCTGGGTTCGGTGTGATTGATCACCCGTCAATTGCAGACATGACTTTCAGCCTAGGACCTGGCTTTGATGTTCCTTCAATTGTACTTTTGTTCTTTTCTTTTGAGGGTGGACTCCTCTTACTTTGTCAGGGCTGTTGTCTGCATCTTCAGCCACTGGGTGTTTACACTTTATTTTATCAGGACAGGCTGGGGCTGGAGGTTGATTCCATCATCCATCCATACCTCATTCACACATCTAAACTAAACTAATAAGATTACATCAGGCTTTTGCAAAATGGAGTAAGCATTTTTAAAATGGCGTTTGGGAGAAGTTAAAATGGAGTTTCAGTTACAATATGGACAAGTGTAAGAAATGGCAAACAGTGAGCAGAAGTTACAATGTTGAAACAGTTCAAGTTTCAGTGATTTAAGCAGCAATTGGATTGAAAGTGAAACTCAATTAGCCAGTTATTGGGGTAATCGATTTTATGAATGAATGTTGCAATGCCAGACAGCTACCGGTAAGTCGGGAATCAATTTGGAGTGGGCAAATCTACTGTGAGGGTTGCTGAGATGCAAGTAGCCAACATAATCATTGAGCTGCTGCTATCAAAGGTAGTGACTCTGGGAAATGTGCAGGTCACACTAGATGGCTTTGCTGCAATGGGATTCCCTAACTGTGGTGGGGCTATATACGGAACGCATATCCGTATCTTGGGACCGGACCACCAGGGCAGCCAGTACATAAACCGCAAGGGGTACTTTTCAATGGTGCTGCAAGTTCAACTATAGGCTGAGCAAGTGCAGAATGGTGGTAGAGTGTGCTTTTGGATGTTTAAAGGGTCGCTGGCGCAGTTTACTGACTCGCTCAGACCTCAGCGAAACCAATATTCCCATTGTTATTGCTGCTTGCTGTGTGCTCCACAATCTCTGTGAGAGTAAAGGGGGAGACGTTTATGGCAGGGTGGGAGGTTGAGGCCAATCGCCTGGCCGCTGAATACGCGCAGCCAGACACCAGGGAGGTTAGAAGTGCACAGCAGGAAGTGGTGCGCATGAGAGAAGCTTTGAAAACCAGTTTCATGACTGGCCAGGGTACCATGTGACACTTCTGTTTGTTTCTCCTTCATGAAAACCCGCCCCCTTGGTTGCCTCTAAATTCCCTGTTAGCCACCCACCCTTCCCCCTTCGATCACAGCTTGCTTGCAAGGGAAATAAAGTTACTATCATTTAAAAAACATGTATTCTTTATTAATTGATTATAAAAATAGGGAGATAACTCACAAGGTAGCCCAGGTGAGGTGTGGGAAGAAGGCAGGAGGGAAGGAAAAGGCCACTTTAAAACTTCTTGAATGACAGCCTTCTGTTGCTTGGGCTGTCCACTGGGGTGAAGTGGTTGGGTGCCCGGAGCCTCCCCACCCCCCTCCCCCCATGTTCTTGGGTGTCTGGGTGAGGAGGCTATGGAACTTGGGGAGGAGGGAGGGCAATTAAACAGCGGTTGTAGCGGCAGTCTGTGATCCTGCTGCCGTTCATGAACCTCCACCAGAGGCCGGAGCATGTCCGTTTGATACTGCAGTAGCCCCAGCATTGCCTCATGCCTCCTCTGATCTTCCTGCCACCACCTCTTCTCACGTTCATCGGCCACTTTCCTGTACTCTGCTATTGTGTCCCTCCACACATTCTGCTGAGCTCTGTCAGTGCCAGACAACTGCATGAGCTCAGAGAACATTTCATCGCGCGTGCGTTTTTTTCGCCGCCTTATCTGAGATAGCCTTTGGGACGGAGGAGGGAGGCTTGAAACATTGGCAGCTGCTGGAGCAAAAAAAGGGAGTGAAGTATTTAAAAAGATACATTTTACAGAACAATGGCTATACTCTTCCACGGTGAACAAAACTATTCACCTTACATAGCACATGTGATTTTGGTACGAGGTCGCATTTTGCATCTTATATTGAGTGCCTGCAGCTTTGGTGTTAGAGATCACACACGCAGTGCCGGGCAACAGAATTCAGCTTGCAGGCGGCCATGGTAAGCCATAGATTTTCGGCTTCTGCAACCTTCATAACAGCAGCACCCTCCTCTCCCATACCAAGCAAAGCAGGTTGAGTTGGCCATTTAATGCTGTGGTTTTCCTGTTAACGTGCAGCAGCAAAAACCAAACTAACCCGCCCCGCCATCCAATTTTCTGGGATGATCGCTTTATCTCTCCCCCCACCGTGTGGCTGGTATCAGGGAAGATCCCGGCTAGCCAAACATGAACAGCTCAGCGCCAAAGCGCCCCCCCACCTCCATCGCGTGGCTAACTGTGGGGAGGATTTCCTTTCAGCCGCAGGCAAACAGCCCAGTAGGAATGGCCACCTCTCAATGTCCCCTTAATTAAATTCCTCTATTTCAACTAGTTTACCATGAACGATATCACTCTCCTGAGGATAACACAGAGAGATAAAGAATGGATGTTGCTTGAACGCCAGCAAACACCGGGACCATACGCTGCCAGGCTTTGTCATGCAATGATACCAGATTACTTGCTACTAGCATGGCGTGGTAAAGTGTCCTACCATGGAGGACGGAATAAGGCTGCTCTCCCCAGAAACCTTCTGCAAAGGCTTTTAGAGTACCTCCAGGAGAGCTTCATGGAGATGTCACTGGAGAATTTCCACTCCATCCCAGACACGTTAACAGACTTTTCCAGGAGCAATACTGGCCACGAATGCATCCCCCGTCCTCAGGGCTACTTAATCATTAAAAAATGCTTGCTTTTATAACATGTATTATATTTAAAAGGGTAAACTCACCAGAGGTCCCTTCTCCGGCTTGGTTGGGTTGGGAGGGTATTTCAGTCAGGGTGATAAAAAGATCCTGGCTGTCGGGGAGAACGGTGTGCTGTGTGCTCTCCTTAAGCTCGTCCTCCTCCTCCTCATTTTCCCCATCTGCAAAATCCTCAGGCATGGCGGAGAGTATCTCATCCTCGGAGTCCACGGACAGAGGTGGGATAGTGGTGGCGGCCCGCCCTAGAATGGCATGCAGCTCAGCGTAGAAGCGGCATGTCTGGGGCTCTGTCCCGGAGCGTCCGTTTGATTCTTTGGTTTTCTGGTACGCTTGTCTGAGCTCCTTAAGTTTCACGCGGCACTGTGTTGCGTCCCTGCTCTGGCCTCTGTCCCTCATGGCCTCGGAGATTTTTTGAAATGTTTTGGCGTTTCGTCTTTTGGAACGTAGTTCTGATAGCACGGATTCCTCTCCCCACACAGCGATCAGATCCCGTCCCTCCCGTTCGGTCCATGCTGGAGCTCTTTGTCGATTCTGGGACTGCACGGTCACCTGTGCTGATGAACTCGCCTGGCCAAACAGGAAATGAGTTTCAAAAGTTCCTGGGGCTTTTCCTGTACACCTGGCCAGTGCATCCGAGTTCAGAGTGCTGCCCAGAGCGGTCACAATGGTGCACTGTGGTGCACTGTAGCCCAGAGGCCAATACCTCTGAATTGCGTCCACACTAACCCTACTTCGAAACAGCGATGTCGATTTCAGCGCTAATCCCCTCACTGGGGAGGAGTACAGAAATCGGTTTTAAGAGCCCTTTATGTCGAAAAAAATGGCTTCATTGTGTGGACGGGTGCAGGGTTAATTCGATTTAACGCTGCTAAATCCAACATAAACTCGTAGTATAGACCAAGCTTTAGCGATTGGCAGAAAAAGAAGTAGCACTGAGTGGACTTCTAGTCTCTAAAGGTCTTAATTGCTTTATTTTTGAGTGCACTTATATAATTAAAATCATCTATGTTTCTAAGTTACACTTTCCCGATAAAGAGATTTCACTACAGTACTTGTATGAGGTGAATTGAAAAATACTATTTTTGTTTTGAATGTTTATAGTACAAATATTTGTAATAAAAAATAATATAAAGTGAGCACTGTACACTTTCTATTCTTTGTTGTGAGAAATCAACATATGAGAAAACGCAGAACAATATCCAAAAACATTTAACAAATTCCAATTGGTATTCTATTGTTTTACAATGTGATTCATTGAGATTAATTTTTCTAACCCCGATGAATTTTTTTGAGTTAATCATGCGAGTTAACTGCAATTAATCAACATCCCTACTATCTTCTTCCAATTTTTTAACAACACCAGTTTACATTTCAAAGTTCTACTCTATATTACTTGGAGTGGCCCCAAATACCATTTAAACACTTTTCTAACATGTCTCTAAAGGTTGAGTAAAGGGGGAGTAAGGGGACGGGGGCTGTTGGATGGGCGGAGGTTTTTGGGGGGGGGCGGTCAGGGGACGGGGAACATGGGGGGATTGGATAGGTGTGGGAGTCCCGGGGGCCTGTCAGGGGGCAGGGGTGTGGATAGGGGTTGGGGCAGTCAGGGGACAGGGAGCACGGGGTATTGGGAAGGGGGTGGGGTCCTGGGGGGGTGGTTTGGGGCAGGGGCCCCTGGAGGGGGCAGTCAGGTGGTTTAGATAGGGGATGAGTGTTGCGGTCCAAATACAAGACAGACAAAGCTTTAAGCAAGCAAGCGGGCTGGTCTGCCGACGGGCTGGTCTGCCTTGTCAGCTTTCCACCCTCTCTTTTATTCTCCCCCTCCTCCTGCGCATTACATACTCCAACAGATAAAAGGAATACACTGGCTTTGTTTAAGATTCTTATTTACCAATTTCTATCTACCGCATTCCTTGCTCTCGGGCCTTGAGCCCAGTCCTGGGAGGCTTCCCACGGTTCATGTCCTTTGGGCGAGTTTCCAAGGTTCATGCCCTGGAGAGGAGCCCTGTGTGCACTGCTCCGACACAACACTCAGGGTGTGCCCTAAATGTTGCCAAGTGCATGAACCCTGCATGAATCCTTCAGATGAGGTCCTGGGGGGTGGTTAGGGGTGGGTGGGGGGTCTCTGGAGGGGGCGGTCAGGGAACAAGGAGCAGGAGGGGTTGGATGGATCAGGGATACTGAGGGGGGCAGTCAGAAGGCAGGAAGTGGGAGGGGGTCAGATGGAGGCGGGTCCAGGCTGTTTGGGGAGGCACAGCCTTCCCTGACCCGGCCCTCCATACAAGTTTTCAACCCCGATGTGGTCCTCGGGCCAAAAAGTTTGCCCACCCCTGGTCTAAGCACTTATCGGATCTCTCTTCAGTGTGGATTGTCTGATGTTTAACAAGGTCTGACCTCTGTATGAAACTTTTTCCACTGTCTAAGCACTTACGGAGTCTCCCTCTTTTGAGGATTGCCTGACAATTAAGGAGCCTTGACCACGGTATGAAACTTTCTCCATAGTCTGAGCACTTATGGGGTCTCCTGTGTGGATTCTCTGATCTAAAACATGGGCTGAGCTCCTTATAAAACTTTACCCACAGCCTAAGCACTTATGGGATCTCTCTCCTCTGTGGATGAGCTGATGTTTAACGAGGTCTGACCTATGTAGGAAACTTTTTCCAGTCTGAGCACTGATGCGGTCTCTCTCCTGTGTGGATCCTCTGAGTGTTATAAGATTCGATCTTTGTGTGAAACTTTTCACATGGTCCAAACACTTATAGGGTCTCTCTCCTGTGTGAATTGCCTAATTTGAAACAAGTTCTGACCTCCATTTAAAAGGTCTTTCACAGGCTAAGCAGTTATGGGGTCACTCCTCTGTGTGGATTCTCTGATGTAAAACAAGGGATGACATCTATTTGAAACATTCTTCCATAGTCTAAGCACTTACGGGGTTCTCTCACGTGTGTGGATTGCCTGATCTTTAGAAGGGCTAATCTGTTTCTGAAACCTTTCCAAGAGTCTTATGGTCTCCCTCTTGTATGGATTGCTTGATGTTTAACAAGGTGGGACCTATGTATGAAACTTTCCCCACAGTCTAAGCACTTATGGGGTATCTCTCCTGTGTGGATTGCCTGATGTCTAACAAGATGGGTCCTCTGGATAAAACTTTTCCCACAGTCTAAGCACTTATGGGGTCTCTCTCCTGTGTGGATTGCCTGATGTCTAACAAGGTGGGACCTCTGGATAAAACTTTTCCCACAGTCTAAGCACTTATGAGGTCTCTCTCCAGTGTGGATTGCCTGATGTTTAAAAAGGTGGGACCTCCGTATGAAACTTTTTCCACAGATTAAGCACTTATGGGCTTTCTCCCCAGTGTGGATTGCCTGGTGTCTAACAAGGCGGGACCTCTGTATGTAACTTTTTCCACAGATTAAACATTTATGGGGTCTCTCTCCAGTGTGGATTGCCTGATGTCTAACAAGGTGGGACCTCCGTATGAAACTTTTCCCACAGTCTAAGCACTTATGAGGTCTCTCTCCTGTGTGGATTGCCTGATGTTTCAGAAGGTCTGACCTCCGTATAAAACTCTTCCCACAGTCCAAGCACTTATGGGCTCTCTCTCCAGTGTGGATTGCCTGATGTCTAACAAGGCAGGACCTGTGTATGAAACTTTTCCCACAGTCTAAGCATTTGTGGGGTCTCTCTCCTGTGTGGATTGCCTGATGTGCCATAAGATTTGATCTTTGTGTAAAACTTTTCCCACAGTCCAAACATTTATGGGATTTCTTTCCTGTGTGGATTATCTGATGTTTTGCAAGGTCTGAACTCTGTATGAAACTTTTTCCACAGTCTAAGCACTTATGAGGTCTCTCTCCAGTGTGGATTGCCTGATGTCTAACAAGGCAGGACCTCTGTATGAAACTTTTTCCACAGTCTAAGCACTTATGAGGTCTCTCTCCAGTGTGGATTGCCTGATGATCAAGTAGGATTGATCGCTGTATGAAACTTTTTCCACAATCTAAGCATTTATGAGGTCTCTCTCCAGTGTGGACTGCTTGATGTTTAACAAGATCTGACCTCCGTATGAAACTTTTTCCACAGATTAAGCATTTATGGGGTCTCTCTCCAGTGTGGACTGCTTGATGTTTAACAAGATCTGACCTCCGTATGGAACTTTTTCCACAGATTAAGCATTTATGGGGTCTCTCTCCAGTGTGGACTGCTTGATGTTTAACAAGATCTGACCTCCGTATGAAACTTTTTCCACAGATTAAGCATTTATGGGGTCTCTCTCCAGTGTGGATTGCCTGATGATCAAGTAGGGTTGATCGCTGTATAAAACTTTTTCCACAATCTAAGCACTTATGAGGTCTCTCTCCAGTGTGGACTGCTTGATGTTTAACAAGATCTGACCTGCATATGAAACTTTTCCCACAGTCCAAGCACTTATGGGGTCTCTCTCCTGTGTGGATTGCCTGATGTAAAACAAGTTGTGACCTCCGTATGAAACTTTTTCCACAGTCTAAGCACTTATGGGGTCTCTCTCCTGTGTGGATTGCCTGATGTCTAACAAGGTGTGACCTCCATATGAAACTTGTTCCACAGTCTAAGCACTTATGGGGTCTCTCTCCTGTGTGGATTGCCTGATGTATAAGAAGGTTTGACCTCCGTATGAAACTTTTCCCACAGTCTAAGCACTTGTGGGGTCTCTCTCCTGTGTGGATTCGATGATGTAAAACAAGTTGTGACCTCCATATGAAACTTTTTCCACAGTTTAAGCACTTATGGGGTCTTCCCACAAAGGTGCCCTGTGATTCCCTGTACCCAGGAATCTCCTGCTGTTGATTCCCCTCCTCGTTTTCACTCACTCTCTCATCACCTGCTGGGACAGAGAGACAATCCAGACAGGAGTCATTGTGCTAGGGAAAAATTAAGAGGAATAGCACCGAGGGAAAACCCAACATAGTAAAGCTACACAGATGGAGCAATTGGATTCTGCCTCCAAATCCCACCCAAACTTTCACAGAGAAGGAACGTTGGGAAGGAAACACCTGCAAGTAATAGGACACGTGGGAAACAATGTCAGTGATAGCTCCTGACTGCAGCCCTGCCCTGGGTGAGATGAGGAAGGAACTGAGGAAACTTACTGATACCACGGTTCTGGAATTCTCAATTTTTTCCTTCATTCCCCAGATGGTTTCTGTGTCAGTCCTCACCTGTGTGGGTGACTCTCGGGATCTCTCTTTCCTCACCGGCCTGGAGATTGGGCACCCACGGCTCTTCCCCTCGTTCCAGTCGGGCGATCAGGTCAGGTTTGGGAAGGGGGAATCCTGTACAGGTGGTCAATTCAGATCAGAGGAGGGTATGGAGGGTACTGAGAGAGCGTCTGTCAGAAAGGACATTCCGTGGGCGGCACCTGTCCCTGTTCTGTGCTGTGGAAAGTGGAATCTAAGAGGACGGGAACGTGGTCACTGAGCCCCCTCGGGGGAGGCAGACGTCTGGGGAGGTGAGGGCAATTGTGATGCACACCCAGCTCTAGTGTTAAACCCCTGCCTATTTCTAAACCTGCGGAGCCCAGAGCCCTCATTCGGAGGTCAGACCAAGGAGGAGGGAGAAGAAGGATTCTGTGAGTGACCGAGAAACAACACAGACAGGACAATACAAGAGTTCTTCACCTTGCAAGCTACGGGGTTCTGGTGGGGATGATTTAGTATGTGCCTTAGGTTTTGACACCCTGGTCTCATTGGAGTGTGATGAGGGAAGAACCACAGCGGTGCCAGACACACAAACCCTCCCCGCACCCCGCAGCTTCCAATAACTAAGGAGCCACGAATCCCTTACCCAGCGAGGTCACTGTCTCGTAATTCTCCTGCATGACGTCCCTGTAGAGGGCTCTCTGAGCGGGATCCAGCAGAGCCCCCTGCCCCTGGGTGAAATACACAGCCACCTCCTCAAAGGTCACCAGCATCTGGAACAAGAGTTGCCCACTAACCATCTGCTGCCCCAGCCACAATCCCACTAGTTACGGGGGAGGAGGGCTAGAGAAGCAGAATCCTCCCCCCACCCTGCTCAGAGCAGCCAGGAGGCTCCAGGGGGTGGGGAGAAGGTGAGAACTTCTTACCCCCCCATCCCCCAGCAGATGGAGCAGGGCAGGCTCTTCACATTTCCCACACACCTGCCAGCCACAGGCTGAGACGGGCAGCAGAGCTCTGAGCCGGGGACAGGGACAGGGACAGGAATCCTGACAGCTTCCCTTTGAATTTCACAGCAGCCTCTGGCCAGTGGGTCAGGCTCCAGCACTGGGAGTCTGGTCCGTTTTCCCAGCCCTGCCCAGGGGGGCTGTTCCCTGTTTCAGAAATGGGGGAATGTTTCCCCCTTTCCCCCTACCCACCAGTGGGCCTGTTCAGAGAATCAGGCCCAGGTTGATCACGTTCCAGCAGGTTTATCACACCCCGTCCCACCCCGGGTGATTAAGCCCTCTACGATGCCCCTCCCCCACCACCAAAAGCTCCCTGAAAATCCCCTACCTCAGCTGGCTCCATCACAGCCATTTCCCTGCCCTGTCCCCTGCAAGACAGGACAATCTGGAGCAAAACGTGGACGCGATTCCTCAGCCTGTCAGAGGAGCAGGGAGATTGGGCAGGTTTCATAAGGGGCTGGAGTCCATGTCACTCCCCAAGTCCCCCCAGGCTCTCTCCCTGCAGACAGACGCTCTGATTCTATGACTCTGCCATGGTGGGAACAAACCCAGTTAGTTCATTACCTCCCCGGCCAGCCCCCCCCCGCTTAGAACTAACCCATCACGTCCCTTCTAAACCTCCCCAGAGCAGCATCTCCAAGCCAAACGCTGGAAAAAGAGCAGATCAAAGGAGTCACTTCAGGGTACTGCCCCACAGTGTATTGTGACCCCCTCTAGCTCTCCCCCGTCTCCCTAAGTAGTGCGGTGCTCAGCAGAGCGAGCAACTGGCTTTTCCTCTCTCAGCTCCTGCCCTTGTTCCCAGGAGAGCTGACTGCCGCGGGGGTGCAGGGAATGGATCTGGGCAGAGCTGGGAACCTCCCTCCTCACTTCCTGCTCCTGCTGCCCCTTCAAGTCTCTCCACTCTCCCTTTTTATCTTCTTCCCTCGCCCTGGGAGAACTGGCGACTGCCCCATTGTCTTGGGTCTTTGCTCTCATTAGGTGGCTGAGCCACGGACACTGGTAATGGGGGTTGAACCAGGCTGTGTCACTGAGGACAGAAGCTCTGGTACTCACAGACACAGGGAGACCCTCCCCTTGTAGGCCAAACTTACCAGCTAGTCCCTGAAAGGCGCCTTTCGTGCAGAGTCATTTCCCTGCCCAGCTCCAGCCCTTTCCCCAGGTCTCTCCATCACTTGCAGGTTCAGGCTCAGGGGCTGGTATGCTCAGAATGTTCCAGCCACTGGAGAAAGTGCCCCTGGGCTGGTCTCAGAGGGGTGTGATGAAGCGGGATTGTTCTTAAGGTTTTCTCTGAATACTGTGTGCGTGCCTCAGTTTCCCCATGTGTTACACAAGTATCAAGCTGGTGGGATACAGGGGTGTGATCACTGCAGAGACCTCTAGAGGGCAGATGTGACGGCAGAGCGGCTGCCTGGGCGTAGAGAATGGCCAAAATTCTGTATCCTGGCAAGTGATGGCCAGAGCCCGTCCTCTGCAAGGAGCCAGCCGAAGATGTTGGAGAACAAAGAGAGAGGGGGAGGCCAGGTGACCTGTTTTCCTGGGAAAAAAAGAAAGCACGGGGGAGGGGCAGCTGGGCATCACTGAGGATGAGGGGCTGGAAGCGGCTCAGTCTCCTGGTTTGGGACTCAGCGGGGAGAGCCCAGGACTCAAGAGTCTGGATTCCCCCCAAGCCAGACTTTGCTGAATGTTCCTGATTTCTGCGCTAACAAGCTCTGTTCTATGCCGCCTTCCCAGCGACCAATAAACCCGTCTGTTTTCCAAGCTGGCTGAGAGTCACAGCTGACTGCGGAGGTGGGGTGCACGGCCCCTGTGAGGAGCATGTCAGGCTTCTCCTTAGGCTGCCCCTGGGGTTCAGACTGGGGCTATGCACCCTCCATGGGCTCCAGGGCTGGAGGGGCTGGGGCCACACGCTCAGTGGGGGGGATGTTGGGGGTGCTCAGGGGTTGGGGTCCTGTCCCTACAATGGGAGGAGGGCTCACCCCCCACCAGCTGTACCCATTTTTATCCCCGGCTCCTAGTCCCAGGCAGGGGGCCTGAAACAATCTGTACGGAGGGGGGAGCACTGAGAGCCATTGAACCAAACTGTAAAGCCTGGATAGGATGGAAACCCCTTCAAGCCAGGGGGTGCGGCAGGGCCCCGCTAGCCTAGATCCAGCACCTGTGCTGCTCCCCCTCCCTGATTGTGCCCCTGGGCCCCGCTCCTTCCCCGGCCCAGGATGGGGCACCCCACCCTGCATTCACTTTGGCCCCGGCCCCCCTTCTTCCCCTCCCTATTTGCCCCCCTCACATCTCCCTGAGCTGCAGCCCCCGTCCGCACCAGGCCGGCCAGGGGCAGGGAAACAAAGCAGCAAGTGGGGGGCAGCGGGGGGTACCGTGATCCTGCCCCCGCCCCGCACACACTGCGGGCTGGCGGCAGCTTTCCCGGGCCCAGGGCAGGGAACCGCAGCCGGCTCCGCGGGGAGCAGCCCGGGGCCAAACCCCGGGGGGTGACGGGGGGAGGCGGGTCTCTCTTACCTTCCCTCCGAGCGGGGTCCCCCGGGGCAGGGGCCGGGCCGGGAAGGGGCCCTGGCCGGGCTGGGGGCTCTGCCCTAGGAGAGGCTCCGGGGAGCAGCGGGCAGGGCCCGGCTGGAGATTCCCCTCTCCCGGCTGCAGCCCGGGCTCCGGGCTCCCAGCACCAGCCGCCGGGGCTCGGGGATCTCGCCGGGAGCCTGGGAGCCGGAGTCCCCGCAGAGGCTGCGAGTCACTTCCTGGGCCGGGCCTGAGCCCCGCGATCCTCCCCCCAGAGCCGCCCCCCAGCCGCTCCCCGGTCCTAGCGGTCAAGCCACCGCGCCGCAGCATCTCTGTGCCCGGCTCCTGTTACACTCACAGGCTCTAAGGTCAGAAGGGCCCGTCATGAGCATCTAGCCCAGGGGTTCTCACAGCCACATTTTTGGTGGCCTCAGAGTGCGGCCAGCTCTGACACTTTTCCCTAAAATATTTAATGAACATTAGGGGAAGCCAGTAAACATGCACGGAGGTAAGCGGGGAAATGGTCCGGTTACTGTGGGGAACTTTCCTGACTTTACTCCCCACCGCTGTGGAATCAAACAGCAGAAGGATCTGAGTCCTCGCTCCCTCTTCCTTCACCCAGAGCCTGCCTCACCATGAGGGCTCCCCTTCCACTCTCCTGTGTGGTAAAGTCCTTATAACCCTGGCAAGGCTGGGCCCAGGCTTCCTGAGGGGCTCGGCCCCCAACCTTGGTGTGACCACGCAGAACACGGGCTGGAGCGTGCCCACTCCAGGGTACTTTCTCCGCTCCGGACGCCTCCCTGACCTCCTCCCTGACCATTGTCTATACTCCAGAACAAACGCAATTTACTAAACAGAGGGGCCAGGAGCAGGGCCACGGTTTCAGGAGGGGGGAGTCGGGATGCAGACAGGGGTAAGGGGCCTGAGGCTGAATGTGGAAGCTGTTGAAGTTATCCCCGTCATACTGGCATTTCCCCCGCCCCTCGTGGGTGTCCCAGTCCACGGCCTGCACCCCATGGAACCCTGGGGGGCAGGGACAGAACTTGGTCAGCAGCCAGAAGTGCTCAAAGATCACGAGTCTGCCCCACTGCCCCCCCCCAATCAGTTTACAGAGATTACCAAGTGGGGGGGGGGGGGGCTTTTTATTTGTCCTCTGGTTTGCACCTTGCCGGGGACACTGGGAAGAAAAGTCCTGTCACTGAGAGCCTGAGGGCGTGTGGCCACCGCCAGAGCACGTGTCTGACCCACAGCATCCCTGCAGCACAGCCAGGGCCTGGGCAGGAGGCCTGGGACGTGGGAGGGACAGACTGTGAACTGCCCGGGCACCCCAGAGATGCTGTTTGTGCTTCCCCAGAGCCCATAGAGTGGGGCTAAGTGTTTTCCTTTCACCTTTCCCATTGCTTCCTGATTGTTTTAAATTACTTGCTGTTTAGTAAATTGCACTTGTTCTGGGGCATAGACAATGGTCAGGGAAGAGATCAGGGAAGCATCCAGAGCGGAGAAAGTACCCAGAGTGGGTTTGCTCTAACCTGTGTCCTGAGTGGTCATAACCAGGTCAGGGGGCCGAGCCCTTCAGGAAGCCTGGGCCCTGCCTGGTCGGGGTTATAAGGACTTTGCCACACAGGAGAGTGGAAGGGGAGTGTCATAAATATAAAGGGAAGGGTAAACACCTTTACAATCCCTCCTGGCCAGAGGAAAAACCCTTTCACCTGTAAAGAGTTAAGAAGCTTGGATAACCTCGCTGGCACCTGACCAAAATGACCGATGAGGAGACAAGGTACTTTCTAAGCTGGAGGTGGGGAGAAACAAAGTTTCTCTCTGTCTGTGTGTTGCTTTTGCCGAGACCAGAGCAGGAATGCAGGTCAGGTCTCCTGTAAAGAGTTCATAAGCAATCTAGTTAGATATGCGTTAGATTCTGTTTTGTTTAAATGGCTGATAAAATAAGTTGTGCTGAATGGAATGTATACTCCTGTTTTTGCATCTTTTTGTAACTTAAGGTTTTGCCTAGAGGGATTCTCTATGTTTTGAATCTGATTACCCTGTAAGTTATTTACCATCCTGATTTTACAGAGGTGATTCTTTTATCTTTTTTTCTTCAATTAAAATTCTTCTTTTAAGAACCTGATTGCTTTTTCATTGTTCTTAAGATCCAAGGGTTTGGGTCTGTGGTCACCTATGCAAATTGATGAGGATTTTTATCAAGCCTTCCCCAGGAAAGGGAGCGTAGGGCTTGGAAGGATTTGGGGGGAAAGACGTTTCCAAGCGGGCTCTTTCCCCGGTTATATATTTGTTAGACGCTTGGTGGTGGCGGCAATAAAGTCCAAGGGCAAAAGGGAAAATAGTTTGTACTTTGGGGAAGTTTTAACCTAAGCTGGTAAAAATAAGCTTAGGGGGTTTTTCATGCAGGTCCCCACATCTGTACCCTAGAGTTCAGAGTGGGGAAGGAACCTTGACAGGAGCCGTCAAGGTGAGGCAGGCTCTGGGTGAAGGGAGTGGGAGCAAGGACTCAGATCCTTCTGCTATTCGATTCCACCCAGGAGGTGTTTAAGTTAGGAAAGTTCCCCACAATCGCGGGACCATTTCCCCACTTACCTCTGCGCATGTTTAGTGGTTTCCCCTAAAGTTCATTCAGTATTTATGAAAAATGTGTCACCCATTCCCCACACTAGATGGAAGACGGTCCCTCCCTTCTGTCCTCAGTACATCTGCTGAAGCCACTGCCCTTCACCCTGCCCTTATTAGCAGTAAAAATCTGCTGACTGCTATTTACAGGGGTTAAAAAGGGGCAAAGGGGGCGAATTGGAGCAGGGGGGTGGCCAGGGTCTGAGCAGGGGGTGAAAATTGACTGATCGGGGGGTCAAGCAGCTGGAGGCAGCATTAGGAGAGGGGCTAAAAGGCAAAATCAGGGCTGGGGGGGTGGAGCAGGAGTTAAGCTTGGGGTGAGGTGCTGGCAGAAGGTGACAGAGGGCAAAACCCGGCACAGGCAGGGGTACAGGGGGTAACAGTTACCCCAGTGGGACTGAGACACCAGTGCTTGCAAAAATGGTGGGGGGCAAAGAGGCTTTTTAATATCCCCTCTCACAGACAGCACCTCTCAGCATGGGCTTCCCAGGGCTGGGTTCTTAAAGGCACAGGCATCCCAATGCCTAGTCAATGCAGCTCCTTTTGGTCCGATCTAACCCACTGAGGTTACGTCTACACTGCAAAGTTCAAAGCACTGCCGCGGGTGCCAGTGCTGCTGGTAATCCACCTCGACGAGGGGATCAGCTCCGAGCACTGGGAGCCGACCCTGTCCACATGAGCGCTTTAAAGAGCTCAAACTTGCTGCGCTCAGGGGGGTGATTTTTCACCCTCCTGCGCCAGCAAGTTCGAGCACTTTAATTTGCCACTGTAAATAATCCCTGAGACTTAATTCAGTGAAACATTTTACATATATCCCCTCAGAAACAAAGAATCCCTTATCACTGTATCACTGTATCTGATTGTATAGAGTCTCCTCGCAGTTGTCTTGTCTGTTGCTGGGATTCCTTGAATTTTTAAATTTAATTTTTTTCTTCTCATTTTAGAGCTCACTGAATTTCTGGCCTAGTGTCAAAACTTTTGGAGTCAAGCCACCAATGGGGATTGCATTGTTGCAACTGTTATTTTGCCTCTCAGTCTAGCCCTGAGTGTTTTTCCTCGTGCCATTATGTACAACTTGATTCTCAAATATTGAATAAAGGCAGTATATTATCTCGTATAATCTCTTTCTCCCTGCAGAAAAATCTATTGTAATGACTGCCATCATGGGTCAGACCAATAGTCCGCCTAATCTAGTATCCTGTCTTGTGACAGTGATAGTGATGTGCCCCATGAGGGTTAATGTACCATCCAGAAACATATGCAGCTGCGATAGGTCCTACTTTGCTAAAAGAGGCCATCTGATGTAGCTAATTCCTACAGAGAGCAGTTTCTCACACCACAGGTACACGAGACTGCTACCTGTAGGAATTAAGACAGGTTTCAGAGTAACAGCCATGTTAGTCTGTATTCGCAAAAAGAAAAGGAGTACTTGTGGCACCTTAGAGACTAACCAATTTATTTGAGCATAAGCTTTCGTGAGGTACAGCTCACTTCATCGGATGCATACTGTGGAAAGTGTAGAAGATCTTTTATACACACAAAGCCTGAAAAAATACCTCCCCCCACCCCACTCTCCTGCTGGTAACAGCCTATCCAAAGTGATCACTCTCCTTACAATGTGCATGACAATCAAGGTGGGCCATTTCCAGCACAAATCCAGGTTTTCTCACTGCCCTCCCCCCCACCCGCCCACACACACACAAACCCATTCTCCTGCTGGTAATAGCTTATCTAAAGTGACCACTCTCCTTACAATGTGTATGATAATCAAGGTGGGCCATTTCCAGCATAAATCCAGGGCCTAACAAGAACGTCGGGGGGGGGGGGGTAGGAAAAAACAAGGGGAAATAGGTTACCTTGCATAATGACTTAACCACTCCCAGTCTCTATTCAAGCCTAAGTTAATTATACCCAATTTGCAAATGAATTCCAATTCAACAGTTTCTCGCTGGAGTCTGGATTTGAAGTTTTTTTGTTGTAATATTGCAACTTTCATGTCTGTAATCGCGTGACCAGAGAGATTGAAGTGTTCTCCGACTGGTTTATGAATGTTATAATTCTTGACATCTGATTTGTGTCCATTTATTCTTTTACGTAGAGACTGCCCAGTTTGACCAATGTACATGGCAGAGGGGCATTGCTGGCACATGATGGCATATATCACATTGGTGGATGTGCAGGTGAACGAGCCTCTGATAGTGTGGCTGATGTGATTAGGCCCTGTGATGGTGTCCCCTGAATAGATATGTGGGCACAGTTGGCAACGGGCTTTGTTGCAAGGATAGGTTCCTGGGTTAGTGGTTCTGTTGTGTGGTATGTGGTTGCTGGTGAATATTTGCTTCAGGTTGGGGGGCTGTCTGTAGGCAAGGACTGGCCTGTCTCCCAAGATTTGTGAGAGTGATGGGTCGTCCTTCAGGATAGGTTGTAGATCCTTAATGATGCGTTGGAGGGGTTTTAGTTGGGGGCTGAAGGTGACGGCTAGTGGCGTTCTGTTATTTCTTTGTTAGGCCTGTCCTGTAGTAGGTGACTTCTGGGAACTCTTCTGGCTCTGTCAATCTGTTTCTTCACTTCCGCAGGTGGGTATTGTAGTTGTAAGAATGCTTGATAGAGATCTTGTAGGTGTTTGTCTCTGTCTGAGGGGTTGGAGCAAATGCGGTTGTATCGCAGAGCTTGGCTGTAGACGATGGATCGTGTGGTGTGGTCAGGGTGAAAGCTGGAGGCATGTAGGTAGGAATAGCGGTCAGCAGGTTTCCGGTATAGGGTGGTGTTTATGTGACCATCGTTTATTAGCACTGTCATGTCCAGGAAGTGGATCTCTTGTGTGGACTGGACCAGGCTGAGGTTGATGGTGGGATGGAAATTGCTGAAATCATGGTGGAATTCCTCAAGGGCTTCTTTCCCATGGGTCCAGATGATGAAGATGTCATCAATATAGCGCAAGTAGAGTAGGGGCATTAGGGGACGAGAGCTGAGGAAGCGCTGTTCTAAGTCAGCCATAAAAATGTTGGCATACTGTGGGGCCATGCGGGTACCCATAGCAGTGCCGCTGATCATCAGATTGCAGCGTTACAGGTCTCCCATGACCTTCTCATAAACAAACTATGGAAATGCCACCTAGATGGAGCTAAAATAAGATGGGTGCAAGTGATTCACAGGCTGAAAGGGCTGAGTCAGGCTGAAAGGGCATAAGCAGTGGGGTTCTGCAGGGATCAGTTCTGGATAAGTTTCTGTTCAAAATCTGAATGAATGATTGAGATAATGGCATAGAGAGTACAATTATAAAGTTTTGTGAATGATAACAAGCTGCAAGCATACAAAATGGGAAACGACTTCCTAGGAAGGAGTCCTGCGGAAAGGGATCGGAGGGTCATAGTGGACCAGAAGCTGAATCCCAGACTGTGGAAAGGGACCTATGCAAGAAAACAGACCGTCACTCTGGGCTATCGGCTCTCCTCTGGGCTGATTAGCTCTCAGCTGGAGTAAAAATTGGAGAGAGGCCAGAGAAGAGAAAAAAAAATTAAGGTTTAGCAAACATGACCTGTGCGGGAAGGAGCATCTGTTTACAAAAGCTGTTTCTTACAATCTACAGCCAGAAATAACTGCTCCAGGGAGCGAGGGGGAGAGGGGGAGCGAGCACATGTCTGCGTGGAGCAATTTCACCCACACAGCAGTGGAAGAAGCTGCTGCCCGTAGGCCTTTGCTACATCAGGTAGCAGTTTACTGCACTAGCAGCTTCTGACCCTCCACTACGTATCGGTAACCGCGACCGGTAGCACGTTCCTACGCGGAGCACTTGAAAACAGGACACCGGACAGAGAGAGGGGAGGCGCAGCGCGGTGGCTTGATCGCTAGGACCCAGGAGCGGCTGGGGGCGGCTCTGGGGGGAGGATCGCGGGGCTCAGGCCCGGCCGCAGGAAGTGACTCGCAGCCGCTGCGGGGACTCCGGCTCCCAGGCTCCCGGCGAGATCCCCGAGCCCCGGCGGCTGGTGCTGGGAGCCCGGAGCCCGGGCTGCAGCCGGGAGAGGGGAACCTCCAGCCGGGCCCTGCCCGCTGCTCCCCGGGAGCCTCTCCTAGGGCAGAGCCCCCAGCCCGGCCAGGGCCCCTTCCCGGCCCGGCTCCTGCCCCTGCCCCGGGGGGCCCCGCTCGGAGGGAAGGTAAGAGAGACCCGCCCCTCCGCCCGTCACCCCCGGGCTGCAGGGGGCGGGTTTGGCCCCAGGCTGCTCCCCGCGGAGCTGGCTGCGATTCCCTGCCCCGGGCCGGGCAAGCTGCCGCCAGCCCCCGGTGTGTGCGGGGCGGGGGCAGGATCACGGTACCCCCCGCTGCCCCCCACTTGCTGCTTTGTTTCCCTGCCCCTGGCCGGCCTGGTGCGGACGGGGGCTGCAGCTCAGGGAGATGTGAGGGGAGCAAATAGGGAAGGGCAGAAGGGGGGCCGGGGCCAAACTGGATTCAGGGTGGGGGGGCCCGGGTGGGGGTCCGGGAGGGAGCGGGGCCCAGGGGCACAATCAGGGTTGGCGGGGGGCCAGCACAGGCGCTGGATCTAGGCTAGCGGGGCCCTGCCGCACCCCCTGGCTCGAAGGGGTTTCCATCCTATCCAGGCTTTACAGCTTGGTTCAATGGCTCTCAGCACCTCTGTCATAAATATAAAGGGAAGGGAAACCACCTATCTGTACACAGTGCTATAAAATCCCTCCTGGCCAGAGGCAACATCCTGTTACCTGTGAGGGGTTAAGAAGCTCAGCTCACCTGGCTGGCACCTGACCCAAAGGACCAATAAGGGGACAAGAGACTTTCAAATCTTGGGGGGTGGGGGGGAAGACTTTTGTTTTGTGCTCATTGTTTACGTGTTTGTTCTCTCTTGGGACTGAGAGAGGCCAGACAGAAATCCATCCTCTCCAACCCATCCTAACCCAAGTCTCCAATTTTGCAACCAGTATAGGTAAGCCAGGCAAGGCGGATTCGTTTATCTTTTGTTTTATGTGAATTTTCCCTGTGTTAAGAGGGGGGTTTATTCCTGTTTTCTGTAACTTTAAGGTTTTGCCCAGAGGGGGATCCTCTGTGTTTTGAATCTGAATGCCCTGTAAAGTATTCTCCATCCTGATTTTACAGAGATGATTTTTACCTCTCTCTCTTTTTTTTTTAATAACATCCTTCTTTTAAGAACCTGACTGATTTTTCCATTCTTCCAAGATCCAGGGGTTTGGGTCTTTGACAGTTTTGTAACCAATCGGTTAGGATATTATTCACACCCCCTTTCCTGGGGAGGCTTGAGTAGGGTTTGGGGGGCTATTTTGGGGGGAAGACGTCTCCAAGTGGTCTCTTTCCCTGTTCTTTGTTTAAAACATTTGGTGGTGCCAGCATACTGTTCAAGCACAAGGCAAAGTTTGTACCTTGGGGAAGTTTTTAACCTAAGCTGGTAAGAATAAGCTTAGGAGGTCTTTCATGTGGGACCCCACTTCTGTACCCTAGAGTTCAGAGTGGGGAAGGAACCTTGACACCCCACTGTACAGATTGTTTCAGCCCCCCTGCCTGGGACTAGGAGCTGGGAAGAAGAACGAGGTACAGCTGGTGGGGGATGAACCTAGGGCTGGGGGAGGCAAGTCCCCCTCCCACTGTAGGGGCAGGACCCCAGACCCTGAGCACCCCCAACATCTCCCCCGACCTGCTGAGCATGTGGCCCCAGCCTTCCCGGTCCTGGGGCCCAGGGAGGGCACATGGCCCCAGCCTGAACCCCGGGGGCAGCCTAAGGAGAAGCCTGACATCTCCTCACAGGGGCGGTGGACCCCACCTCCACAGTCAGCTGTGACTCTCAGCCAGCTTGGAAAACAGAAGGGTTTATTGGTCGCTGAGAAAACCGTGTGGAACAGAGCTTGTTAGCACAGAAACCAGGAGCATTCAGCAAAGTCCATCTTGGGGGGAATCCAGAGTCCCGAGCCCTGAGCTCTCCCCACTGAGCCCCAAATCAGGAGACTGACCCGCTTCCAGCCCTGCATCCTCAGAGACCTCAGGATACAGAATTTTGGCCATTCTCTGTGACCATGCAGCCACTCTGCAGTGACACCTGCCCTCTTGAGGTCTCCGCAGTAAACACTCACCTGTATCCCACCAGCTTGATACTTGAGTAACACATGGGGAAACTGAGGCACACACACAAGATTCAGAGAAAAAATTCAGAACATTCCACCTTCATCACACCCCTCTGAGACCAGCCCCAGGGGCACTTTCTCAGTGATTGGAACCACTCTGACCACACCAGCCCCTGAGCATGAACCTCCAGGTGATGGAGAGACCTGGGCAAAGGGTTGGAGCTGGGCAGGGAAATGACTCTGCACAAAGCGCTGATTTCAGGGACTGGCTGGTGAGTTTGGCCTACAAGGGGAGTGGCTCCCTGTGTCTGTGAGTCCCAGAGCTCCTGCCCTCAGTGACACAGCCAGCTTCAAACCCCTGTTACCAGTGTCAGTGGCTGAGCTGCCTAATGAGAGCAAAGGCCTACGGCAATGGGGCAGTCACCCCTTCTCCCAGGTTGAGGGAAGAAGATAAAAAAGGAGAGCGGAGAGACTTGAAGGGCAGCAGCAGCTGTTAGCCGATGGCCAAGGATGTTTGGTGAGGTGCCAGCTATGCCCGTTTTATACCATCCGTGACTTTCACCGCTAGGAGGCACTGTCCCTTCGCGGCGGGCAGCCCGGGCTAGGCTGACGGATGCCCCAAGGTCCTAACCACCCGTGACTTTAACTGCTAGAGCTCAGAGCTCCTTCGCAGCGGGCAGTCAACAGTGACTGACAGGTGCCCCAATGGCAGCACTAAGAGCCTCTCCACACCCGTGACTTTAACTGCTAGAGCTCAGAGCTCCTTCGCAGCGGGCAGTCAGGATTGACTGACAGGTGCCCCAAGAGTTTGCCCCGTGGAGGCGGCACAACTCAACGCTAGGCTCTTAGTACTCTCACCTAATGGCCAGGCTTTATAGCCAAAACGGCTGAGGTTCTTTAATTGTGTTGGCTGCTTTACAGTAAACCAGAGAAACAAGTCAGGCTTATGCACAAATGGTTACCAAAATTTATTAGACTAGATTCTAATCATGTGGTTACAAAATTGCTAGTGCCTACTTATTTAAATGTAGAGATGTTACACACACAAACAAGTTACAAAACTGAAGCCACAATCCCAAAGAAAGAAAACAAAGTATAGAGCTCTATTTCAAAATATGTGTACACTAAAGATAGGAGATCAGGTGTGGGTGCTTCTTACCCTCCTTGCATCTCTCGATTCCAGCGGTGCCAAGCCAGGATCGGTCACTCAATTCCGCGGAAAGACGAATAAGGGACAAGGCTTAGGGACCCTCTTAGCTGCAGAAGCCTTGGGAGGCTGTCACTTATCTGACGAGCAGATAGATAGTGAAAAGCACTCAAAAGTCATGGTGCTGTAGGTCCCCTACTTATACCTCTGTACTCCTTTATTCTCTTTCTCCTTTCTATGCTAAATTGGGGCTGGTCTGTCGGGGTGACGCCAGCTCTCGCAAGAGTAGTTCACACATGCAAGGGAGAGAAACAATAAGTTTCACTACCGGACATTCCTTTTATTAGGGTAAATGTTTTCCCACCTAGGATGTTGGTGTGTGTGCATCATGCTATTTAGTAGGGGCTAAGAGCCATGTCTGTCACAGCGCCTCTGCCTGCTGTGAGCCTAATCCTTGTATATGTTCCCAGAGGCACATTGTAGCAGCACACCTGTGCTTTTCACAGCTTCAAAGGCTGTGCTGGAATTTATGTTAAGTGCCCTGTTCTGGCTTCCTCTTGTGTTCCCAGCAATGCTGGTCTGAGGGGTGGGGGGGCTGGCTATCTGGCTACAGCAGCAAGAAGTGGGGAGGGAGGTTCCCAGCTCCCAGCCCTGCCCAGATCCATTCCCTGCCCCCCGCCCGGGGCAGTCCACTCTCCTGGGAACAAGGATAGGAGCTGAGAGAGGAAAAGCCAGTTGCTCGCTCTGCTGACCACCGCACTACTGAGGGAGACGGGGGAGAGCTAGAGGGGGTCACAATACACTGTGGGCCAGTACCCTGAAGTGACTCCTTTGATCTGCTCTTTTTCCAGCATTTGGCTCGGAGATGCTGCTCTGGGGAGGTTTAGAAGGGACGTGGTGGGTTAGTTCTAAGCGGGGGGGGGGGGGGCGGGGGGGGTGCTGGCTGGGGAGGTAATGAACTAACTGGGTTTGTTCCCACCATGGCAGAGTCATAGAATCAGAGCGTCTGTCTGCAGGGAGAGAGCCTGGGGGGAATCGGGGAGTGACATGGACTCCAGCCCCTTATGAAACCTGCCCAATCTCCCTGCTCCTCCGACAGGCTGAGGAATCGCTTCCACGTTTCGCTCCAGATTGTCCCGTCTTGCAGGGGACAGGGCAGGGAAATGGCTGTGATGGAGCCAGCTGAGGTAGGGGATTTTCAGGGAGCTTTTGGTGGTGGGGGAGGGGTAGTGTAGAGGAGTTAATCACCCGTGGTGGGACGGGGTGCGATAAACCTGCTGGAACGTGATCAACCTGGGCCTGATTTTCTGAACAGGCCCATTGGCGGGTGGGGGGGAGGGGAAACAATCCCCCCATTTCTGAACCAGAAAACACCCTCCTGGACAGGGCTGGGAAAATGGACCAGACTCCCAGTGCTGGAGCCTGACCCACTGACCAGAGGCTGCTGTGAAATACGAAGGGAAGCTGTCAAGGTTCCTGTCCTTGTCCCCGGCTCAGAGCTCTGCTTCCCGTCTCAGCCTATGGCTGGCAGGCGTGTGGGAAATGAGAAGACCCTGCCCTGCTCCATGTGCTGGGGAGGACAAGGAGCTCTCACCTTCTCCCACCCCTTGAAGCCTCCCAGCTACTCTGAGCAGGGTGCAGGGAGGATTCTGCTTCTTTCTCCATCCTACCCCATGACTAGTGGGATTGTGCCTGGGGCAGCTGGTGCTGAGTGGGGGATTCTTGTTGTTTCAGATGCCGGTGACCTTCGAGGAGGTGGCTGTGTATTTCACCCAGGGGCAGGGGGCTTTGCTGGACCCTGCTCAGAGAGCCCTCTACAGGGATGTCATGCAGGAGAACTATGAGACAGTGACCTCGCTGGGTAAGGGATTCCTGGCCCCTTGGTTATTGGAAACTGGAGAGGTCTGCGTGTCTGACACCGGTCAGGTTCTTCCCTCCTCATGCTCCAATGAGAAGAGGGTGTCAAAACATAAAGCACATACTAAATCATCCCCACCCAACCCCCCTAGCATGCAAGGTGGACAAGCCATGCATTGTCCTGTCTGTGTTGTTTCTCGGTCGCACACAGAATCCCTCTTCTCTCTCCTCCTTGGGAACAGCTCCAGTCATGTGGAGGGCTCTGGGCTTCGCAGGTTTAGAAATAGGCAGGGGTTTAACACGAGAGCTGGGTGTGCATCACAATTGCCCTCACCTCCCCAGACATCTGCCTCACACAAGGGGGTTAAGTGACAACGTTCCCGTCCTCTTAGATTCCACATTCCCAAGCACAGCACTGGGACAGGGGCCGCCCATGGAATGTCCTTTCTGACAGATGCTCTCTCAATCCTCCACAAACCCTGATCTGGTCTGATTTCACTACCTGCACAGGATTTCTCCTTCCCAAACCTGGCCTGATCACCCGGCTGGAACAAGGGGAAGAGCCGTGGGTGCCCGATCTCCAGGCCTGTGAGGAAAGAGAGATCCCAAGAGGTGCCCACACAGGTGAGCGCTGACATACAAATCATGTGGTGAATGAAAGAAAAAGTTGAGAATCCCAAAAATGACATATTAGTAAGTGACCTGAGTTCCTTCCTCATCTCACCCAGAGCAGGGCTGCAGGCAGCAGATATCACTGACATCGCTTCCCATGTGTCCTGTTCACTGCAGGAGTTTCCTTCCCAACTGGGAAGTGGAGGCAGAATCCAATTGCTCCATCTCACCAACCTTTAGTATGTTGGGTTTTCCCTCGGTTCTATTCCTCTTAATTTCTCCTCAGCAGAATGACTCCTGTCTGCATTGTCTCTCTCCCAGCAGGTGATGAGAGAGTGAGTGAGAAGAAGGAGGGGAATCAACATCAGGAAATTCCTGGGCACGGGGAACCACAGGGGATTTTTGTGGGAAGAGCTGAAGGGAATTTTTCTCACTGCTTGGCACAGGGAGAAGCCTGGGGAAATGGGCAGAGGTCAAAGGGGCTG
Source organism: Natator depressus (assembly GCF_965152275.1). Lineage (NCBI taxonomy): Eukaryota > Metazoa > Chordata > Testudines > Cheloniidae > Natator > Natator depressus. The sequence goes on from NC_134247.1 coordinate 40,862,013, forward strand.
CTGGGAAACCACTCAAGGGAGCAACTGGATGGATCTATTATATGTGGGGAAGGACACAGGGATCCCACAGCCCATCAGACAACCCCCAAGGAAGACAAACGCTATGAATGCCTCGGTTATGGGAAAGGATTCATTCTGAGACCGGCGCTTCTTACGCTTCAGGCAATAAATACTGGAGAGAAAACACTTCAATGCTTGGACTGTGGGGAAAACCTCAATAAGCGCTCAGATCTTACTAATCATGGGAGAAGCCACACGGGAGAGAAACCCTCTGGGTGCCTTGAGAGCAGGAATTGTTTGAATTGGAAGTCAGCACTGATTACACATCAGCTAATCCACACAGGAGAGAGACCCCACAAGTGCTTAGACTGTGGGAAAAAATTCGTATGGAGGTCAGGCCTAATTAAACATCAGAAAATCCACACAGGAGAGAGACCCCACAAGTGCTTAGACTGTGGGAAAAAATTCGTATGGAGGACAGGCCTAATTAAACATCAGGTAATCCACACAGGAGAGAGACCTCATCAGTGTTTAGACTGTGGGAAAACTTTCATAGAGAGGTCAGACCTTGTTACACATCAAGTAGTCCACACCGGAGAGAGACCCCATAAGTGCTTAGACTGTGGGAAAAGTTTCACATGGAGATCAGCCCTGGTTACACATCAGAGATTACACACAGGAGAGAGACCCCATAAGTGCTTAGACTGTGGAAAAAGTTTCACACAAAGGCCAACCCTTCTTACACATCAGAGAATACACACAGGAGAGAGACCCCATAAGTGCTTGGACTGTGGAAAAAGTTTCACATGGAGATCAGCCCTGGTTACACATCAGAGATTACACACAGGAGAGAGACCCCATAAGTGCTTAGACTGTGGAAAAAGTTTCACACAAAGGCCAACCCTTCTTAAACATCAGGTAATCCACACAGGAGAGAGACCCTATAAGTGCTTGGACTGTGGGAAAAGTTTCACATGGCAATCAGCCCTGATTACACATCAGAGAATACACACGGGAGAGAGACCCCATAAGTGCTTAGACTGTGGGAAAAGTTTCATACAGAGGTCGAACCTACTTAATCATCAGGCAATTCACCCTGGAGAGAGACCTCATAAGTGCTTAGACTGTGGAAAAAGTTTCACAGAAAGGCCAACCCTTCTTAAACATCAGGCAATCCACACAGGAGAGAGCCCCCATAAGTGCTTGGACTGTGGGAAAAGTTTCACATGGCGATCAGCCCTGGTTACACATCAGAGAATACACACGGGAGAGAGACCCCATAAGTGCTTAGACTGTGGAAAAAGTTTCACAGAAAGGTCAACCCTTCTTAAACATCAGGTAATCCACACAGGAGAGAGACCCCATAAGTGCTTGGACTGTGGGAAAAGTTTCACATGGAGATCAACCCTGGTTACACATCAGAGATTACACACAGGAGAGAGACCCCATAAGTGCTTAGACTGTGGAAAAAGTTTCACAGAAAGGCCAACCCTTCTTAAACATCAGGTAGTCCACACAGGAGAGAGACCCCATAAGTGCTTGGACTGTGGGAAAAGTTTCACATGGCGATCAGCCCTGGTTACGCATCAGAGAATACACACGGGAGAGAGACCCCATAAGTGCTTAGACTGTGGGAAAAGTTTCATACAGAGGTCAAACCTCCTTAATCATCAGGCAATCCACCCTGGAGAGAGACCTCATAAGTGCTTAGACTGTGGAAAAAGTTTCACAGAAAGGCCAACCCTTCTTAAACATCAGGCAATCCACACAGGAGAGAGACCCCACAAGTGCTTAGACTGTGGGAAAAAATTTGTACGGAGGTCAGGCCTAACTAAACATCAGAAAATCCACACAGGAGAGAGACCCCATAAGTGTTTAGACTGTGGGAAAAGTTTCATACAGAGGTCAAAGCTACTTAATCATCAGGCAACCCACACAGGAGAGAGACCTCATAAGTGCTTAGACTGGGAAAAAATTTGTACAGAGGTCAGGCCTAATTAAACATCACAAAATCCACACAGGAGAAAGACCCCATAAGTGCTTGGAATGTGGGAAAAGTTTCATACAGAGGTCAGACCTTGTTAAACATCAAGCCATCCACACCGGAGAGAAACCCCATAAGTGCTTATGTTTATAATGTTATATATGCTTATAATGTTTTTCTATGTTTTCATATCTATTGATTTCTCTCACAACAAAGAATAGAAAGTGTACAGTGCTCACTTTATATTATTTTTGATTTCAAATATTTGTACTGTAAACATGCAAAACAAAAATAGCCTTTTTCAGTTCCCCTCATACAAGTGCTGTCGTGCAATCTCTTTATCAGGAAAATGTAACTTAGAAACATAGATGATTTTAATTATATAAGTGCACTGAAAAATAAAGCAATTAAATACTTTAGAGCCTAGAAGTCCACTCAGTGCTACTTCTTTTTCTGCCACTCGCTAAGACAAACAAGTTTGTTTACATTTACGGGAGCGACTGCTGCCTGCTTCTAATTTATGATGTCACCGGAAAGTGTGAGAAGGCGTTCCCATGGCCTGTTTGTAGCTGGCAGCGCAGGTATTTAAGTGCAAGATATGCTAAACATGCCTGTGTCCCTTCATGCTTCGGCCACCATTCCAGTGGAGGATGCTCATTTAAAAAAAATAATGCATTAATTCCATTTGTGACTGAACTCCTTGAAGGAGACTTGTATGTCCCCTGTCCTGTTTTACACACCTTCTGCCAAATATGTCATCATATCGAAGTCACGGAGAATGACCTAGCACATGGGGGGACACTTTCACTGCAGATTTGACAAAACGCAAAGAAAGTAACTATCTGAGATTTCGAAAGATAGCTACAGCACTCGGCCCAAGGTTTAAGAATCTGAAGTGTCTTTCAAAATCTGCGAGGGATGAGGTGCGGAGCATGCTTCCAGAAGTCTTAAAAGAGGAAGACAACTGATTGGGAAACTACAGAACCCGAACCACCAAAATAGAAAATCAGCTTTCTGCTGGTGGCATCTGACTCAGTTGAAGAAAATGAGCACATGTCGATCTGGTCTGCTTTGGATCGTTATTGATTAGAACCCGTCGTTAGCATGGAGGCATGTCCTCTGGAATGGTGGTTGAAGCAGGAAGGGACATAGGACCCTTTAGAGCATCTGGCATGTAAATATCTTGCAACGCTGGCTGCAATAGTGTCATGCGAATGCCTATTGTCACTTTCAGGTGACATTGTAAACAAGAAGCGGGCAGCATTATCTCCTGCAAATTGTAAGCAAACTTGTTTTTCTGAGTGATTGGCCGAACAAGAAGTAGGACTGAGTGGAGTTGTAGGCTCCAAAGTTTTACATTGTTTTATTTTTGAATGCAGTTATTTTTTGCACATAATTCTACATTTGTAAGTTCAACTTTCATGATAAAGAGATTGCATACAGTACTTGCAGTTGGTGAATTGAAAAATACTATTTCTTTTGTTTTTTACAGTGCAAGTATTTGTAATAAAAAATATAAAGTGATCACTGTACACTTTGTATTCTGTAAAAACAACAAGGAATCCTTGTGGCACCTTAGAGAGTAACACATTTCTTTGGGCATAAACTTTTGTGAGCTATAACCCATCATCAGATGCATGGAGTGTATTCTGTGTTGCAGTTGAAATCAATATATTTGAAAATGTATAAAACATCCAAAATATTTAAATAAATGGTATTCTATTATTGTTTAGGAGCACGATGAATCACGATTAATTTTTTTAATCGCTTGACAGCCCTAGAACATAGTAATTGTAGTAGTCTATGTTAATCTGTAACGAGATATAGATTAACAGTATAACCAAAGGGTTTCTGTCAACGACTCTTTTTGTTCATTCAGAAGTCAAAAGGAAATATTAACATTTAAATGAAACTTGGGTGTAATAATGTCATTGTGTATATATCTCTCTCTTTAAAGTTTGTGGTAAACTGTCTATGAACGGCTTTATAGATAATTACCTTATATTAATCCATGTAGTTTTATTACCTGTGATGTTTGGGAAATAGGAGGTTACTTCCAAAACCTATTGTTCACCCAAGGACTGCCTGCTGTCGAGAGGCTGCAAAAACGTCTACATAAACTCTTGGGACCTGATCCTTTTATCTCAGATCTTCTTAAGCTTTATTCAGGGGGAGTTCGAGTCGTAAGATTGAGATCTCCAGTCCTCTCTGGACCGCCCTGATATTGAACATTTGGACATTGGACTAGAACGTGATGAAATGATTCTGAAAAGGACTCTTTTCAATTATAACGCGCCATCTCTATGGTGAAACTGACGTATGGACTCTATTCGCATTTGTATGTCTAATGATCTTTTAGCCAATACTGCCTTTTCTTCTTTTAATACATCGTACTTTAGTTAACAAGAATTGGCTGTAAGCGGGGACTTGGGTAAGAACTGTAGTATTCATTAACTTGGTGGGTAACATGTCTGATCCGTTGGGATTGGTAGAATTCTTTATATGATGAAGATTTTCAGGAATCCCCATCAGAATCTCAGAGGACATTTTCCCACATCAGGTATCGTTAAAGACTTGCCTCTGTTGTCACTCTGTCAAATCAGTTATTTTGTTACAGCATCTCCCATACCATGAATGGTTTACAGAGCTGAATGATGTCTCATGCCTCTGCCAGGTAACTTTCAGTGAAATTAGCCTGTAATTAAAATCCAAAGTTATTACCCATTAAACTTGACAGCAATTCCCTCCCTTGTACTCCTGGGCAGCCTCCTCTGGGAACCACCGTGTGAGCTCTGTGAGCCCGGGACAGATGGCAAACTACACAAATCGAAGTTTGATGCTCTTCCCAGAAGTTTTGGAGCCTCCTGGTGTTCCCCACAAGCCCCGTTCTCTCCTGCTCCTTTTGCTGCCTGGAAACTCAGCCGATTGGTGATTTCTACCATGTTTGCCAGCTGCCTGTTCAGCCTGACGTTTCTGTGTTGCTCAGTTCCTGAGGGCAGCAGACGGCTGTATCGGATCCCTCCCAGCACTGGCTGACGTGCCGATACGCCAGAGTGACAGCTTCTGTGAACTACTCCAGACAGACGGGACATGGAGCTTCCTCCTGGAGACTTTCCAGGGGGTTCTCTGTGGCCATGGCTCCCTCTGGACCATTTAGTGAAAAATGTACCACTAGGGCTCTGGTCTTGCAATGAGGGGCATCCCCCTGTGAGGATGAGCTCTGGAATGGGTTACGGAATCTCCTTCCTTAGAGCTTTTTAAGGTCAGGCTTGACAAAGCCCTGGCTGGGATGACTTAGTTGGGGATTGGTCCTGCTTTGAGCAGGGGGTTGGACTAGAGGACCTCCTGAGGTCCCTTCCAACCCTGATCCTCTACGATTCTATGAGCCTGCAGGAGCAGGATTTGTGTGTCTAAGGCGGGATAGTCAGGCTTGGTAGAATTCTTTTTTTTTTTTAATATATATTTTTAAGCAATTTTATATTTATTGATTTAAACATTCACAGTTGCACAAAAATCTGGGTTTTTAGCATTTCATTCCAATTGTCCTCCATTTAAATGTTCACAGTGGTGGGAGATTTAGGGCAGGCTCAGACAATATTTGGGTCAGACAATAACTATGTAATGACAGTAGAGACAGATTCCAAAAGTTAAAGCTTCACAACCATTAAAATAGAGAATGTTAGCATCACATGTCCATTTATGCAAAGTAAATATTCTTAAATCAATGTCTAATAAGTTCTCAGGAAGCATTGTTCTTACTGTGCCTATTGGTAAATTTCAGTTATTAGCAGTGGGAGTAGTTTTTCCTGGTTTCTGTGTGTAGAGTGAATTCAACATTTACAGACATCAACCAATAAAGTCTAATCCTTCGAAGTCTAGTGATATGAAATTCACAGGAGAAAACCTAGGTTAAGCTGAGATCAATGTTTCAAAGGCCTGATTCTCATGTACACTAAGGCACCTCTGGCTCAGTGTAAAGAAGCTACGGTGCTCATGATTTTACCGGCACTCATGATTTTCTAATGAGGCTCATTGTATTTGTTGTGTTTGTTAAAGCCCCAGCTCCTAGAAGCATGTGATGAGGTGAGACTCTTGGCTTTCCTTTCCTAAACAAAGGATGTTTCTAGCTTTCTTGGTTGCAGAGAAAAACTTGAAAATATGATCTGAGTGCAGCCTAAAGATCTGAGAAACCAGAAGGCAAACAGAAAGAATTCAACATATATTATTATGTGTATGTTTCATAAAAGGCAATCACATCAATTTCGGGGTCCTGACTCATCATTTTCAAAAGTTTGGGGCTGACAGTCCTGTGCCGCTGACAACTCAGGCCTTAAATCTCTATCTGCTACCCCTGGAAAGCCCCCTAATTTACTGCCATGATTTATCTAAGACAGCAGAGTTAATGGAAAGGGAAATAGAGAGGCCAAGGTGTGGGAATGTGCATGGAGCCAGGCTGTGGGCCCAAGCAGCAAATGAGCACAGCCCCCCTGGATTGGGGGTGAACTAAAGAGATAAATTAGAACTTTCATGTTTTTATGTAGGTCCTTAGAGCCTTTGCTGGAGACAAGAGGCCTGACAACAGAAACTGATCACTGCCAAGGCAGTACTGCCAGCACCACGTAATCAAAAATCTTGAGGTTGGCTGAAGAAAAGATGAGGTTTTTTCTTCTAAAACATTATTTTCTGGATTTTTTGTTTTTTGTTTCTGAGCTTGAAGGATTCGCTCTGGTCACATTGTCAACCTTTTCTATTCAGCCATGAGAGCAAGAAACTGACCTTTGTTAAAGTGAGAGCTGAGATTGTCATGTAATCACAGGATTACTGGAGCTGGGGTGTTAAGAGAAACGTCAGCTAGTGAAGGAGTCAGTGTGAAATCAGGAACGTTTGGGACAACCCCAATGTGGTTTAGCTTCTGTAACTTCTGTAGCTCTTGCAGGCCCCTATCTGGCCCCCATCACGGCCCTACCTCAGCACCGCGCAAACTTCAATGTGTTGAGCCTCACCCTGCTGCAGATGGGGAAGGGCTTTTACCCCCAATTTAGAAAAGGGAAAGTCAGGCCCAGACTCTACTGCCCTGCGCTCATGTGACCGACCGACAGACCCACCCTTTAAATTCTCTGGGAATTTTGAAAGTCCCCTTCCTGTTTGGTTGGCGATGTGTGGAGTGCTGTCAGAGCATCTTTCCAGGTGACCATGGCTCCACGCACCAGGCGATCACCAGCATGGAGCAATGCCGAGGTGCTGAACTCATCAGCGTTTGGGGAGAGGAGGCTGTCCAGTCTGAGCTGCGCTGCAGCCATAGGAATTACAATATCTTCGGGCAGAGATCAAGGGCCATGATCGAAAGGAGCTATGGCCGGGACACACTGCAACGCAGGGTTAAAGTGAAGGAGCTGCAGAACACCTACCACAAGGCGCGGGAGGCCAATGGCCGCTCTGGTGCTGTCCCCACGACCTGCCGTTTCTACAAAGAGCTGGATGCGATACTTGGGGGCGACCCCACCTCCACTCTGAAGAGCACCATGGACACTTCAGAGGCCGTGCCAGCCCAGAGTGCAACGGGCCAGGAGGAGAAAAGCAGGAGTGAGGGTGCTGAGGAGAGGGGGACCCAGAGCCAGAGGAAGGCCCGGCATCCCTAGATGCATGCAGCCAGGAGCTGTTTTCAAGCCTGGAGGAAGGTAGCCAGTCGCAGCGGATGGTGCTTGGGGAAGAGCAAACAGCAGAGGAGGTGCCCGGTAAGTGGCTTTTATTTTGAGAAGGGAGTTGTTGGGTGCGGGCTTTTGGGGTGAGGAGGGTTGAGGGTGTTGATGTGCTCTCTCACATCGCGGTAATCGGCCTCAGTGATCTCATCGAAGGTCTCACGCAGAAGCTGGGCAATCTGCTTGTGCAGGTTCCTTGGCAGAGTTACTGTGCTCCTTGTCCCAGCAAGGGTAACATACCCGCGCCTCTGTGCCGTGACGGGCGGGGGGGACCATTGCTGCACACAGGCAAGCTGCATATGAGCCAGGGCGGAAGCCGTATTGTTGCAGAAGACCCTCCCTTGCTTCCCAGGTCACCCTCAGCAGCAAGATATCTTCCAGGACGAACCCAGCCTGTGGAAAATGTGGGGACAGTGTTGCGTATAGGGGCTCCCTGCAGCTATTGGCTCTCCCCAAGGCACAGGACCCCAGAGAACAGTACGGTCCTGGAACAATCAGTCCCCCCGCCCCTGTGGTTACTCATCATTTTGGGGCTCTTGTGGGTTATGCATGCTCGCCTTGGGACAGGCAGTTTGTGCTATGGTGTGAGCTGTGCTTGTGTTTAAGCCTGGCCGAATCATTACTCTGTCTGTGGAAAGTGTAGAAGATCTTTTATACACACAAAGCATGAAAAAATACCTCCCCCGACCCCACTCTCCTGCTGGTAACAGCCTATCAAAAGTGATCACTCTCCTTACAATGTGCATGACAATCAAGGTGGGCCATTTCCAGCACAAATCCAGGTTTTCTCACCGCCCCCCCCGTCCCCCCCCCCCACACAAACCCACTCTCCTGCTGGTAATAGCTTATCTAAAGTGACCACTCTCCTTACAATGTGTATGATAATCAAGGTGGGCCATTTCCAGCACAAATCCAGGGCCTAACAAGAACGTCTGGGGGGGGGGGGGGGGGGGAGGGGGGCGGTAGGAAAAAACAAGGGGAAATAGGTCACCTTGCATAATGACTTAGCCACTCCCAGTCTCTATTCAAGCCTAAGTTAATTGTATCCAATTTGCAAATGAATTCCAATTCAACCGTTTCTCGCTGGAGTCTGGATTTGAAGTTTTTTTGTTGTAATATTGCAACTTTCATGTCTGTAATTGCGTGACCAGAGAGATTGAAGTGTTCTCCGACTGGTATATGAATGTTATAATTCTTGACATCTGATTTGTGTCCATTTATTCTTTTACGTAGAGACTGCCCAGTTTGACCAATGTACATGGCAGAGGGGCATTGCTGGCACATGATGATCACATTGCATCCGATGAAGTGAGCTGTAGCTCACGAAAGCTTATGCTCAAATAAATTGGTTAGTCTCTAAGGTGCCACAAGTCCTCCTTTTCTTTTTGCGAATACAGACTAACACGGCTGTTACTCTGAAATATATCACATTGGTGGATGTGCAGGTGAACGAGCCTCTGATAGTGTGGCTGATGTGATTAGGCCCTGTGATGGTGTCCCCTGAATAGATATGTGGGCACAGTTGGCAACGGGCTTTGTTGCAAGGATAGGTTCCTGGGTTAGTGGTTCTGTTATGTGGTATGTGGTTGCTGGTGAGTATTTGCTTCAGGTTGGGGGGCTCTCTGTAGGCAAGGACTGGCCTGTCTCCCAAGATTTATGAGAGTGTTGGGTCATCCTTCAGGATAGGTTGTAGATCCTTAATAATGCGTTGGAGGGGTTTTAGTTGGGGGCTGAAGGTGACGGCTAGTGGCGTTCTGTTATTTTCTTTGTTAGGCCTCTCCTGTAGAAGGTGACTTCTGGGAACTCTTCTGGCTCTATCAATCTGTTTCTTCACTTCCGCAGGTGGGTACTGTAGTTGTAAGAATGCTTGATAGAGATCTTGTAGGTGTTTGTCTCTGTCTGAGGGATTGGAGCAAATGCGGTTGTATCGCAGAGCTTGGCTGTAGACGATGGATCGTGTGGTATGGTCAGGGTGAAAGCTGGAGGCATGTAGGTAGGAATAGCGGTCAGTAGGTTTCCGGTATAGGGTGGTGTTTATGTGACCATTGTTTATTAGCACTGTAGTGTCCAGGAAGTGGATCTCTTGTATGGACTGGACCAGGCTGAGGTTGATGGTGGGATAGAAATTGTTGAAATCATGGTGGAATTCCTCAAGGGCTTCTTTTCCATGGGTCCAGATGATGAAGATGTCACCAATATAGCGCAAGTAGAGTAGGGGCATTAGGGGATGAGAGCTGAGGAAGCGTTGTTCTAAGTCAGCCATAAAAATGTTGGCATACTGTGGGGCCATGCGGGTACCCATAGCAGTGCCGCTGATCATCAGATTGCAGCGTTACAGGTCTCCCATGACCTTCTCATAAACAAACTATGGAAATGCCACCTAGATGGAGCTAAAATAAGATGAGTGCAAGTGATTCACAGGCTGAAAGGGCTGAGTCAGGCTGAAAGGGCATAACCAGTGGGGTTCTGCAGGGATCAGTTCTGGATAAGTTTCTATTCAAAATCTGAATGAATGTTTGAGATAATGGCATAGAGAGTACAATTATAAAGTTTTGTGAATGATAACAAGCTGCAAGCATACAAAATGGGAAACGACTTCCTAGGAAGGAGTCCTGCGGAAAGGGATCGGAGGGTCATAGTGGACCAGAAGCTGAATCCCAGACTGTGGAAAGGGACCTATGCAAGAAAACAGACCGTCACTCTGGGCTATCGGCTCTCCTCTGAGCTGATGAGCTCTCAGCTGGAGTAAAAATTGGAGAGAGGCTAGAGAAGAGAAGAGAAAAAAAATTAAGGTTTAGCAAACATGACCTGTGCGGGAAGGAGCATCTGTTTACAAAAGCTGTTTCTTACCATCTACACACAGAAATAACTGCTCCAGGGAGCGAGGGGGAAGCGAGCACGTGTCTGCGTGGAGCAATTTCACCCACACAGCAGTGGAAGAAGCTGCTGCCCGTAGGCCTTTGCTACATCAGGTAGCAGTTTACTGCACGAGTAGCTTCTTACCCTCCACTACGTATCGGTAACCGCTCCCGGTAGCACGTTCCTACGGGGAGCACTTGAAAACACGACACCGGACAGAGAGAGGGGAGGCGCAGCGCGGTGGCTTGATCGCTAGGAGCCGGGAGCGGCTGGGGGGCGGCTCTGGGGGAGGATCGCGGGGCTCAGGCCCGGCCCAGGAAGTGACTCGCAGCCGCTGCGGGGACTCCGGCTCCCAGGCTCCCGGCGACATCCCCGAGCCCCGGCGGCTGGTGCTGGGAGCCCGGAGCCCGGGCTGCAGCCGGGAGAGGGGAACCTCCAGCCGGGCCCTGCCCGCTGCTCCCCGGGAGCCTTTCCCAGGGCAGAGCCCCCAGCCCGGCCAGGGCCCCTTCCCGGCCCGGCCCCTGCCCCGGGGGCCCCGCTCGGAGGGAAGGTAAGAGAGACCCGCCCCCCCGTCACCTCCGGGCTGCAGGGGGCGGGTTTGGCCCCGGGCTGCTCCCCGCGGAGCCGGCTGCGATTCCCTGCCCCGGCCCGGGAAAGCTGCCGCCAGCCCCCGGTGTGTGCGTGGCGGGGGCAGGATCACGGTACCCCCCGCTGCCCCCCACTTGCTGCTTTGTTTCCCTGCCCCTGGCCGGCCTGGTGCGGACGGGGGCTGCAGCTCAGGGAGATGTGAGGGGAGCAAATAGGGAGGGGCAGAACGGGGGCCTGGGCCAAACTGGATGCAGGGTGGGGGCCCCAGCTGGGGGCCGGGGAAGGAGCGGGGCCCAGGGGCACAATCAGGGTTGGGGGGGGGCAGCACAGGCTCTGGATCTAGGCTCGCGGGGCGCTGCCGCACCCCCTGGCTTGAAGGGGTTTCCATCCTATCCAGGCTTTACAGTTTGGTTCAATGGCTCTCAGCCCCCCTGTCATAAATATAAAGGGAAGGGAAACCGCCTTTCTGTGCACAGTGCGATAAAATCCCTCCTGGCCAGAGGCAACCTCCTGTTACCTGTGAAGGGTTAAGAAGCTCAGCTAACCTGGCTGGCACCTGACCCAAAGGACCAATAAGGGGACAAGAGACTTTCAAATCTGGAGGAGGGGAAAGCTTTTGTTTGTGCTCTTTGTTTATGTGGTTGTTCTCTCTTGGGACTGAGAGGGGCCAGACAGAAATCCATCTTCTCCAACCCATCCTAATCCAAGTCTCCAATTTTGCAGCCAGTATAGGTAAGCCAGGCAAGGCGGATTCGTTTATCTTTTGTTTTATGTGAATTTTCCCTGTGTTAAGAGGGGGGTTTATTCCTGTTTTCTGTAACTTTAAGGTTTTGCCCAGAGGGGGATCCTCTGTGTTTTGAATCTGAATGCCCTGTAAAGTATTCTCCATCTTGATTTTACAGAGCTGATTTTTACCTCTCTCTCTCTCTTTTTTTTTAATAACATCCTTCTTTTAAGAACCTGACTGATTTTTCCATTCTTCCAAGATCCAGGGGTTTGGGTCTTTGATGATTTTGTAACCAATCGGTTAGGATATTATTCACACCCCCTTTCCTGGGGAGGCTTGAGTAGGGTTTGGGGGGGCTATTTTGGGGGGAAGACGTCTCCAAGTGGTCTCTTTCCCTGTTCTTTGTTTAAAACATTTGGTGGTGCCAGCATACTGTTCAAGCACAAGGCAAAGTTTGTACCTTGGGGAAGTTTTTAACCTAAGCTGGTAAGAATAAGCTTAGGAGGTCTTTCATGTGGGACCCCACTTCTGTACCCTAGAGTTCAGAGTGGGGAAGGAACCTTGACACCCCACTGTACAGATTGTTTCAGCCCCCCTGCCTGGGACTAGGAGCTGGGAAGAAGAACAAGGTACAGCTGGTGGGGGATGAACCTAGGGCTGGGGGAGGCAAGTCCCCCTCCCACTGTAGGGGCAGGACCCCAGACCCTGAGCACCCCCAACATCTCCCCCGACCTGCTGAGCGTGTGGCCCCAGCCTTCCCGGTCCTGGGGCCCAGGGAGGGCACATGGCCCCAGCCTGAACCCCCGGTGGCAGCCTAAGGAGAAGCCTGACATGCTCCTCACAGGGGCGGTGCACCCCACCTCCGCAGTCAGCTGTGACTCTCAGCCAGCTTGGAAAACAGAAGGGTTTATTGGTCGCTGAGAAAACAGTGTAGAACAGAGCTTGTTAGCACAGAAACCAGGAGCATTCAGCAAAGTCCATCTTGGGGGGAATCCAGAGTCCCGAGCCCTGGGCTCTCCCCACTGAGCCCCAAATCAGGAGACTGACCCGCTTCCAGCCCTGCATCCTCAGAGACCTCAGGATACAGAATTTTGGCCATTCTCTGTGACCATGCAGCCACTCTGCAGTGATACCTGCCCTCTTGAGGTCTCCGCAGTAAACACTCACCTGTATCCCACCAGCTTGATACTTGAGTAACACATGGGGAAACTGAGGCACACACACACTATTCAGAGAAAAAATTCAGAACATTCCACCTTCATCACACCCCTCTGAGACCAGCCCCAGGGGCACTTTCTCAGTGACTGGAACCACTCTGACCACACCAGCCCCTGAGCATGAACCTCCAGGTGATGGAAAGACCTGGGGAAAGGGTTGGAGCTGGGCAGGGAAATGACTCTGCACAAAGAGCTGATTTCAGGGACTGGCTGGTGAGTTTGGCCTACAAGGGGAGTGGCTCCCTGTGTCTGTGAGTCCCAGAGCTCCTGCCCTCAGTGACACAGCCAGCTTCAAACCCCTGTTACCAGTGTCAGTGGCTGAGCTGCCTAATGAGAGCAGAGGCCCATGGCAATGGGGCAGTCACCCGTTCTCCCAGGTTGAGGGAAGAAGATAAAAAAGGAGAGCGGAGAGACTTGAAGGGCAGCAGCAGCAAGAAGTGGGGAGGGAGGTTCCCAGCTCCCAGCCCTGCCCAGATCCATTCCCTGCCCCCCCGCGGCAGTCCGCTCTCCTGGGAACAAGGGCAGGAGCTGAGAGAGGAAAAGCCAGTTGCTCGCTCTGCTGAGCACCGCACTACGGAGGGAGACGGGGGAGAGCTAGAGGGGGTCACAATACACTGTAGGGCGGTACCCTGAAGTGACTCCTTTGATCTGCTCTTTTTCCAGCATTTGGCTTGGAGATGCTGCTCTGGGGAGGTTTAGAAGGGACGTGGTGGGTTAGTTCTAAGCGGGGGGGGGGCGGGGGACGGGGCGGGGGAGGGTGCTGGCCGGGGAGGTAATGAACTAACTGGGTTTGTTGCCACCATGGCAGAGTCATAGAATCAGAGCGTCTGTCTGCAGGGAGAGAGCCTGGGGGGGACTTGGGGAGTGACATGGACTCCAGCCCCTTATGAAACCTGCCCAATCTCCCTGCTCCTCCGACAGGCTGAGGAATCGCATCCACGTTTCGCTCCAGATTGTCCCGTCTTGCAGGGGACAGGGCAGGGAAATGGCTGTGATGGAGCCAGCTGAGGTAGGGGATTTTCAGGGAGCTTTTGGTGGTGGGGGAGGGGTAGTGTAGAGGGGTTAATCACCCGGGGTGGGACGGGGTGCGATAAACCTGCTGGAACGTGATCAACCTGGGCCTGATTTTCTGAACAGGCCCATTGGCGGGTGGGGGGGGGAAACAATCCCCCATTTCTGAACCAGAAAACACGCCCCCGGGCCAGGGCTGGGAAAACGGACCAGACTCCCAGTGCTGGAGCCTGACCCACTGGCCAGAGGCTGCTGTGAAATACGAAGGGAAGCTGTCAAGGTTCCTGTCCCTGTCCCCGGCTCAGACCTCTGCTTCCCGTATCAGCCTATGGCTGGCAGGCGTGTGGGAAATGAGAAGACCCTGCCCTGCTCCATGTGCTGGGGAGGACAAGGAGCTCTCACCTTCTCCCACCCCTTGAAGCCTCCCAGCTACTCTGAGCAGGGTGCGGGGAGGATTCTGCTTCTCTCTCCGTCCTACCCCATGACTAGTGGGATTGTGCCTGGGGCAGTTGGTGCTGAGTGGGGGATTCTTGTTGTTTCAGATGCCGGTGACCTTCGAGGAGGTGGCTGTGTATTTCACCCAGGGACAGGGGGCTTTGCTGGACCCTGCTCAGAGAGCCCTCTACAGGGATGTCATGCAGGAGAACTACGAGACAGTGACCTCGCTGGGTAAGGGATTCCTGGCCCCTTGGTTATTGGAAACTGGGGAGGTCTGCGTGTCTGACACCGGTCAGGTTCTTCCCTCCTCATGCTCCAATGAGAAGAGGGTGTCAAAACATAAGGCACATACTAAATCATCCCCACCCAACCCCCCTAGCATGCAAGGTGGACATGCATTGTCCTGTCTGTGTTGTTTCTCGGTCGCACACAGAATCCCTCTTCTCTCTCCTCCTTGGGAACAGCTCCAGTCATGTGGAGGGCTCTGGGCTTCGCAGGTTTAGAAATAGGCAGGGGTTGAACACGAGAGCTGGGTGTGCATCACAATTGCCCTCACCTCCCCAGACATCTGCCTCCCACAAGGGGGTTAAGTGACCACGTTCCCGTCCTCTTAGATTCCACTTTCCCCAGCACAGCACTGGGACAGGTGCCACCCACGGAATGTCCTTTCTGACAGATGCTCTCTCAATCCTCCACAAACCCTGATCTGGTCTGATTTCACTCCCTGCACAGGATTTCCCCTTCCCAAACCTGGCCTGATCACCCGGCTGGAACAAGGGGAAGAGCCGTGGGTGCCCGATCTCCAGGCCTGTGAGGAAAGAGAGATCCCGAGAGGTGCCCACACAGGTGAGCGCTGACATACAAATCATGTGGTGAATGAAAGAAAAAGTTGAGAATCCCAAAAATGACATATTAGTAAGTGACCTCAGTTCCTTCCTCATCTCACCCAGAGCAGGGCTGCAGGCAGCAGATATCACTGACATCGCTTCCCACGTGTCCTGTTCGCTGCAGGAGTTTCCTTCCCAAGTGGGAAGTGGAGGGAGAATCCAATTGCTCCATCTCTGCAGCTTCAGTATGTTAGGTTTTCCCTCAGTTCTATTCCTCTTAATTTCTCCTCAGCAGAATGACTCCTGTCTGCATTGTCTCTCTCCCAGCAGGTGATGAGAGAGTGAGTGAGAAGAAGGAGGGGAATCAACATCAGGAAATTCCTGGGCACGGGGAACCACAGGGGATTTCTGTGGGAAGAGCTGAAGGGAATTTTTCCCAGTGCTTGGCACAGGGAGAAGCCTGGGGAAATTGGCAGAGGTCAAAGAGGCTGCTGGGAAACCACTCAAGGGAGCAACTGGATGGATCTATTATATGTGGGGAAGGACACAGGGATCCCACAGCCCGGCAGACAACCCCCAAGGCCGACAAACGCTATGAATGCCTCGGTTATGGGAAAGGATTCATTCTGAGACCGGTGCTTCTTACCCTTCAGGCAATAAATACTGGGGAGAAAACACTTCAATGCTTGGACTGTGGGGAAAACCTCAATAAGCGCTCAGATCTTACTAACCATGGGAGAAGCCACATGGGAGAGAAACCCTCTGGGTGCCTTGAGAGCAGGAATTGTTTGAATTGGAAGTCAGCACTGATTACACATCAGCTAATCCACACAGGAGAGAGACCCCACAAGTGCTTAGACTGTGGGAAAAAATTCGTATGGAGGTCAGGCCTAATTAAACATCAGAAAATCCACACAGGAGAGAGACCTCATCAGTGTTTAGACTGTGGGAAAACTTTCATAGAGAGGTCAAACCTTGTTGCACATCAAGTAGTCCACACCAGAGAGAGACCCCATAAGTGCTTAGACTGTGGGAAAAGTTTCACACGGAGATCAGCCCTGGTTACACATCAGAGATTACACACAGGAGAGAGACCCCATAAGTGCTTAGACTGTGGAAAAAGTTTCACACAAAGGCCAACTCTTCTTAAACATCAGAGAATACACACAGGAGAGAGACCCCATAAGTGCTTGGACTGTGGGAAAAGTTTCACATGGAGATCAGCCCTGGTAACACATCAGGGATTACACACAGGAGAGAGACCCCATAAGTGCTTAGACTGTGGAAAAAGTTTCACACAAAGGCCAACCCTTCTTAAACATCAGAGAACACACACAGGAGAGAGACCCCATAAGTGCTTGGACTGTGGGAAAAGTTTCACATGGAGATCAGCCCTGGTGACACATCAGAGAATACACACGGGAGAGAGACCCCATAAGTGCTTAGACTGTGGAAAAAAATTTGTACAGAGGTCAGGCCTAATTAAACATCACAAAATCCACACAGGAGAGAGACCCCATAAGTGCTTGGAATGTGGGAAAAGTTTCATACATAGGTCCCAACTTGTTAAACATCAAGCCATCCACACCAGAGAGAAACTCCATAAGTGCTTATGTTTATAATGTTATATATGCTTATAATGTTTTTCTGTGTTTTCATATCTATTGATTTCTCTCACAACAAAGAATAGAAAGCGTACAGTGCTCACTTTATATTATTTTTTATTTCAAATATTTGTACTGTAAACATGCAAAACAAAAATAGCCTTTTTCAGTTCCCCTCATACAAGTGCTGTCGTGCAATCTCTTTATCAGGAAAGTGTAACTTAGAAACACAGATGATTTTAATTATATAAGTGCACTGAAAAATAAAGCAATTAAAAACTTTAGAGCCTAGAAGTCCACTCAGTGCTACTTCTTTTTCTGCCACTCGCTAAGACAAACAAGTTTGTTTACATTTACGGGAGCGAATGCTGCCTGCTTCTAATTTATGATGTCACCGGAAAGTGTGAGAAGGCGTTCCCATGGCCTGTTTGTAGCTGGCAGCGCAGGTATTTAAGTGCAAGATATGCTAAACATGCCTATGTCCCTTCATGCTTCGGCCACCATTCCAGTGGAGGATGCTCATTTAAAAAAAATAATGCATTAATTCCATTTGTGACTGAACTCCTTGAAGGAGACTTGTATGTCCCCTGTCCTGTTTTACACACCTTCTGCCAAATATGTCATCATATCGAAGTCACGGAGAATGACCTAGCACATGGGGGGACACTTTCACTGCAGATTTGACAAAACGCAAAGAAAGTAACTATCTGAGATTTCGAAAGATAGCTACAGCACTTGGCCCAAGGTTTAAGAATCTGAAGTGTCTTCCAAAATCTGAGAGGGATGAGGTGTCGATCTGGTCTGCTTTGGATCGTTATCGATTAGAACCCGTCGTTAGCATGGAGGCATGTCCTCTGGAATGGTGGTTGAAGCAGGAAGGGACCTATGACCCTTTAGAGCATCTGGCATGTAAATATCTTGCAACGCCGGCTGCAATAGTGTCACGCGAATGCCTATTTTCACTTTCAGGTGACATTGTAAACAAGAAGCGGGCAGCATTATCTCCTGCAAATTGTAACCAAACTTGTTTTTCTGAATGATTGGCCGAAGAAGAAGTAGGACTGAGTGGAGTTGTAGGCTCCAAAGTTTTACATTGTTTTATTTTTGAATGCAGTTATTTTTTGTACATAATTCTACATTTGTAAGTTCAACTTTCATGATAAAGAGATTGCATACAGTACTTGCAGTTGGTGAATTGAAAAATACTATTTTGTTTGTTTTTTACAGTGCAAGTATTTGTAATAAAAAATATAAAATGATCACTGTACACTTTGTATTCTGTAAAAACAACAAGGAATCCTTGTGGCACCTTAGAGACTAACACATTTCTTTGGGCATAAACTTTTGTGAGCTATAACCCATCATCAGATGCATGGAGTGTATTCTGTGTTGCAGTTGAAATCAATATATTTGAAAATGTATAAAACATCCAAAATATTTAAATAAATGGTATTTTATTATTGTTTAGGAGCACGATGAATCACGATTAATTTTTTTAATCGCTTGACAGCCCTAGAACATAGTAATTGTAGTAGTCTATGTTAATCTGTAACGAGATATAGATAAACAGTATAACCAAAGGGTTTCTGTCGACAACTGTATTTTGTTCATTCAGAAGTCAAAAGGAAATATTAACATTTAAATGAAACTTGGGTGTAATAATGTCATTGTGTATATATCTCTCTCTTTAAAGTTTGTGGTAAACTGTCTATGAACGGCTTTATAGATAATTACCTTATATTAATCCATGTAGTTTTATTACCTGTGATGTTTGGGAAATAGGAGGTTACTTCCAAAACCTATTGTTCACCCAAGGACTGCCTGCTGTCGAGAGGCTGCAAAAACGTCTACATAAACTCTTGGGACCTGATCCTTTTATCTCAGATCTTCTTAAGCTTTCTTCAGGGGGAGTTTGAGTTGTAAGACTGAGATCTCCAGTCCTCTCTGGACCGTCCTGATATTGAACATTTGGACATTGGACTAGAACGTGATGAAATGATTCTGAAAAGGACTCTTTTCAATTATAACGCGCCATCTCTATGGTGAAACTGACGTATGGACTCTATTCGCATTTGTATGTCTAATGATCTTTTAGCCAATACTGCCTTTTCTTCTTTTAATAAATCGTACTTTAGTTAACAAGAATTGGCTGTAAGTGTGGACTTGGGTAAGAACTGTAGTATTCATTAACTTGGTGGGTAACATGTCTGATCCTTTGGGTTTGGTAGAATTCTTTATATGATGAAGATTTTCAGGAATCCCCATCAGAATCTCAAAGGACATTTTCCCACATCAGGTATCGTTAAAGACCTGCCTCTGTTGCCACTCTGTCAAATCAGTTATTTTGTTACAGCATCTCCCATACCATGAAGGGTTTACAGAGCTGAATGATGCATCATGCCTGTGCCAGGTAACTTTCAGTGAAATTAGCCTGTAATTAAAATCCAAAGTTATTACCCATTAAACTTGACAGCAATTCCCTCCCTTGTACTCCTGGGCAGCCTCCTCTGGGAACCACCGTGTGAGCTCTGTGAGCCCGGGACAGATGGCAAACTACACAGATCGAAGTTTGATGCTCTTCCCAGAAGTTTTGGAGCCTCCTGGTGTTCCCCACACACCCCGTCCCCTCCTCCTCCTTTTGCTGCCTGTAAACTCAGCCGAATAGTGATTTCTGCCATGTTTGCCAGCTGCCTGTTCAGCCTGACGTTTCTGTGTTGCTCAGTTCCTGAGGGCAGCAGACGGCTGTATCGGATCCCTCCCAGCACTGGCTGACGTGCCGATACGCCAGAGTGACAGCTTCTGTGAACTACTCCAGACAGACGGGACATGGAGCTTCCTCCTGGAGACTTTCCAGGGGGTTCTCTGTGGCCATGGCTCCCTCTGGACCATTTAGTGAAAAATGTACCACTAGGGCTCTGGTCTTGCAATGAGAGGCATCCCCCTGTGAGGATGAGCTCTGGAAGGGGTTACCTAGGGAGGTGGCGGAATCTCCTTCCTTAGAGCTTTTTAAGGTCAGGCTTGACAAAGCCCTGGCTGGGATGACTTAGTTGGGGATTGGTCCTGCTTTGAGCAGGGGGTTGGACTAGATGAGCTCCTGAGGTCCCTTCCAACCCTGATCCTCTACGATTCTATGAGCCTGCAGGAGCAGGATTTGTGTGTCTAAGGCGGGGTAGTCAGGCTTGGTAGAATTCTTTTTTTTTTTTAATATATATTTTTAAGCAATTTTATATTTATTGATTTAAACATTCACAGTTGCACAAAAATCTGGGTTTTTAGCATTTCATTCCAATTGTCCTCCATTTAAATGTTCACAGTGGTGGGAGATTTAGGGCGGGCTCAGACAATATTTGGGTCAGACAATAACTATGTAATGACAGTAGAGACAGATTCCAAAAGTTAAAGCTTCACAACCATTAAAATAGAAAATGTCAACATCACATGTCCATTTATGCAAAGTAAATATTCTTAAATCAATGTCTAATAAGTTCTCAGGAAGCATTGTTCTTACTGTGCCTATTGGTAAATTTCAGTTATTAGCAGTGGGAGTAGTTTTTCCTGGTTTCTGTGTGTAGAGTGAAATCAACATTTACAGACATCAACCAATAAAGTCTAATCCTTCGAAGTCTAGTGATATGAAATCCACAGGAGAAAACCTAGGTTAAGCTGAGATCAATGTTTCAAAGGCCTGATTCTCATGTACACTAAGGCACCTCTGGCTCAGTGTAAAGAAGCTACGGTGTTACCGGCACTCATGATTTTCTAATGAGGCTCATTGTATTTGTTGTGTTTGTTAAAGTCCCAGCTCCTGGAAGCATGTGATGAGGTGAGACTCTTGGCTTTCCTTTCCTAAACAAAGGAAGTTTCTAGCTTTCTTGATTGCAGAGAAAAACTTGAAAATATGATCTGAGTGCAGCCTAAAGGTCTGAGAAACCAGAAGGCAAATAGAAAGAATTCAACGTATATTATTATGTGTATGTTTCATAAAAGGCAATCACATCAATTGTTAAGTTAACAAAAGTTAACTGATTGTTAACTGAGAAGCCCAGGCCAAAAAGTTTGCCTGCCCCTGTCCTAAGGGAAACCTGTTTTCCACCTGCCCTCTGCGGCGGGTGGGGGCTGGTGCTGGAGGAATGGAAAGTTGCCAAGCAGAAGACAGACACCAAGGTGTGATGCTGGAGGAGGGCTTGCACCTTGTTCTCTGTGTATCGCCAGCAGTTATACGTTATTGCACGGCTCCTTCTAAGCCAGCACACTGATTGTTAACTGAGAAGCATTACAGAGAACACATAATTAAAAAAACCCATCAGGTTAAACGCAGATTCCTGGGTGTGCTTAAGTACCTAAGATTGTCTTACGGAAAGGAGTTTGGCGCTGTTGTGTTCACAGCAGACAGATAGAGAAGTTATGTCTTAGAATTCAGAACACACAAGAAATCAAATAGAGAGAGAGAAAACCAGGCTGCTCCCTAAACCACAGCCACACAACTCACCCCACCTTGCTCTAAGCTGGCTGTCTGGAAAACACGGTCAGCGTCTGCTCAGTGAAGTGCTGCAGAGCCCCTGTTGCAAGCAGGACCAAAGAACCTCTCCTCACCTATGCTCTTGAAGCAAGAGCTTGCAATTCCAAGGGCCTCAGAACAGCGCAGGTGCCTGCCCACACCTTACAAAGTGACCAGAAGAGGAGCTGGTGCTGCTTACCTCGTAACCCAGTGATTAGTGCACTCCGCTGTGATGTAGGAGTGCTTGGTTCAATTCCCCCGTCTTCTGAAGATGGGAAAGCATGTGAGCAGGGATTTGCCAGGTGCATGTTTTAGGCAACAGAACAATTCTCATTCTCGCTCCCCCGAATTCGATGACTCTTCAAGTATTTATTCTCAATGGAACAGCTTCAACAGGAGAGAGTGAGGGAGCCCCAACTGAGACTAGCCCGTGGGTAGGACATGCTCTTGAGAGATGTGGGAGGCCCATGTCCAAATCTTTTCTCCTCCCCAGGCAGAGGGGGTATTGAATGCAGGTCTCTGACATCCTGGGTGACTGCTTTAATCACTGGGCTGAAAACTATAATATGGGCATCTTCCCCACCAGGTCCCCCTTGATTTTAATGGCACCTCTTCCAGGAGAGGTTCTCAGAGCATGCATACCAGATCTGTCCTCACAGGGGTTACAGGCAGGGGAGTTGTGCATAATTCCCCTGGTGTGTGGATCATGCTGGAGCTTACATGAGAGACAGGCATCCAGATGAGGCATGATGACAACCTAAAACTGGAATTTAGAGGCCTAAATCTGGGGTTTAGGTGCTCAACTACCTGTGTAGACCTGGACCATATTTTCTACTGATAACGTGAACATAAATTCAGAAGCAAAACTTTGTTAACATAAAGTAAAACTGCGTCTTCGGTGACCCCCGCCATTTGTTAACCTTTTGTCACAAACAGTACCCCGAGCCCAGCGCCACCCAAGTCCGGCATCCCAGGCAGTCACCTGGATCGCCTGCCCCTACATTTGAACCCGTGAGAAACTCTTCTGCCAGGAAATAGTCGGTAGCAATGATGCAACAAAGCAGGAGCTAGAAGCCTTGTGTTTAAATAAACCTCTCCTTTTTGTTCTTTATATTTCTGTTGGGGACACTGGGGCATGGCCACTAGGTAACTCGAGGGGATGGAAGACCACGAGTGTCGATGAAGCCCCCTCGCACTAGGCCCAGGTGTCCTTGGCCCCCCTCCCGCCTGGAGGCACTCACAGCAGCTCTGCGTATTAGGCCCAAGTGTCCTTGGCCCCCCCAGCCTGGAGGCACACACAGCAGTTATGCTGAGAATCTGCAACAATATGCTGCAGAGTCAGACTGCCTGAAACTAAGCAAGGCCACACAGGGCAGATATGGAAGAACAATGCTGATTAAAGCAGCTTTATGTATAGTTTAACAAATGATACAGAGAACCAGGGAACTAGCTGGGAACTGGATTGGCTGGCTACATGGATACTTGGGGCAGCTTGCTATTGGATAAGTATGCTGGGAAAAAGGATATATAAAAGCCTGTGTAACTTCCTGCTCTGTGTGCAGGATTTGAGATTCAAATCTTCCTGTACCTATTTGAAGCTTCAAATAAACTTTTCTGCTTCTCCACCCCGTTGTGATTATTGGGTGTAGCACACTGGGTAACGAACCAATCTCAGCTGTTGTTTAGCCTCTCGGCATTGGGTGCCGGCAACATTTCCATGCACTTCACAACCCTTATCACTAATGAAAAACCACACCCCCACACCAGAGAGGCATCAGACACTTCCACAGCCCCCTAGGGGTGCGTGGAGAAGCAGTGTTTGAGAGGGGGTGTGAGCAGCAATGCCAGCTGCACCATGCATCCAGATCAGGTTCCGCAGGTGGGTGCCGGGGGAGTGGGGGGAAGGTTACAGGGATTGGCATGAAGGGGGCTCGGTGCGGGGAGCCCACGGGGGCCAACAGCGCCAAAATACAAGTTCACCCAGGGCATCATTTTCCCTAGGGCTGGCCCTGGACATACATGGTGACACAAAGCACAAGGCCCAGTGTGCAGGCTGGATAGTAACATACTGCTGTAAGGTCCAGGCTAGCATCATAGTGACCTACACGGCTCTCCTCACTGGTGTTGGGTTCACACAACCAATTTAAGGGAAAAAAATCCCACATCTGCCTTCAAAATTCAAACAGCCCAGGTGGAAATTAAAGTTCTTCGCCCCGCCCCCCCATCCCTGGGGTGGCAGGGAGGAAGCAGTAGGAGCTTCCAGGGGCCATAGAGATGAGGTCTCCGGCATTGGGTAGACAGGGGTCCTCCAGGGGCACAGAGATGAGCTAGAAGGCTGGGTAGATGGGAATGGTTCAGGTCATAGGCGCTAGGAGGACTGGGGCTAGAGAAGCCCATTTTTGCATTCCCATGGGGCTGTTCCCCCTCATGCCTCAGTGGCACTGGCTGACCCAGGATCCTCAGAGTCCCCTTGGATCACAGAGGACAGTGGCACAGAGTCTGCACAGTCCCGGGGGCAGTGAAATTGACCTCTCTGCCTCCCTCACTCAATGCTCTCTATGGTTTGATAGTCCAGAGACTGCACAGAGTTGAGACCTGATGCCACTTCCAGGGTCATAGAGAAAGCATGACAGAAAGTCCACAGGAGGAGGTCATAGAGCCTATGGTCTAAGGCTAGAGAGGCTGATCTCAGGGCCCCCAGGGGAGGGGGTGGAAGACAGAAAGAGGCGGGGAGCAGGCAGGGGCGCAGGGGAAGGGGTGGAAGACAGAAAGAGGTGGGGAGCAGGCAGGGGCGCAGGGGAAGGGGTGGAAGACAGAAAGAGGTGGGGAGCAGGCAGGGGCGCAGGGGAAGGGGTGGAATGGGAGTGGGGAGGGGGCAGAGCAGGGGCAGGAAGAAGGGGGGTGGAGACTTAGGGGAAGGGGTGGAGTGGGGGCACGGCTGGGGCTGAGGGGGAGTTGTCCCAGGCCCCACACCCCCCTAGGGATGGCCTTGCCCCTCTTCCCCCGTGTCTCAGGGACACAGTCTGAGCAGGGAATTACCCCCACCACCCAGAGACAGGGTCAGATTCTCGCCCCAGGGACGGAGCCCGGCAGGAAAGTGAAGATCGGGGCCTCGTCACCAGCATCAATAAATGTCACCTGCCCCTGGTCACAGTCCAGACAAACTCGGATCCTGCTGGGGACCCAACTCAGGGGTAGAGTGGTCACAGGGGAGGTGAGAGCCCAGAACTGATCCAGCGCATACCCCACAGCCCAGATCCCCTCTTTGGGGCATATCTCTCCCTTCCTCCTCACAGACTCTCTGGCCACCCCCACAACCCAGGATCCCTCATCCCCCACCTCCACCTTCCAGCAATGTCTCCCCGAGATGAATCCCTCACAGCCCAGCATGGAGGGCTCAGTGTGAAATCTCTCAGGGTTGTCGGGCAGATGCTGCTGTATTTCTTCCCACTTCCCACTTTTCAAATCCTCAGACAGGACAAGGTTGGGATGAGCCGTGTCTGGATCCAGAGTCACATTCGCTGTGGGGGAGAGAGAATCAGAGCGTTTGTGGCAGAGCTCAGCCCTGGGGGAGGCTGGGACCATTTTTCACTCTCCTCAGCAGCCCTGTTCTGGCTGGGACGGGCCTGGATCCCAGGGAGCTGCCTCTGTGCTGGGCACCTGAGACTGAGCAGAGATGTCACTGCAGTTCCTCTCTCTGTTTCTTATTTGCCTGAAGAAGCTTCAGCTCCCAGCTTCCCCTGCTGGGCCTTCTCCATTCCCAGCAGCAGAGAAACTGGGGTAAAGGAGGGGGATGTGTCAGCCCTCAGGGCAGAGAGCTCTCAATTTAGTATTAAAAGTTCTGTGAATGTCCATGAGAACCCCACGGTCAGAGTTAAGGGTGTTTGGATGCTGCTCAGGGAGAGTGTTTCTGTTCATCAGCATAGGCATGAACTCAGCACTAAGGTTGGTGTCAGGATCTTTTGTGTGACTTCAGCTTGGGATCTCCTCTGTATTTCATGGTTTCATTGTAGTGCTGGGTGTGTCATGACTGGTGTTGGTTTGGTTGGTAACTTTAGGTACAATGTGTTTTCATGGGAATTTTCTTATAATTTAAAGACAGTTTCCACCTGCAACCTCACCCTATCTTTGTGCTCCTAGGGTTTCCCCTCTTTTTGTCTCCAGTGCAAATGGCAGAGTGTCTGGAGGGGGAAAGGCGAAAAGAGACGAGATTTCTTGCTTTCATGTTTGTAACAATATCCCCACTCTTAACTGACCTAACTTGGTTTGAATTTTGACAGAGAAACAGAGAGGGACAGGGACACACTCAGATCTTTAATATAAATATAAACAAATCAGAAACCTTCTTTTGCCTCTCTCATTGAGGCATCTCACAGCAATGAAATCAACAGCCATTAGGTCTCACAACCACCCTAGGAGATACAATCTGTCAGAGAGATTTCCTTTCATCAGCCCCTCCCAACCTCCAGACCCCAGCTGGTTTGTCTCATTCGCCTATTGCCTTTTGTCAGACCCTAGACCCAGATCCTGCAAAGACTTTAGCAGACTTTGGTCCCTTTGACATTAATGGGATGTTACGAGTTTGCAGGCTCAGGGCTCGTAGTTGTAGGTCCCTTGGGTTTATTCACTCAGCATCTCTACAGAGCTCAGCACAACGGGGCCCTCGTCCTCCATAGAATAATAAAATTGTTTAATAAGTGTCGAGATTGGAGCTGGGAGAGTGTTGTCTCCATGGGCCAAATTCACCCTAATTGGCAGAGAAATAGAGGGGGCAGTTTGCGACTCCCCCAGTCAGTGGCTCCAGAGGCCCGTGCAGACCTTGGCACAGGCTAGGCAAGTCCTGAGATGCAGCCAGAGTGCACCCCTGTGTCTGTGACCCCCACGGGCTTTGCAAATTGGGAGAGAAAATCAGGGACTCAAAATTAGGCCATTTTGCTAAATTTGGGCCTCAGTGTTGTGACCTTTGTTAACTCATGAATGAATGTGAGACGTCCTGACACCTGGGCACCTGTTACACCAGCTCAATTGCTTTCCACCTGTCATTCAATAGATATGACCCCCGTGGCCAGAGCCCATCCCCTCCCACAGTCTCAGGGGCTCATCTCACTTTCCCCACCTAGATCCCTTCTCAGCACCTTTGCATTTCCTCAGAATCTCCATTAGGGCAACAGTTTTCTGGGAGAAATTGTTGAGTCTCGCTTCTGGTTCAGGAGAAATCTCCACTGGCTGCTGGAACTTCCCCTTCTCACACCTGGAGAGAAAACTTCACATTTGTACATTTCATTTAGTGACACGTTATCATTTGTTGTTAGTGAAAGCTGCTGCTCTAATGGGCCTGGAGTCAGAGCAGGTGGAGCACAGGCTGTGGTCGTGAAATCTTCCCCCAAAGGTCTCATTAATATTCTTCACCTCTGTCCTGGAGAGACCAGCTCTGGGGATAAAAGGAGGCACTTGAGTCTCCGTGGCCAATTCACTCCTTGGCCTCCATGCTCTGAGGGACAGGAGGTTCCCAGGTGAAGTGTTGTAGAAATCTGTCCTCTAGGAACTAGACTGAGACACTAGCTCCCCACTCCCCAGCTCATTCCACACAGGGCTTCAAACAGTCCTCACTTGGGAAAGACTCTTGATCGCTGCTGCCCTGGGCTGAATGGTGTCCAGTACCCCAGCAATGATAGGCCCATATTCCATCCTCACAATCTTGAGGCAGCCGCTCCCGCAGCGATGTGACATCTCTAGGAAATACTGGGTCAGTTTTTCCCACTGAATGGAGAATTCCAGAGTCTTCTGTAAAATGGTGAGAACCTCAGGATTAAATAGATCAGAAAGATTTGTATCGAAAATGTGACCTTCCCTACACATTTTGCTGTAGAGCCCTTCGGAGATGCGGTGCTAACATCATCACCACCACCACCATCACCAAGCTCTTTCCCAGCACTGTGAAGTGTGAGGGGGAGTGAGAGAGAGCCATGTACCTGCTCAAGGTGCATCTGACATCCTAGAGAAGAGGGAGAGAGAGAGAGAATCTCAGTCCCACTTGACAGAAGCAGTGGTTCCCAGCTTTTCCCCTCTCCAGTCACTTGAAATCCCTGCAGTTTTTCTCTTTCTTCCCTCAAAGTCTTGCAAAGGGCCTGAATTTTTTCCTGTAGAAAGAGAAATTATTTGGGAGGTTTCATTCTGAGGGTTCAGAAGGGTGGGTAGGGGGATGTTTTTCCACCCAAAGCCAAGGTGACTGTTTGTCCTAATGGGTTTATGACATCAGGGCCACCAAGGGAATGAAACCGAACAATGGAAATAGGGAGAGTGTCATATTCCAACTTGTTTCCAATTCAGTCTTTTTATAAATTAGAGAGAGACCTCAATTATCTGAATTTGACTGGTATTTATTCATTCACTAATTAGTAGCAGAGCACATAACAGGAAACTGGAGTCACATGGTGGTGAATCAATTAAGGTGGTTTTCAGATTACAGAAGTGATACTAATCCCAGAAACCAACCGGTCTCCAAATATGAGCTGGGATTCTTCAAGGAGCCCAACTCCTAGTTGAATTTCAGCTCTGAAGCCCTGGGGACTGCACTGGTGTGACAGAGCGGGACTAAGCGTTAGGGCAAACTCCCAACTCGCAAATATAGACAGGCCTGCAGCTCTTGTGTTTTAAGCTGCACTGATCATTGAACAGCTTCTGTTCTGTAAAAAGTTCCCTTGTTTCACCAGTGGAAGTTGGGTTTGACAAGGATTCAACTTCTCAGTTAAAGGTTTCCCATGTCAGGTATCTTTAAAAACTTTATTTTTTTGCCTTTCTTGCCACTCTGCCAGATCATTTATTTTTAATAGCAGCTCCCATACAGTGAAGGCTTTGCAGAGCTGCATGATACAGATACACTTGTGACAGGCAACTTGCAGTGAAATTAACCTGTAATTAAAATCTAAAGTTATTGCCCATTAAACTTCACAGCAACTTGACAGTTTTAAACATAGGTGCCGACTCCGTGGGTGCTCTGGGGCTGGATCACTCACTCAGGGGAAAAAATTAGTGGGTGCTCTGCACCCACTGGCAGCTCCCCGCCCCAGCTCACCTCCACCTCTGCTCTGCCTCCTCCCCTGAGCGTCCCTTCCCCGCTTCTCCCCCTAGCTCCCAGCGCTTCCCGCTGCAAAACAGCTGTTTCGCGGAGGCAAGTGCTGGGAGGGATGGAGAGGAGGGGGAACGCAGCGTCCTCGGGGAAGAGGCGGGGCCGGGGCAGGGATTTGGGGAAGGGGTCCAATAGGTGCAGGGAGGAGGTGGAGTTGGGGAGGGACTTTGGGGAAGGGGTTGGAATGGGGGTGGGGCGGAGGTGGAGTCAGGGCGGGGAGTGGGGGTTGAGCACCCACCAGCGCCGGGAAAAGTTGGTGCCTATGGTTTTCAAGAAAACTATTTGGATTATTGACTAAGTAAATATAAGTACCGCAGAAAGGGATCTAGGGGTCATAGTGGACTACAAGCTAAATATGAGTCAACAGTGTGACACTGTTGCAAAAAAAGCAAACATGATTCTGGGATGCATTAACAGGAGTGTTGTGAGCAAGATACAAGAGGCCATTCTACCGTTCTACTCTGCATTGATTAGGCATCAATTGGAGTATTGTCTCCAGTTCTGGGCACCACATTTCAAGAAAGATGTGGAAAAATTGGAGAAGGTCCAGAGAAGAGCAACAAAAATGATAAAAGGCCTAGAAAACATGAGCTATGAGGGAAGACTGAAAGAACTGGGCTTGTTTAGTTTAGAAAAGAGAAGACTGAGGGGGGACATGATAGCAGTTTTCAAGTATCTAAAAGGGTGTTACAGGGAGAAGGGAGAAAAATTATTCTCCTTGAGCTCTGAGGATAGGACAAGAAGCAATGGACTTAAATTGCAGCAAGGGAGGTTTAGGTTGGACATTAGGGAAAACTTCCTAACAGTCAGGGTGGTGAAACACTGGAAAAAATTGCCTAGGGAGGTTGTGGAATCCCCATCACTGGAGATATTTAAGAACAGGTTGGATAGACATCTACCAGGGATGATCTAGATGGTGCTTGGTCCTGCTGTGAGGGCAGGGGACTGGACTTGATGATCTCTCAAGGTTGCTATGCCAACAAAACTACACAGGATCATTTCAGGGGACAAGACAAGAAAATGCCACGTTTATTATGATACCACAATTTGATTTATAACCAATAACTAATATCTTGGGTTCGATGCCTGTGACGGCTAACTGGCCAGGAAAGCCGGGCACAAGGAAGAGCTGGGTCTCTGTTGGGCATGCACCGATGCCCTTCCATGTTGGCTGCAGAATGGTACCCTCCAAAGTCTTCCATCTCATCCATCCTTTTCTGTAGGCTTTAGTTTGAATCTAGAGTCTATAGGTCTTGCTGTGTCACGCTGCCTCTGGGTTCAGTGTGATTGATCACCCGTCAATTGCAGACATGACTTTCAGCCTAGGACCTGGCTTTGATGTTCCTTCAATTGTACTTTTGTTCTTTTCTTTTGAGGGTGGACTCCTCTTACTTTGTCAGGGCTGTTGTCTGCATCTTCAGCCACTGGGTGTTTACACTTTATTTTATCAGGACAGGCTGGGGCTGGAGGTTGATTCCATCATCCATCCATACCTCATTCACACATCTAAACTAAACTAATAAGATTACATCAGGCTTTTGCAAAATGGAGTAAGCATTTTTAAAATGGAGTTTGGGACAAGTTAAAATGGAGTTTGAGTTACAATATGGACAAGTGTAAGAAATGGCAAACAGTGAGCAGAAGTTACAATGTTGAAACAGTTCAAGTTTCAGTGATTTAAGCAGCAATTGGATTGAAAGTGAAACTCAATTAGCCAGTTATTGGGGTAACCGATTTTATGAATGAATGTTGCAATGTCAGACAGCTACCGGTAAGTCGGGAATCAATTTGGAGTGGGCAAATCTACTGTGGGGGTTGCTGAGATGCAAGTAGCCAACATAATCATTGAGCTGCTGCTATCAAAGGTAGTGACTCTGGGAAATGTGCAGGTCACACTAGATGGCTTTGCTGCAATGGGATTCCCTAACTGTGGTGGGGCTATATACGGAACGCATATCCGTATCTTGGGACCGGACCACCAGGGCAGCCAGTACATAAACTGCAAGGGGTACTTTTCAATGGTGCTGCAAGCACTGGTGGATCACAAGGGACATTTCACTCACATCAACGTGGGATGGCCAGGAAAGGTTCATGATGCTCGTGTCTTCAGGAACTCTGATCTGTTTAAATGGCTGCAGGAAGGGATTTACTTCCCAGACCAGAAAATAACTGTTGGGGATGTTGAAATGCCTACAGTTATCCTTGGGGACCCAGCCTACCCCTTAATGCCCTGGCTCATGAAGCCGTACACAGGCACCTTGGACAGTAGTCAGGAGCTGTTCAACTACAGGCTGAGCAAGTGCAGAATGGTGGGAGAGTGTGCATTTGGATGTTTAAAGGGTCGCTGGCGCAGTTTACTGACTCGCTCATGTGACGAAGTGGGACTGTTCTTAATGTTTCCTCTGAATATTGTGGGGGTGCCTCAGTTTCCCCTATGCAGTTCTTAAGTATCTAGGGGGTGGGGTAAGGGTGTATGATCATTGCAGAGCCCTAGAGGGCAAGGGTGTGCAGGGGTCTGGACACAGACAATGGCCGACACCCTGTTTCCTGGCAACTGATGGCCTGGGCCCTTCCCCCCTGCAAGGTGAGAGCTAAAGGGTTGGAGAACAAAGGAATCAGGTGACCTCCTGGCCCGGGAAAGGAACAAAGCCCAGGGGAGGAGGGGCTGCAGGGAGTTTCAGTCTGGGGCTGGCTGGGACATGGAGTGAAGGGCAGACGTGGTTGTCTGGCTCACTGCCCCCCAAAATGGACCCAGCTGAGGGGTCCCGTTCTCTGCACCTGCAAGCTCTGTTTTAGACCATGTTCCTGTTGTCTAATAAACCTCTGTTTTACTGACTGGCTGAGAGTCACGTCTGACTGCGACGTTGGGGTGCAGGAGCCAGGGGACTCGCTGTGGGAAGCGCACGGAGGGGCAGAGGATGCTGAATGCTCCGAGGTCAGACCCAGGAAGGTGGAAGCTGTGTGAGCTGTGTGTCCTGAAGACAGGCTGCTCACAGGAAGGCGACTGCCCCAGAGTCCTGACTGGCTTCATGGGGAGCAGTTCCAGAGCATCGCCCAGGGACTCCGTGACAGCTCAGACCTCAGTGAAACCAATATTCCCATTGTTATTGCTGCTTGCTGTGTGTTCCACAATCTCTGTGAGAGTAAAGGGGGAGACGTTTATGGCAGGGTGGGAGGTTGAGGCCAAACGCCTGGCCGCTGAATACGCGCAGCCAGACACCAGGGAGGTTAGAAGAGCACAGCAGGAAGTGGTGCGCATGAGAGAAGCTTTGAAAACCAGTTTCATGACTGGCCAGGGTACCGTGTGACACTTCTGTTTGTTTCTCCTTGATGAAAACCCGCCCCCTTGGTTGCCTCTAAATTCCCTGTTAGCCACCCACCCTTCCCCCTTCGATCACAGCTTGCTTGCAAGGGAAATAAAGTCACTATCATTTAAAAAACATGTATTCTTTATTAATTGATTATAAAAATAGGGAGATAACTCACAAGGTTGCCCAGGTGAGGTGTGGGAAGAAGGCAGGAGGGAAGGAAAAGGCCACTTTAAAACTTCTTGAATGACAGCCTTCTGTTGCTTGGGCTGTCCACTGGGGTGAAGTGGTTGGGTGCCCGGAGCCTCCCCACCCTCCTCCCCCCATGTTCTTGGGAGTCTGGGTGAGGAGGCAATGGAACTTGGGGAGGAGGGAGGGCAATTAAACAGCAGCTGCAGCGGCAGTCTGTGATCCTGCTGCCATTCATGAACCTCCACCAGAGGCCGGAGCATGTCCGTTTGATACTGCAGTAGCCCCAGCATTGCCTCACGCCTCCTCTGATCTTCCTGCCACCACCTCGCCTCACGTTCATCGGCCACTTTCCTGTACTCTGCTATTGTGTCCCTCCACACATTCTGCTGAGCTCTGTCAGTGCCAGACAACTGCATGATGAGCTCGCCTGGCCAAATAGGAAATGAGTTTCAAAAGTTCCTGGGGCTTTTCCTCTACACCGGGCCAGTGCATCCGAGTTCAGAGTGCTGTCCAGAGCGGTCACAATGGTGCACTGTGGGATAGCTCCCAGAGGCCAATAGCTTTGAATTGCGTCCACACTAACCCTAATTCGAAACAGCGATATCGATTTCAGCCCTAATCCCCTCATTGGGGAGGAGTACAGAAATCGGTTTTAAGAGCCCTTTATGTCGAAAAAAATGGCTTCATTGTGTGGACGGGTGCAGGGTTAATTCGATTTAACGCTGCTAAATCCAACATAAACTCGTAGTATAGACCAAGCCTTAGCGACTGGCAGAAAAAGAAGTAGCACTGAGTGGACTTCTAGTCTCTAAAGGTCTTAATTGCTTTATTTTTGAGTGCACTTATATAATTAAAATCATCTATGTTTCTAAGTTACACTTTCCCGATAAAGAGATTTCACTACAGTACTTGTATGAGGTGAATTGAAAAATACTATTTTTGTTTTGAATGTTTATAGTACAAATATTTGTAATAAAAAATAATATAAAGTCAGCACTGTACACTTTCTATTCTTTGTTGTGAGAAATCAACATATGAGAAAACGCAGAACAATATCCAAAAACATTTAACAAATTCCAATTAGTATTCTATTGTTTTACAATGTGATTCATTGAGATTAATTTTTCTAACCCCAATGAATTTTTTTGAGTTAATCATGCGAGTTAACTGCAATTAATCAACAGCCCCACTATCTTCTTCCAATTTATTAACAACACCAGTTTACATTTCAAAGTTCTACTCTATATTACTTGGAGTGGCCCTAAATACCATTTAAACACTTTTCTAACATGTCTCTAAAGGTTGAATCTGGGTCAATTAGCCTGCAAGGTTCTTAAC
The DNA here is from genome assembly GCF_965152275.1 of Natator depressus. NCBI lineage: Eukaryota > Metazoa > Chordata > Testudines > Cheloniidae > Natator > Natator depressus. Next base: position 40,895,432 of record NC_134247.1, read on the forward strand.
TCTTTTGGACCAGGTGTCACAGAAGTTTAGATCGTGTGTGAATTCTCCCATGTTTAATGAGGTGTGATCTCTGTGTACAACTTTTGCTCAGTCCAAGCACTTATGGAGTCTTGTGGATTCCTTGATGTAGAACAAGGACTCATCAGTTTCTGAAATGTTTCCCACAGTCTAAGCCAGGGGTGGCCAAACTACGGGCTGCGGGCCACATCCGGCCTGCGGAACCATCCTGACCGGCCCGCCTGAGCGCCCGGCGGGGGAGGCTGCTCCCAGCCCCTCCCCCGCCTTCCCCGCTCTCTCGGAGCCTCAGCGCACCGTGCGGGCAGCGCTCTGAGGGGTGGGGCTGCGTGCTCCTCCGGGAGAGTGGTGCAGCGTGTCTGGCTCCTGCCACCAGCAGCGTGGTAAGGGGGCCGGGGCCGGAGGGTTGGATAAGGGGCAGGGAGTCCCAGGGGGGAGTAAGGGGACGGGGGCTGTTGGATGGGTGGAGGCTTGGGGGGGGGCGGTCAGGGGACGGGGAACATGGGGGGATTGGATAGGTGTGGGAGTCCCGGGGGCCTGTCAGGGGGCAGGGGTATGGATAGGGGTTGGGGCAGTCAGGGGACAGGGAGCACGGGGGATTGGGAAGGGGGTGGGGTCGTGGGGGGGTGGTTTGGGGCAGGGGCCCCTGGAGGGGGCAGTCAGGTGGTTTAGATAGGGGATGAGTGTTGCGGTCCAAATACAAGACAGACAAAGCTTTAAGCAAGCAAGCGGGCTGGTCTGCCGACGGGCTGGTCTGCCTTGTCAGCTTTCCACCCTCTCTTTTATTCTCCCCCTCCTCCTGCGCATTACATACTCCAACAGATAAAAGGAATACACTGGCTTTGTTTAAGATTCTTATTTACCAATTTCTATCTACCGCATTCCTTGCTCTCGGGCCTTGAGCCCAGTCCTGGGAGGCTTCCCACGGTTCATGTCCTTTGGGCGAGTTTCCAAGGTTCATGCCCTTGAGAGGAGCCGTGTGTGCACTGCTCCTACACAACACTCAGGGTGTGCCCTAAATGTTGCCAAGTGCATGAACCCTGCATGAATCCTTCAGATGAGGTCCTGGGGGGTGGTTAGGGGTGGGTGGGGGGTCTCTGGAGGGGGCGGTCAGGGGACAAGGAGCAGGAGGGGTTGGATGGATCAGGGATACTGAGGGGGGCAGTCAGAAGGCAGGAAGTGGGAGGGGGTCAGATGGAGGCGGGTCCAGGCTGTTTGGGGAGGCACAGCCTTCCCTGACCCGGCCCTCCATACAAGTTTTCAACCCCGATGTGGTCCTCGGGCCAAAAAGTTTGCCCACCCCTGGTCTAAGCACTTATCGGATCTCTCTTCAGTGTGGACTGTCTGATGTTTAACAAGGTCTGACCTCTGTATGAAACTTTTTCCACAGTCTAAGCACTTACGGAGTCTCCCTCTTTCGAGGATTGCCTGATAATTAAGGAGCCTTGACCACGGTATGAAACTTTCTCCATAGTCTGAGCGCTTATGGGGTCTCCTGTGTGGATTCTCTGATCTAAAACATGGGCTGAGCTCCTTATAAAACTTTACCCACAGCCTAAGCACTTATGGGATCTCTCTCCTCTGTGGATTAGCTGATGTTTAACGAGGTCTGACCTATGTAGGAAACTTTTTCCAGTCTGAGCACTCATGCGGTCTCTCTCCTGTGTGGATCCTCTGAGTGTTATAAGATTCGATCTTTGTGTGAAACTTTTCACATGGTCCAAACACTTATAGGGTCTCTCTCCTGTGTGAATTGCCTAATTTGAAACAAGTTCTGACCTCCATTTAAAAGGTCTTTCACAGGCTAAGCAGTTATGGGGTCACTCCTCTGTGTGGATTCTCTGATGTAAAACAAAGGATGACATCTATTTGAAACATTCTTCCATAGTCTAAGCACTTACGGGGTTCTCTCGCGTGTGTGGATTGCCTGATCTTTAGAAGGGCTAATCTGTTTCTGAAACCTTTCCAAGAGTCTTATGGTCTCCCTGTTGTATGGATTGCTTGATGTTTAACAAGGTGGGACCTCTGGATAAAACTTTTCCCACAGTCTAAGCACTTATGGGGTCTCTCTCCTGTGTGGATTGCCTGATGTCTAACAAGGTGGGACCTCCGTATGAAACTTTTTCCACAGATTAAGCACTTATGGGCTTTCTCCCCAGTGTGGATTGCCTGATGTCTAACAAGGTGGGACCTCTGGATAAAACTTTTCCCACAGTCTAAGCACTTATGAGGTCTCTCTCCAGTGTGGACTGCCTGATGTTTAAAAAGGTGGGACCTCCGTATGAAACTTTTTCCACAGTCTAAGCACTTATGGGGTCTCTCTCCAGTGTGGATTGCCTGATGTTTAACAAGGTGGGACCTCCGTATGAAACTTTTCCCACAGTCTAAGCACTTATGAGGTCTCTCTCCAGTGTGGATTGCCTGATGTTTAACAAGGTGGGACCTCTGTATGAAACTTTTCCCACAGTCCAAGCACTTATGAGGTCTCTCTCCTGTGTGGATTGCCTGATGTCTAACAAGCCAGGACCTGTGTATGAAACTTTTCCCACAGTCTAAGCATTTGTGGGGACTCTCTCCTGTGTGGATTGCCTGATGTGCCATAAGATTTGATCTTTGTGTAAAACTTTTCCCACAGTCCAAACATTTATGGGATTTCTTTCCTGTGTGGATTATCTGATGTTTTGCAAGGTCTGGACTCTGTATGAAACTTTTTCCACAATCTAAGCATTTATGAGGTCTCTCTCGAGTGTGGACTGCTTGATGTTTAACAAGATCTGACCTCCGTATGAAACTTTTTCCACAGATTAAGCATTTATGGGGTCTCTCTCCAGTGTGGATTGCCTGATGATCACGTAGGGTTGATCGCTGTATAAAACTTTTTCCACAATCTAAGCACTTATGAGGTCTCTCTCCAGTGTGGACTGCTTGATGTTTAACAAGATCTGACCTCCATATGAAGCTTTTCCCACAGTCCAAGCACTTATGGGGTCTCTCTCCTGTGTGGATTGCCTGATGTGTAACAAGGTGTGACCTCTGTATGAAACTTTTCCCACAGTCTAAGCACTTATGAGGTCTCTCTCCAGTGTGGATTGCCTGATGACTAAGCAGCGTTGACCTCCGTACGAAACTTTTCCCACAGTCTAAGCACTTATGGGGTCTCTCTCCTGTGTGGACTCGATGATGCAAAACAAGGTATGATCTAAGTATGAAGCTTTTCCCACAGAGTAAGCACTTGTGGGGTCTCTCTCCAGTGTGTATTGCTTGATGTTTAACATGGTCTAACTTCCGTATGAAACTTTTTCCACAGTCTAAGCACTTATGGGGTCTCCCTCCAGTGTGGATTGCCTGATGTAAAACAAGTTGTGACCTCCGTATGAAACTTTTTCCACAGTCTAAGCACTTATGGGGTCTCTCTCCTGTGTGGATTGCCTGATGTCTAACAAGGTGTGACCTCCGTATGAAACTTTTTCCACAGTCTAAGCACTTATGGGGTCTCTCTCCTGTGTGGATTGCCTGATGTCTAACAAGGTGTGACCTCCGTATGAAACTTTTCCCACAGTCTAAGCACTTATGAGGTCTCTCTCCCGTGTGGATTGCCTGATGATTAAGTAGGGTTGACCTCCATATGAAACTTTTTCCACAGTCTAAGCACTTATGAGGTCTCTCTCCAGTGTGGATTGCCCGATGATGAAGTAGCATTGACCTCCGTATGAAACTTTTCCCACAGTCTAAGCACTTGTGGGGTCTCTCTCCTGTGTGGATTCGATGATGTAAAACAAGTTGTGACCTCCATATGAAACTTTTTCCACAGTTTAAGCACTTATGGGGTCTTCCCACAAAGGTGCCCTGTGATTCCCTGTACCCAGGAATCTCCTGCTGTTGATTCCCCTCCTCGTTTTCATTCACTCTCTCATCACCTGCTGGGACAGAGAGACAATCCAGACAGGAGTCATTGTGCTAGGGAAAAATTAAGAGGAATAGCACCGAGGGAAAACCCAACATATTAAAGCTACACAGATGGAGCAATTGAATTCTGCCTCCAAATCCCACCCAAACTTTCACAGAGAAGGAATGTTGGGAAGGAAACACCTGCAAGTAACAGGACACGTGGGAAACAATGTCAGTGATAGCTCCTGACTGCAGCCCTGCCCTGGGTGAGATGAGGAAGGAACTGAGGAAACTTACTGATACCACGGTTCTGGGATTCTCAATTTTTTCCTTCATTCCCCAGATGGTTTCTGTGTCAGTCCTCACCTGTGTGGGTGACTCTCGGGATCTCTCTTTCCTCACCGGCCTGGAGATCGGGCACCCACGGCTCTTCCCCTCGTTCCAGTCGGGCGATCAGGTCAGGTTTGGGAAGGGGGAATCCTGTACAGGTGGTCAATTCAGATCAGAGGAGGGTATGGAGGACTGAGAGAGCGTCTGTCAGAAAGGACATTCCGTGGGCGGCACCTGTCCCTGTTCTGTGCTGTGGAAAGTGGAATCTAAGAGGACGGGAACGTGGTCACTGAGCCCCCTCGGGGGAGGCAGACGTCTGGGGAGGTGAGGGCAATTGTGATGCACACCCAGCTCTAGTGTTAAACCCCTGCCTATTTCTAAACCTGCGGAGCCCAGAGCCCTCATTCGGAGGTCAGACCAAGGAGGAGGGAGAAGAAGGATTCTCTGAGTGACCGAGAAACAACACAGACAGGACAATACAAGAGTTCTTCACCTTGCAAGCTACGGGGTTCTGGTGGGGATGATTTAGTATGTGCCTTAGGTTTTGACACCCTGGTCTCATTGGAGTGTGATGAGGGAAGAACCTCAGCGGTGCCAGACACACAAACCCTCCCCGCACCCCGCAGCTTCCAATAACCAAGGAGCCACGAATCCCTTACCCAGCGAGGTCACTGTCTCGTAATTCTCCTGCATGACGTCCCTGTAGAGGGCTCTCTGAGCGGGATCCAGCAGAGCCCCCTGCCCCTGGGTGAAATACACAGCCACCTCCTCAAAGGTCACCAGCATCTGGAACAAGAGTTGCCCACTAACCATCTGCTGCCCCAGCCACAATCCCACTAGTTACGGGGGAGGAGGGCTAGAGAAGCAGAATCCTCCCCACACCCTGCTCAGAGCAGCCAGAACTTCAGGGGGGGTGGGAGAAGGTGAGCTCCTTGTCCCCCCAGCACAGGGAGCAGGACAGGGTCTTCTCATTTCCCACAGGCTGACACGGGAAGCAGAGCTCTGAGCCGGGGACGGGGACAGGAATCGCGACAGCTTCCCTTCGTATTTCACCGCAGCCTCTGGCCAGTGGGGTCAGGCTCCAGCACTGGGAGTCTGGTCAGCTTTCCCAGCCCTGCCCAGGAGGCTGTTTCCTAGTTCAGAAATGGGGGAATGTTTCCCTTCCCTACACCACCAATGGGCCTGTTCAGAAAATCAGGCCCAGGCTGATCATGTTCCAGCGGGTTTATCACACCCCGTCCCACACCCCGTCCCTCTACACTACCCCTCCCCCACCACCAAAAGCTCCCTGAAAATCTCCTACCTGAGCTGGCTCCATCACAGCCATTTCCCTGCCCTGTCCCCTGCAAGACGGGACGATCTGGAGCGAAACGTGGACGTGATTCCGCAGCCTGTCAGAGGAGCAGGGCGATTGGGCAGGTTTCACAAGGGGCTGGAGTCTATGTCACTCCCCGAGTCCCCCCAGGCTCCCTCCCTGCAGACAGACGCTCTGATTCTATGACTCTGCCATGGTGGGAACAAACCCAGTTAGTTCATTACCTCCCCGGCCAGCCCCCCCCCCGCTTAGAACTAACCCACCACGTCCCTTCTAAACCTCCCCAGAGCAGCATCTCCGAGCCAAATGCAGGAAAAAGAGCAGATCAAAGGAGTCACTTCAGGGTACTGCCCCACAGTGTATTGTGACCCCCTCTAGCTCTCCCCCATCTCCCTCCGTAGTGCGGTGCTCAGCAGAGCGAGCAACTGGCTTTTCCTCTCTCAGCTCCTGCCCTTGTTCCCAGGAGAGCTGACTGCCGCGGGGGTGCAGGGAATGGATCTGGGCAGAGCTGGGAACCTCCCTCCCCACTTCCTGCTCCTGCTGCCCCTTCAAGTCTCTCCACTCTCCCTTTTTATCTTCTTCCCTCGCCCTGGGAGAACTGGCGACTGCCCCATTGTCTTGGGTCTTTGCTCTCATTAGGTGGCTGAGCCACGGACACTGGTAATGGGGGTTGAACCAGGCTGTGTCACTGAGGACAGAAGCTCTGGTACTCACAGACACAGGGAGACCCTCCCCTTGTAGGCCAAACTTACCAGCTAGTCCCTGAAAGGCACCTTTCGTGCAGAGTCATTTCCCTGCCCAGCTCCAGCCCTTTCCCCAGGTCTCTCCATCACTTGCAGGTTCAGGCTCAGGGGCTGGTATGCTCAGAATGTTCCAGCCACTGGAGAAAGTGCCCCTGGGCTGGTCTCAGAGGGGTGTGATGAAGCGGGATTGTTCTTAAGGTTTTCTCTGAATACCGTGTGCGTGCCTCAGTTTCCCCATGTGTTACACAAGTATCAAGCTGGTGGGATACAGGGGTGTGATCACTGCAGAGACCTCTAGAGGGCAGGTGTGACGGCAGAGCGGCTGCCTGGGCGTAGAGAATGGCCAAAATTCTGTATCCTGGCAAGTGATGGCCAGAGCCCATCCCCTGCAAGGAGCCAGCCGAAGATGTTGGAGAACAAATAGAGAGGGGGAGGCCAGGTGACCTGTTTTCCTGGGAAAAAAAGAAAGCACGGGGGAGGGGCAGCTGGGCATCACTGAGGATGAGGGGCTGGAAGCGGCTCAGTCTCCTGGTTTGGGACTCAGCGGGGAGAGCCCAGGACTCAAGAGTCTGGATTCCCCCCAAGCCAGACTTTGCTGAATGTTCCTGATTTCTGCGCTAACAAGCTCTGTTCTATGCCGCCTTCCCAGCGACCAATAAACCCGTCTGTTGTCCAAGCTGGCTGAGAGTCACAGCTGACTGCGGATGTGGGGTGCACGGCCCCTGTGAGGAGCATGTCAGGCTTCTCCTTAGGCTGCCCCTGGGGTTCAGACTGGGGCTATGCACCCTCCATGGGCTCCAGGGCTGGAGGGGCTGGGGCCACACGCTCAGTGGGGGGGATGTTGGGGGTGCTCAGGGGTTGGGGTCCTGTCCCTACAATGGGAGGAGGGCTCACCCCCCACCAGCTGTACCCATTTTTATCCCCGGCTCCTAGTCCCAGGCAGGGGGCCTGAAACAATCTGTACGGAGGGGGGAGCACTGAGAGCCATTGAACCAAACTGTAAAGCCTGGATAGGATGGAAACCCCTTCAAGCCAGGGGGTGCGGCAGGGCCCCGCTAGCTAGATCCAGCACCTGTGCTGCTCCCCCTCCCTGATTGTGCCCCTGGGCCCCGCTCCTTCCCCGGCCCAGGATGGGGCACCCCACCCTGCATTCACTTTGGCCCCGGCCCCCCTTCTGCCCCTCCCTATTTGCCCCCCTCACATCTCCCTGAGCTGCAGCCCCCGTCCGCACCAGGCCGGCCAGGGGCAGGGAAACAAAGCAGCAAGTGGGGGGCAGCGGGGGGTACCGTGATCCTGCCCCCGCCCCGCACACACCGGGGGCTGGCGGCAGCTTTCCCGGGCCCGGGGCAGGGAATCGCAGCCGGCTCCGCGGGGAGCAGCCCCGGGCCAAACCCGCCCCCGGCAGCCCGGGGGGTGACGGGGGGGGGGCGGGTCTCTCTTACCTTCCCTCCGAGCGGGGCCCCCCGGGGCAGGGGCCGGGCCGGGAAGGGGCCCTGGCCGGGCTGGGGGCTCTGCCCTGGGAGAGGCTCCCGGGGAGCAGCGGGCAGGGCCCGGCTGGAGGTTCCCCTCTCCCGGCTGCAGCCCGGGCTCCGGGCTCCCAGCACCAGCCGCCGGGGCTCGGGGATCTCGCCGGGAGCCTGGGAGCCAGAGTCCCCGCAGCGGCTGCGAGTCACTTCCTGCGGCCGGGCCTGAGCCCCGCGATCCTCCCCCCGGAGCCGCCCCCCAGCCGCTCCCCGGTCCTAGCGATCAAGCCACCGCGCTGCAGCATCTCTGTGCCCGGCTCCTGTTACACTCACAGGCTCTAAGGTCAGAAGGGCCCGTCATGAGCATCTAGCCCAGGGGTTCTCACAGCCACATTTTTGGAGGCCTCAGAGTGCGGCCAGCTCTGACACTTTTCCCTAAAATATTTAATGAACTTTAGGGGAAGCCAGTAAACATGCACGGAGGTAAGCGGGGAAATGGTCCGGTTACTGTGGGGAACTTTCCTGACTTTACTCCCCACCGCTGTGGAATCAAACAGCAGAAGGATCTGAGTCCTCGCTCCCTCTTCCTTCACCCAGAGCCTGCCTCACCATGAGGGCTCCCCTTCCACTCTCCTGTGTGGCAAAGTCCTTATAACCCCGGCTAGGCTGGGCCCAGGCTTCCTGAGGGGCTCGGCCCCCAACCTTGGTGTGACCACGCAGAACACGGGCTGGAGCGTGCCCACTCCAGGGTACTTTCTCCTCTCTGGACGCTTCCCTGACCTCCTCCCTGACCATTGTCTATACTCCAGAACAAATGCAATTTACTAAACAGCTAGTAATTTAAAAAAAAATCAGGAAACAATGAGAAAGGCGAAAGGAAAACACTTAGCCCCACTCTGTGGGCACGGGGGCAGTTCACAGTCCATCTCTGCCACGTCCCAGGCCTCCTGCCCAGGCCCTGGCTGTGCTGCAGGGATGCCGCGGGTCAGACACGTGCTCTGACGGTGGCCACACGCCCTCAGGCGCTAGGTGACAGGATCTTTCTTCCCAGTGTCCTCAAAAAGGTGCAAATCCAGAGGACAAATAAAAAGCCCCCACACTTGGTAATCTCTGTAACTGATTGGGGGGAGGGGGGCAGGGGGTTGGACTCATGATCTTTGAGCACTTCTGGCTGCTGACCTAGTTCTGTCCCTGCCCTCCCCCTGGGTTCCACGGGAGGGAGGCCTTGATCTGGGACACCGCCGGGGGGCAGGGGAAATGCCAGTACGATGGGGATGACTTCATCAGCTTCCATGTTCAGCTTCGGGCCTCTTACCCCTGTCTGTGTCCCAACTCCCACCCTCCCGGAGCCATGGCCCTGCTCCCGGCCCCACCTCAAGGGGGTAGAAGGGCACAGAGAGGGATAAGGGGGCGGCTGTGTAGTTCTAAAAATCGCTCCACTGGGCCCAGAGCAATTCCAGCCTCTCCGCCTGTGCTTTGCTGGGCTAAACCCATCATGGCAGTAGCCGGGATGCTGGGCAGATGCCCATGTTGTGAACTCCTTAACATGTTACCAGTAGAATTGTAATAGGTGAAAGGGTTACTTTTTACATGGTATTTTCATCCCTAGTCTGGACACCTGCCTTGCAGCTTCTGAGCCCTCAGGCAGAAGCCTCCACAAACCCCCAAAGCTTCCCTGACTATTTGGAGTGATTTTAGAGTAGGGGTGCGGTGCCCCCCCCCCCCATCCCATTGAGGTGGGGCCAGGAGCAGGGCCATGGCTTCAGGAGGGGGGAGTCGGGATGCAGACAGGGGTAAGGGGCCTGAGGCTGAATGTGGAAGCTGATGAAGTTATCCCCGTCATACTGGCATTTCCCCCGCCCCTCGTGGGTGTCCCAGTCCACGGCCTGCACCCCATGGAACCCTGGGGGGCAGGGACAGAACTTGGTCAGCAGCCAGAAGTGCTCAAAGATCACGAATCTGCCCACTGCCCCCCCCCCCATCAGTTTACAGAGATTACCAAGTGGCGGGGGGGGGGGGGGTTATTTGTCCTCTGGTTTGCACCTTTCCGGGGACACTGGGAAGAAAAGTCCTGTCACCGAGAGCCTGAGGGTGTGTGGCCACCACCAGAGCACGTGTCTGACCCGCAGCATCCCTGCAGCACAGCCAGGGCCTGGGCAGGAGGCCTGGGACGTGGGAGAGACAGACTGTGAACTGCCTGGGCATTCCAGAGATGCTGTTTGTGCTTCCCCAGAGCCCATAGAGTGGAGCTAAGTGTTTTCCTTTCACCTTTCCCATTGCTTCCTGATTGTTTTAAATTACTTGCTGTTTAGTAAATTGCATTTGTTCTGGGGCATAGACAATGGTCAGGGAAGCATCCAGAGCGGAGAAAGTACCCAGAGTGGGTTTGCTCCTACCTGTGTCCTGAGTGGTCATAACCAGGTCAGGGGGCCGAGCCCTTCAGGAAGCCTGGGCCCTGCCTGGTCGGGGTTATAAGGACTTTGCCACACAGGAGAGTGGAAGGGGAGTGTCATAAATATAAAGGGAAGGGTAAACACCTTTACAATCCCTCCTGGCCAGAGGAAAAACCCTTTCACCTGTAAAGGGTTAAGAAGCTAGGATAACCTTGCTGGCACCTGACCAAAATGACCGATGAGGAGACAAGTTACTTTCAAAGCTGGAGGGGGGGAGAAACAAAGTTTCTCTCTATCTGTGTGTTACTTTTGCCGAGATCAGAACAGGAATGCAGGTCAGATCTCCTGTAAAGAGTTAATAAACAATCTAGTTAGATATGCATTAGATTTTGTTTTGTTTAAATGGCTGATAAAATAAGTTGTGCTGAATGGAATGTATACTCCTGTTTTTGTGTCTTTTTGTAACTTAAGTTTTTGCCTAGAGGGATTCTCTATGTTTTGAATCTCATTACCCTGTAAGGTATTTACCATCCTGATTTTACAGAGGTGATTCTTTTACTTTTTTTCTTCAATTAAAATTCTTCTTTTAAGAACCTGATTGCTTTTTCATTGTTCTTAAGATCCAAGGGTTTGGGTCTGTGGTCACCTATGCAAATTGGTGAGGATTTTTATCAAGCCTTCCCCAGGAAAGGGGGTGTAGGACTTGGGAGGATTTGGGGGGAAAGACGTTTCCAAGCGGGCTCTTTCCCAGTTATATGTTTGTTAGATGCTTGGTGGTGGCAGCAATAAAGTCCAAGGGCAAAAGGGAAAATAGTTTGTACTTTGGGGAAGTTTTAACCTAAGCTGGTAAAAATAAGCTTAGGGGGTTTTTCATGCAGGTCCCCACATCTGTACCCTAGAGTTCAGAGTGGGGAAGGAACCTTGACAGGAGCCCTCAAGGTGAGGCAGGCTCTGGGTGAAGGGAGTGGGAGCGAGGACTCAGATCCTTCTGCTATTCGATTCCACCCAGGAGGTGTTTAAGTTAGGAAAGTTCCCCACAATAGCGGGACCAGTTCCCCACTTATCTCTGCGCATGTTTAGTGGTTTCCCCTAAAGTTCATTCAGTATTTTAGAAAAATGTGTCACCCATTCCCCACACTAGATGGAAGACGGTCCCTCCCTTCTGTCCTCAGTACATCTGCTGAAGCGACTGTCCTTCACCCTGCCCTTATTAGCAGTAAAAATCTGCTGACTGCTATTTACAGGTGTTAAAAAGGGGCAAAGGGGGCGAATTGGAGCAGGGGGGTGGCCAGGGTCTGCACAGGGGGTGAAAATTGACTGATCGGGGGGTCAAGCAGCTGGAGGCAGCATTAGGAGAGGGGCTAAAAGGCAAAATCAGGGCAGGGGGTGGGGCGTGGAGCAGGAGTTAAGGTTGGGGTGAGGTGCTGGCAGAGGGTGACAGAGGGCAAAACCCAGCACAGGCAGGGCCACAGGGGATAACAGTTACCCCAGTGGGACTGAGACACCAGTGCTTACAAAAATGGTGGGGGGCAAAGGGGCTTTTTAATTTCCCCTCTCACAGACAGCACCTCTCAGCATGGGCTTCCCAGGGCTGGGTTCTTAAAGGCACAGGCATCCCAATGCCTATTCAGTGCCGCTCCTCTTGGTCTGATCTAACCCACTGAGGTATGTCTACACTAGAAAGTTCAAAGCGCTGCCGCGGGTGCCAGTGCTCCTGGTAATCCACCTCGACGAGGGGGTTAGCTCCGAGCACCGGGAGCCGAGCCTGTCCACACTAGCGCTTTAAAGAGCTCAAACTTGCTGCGCTCAGGGGGGTGATTTTTCACCCTCCTGAGCCAGCAAGTTCGAGCACTTTAATTTGTCAGTGTAAATAATCCCTGAGACTTAATTCAGTGAAACATTTTACATATATCCCCTCAGAAACAAAGAATCCCTTATCACTGTATCTGATTGCATAGAGTCTCCTTGCAGTTGTCTTGTCTGTTGCTGGGATTCCCTGAATTCCCTGAATTTTTAAATTTAATTTTTTTCTTCTCATTTTAGAGCTCACTGAATTTCTGGCCAAGTGTCAAAACTTTTGGAGTCAAGCCACCAATGGGGATTGCATTGTTGCAACTGTTATTTTGCCTCTCAGTCAAGCCCTGAGTGTTTTTCCTCGTGCCACTGTGTACAACTTGATTCTCAGATATTGAATAAAGGCAGTATATTAGCTCGTATAATGTCTTTCTCCCGTATTGTAATGACTGCCATCATGGGTCAGACCAATAGTCCGCCTAATCTAGTATCCTGTTTTGTGAGAGTGATAGTGATGTGCCCCGTGAGGCTTAATGTGTATACAGGGCCTTGTACCATACAGGGCCTTGTACCATCCAGAAAGATATGCAGCTGCGATAGGTCCTACTTTGCTAAAAGAATCACAGAATCATAGAATATCAGGGTTGGAAGGGACCTCAGGAGGTCATCTAGTCCAACCCCCTGCTCAAAGCAGGACCGATCCCCAATTAAATCATCCCAGCCAAGGCTTTGTCAAGCCTGACCTTAAAAACTTCTAAGGAAGGAGATTCCACCACCTCCCTAGGTAACGCATTCCAGTGCTTCACCACCCTCCTAGTGAAAAAGTTTTTCCTAATATCCAACGTAAATCTCCCACACTGCAACTTGAGAACTTCCTCTCCTGAGAATTGAGTAATCGATCATTTCATGATCGCATTCACCCAAACTGTTTCTGACCTTCAGATGAAAAGGTCATCTGATGTAGCTAATTCCTAAGGGGGGCAGTTTCTCACACCACAGGTACCTGAGACTGCTATCTGTAGGAATTAACTTCATCAGATTGCAGTGTTACAGATAGCACATCCCTGCAGGTTGCAATTTCTTACACATATATGTGTGTGAAAATGCTATCTGTAGGACCAGGCTATCTGCAGCAGCGACAGGTCCTACGATGCTAACAAAGGCCATCTGATGTAGCTAATTGCTGCAGAGAGCAGTCTCACCTACCTACAGTGTTGAGAAACTGCTATCTGGAGGAATTAGCTTCATCAGATTGCAGTGTTACAGGTCTCCCATGACCTTCTCATAAACAAACTATGGAAATGACACCTAGATGGAGCTAAAATAAGATGGGTGCAAGTGATTCACAGGCTGAAAGGGCTGAGTCAGGCTGAAAGGGCATAAGCAGTGAGGTTCTGCAGGGATCAGTTCTGGATAAGTTTCTATTCAAAATCTGAATGAATGATTGAGATAATGGCATAGAGAGTACAATTATAAAGTCTTGTGAATGATAACAAGCTGGAAGCATACAAAATGGGAAACGACTTCCTAGGAAGGAGTCCTGCGGAAAGGGATCGGAGGGTCATAGTGGACCAGAAGCTGAATCCCAGACTGTGGAAAGGGACCTATGCAAGAAAACAGACCGTCACTCTGGGCTATCGGCTCTCCTCTGGGCTGATGAGCTCTCAGCTGGAGTAAAAATTGGAGAGAGGCCAGAGAAGAGAAAAAAAAATTAAGGTTTAGCAAACATGACCTGTGCGGGAAGGAGCATCTGTTTACAAAAGCTGTTTCTTACAATCTACAGCCAGAAATAACTGCTCCAGGGAGCGAGGGGGAGAGGGGGAGCGAGCACATGTCTGCGTGGAGCAATTTCACCCACACAGCAGTGGAAGAAGCTGCTGCCCGTAGGCCTTTGCTACATCAGGTAGCAGTTTACTGCACTAGCAGCTTCTGACCCTCCACTACGTATCGGTAACCGCGACCGGTAGCACGTTCCTACGCGGAGCACTTGAAAACAGGACACCGGACAGAGAGAGGGGAGGCGCAGCGCGGTGGCTTGATCGCTAGGAGCCGGGAGCGGCTGGGGGGCGGCTCTGGGGGAGGATCGCGGGGCTCAGGCCCGGCCGCAGGAAGTGACTCGCAGCCGCTGCGGGGACTCTGGCTCCCAGGCTCCCGGCGAGATCCCCGAGCCCCGGCGGCTGGTGCTGGGAGCCCGGAGCCCGGAGCCCGGGCTGCAGCCGGGAGAGGGGAACCTCCAGCCGGGCCCTGCCCGCTGCTCCCCGGGAGCCTCTCCCAGGGCAGAGCCCCCAGCCTGGCCAGGGCCCCTTCCCGGCCCGGCCCTGCCCCGGGGGGCCCCGCTCGGAGGGAAGGTAAGAGAGACCCGCCCCCCCCCGTCACCCCCGAGCTGCCGGGGGCGGGTTTGGCCCCGGGCTGCTCCCCGCGGGGCTGGCTGCGATTCCCTGCCCCGGGCCCGAGAAAGCTGCCGCCAGCCCCCGGTGTGTGCGGGGCGGGGGCAGGATCACGTTACCCCCCCCCCCCCAATCTGCTGCTTTTTTCCCTACCCCGACCGGGGTGGTGCGGACGGAGGCTGTAGCTCAGGGAGATCTGAGGGGGGCAAATAGGGAGGGGCAGAAGGGGGGCCGGGGCCAAACTGAATGCAGGGTGGGGGGCCTAGGCTGGGGAAGGAGCGGGGCCCAGGGGCACAATCGGGGGGGGGGGCAGCACAGGCTCTGGATCTAGCTAGCGGGGCCCTGCCGCACCCCCTGGCTTGAAGGGGTTTCCATCCTATCCAGGGTTTACAGTTTGGTTCAGTGGCTCTCAGCACCCCCCGCTGAACAGATTGTTTCAGCCCCCCTGCCTGGGACTGGGAGCTGGGGATAAGAATGGGGTACAGCTAGCAGGGGGTGAACCTAGGGCTGGGGGAGGCAAGTTCCTGCCCCACCCCATAGGGTTAGGACCCCAGCCCCTGAGCACCCCAACACCCCCCCACCTGCTGTGCATGTGGCCCCAGCCCCCCCCCCCCTTCCCCCGGCACTCAGCTGTGACTCTCAGCCAGCTTGGAAAACAGAAGGGTTTATTGGTCGCTGAGAAGACTTCAGAAATCGGGAGCATTCAGCAAAGTCTGGCTTGGGGGGAATCCAGACTCTTGAGTCCTGGGCTCTCTCTGCTGAGTCCCAAACCAGGAGCCTGACCCACTTCCAGCCCTCCATCCTCAGTGACGTCCAGCTGCCCCTCCTCGATGCTCTCTCTCGTTCCCAGGAAAACCGGTCACCTGGCCTCCCCCTGTCTCTTTGTTCTCCAACACCTTCGGCTGGCTCCCTGCAGGGGACGGGCTCTGGCCATCACTTGCCAGGATACAGAATTTTGTCCATTCTCTACGCCCAGGGAGCCGCTCTGCCGTCACATCTGCCCTCTAGAGGTCTCCACAATGATCACACCCCTGTATCCCACCAGCTTGATATTTGAGTAATACATAGGGAAACTGGGGCACGCACACGGTATTCAGATTAAACATTAAGAACATTCCTGCTTCATCACACCCCTCTGAGACCAGCCTAGAGGCACTTTCTGCAGTGGCTGGAACCACTCTGACCATATTAAGTCCTGAGCCTCCATGTGATTGAGAGACCTGGGGAAAGGGATGGAGCCGCATAGAGAAATGACTCTGACAGAGGGCCCCTTTCTGGGACTGGCTGGTGAGTTTGGCCTACATGGGGAGGGGACTCCCTGTGTGTCTGTGAGTACCAGAGCTGCTGCCCTCTGTGACACAGCCGGGTTCAACCCCCATTACCAGTGTCAGTGGCTGAGCTGCCTGATGAGAGCAAAGGCCCACGACAATGGGGCATTTGCCTGTTCTCCCAGGGCGAGGGAAGAAGATGTCAAGGTTCCTTCCCCACTCTGAACTCTAGGGTACAGATGTGGGGACCTGCATGAAAGACCCCCTAAGCTTATTCTTATCAGCTTAGGTTAAAACTTCCCCAAGGTACAAACTTTGCCTTGTCCTTGAACAGTATGCTGCCACCACCAAGCGATTTAAACAAAGAATAGGGAAAGAGTCCACTTGGAGATGTCTTCCCCCAAAATATCCCCCCAAGCCCTACATCCCCTTTCCTGGGGAAGGCTTGATAAGAATCCTCACCAATTTGTACAGGTGAACACAGACCCAAACCCTTGGATCTTAAGAATAATAAAAAAATCATTCAGGTTCTTAAAAGGAGAATTTTAATTAAAGAAAAGATAAAAGAATCACCTCTATAAAATCAGGATGGTAAATACCTTACAGGGTAATCAGATTCAAAACATAGAGAATCCCTTTAGGCAAAACCTTAAGTTACAAAAAGACACAAAAACAGGAATATACATTCCATCCAGCACAGCTTATTTTACCAGCTATTAAACAAAAGGAAATCTGATTCATTTCTAGCTAGATTACTTACTAACTTAACAGGAGTTGTAAGGCTGCATTCCTGATCTGTTCCTGGCAAAAGCATCACGCAGACAGACAAACCCTTTGTTCCCGCCCCCAGCTTTGAAAGTATCTTCTCCCCTCATTGGTCATTTTGGTCAGGTGCCAGCGAGGTTATCTTAGCTTCTCAACCCTTTACAGGTGAAAGGGTTTTGCCTCCTGCCAGGAGGGATTTTATAGCCCTGTATACAGAAAGGTGGTTACCCTTCCCTTTATATTTATGACAGAAGATAAAAAGGGAGAGCGGAGAGACGGGAGCGGGAGCGGGAGCGGGAGCGGGAGGTGGGGAGGTTCCCAGCCCTGCCCAGATCCATTCCCTGCACCTCCCGGGACAGTCAGCTCTCCTGGGAACAAGGGCAGGAGCTGAGAGGGGAAAAGCCAGTTGCTCACTGCACTACTTAGGGAGACGGGGGAGAGCTAGAGGGGGTCACAATACACTGTGGGGCAGTACCCTGAAGTGACTCCTTTGATTCTGCTCTTTTTCCAGCGTTTGGCTAGGAGATGCTGTTCTGGGGAAGTTTAAAAGGGACTTGGTGGATTTAGTTCTAAGAGGGGGTGGGACCTGGCCAGGGAGATAGTGAACTAACTGGGTTTGTTCCCAGCATGGCAGAGTCATAGAATCAGAGCGTCTTCCTGCAGGGAGAGAGCCTGGGGGGAATCGGGGAGTGACCTAGACTCTAGCCCCTTATGAAACCTGCCCAATCTCCCTGCTCCTCTGACAGGCTGAACCTGCTGGAACATGGTCAATTTGGGGCTTATTTTCTGAACAGGCCCATTGACGGATGGGGAGGAGGGGAACAGTCCCCCATTTCTGAACCAGGAAACACCCTGCTAGGCAGGGCTGGGAAAAATGACCAAACTCCCAGAGCTGCAGCCTGGACCCACTGGCCAGAGGCTGCTGTGAAATACGAAGGGAAGCTGTCAGGATTCCTGTCCCTGTCCCCGGCTCAGAGCTCTGCTTCCCGTATCAGCCTGTGGCTGGCAGGCGTGTGGGAAATGAGAAGACCCTGCCCTGCTCCGTGTGCTGGGGGGGACAAGGAGCTCTCGCCTTCTCCCACCCCCTGAAGCCTCCTGGCTACTCTGAGCAGGGTGGGGGTGGGATTTTGCTTCTCTAGCCCTCCTCCTCCATTACTAGCGGGATTGTGGCTGGGGCAGCAGGTGCTGAGTGGGGGACTTTTGTTTCAGATGCCGGTGACCTTTGAGGAGGTGGCTGTGTATTTCACCCAGGGGCAGGGGGCTCTGCTGGACCCCGCTCAGGGAGCCCTCTACAGGGACGTCATGTGGCAGAACTACGAGATGGTGACCTCACTGGGTAAGGGATTCCTGGCCCCTTGGTTATTGGAAGCTGCGGGAAGGTCTGCATGTCTGACACCGGTCAGGTTCTTCCCTCATCACGCTGCAATGAAACCAGGGTGTCAAAACCTTAAGGCACATACTAAATCATCCCCACCCAACCCCCCTAGCTTGCAAGGTCGAGAAGCCGTGTACTGTCCTGTCTGTGTTGTTTCTTGGTCACACACAGAATCCCTCTTCTCCCTCCTCCTTGGGAACAGCTCCAGCCATGTGGAGGGCTCTGGGCTCCACAGGTTTAGAAATAGGCAGGGGTTTAACACTGGAGCTGGGTGTGCGTCCCAATTCCCCTCACTTCCCCAGACGTCTGCCTCCCCCGAGGGGGCTCAGTGACCATGTTCCCGTCCTCTTAGATTCCACTTTCCCCAGCACAGCACAGGGACAGGTGCCGCCCATGGAATATCCTTTCTGACAGATGCTCTCTCAATCCTCCACAAACCCTGATCTGGTCTGATTTCACTCCCTGCACAGGATTTCCCCTTCCCAAACCTGGCCTGATCACCCGGCTGGAACGAGGGGAAGAGCCGTGGGTGCCCGATCTCCAGGCCTGTGAGGAAAGAGAGATCCCGAGAGGTGCCCACACAGGTGAGGAGTGACAGAGAAACGACCTGGTGAATGAAGAAAAAAGTGGAGAATCCCAAAAATGTGGTATCAGTAAGTGACCAAAGTTCCTTATTCATCTCTCCCAGGGCAGGGCTGCAGGCAGCAGATATCACTGACATTGTTTCCCACGTGTCCTGTTACCTGCAGGAGTTTCCTTCCCAACTTTCCTTCCCTGTGAAAGTTTAGGTGGGAAGTGGAGGCAGAATCCAATTGCTCTGTGTAGCTTTAGTATGTCGGGTTTTCGCTCGGTTCTATTCCTCCTAATTTCTCTGCAGCACAATGACTCCTGTCTGGATTGTCTCTCTCTCCCAGCAGGTGATGAGAGAGTGAGTGAGAACAAGGAGGGGAATAAACAGCAGGAAGTTTCTGGGCATGGAGAATCACAGGGGACCTTTGTGGGAAGAGCTGAAGGGAATTTTTCCCAGTGCTTGGAAAAGGGAGAAGCCTGGGGAAATTGGCAGAGGTCAGAGAGGCTGCTTGGAAATGACTCAAGGGAGCTAATGGATGGATCTATTATATGTGGGGAAGGACACAGGGATACTAGAACCCGGCAGACAACCTCCAAGGAAGAACAACGGAATGAATGCCTCGGTTATGGGAAAGGATTTGTTCTGAGACCGGAGCTTGTTACGCTTCAGACAATCCATACCGGAGAGAAATCACTTCAATGCTTGGACCGTGGGGAAAACTTCAGTAACCGCTCAGATCTTAATAACCCTGGGAGAAGCCACAAGGGAGAGAAACCCTCTCAATGCCTTGAGGACAGGAATTGTTTGAACTGGAAGTCAGCACTGATTACACATCAGGCAATCCACACTGGAGAGAGACCCCATAAGTGCTTAGACTGTGGGAAATGTTTCATAAGGAGGTCAACCCTACTTAATCATCAGGCAATCCACACAGGAGAGAGATCCCATAAATGCTTAATCTGTGGGAAAAGTTTCATACGGAGGTCAGGCCTTGTTTTTCATCAGAGAAAACACACAGGAGAGCGACCCCATAAGTGCTTAGACTGTGGAGAAAGTTTCATAGAGAGGTCAGGCCTTGCCCAACATCAGATAATCCACACAGGAAAGAAATCCCATAAGTGTTTGGACTGTGGGAAAAGTTTCACACAAAGATCAAATCTTATGACACATCAGAGAATACACATCGGAGACAGACCCCATAAGTGCTTAGACTGTGGAAAAAGTTTCGTACGGAGATCAACCCTACTTATTCATCAGGCAATCCACACTGGAGAGAGAGCCCATAAGTGCTTGGACCATGGGAAAAGTTTCATACGGAGGTCAAACCTTCTTACACATCAGGCAATCCACACCAGAGAGAGACTCCAAAGTGCTTAGACTGTGGAAAAAGTTTCATACAGAGACCCGACCTTGTTAAACATCAAGCAATCCATACAAGAGGGAGATCATAAGTGCTTGGACTCTGGGCAAGTTTTCAGAAACAGATTAGCCCTTCTAAACATCAGGCAATCCGTGCATGAGAGAGACCCCTGTAAGTGTTTAGACTGTGGAAAAATGTATCAAATAGATATCATCCCTTGTTTTACATCAGAGAATCCACACAGGGGAGAGACCCCATAACTTCTTAGCCTGTGAAAGACGTTTTAAATGGAGGTAAGAACTTGTTTTACATCAGGCAAACCACATAGGAGAGAGACCCCATAAGTGTTTGGACCATGTGAAAAGTTTCCCCCAAAGATCAAATCTGATAACATTCAGAGGACCCGCACAGGAGAGAGACCCCATCAGTAATCAGACTGGGAAAGTTTCATATGGAGGTCAATTTTTGTAAACTGGAGAGAGACCCCATAAGGGCTTAGTCTGTGGGAAACATTTCAGAAACTGATCAGTACTTGTTTTACATCAGAGAATCCACAAGACTCCATATGTGCTTAGACTATGGCAAAAGTTGTACTCAGAGAACACACCTCATTAAACATGGGAGAATTCACACATGATCTAAACTTCTGTGACACCTGGCCCGAAAGAGTTAAGAACCTTGCAGGCTAATTGATCCAGATTCAGCCTTTAGAGACATGTTAGAAGAGTGTGTAAATGGTATTTGGGGCCATTCCAAGTAATAAAGACTAGAACTTTGAAATGTAAACTGGTGGTGTTAAAAAACTGGAAGAAGATAGTAGTGCTGTTGATTAATTGCAGTTAACTCATGTGATTAACCCCCCCAAATTCATCGTGGTTAGAAAAATTAATCTCGATGAATCGCATTGTTAAACAATAGAATACCAGTTGAAATTTGTTTAATGTTTTTTGATGTTTTTCTACGTTTTCATATCTATTGATTTCGATCGCAACAAAGAATAGAAAGTGCACAGTGCTCACTTTATATTATTTTTATTACAAATATTTGTACTGTAAACATGCACAACAAAAATAGTATTTTTCAGTTCCCCTCATACAAGTGCTGTCGTGCAATCTCTTTATCAGGAAAGTGTAACTTAGAAACACAGATGATTTTAATTATATAAGTGCACTGAAAAATAAAGCAATTAAAAACTTTAGAGCCTAGAAGTCCACTCAGTGCTACTTTTTCTGCCAATTGCTAAGACAAACAAGTTCATTTACATTTACGGGAGACAATGCTGCCTGTTTCTAATTTATGATGTCACCGGAAAGTGTGAGAAGGTGTTCGCATGGCATGTTTGTAGCTGGCAGTGCAGGTATTTAAGTGCAAGATATGCTAAACATGCCTGTGTCCCTTCATGCTTCGGCCACCATTCCAGTGGACGTGCTTCCATGCTGACGATGCTCTTTTTTAAAAAAGAAAAAATGCATTAATTAAATTTGTGACTGAACTCCTTGAAGGAGACTTGTATGTCCCCTGTTCTGTTTTACACACCTTCTGCCAAATATGTCATCATATCGAAGTCACGGAGAATGACCTAGTACATGGGGTGGACACTTTCACTGCAGATTTGACAAAACGCAAAGAAAGGAAGAATGTGAGATTTCTAAAGATAGCTACAGCATTTGGCCCACAGTTTAAGAATCTGAAGTACCTTCCAACATCTGCGAGGGACGAGGTGTGGAGCATGCTCTCAGAAGTCTTTAAAGAGGAACATGCTGATTGTGAATCCACAGAACCCAAACCACCAAAATAGAAAATCAACCTTCTGCTGGTGGCATCTGACTCAGTTGAAGAAAATGAGCTCGTGTCGGTCCGGTCTGCTTTGGATCGTTATCGATTAGAACCCGTCATTAGCATGGAGGCATGTCCTCTGGAATGGTGGTTGAAGCAGGAAGGGACATAAGACTCTTTAGAGCACCTGACACACAAATATCTTGCGACGCCGGCTGCAATACTGCCACGCAAACGCCTGTTCTCACTTTCAGGTGACATTGTAAACAAGAAGCGGGCAGCATTATCTCCTGCAAATTGTAACCAAACTTGTTTTTCTGAGTGATTGGCCGAACAAGCAGTAGGACCGAGTGGAGTTGTAGGCTCCAAAGTTTTACATTGTTTTATTTTTGAATGCAGTTATTTTTTGTACATAATTCTACATTTGTAAGTTCAACTTTCATGATAAAGAGATTGCATATGGTACTTGCAGTTGGTGGATTGAAAAATACTATTTCCTTTGTTTTTTACAATAATTTATAATAAAAAAATATAAAGTGCTCACTGTATACGTCGTATTCTGTAAAAACAAGGAGGAGTCCTTGTGGCACCTTAGAGACTAACAAATTTATTTGGGCATAAACTTTCGTGGGCTAGAACCCACTTCATTGGATGCGTGGAATGTATTCTGTGTTGCAGTTGAAATCTATATATTTGAAAATGTATAAAACATCCAAAATATTTAAATAAATGGTATTCTGTTATTTTTTAACAGCATGATTAATCACAATTAACTTTTTTTAATTGCTTGACAGCCCTAGAATCATAGAATAACAGAGTTGGAAGGGACCTCTGGAGGCCATCTAGTCCAACCCCCTGCCCAGAGCAGGACCAATCCCAACTAAATCATCCCAGCCAGGGCTTTGTCAAGCCTGACCTTAAAAACTTCTAAGGAAGGGGATTCCACCACCTCCCTAGGTAACGCATTCCAGTGTTTCACCACCCTCCTAGTGAAAAAGTTTTTCCTAATATCCAACCTAAATCTCCCCCACTGCAACTTGAGACCATTACTCCTTGTCCTGTCATCTGCTATCACTGAGAATAGTCTAGATCCATCCTCTTTGGATCCACCTTTCAAGTAGTTAAATGCTATCAAATCTAACTATCAAATCCCCCCTCATTCTTCTCTTCCGTAGACTAAACAATCCCAGTTCCTTCAGCCTCTCCTCATAAGTCATGTGTTCCAGACCCCTAATCATTTTTGCTGCCCTTCGCTGGACTCTCTCCAATTTCTCCACATCCTTCTTGTAGTGTGGGGCCCAAAACTGGACACAGTTCTCCAGATGAGGCCTCACCAGTGTCGAATAGAGGGGAACGATCACGTCCCTTGATCTGCTGGCAATGCCCCTACTTATACACTCCAAAATGCCATTGGCCTTCTTGGCAACAAGGGCACACTGTTGACTCATATCCAGCTTCTCGTCCACTGTCACCCCTAGGTCCTTTTCTGCAGAACTGCTGCCTAGCCATTCGGTCCCTAGTCTGTCGCGGTGCATTGGATTCTTCCGTCCTAAGTGCAGGACTCTGCACTTGTCCTTGTTGAACCTCATCAGATTTCTTTTGGCCCAATCCTCCAATTTGTCTAGGTCCTTCTGTATCCTATCCCTCCCCTCCAGCGTATCTACCACTCCCCCCAGTTTAGTGTCATCCGCAAACTTGCTGAGAGTGCAATCCACACCATCCTCCAGATCATTAATGAAGATATTGAACAAAACCGGCCCCAGGACCGACCCTTGGGGCACTCCGCTAGATACCGGCTGCCAACTAGACATGGAGCCATTGATCACTACCCGTTGAGCCCGACAATCTAGCCAACTTTCTACCCACCTTGTAGTGCATCCATCCAGCCCATACTTCTTTAACTTGCTGACAAGAATACTGTGGGAGACCATGTCAAAAGCTTTGCTAAAGTCGAGGAATAACACGTCCACTGCTTTCCCTTCATCCACAGAACCAGTTATCTCATCATAGAAGGCAATTAGATTAGTCAGGCATGACTTGCCCTTGGTGAATCCATGCTGACTGTTCCTGATCACTTTCCTCTCGTCTAAGTGCTTCAGAATTGATTCCTTGAGGACCTGCTCCATGATTTTTCCGGGGACTGAGGTGAGGCTGACCGGCCTGTAGTTCCCAGGATCCTCCTTCTTCCCTTTTTTAAAGATTGGCACTACATTAGCCTTAGTAATAGTAGAAGATAGTAATTGTAGTAGTCTATGTTTAGCTATATCTTGTTACAGATTAACGGTGTAACCAAAGGGTTCCTGTCTAAGACAGTATTTTGTTAATTCAGAAGTTAAAAGGAAATATAAACATTTAGATGAAACTTGGGTGTAATAATGTCATTGTGTATATATCTCTCTCTTTAAAGTTTGTAATAAACTGTCTATGAACTGCTTTATAGATAATTACCTTTTGTTAATCCATGTAGTTTTATTACCTGTGATGTTTGGGAAATAGGAGGTTACTTCCAGAACCTATTGTTCACCCAAGGACTGCCTGCTGTCGAGAGGCTGCAAAAACGTCTACATAAACTCTTGGGACCTGATCCTTTTATCTCAGATCTTCTTAAGCTTTTTTCAGGGGGAGTTCGAGTCGTAAGACAGAGATCTCCAGTCCCCATCTGGACTGCCCTGATATTGAACATTTGGATATTGGACTAGAACCTTATGAAATGATTCTGAAAAACACTTTTCTCAATTCTAAAGCACCATCTCTATGGTGAAACTGACCTAAGGACTCTATTCGCGTTTGTACGTCTAATGATCTTTTAGCCAATATTGTCTTTTCTTTTTTTAATAAATCCTAGTTTAGTTAACAAGAATGGGCTGTAAGCGTGTATTTGGGTAAGAACTGATTTATTCATTATCTTGGTGGGTAACATGTCTGATCCTTTGGGTTTGGTAGAATTCTTCATATGATGAAGATTTTCAGGAATCCCCATCAGAATCTCAGAGGACATTTTCCCACATCAGGTATCGTTAAAGACCTGCCTCTGTTGCGACTCTGTCAAATCATTTATTTTGTTACAGCATCTCCTATACCATGAAGGGTTTACAGAGCTAAATGATGCCTCATGCCTGTGCCAGGTAACTTCCAGTGAAATTAGCCTGTAATTAAAATCCAAAGTTAATACCCATTAAACTGGACAGCAATTCCCTACCTTGTACTCCTGGGCAGTCTCCTCTGGGAACCACCATGTGAGCTCTGTAAGCCCGGGACATATGGCAAACCAGACAGATCGAAGTTTGATGCTCTTCACAGAAGTTTCGGAAACTCCTGGTGTTCCCCACACACGCCGTCCCCTCCTGCCATCTGTGACTCTGTTCAGTGGCTGCAGGGGCTGGTGCAGACTTTGGCCCAGGCTGAGGAAGTTCTGATCCCAGCCAGAGCTACCTCCCTGTTGCAATGGCCTCCGTGTGTCTTGGCAAGGGAGCAGAGAGTGCGAGGCCCAGCTTTACACTGTCCACGTCCCTCTGTCCCTGCCCCACTCCCCTCCCTCTTCCACCCGCCGCCACCACCCCCACCCCATTCCCAGCCCTCTCAGGAACCCACCTTGTGCCTGCAGCTGCTGGGGAGGAGGCACCAGGGGCTTCTGTGCTGGAGGGATCCCTCACCGTGGGGGAGGGGCTTTCTCCTTCCCTACAGCCCATTTGGCCCAGACTAGCTGCCGTACGGGACCAGAGCCCAGTGATGGGCTGGATCCACGTGTAACAATTGGCCTTTAATTTAGGTTCTAGATTTTGGGTGCTGACCTTTAGGCACCTGGGGCCTGGTTCTCAGAGGGGCTGGTCTCCTGCAGCTATGGAGGCTACTCGGCTCTGGAGCACCTGCCCTGCAGCTCTCTAGCTGGGAGATTTCAAAAGGCTGCCTGGTGGGACTCACGGAACCACTCTGGCTGGGCCTTGCCCACGTACACCACAGAACAGGTCAGACTGGCACCGGTCAGCTCCAGCCTGGGGTTAGGTTGGCTACACTCCAGTGTAATCCCAGTGGGACTTGGCATGGATCTGCGCTGTCTGGAGCCCTGTTATGGGTGGACTCAAGGTGCTCGGGGTCCCACACAGTGTTTAGCCCAGTGATCTCCTCTCATGCAGACTAGCGTCAGAGTTTAACCCCTCATGGAACAGCACAGGAGTTCAGAATCCCAGTGGGAAACCTCATCTCCCTGCTGGGCCTGGGGCCTTTATCAAGTTGTCTTTCCCTCCCGATAGACACACTTCTTCATGGGAGGTTGATGTTGAGGTGGCAGCAGGGTGTAATGCTTAGCACAGTGGAGTGGGACTGGGGAGTTTTGGGTTCGAGTCCCATCTGTGCTGGTGATCCTGGACCAGTAATTGCGCCTCTCTGTGCCTCAGTTTCCCTCCCACTCTAGTTAGGCTGTAACCTGCTCAGGGCAGGGATTGCCCCTGGCTGGGTTTTGTGCAGGGCTCAGATCTCATGTGTGGTCTGTAAGGGCTCTTGTGATGGAAATAGAAGTAATAATAAATTCTATTAAACAAACCAACTTGTACCTTCCTCTCCTGCAATGTGAAGGTAGCACTCTCACAGATTGGGCCTCAGCTCATGTGATTTAAACGTCACTGGTGTTGACAGCTTCCACTCAGTAAAATGTTCCCTTATTTCACCAGTGGAAGCTGGGTTTGAAAAGCATTCAGCATCTCCAATAATTTTCCCACATCAGATGTCTTTGAAGACTTCATTTTTTGCCTTTGTTGCCACACCGCCAGATCATTTATTTTGTCATGACATCTCCCAAACAGTGAAGGTTTTGCAGAACTGAATGCTGCAGTTACATCTGTGAGAGGGAACTTTCAGTGAAATTAGCCTGTAATTAAAACCCAAAAGTTAACCCATTAAATCTGACTACCTTGTACTCCTGGGTAGTCTCCTGTATGGGAACCACCGTGTGAGCACGATGAGCCCGGGACTCTCTGCAGATCACACAGATGGGGGTTTGATCCTCTTCACAGAACAGTTTCAGAGCCTCCAGATGTTCCCCACACACCCCGCCCCCTCCTGCTCCCTTTGCTGCTTGTAAACTCAGCCGCTTGGTGATTGCCTAGCCCCTGAGCTCCCGGCTGTGGACCCAGGGAGGGGCTGGATAAGGGGCAGGGGATCCCAGGGGGCCGTCAGGGGACAGGGAGCAGGAAGCGGTGGGTTGGAGCAGTCAGGGGAGGGGGAGCAGGGGAGGGATAGGGGGTGGGGTCCGGGGGGGTGGTTAGGTGCAGGTGGATATGCACCCACAGTATTCTTGTCAGCAAGTTAAGGAAGTATGGGCTGGATGAATGCACTATAAGGTGGGTAGAAAGCTGGCTAGATTGTCGGGCTCAACGGGTAGTGATCAATGGCTCCATGTCTAGTTGGCAGCCGGTGTCAAGTGGAGTGCCCCAGGGGTCAGTCCTGGGGCCGGTTTTGTTCAATATCTTCATAAATGATCTGGAGGATGGTGTGGATTGCACTCTCAGCAAATTTGCGGATGATACTAAACTGGGGGGAGTGGTAGATACGCTGGAGGGGAGGGATAGGATACAGAAGGACCTAGACAAATTGGTGGATTGGGCCAAAAGAAATCTGATGAGGTTCAATAAGGATAAGTGCAGGGTCCTACACTTAGGATGGAAGAATCCAATGCACCGCTACAGACTAGGGACCGAATGGCTCGGCAGCAGTTCTGCGGAAAAGGACCTAGGAGTGACAGTGGACGAGAAGCTGGATATGAGTCAGCAGTGTGCCCTTGTTGCCAAGAAGGCCAATGGCATTTTGGGATGTATAAGTAGGGGCATAGCGAGCAGATCGAGGGACGTGATCGTTCCCCTCTATTCGACACTGGTGAGGCCTCATCTGGAGTACTGTGTCCAGTTTTGGGCCCCACACTACAAGAAGGATGTGGATAAATTGGAGAGAGTCCAGCGAAGGGCAACAAAAATGATTAGGGGTCTAGAGCACATGACTTATGAGGAGAGGCTGAGGGAGCTGGGATTGTTTAGTGTGCAGAAGAGAAGAATGAGGGGGGATTTGATAGCTGCTTTCAACTACCTGAAAGGGGGTTCCAAAGAGGATGGCTCTAGACTGTTCTCAATGGTAGCAGATGACAGAACGAGGAGTAATGGTCTCAAGTTGCAATGGGGGAGGTTTAGATTGGATATTAGGAAAAACTTTTTCACTAAGAGGGTGGTGAAACACTGGAATGCGTTACCTAGGGAGGTGGTAGAATCTCCTTCCTTAGAGGTTTTTAAGGTCAGGCTTGACAAAGCCCTGGCTGGGATGATTTAACTGGGAATTGGTCCTGCTTCGAGCAGGGGGTTGGACTAGATGACCTTCTGGGGTCCCTTCCAACCCTGATATTCTATGATTCTATGATCAGGGCAGTCAGGGGACAGGGAGTGTTTGGATAGGTGTGGGAGTCCTGGGGGCCTGTCAAGGGGCAGGGGTGTGTATAGAGGTCAGGGCAGTCAGGGGACAAGGGGCCGGGGGAGGGGGTTGGATGAGTTGGAGATTCTGAGGGGGGCAGTCAGGGGTCGGGAAGTGGGAGGGAGTGGATAGGGGGTGGGGGCCAGGCTGCTTGGGAAGGCACAACCTTCCCTACCTGGCCCTCCATACAGTTTCACAGCCCCGATGTCGCCCTTGGGGCCCAAAAGTTTGCTCACCCCTGGCTTCGACAAACAAGTTTGTTTCCATTTGCAGGAGGTAATGCGGCAAGTGAGACGAGGCAATTCGATGACACTGTTGCAGCCGGAGTCGCAAGATATTTACATGCCAGATGCGCTAAAGATTCCTCTGTCCCTTCATGCTTCAACCACCGTTGCTTAACCTCCCTTCCCCTGCCCTGTTATACCTGCTGTCCATGCTCAGACCAGAGCTGATCATTCTTCTGCTTTTCAGACTCTTCTAGAGTGTGTGGGGAAAATTTTTCACCTGCCAGTAGGGTTCCCAACTCTCCTGGACCAGACGCCGTTTGTGGCAATGGCGTCTGGTCCGGGAGAGCTGGAAATCTTATGTGCCAGGGAAATCCCCTCTGGCTGGCGTTTCCCATTTGCCTGCCTCCTGCAGAAGGAGAGTCAATTGGCATTTATTTATTTTTGGAGCTTCTCCCACAGATGTAGCTGCTGTCGCCCATTGGGGTGGATTAATTAACTCTCCTGCAGGTGCAGTATAGAAAACTGCTCCCTGCAGGAATGTGCTCCTTATGGTGAACTGAGCATGCTCAGTAAGATCTGCTGAAGCCAGTGCCCTTCACCCTGCCCTTACTAAGCGTAGGATTGTGCTGAGTGCTTTTTACAGGGGTTAAAAAGGGGCAAAGGGGGCAAATGGGAGGAGGGGGCGGCCAGGGTCTGAGCAGGGGGTAAAAGTTGACTGGTCGGGGGGTCATGCACCTGACAAACACCTGCCAGGAATTGTCCCGGTAATACTTAGTCCTGCCACGAGTGCGGGGGACAAGAGAAGAGTGCAGGGGACAAACTGCTCTCTGTCCTCATTTGCTCCCTCAGAGAGCAGTTTTTACACAATAGCAGTTGCTTAAGAACCATTCACACATCAGCAACTGGTGCAGGTAGCATATTCCTACAGGGAGGTTTCCCATCTGCCACTGTGTGCGGAGCAGAGGGAGGCCAACCCATGCTGCACTGGGGGCTGGGACAGCCACACCTGGGGGGGGGAGGGGGGAAGGGTGGAGCTGAAAGAGGGCTGAAGAGGGTGTAGATAAGGTGGGATTTAGGGGGATGAGGGATGGGTCTGGGGCAGATGCAGGAGGCAGGGAATGGCTGAAGGGGGGATGGGGTGATGCAGGGGAATCAGGGAAGACTTAGGGGCCAGATGGAAACAGGGCTTCAATAGAGGAAAACTATCAGTGAGGGGGTCACTGAGAAGGAAAGGGGGGACATGGGGAGGAGAGGCTTTGAGAGCAAGAGCAGACAGGCTGGGGAAGGGAGGGAAAGAGGGTGGGGGTCAGGGAGAAGGAGAGGGCGAAATACAAGGGCAGCTCTCCCACCCCACGGGGCACCCAGCAGCCAAAGGAGAATTCTTTTACTGCAAATAGTTAAGGAAGCTTTGGGGGTTTGTGGAGGCTTCCACCTAAGGGCTCAGAAGTTACAAGGCAGGTATCCAGATGAGGGATGAAAATAGCATGTAAAAAGTAACCATTTCAACTATTACAATTCTACTGGTAACACGTTAAAGAGTTCACAACATAGGCATCTGCCCAGCATCCCGGCTGCCACCATGACGGGTTTAGCCCGGCAGAGCACAGACAGAACAGCTGGAATTGCTCTGGGCCCAGTGGAACGATTTTAGAGTAGGGGTGTGGTGCCCCCCTTGTCCCTGTCTGTGCCCCCCACCCCTTTGACGTGGGGCCGGGAGCAGGGCCATGGCTCTGGGAGGGTGGGAGTTGGGACACAGACAGGAGTAAGAGGCCCGAGGCTGGACGTGGAAGCTGATGAAGTCATCCCCGTCATACTGGCATTTCCCCCGCCCCCCCCTCCCCCGGGGTGTTCCAGTCCACGGCCTGCACCCTGTGGAACCCAGGGGGAGGGCAGGGACAGAACTAAATCAGCAGCCAGAAGTGCTCAAAGATCACGAGTCCAACCCCCTGACCCTCTCCCCCCAATCAGTTACAGAGATTACCAAATTTGGATGCTTTTTGTTTGTCCTCTGGATTTGCACCTTTCCGGGGACACTGGGAAGAAAGGTCCTGTCACCGAGAGCCTGAGGGTGTGTGGCCACCGCCAGAGCATGTGTCTGACCCACGGCATCCCTGCAGCACAGCCAGGGCCTGGGCAGGAGGCCTGGGACGTGGGAGGGACGGACTGTGAACTGGCCCCGTGCCAACAGAGTGGGGCTAAGTATTTCCTTTCTCCTTTCTCATTGTTTAGTGATTTTTTTTTATTAGCTGCTGTTTAGTAAATTGCATTTGTTCTGGAGTATAGACAATGGTCAGGGAGGAGGTCAGGGGAGCGTCCAGAGCGGAGGAAGTACCCTGGAGTGGGGATGCTCCAGCCCGCGTCCTGAGTGGTCACACCAAGGTTGGGGGCCGAGCCCCTCAGGAAGCCTGGGCCCAGTCTTGTCGAGGTTATAAGGACTTTGCCACACAGGAGAGTGGAAGGGGAGCCCTCAAGGTGAGGCAGGCTCTGGGTGAAGGAAGAAGGAGCGAGGACTCAGATCCTTCTGCTGTTTGATTCCACCCAGGGGGTGTTTAAGTTAGGAAAGTTCCCCACAGTAAAGGGACCATTTCCCCGCTTACCTCCGTGCATGTTTACTGGTTTTCCCTAAAGTTCATTAAATATTTTAGGGGAAAGTGTCAGAGCGGCCACCAGCGACAGTTGCTGGCCGCACTCTGAGGCCACCAAAAATGTGGCTGTGAGAACCCCTGGGCTAGATGCTCATGACGGGCCCTTCTGACTTTAGAGCCTGTGAGTGTAACAGGAGCCGGGCACAGAGATGCTGCAGCGCGGTGGCTTGATCGCTAGGACCCAGGAGTGGCTGCGGGGCGGCTCAGTGGGAGGATCGCGGGGCTCAGGCCCGGCCGCAGGAAGTGACTCGCAGCCGCTGCGGTGACTCTGGCTCCCGGCGAGATCCCCGAGCCCCGGCGGCTGGTGCTGGGAGCCCGGAGCGGGGAATCTCCAGCCGGGCCCTGCCCGCTGCTCCCCGGGAGCCTCTCCCAGGGCAGAGCCCCCAGCCCGGCCAGGGCCCCTTCCCGGCTCCTGCCCCTGCCCCGGGGGGGGCCCCGCTCGGAGGGAAGGTAAGAGAGACCCGCCCCCCCCGCGTCACCCCCGGGCTGCAGGGGGCGGGTTTGGCCCCGGGCTGCTCCCCGCGGAGCTGGCTGCGATTCCCTGCCCCGGGCCCGGGAAAGCTGCCGCCAGCCCCCGGTGTGTGCGGGGCGGGGGGAGCCCGGGCACAGGCCCTGGCAGGCAGGGCGGAGGGGGAAACCTAGGAATGAAGTGAGCAGAGGGAATAAAAATTCCCCCCAGATAGGTTGAGCCAGCTGCAGTGGTTGCAAAAATTGGGGGGAGTGGGGCTTTTCCTTCACCCTTTCCTGGGTTTTTGGCTCCCATTTCCCAGTTCATCGCAGTGCCCGGACAGGGCCCCTCTCCCCTCCTGTATAAGATGTTACTGAGGTGCTAGAGGGGACTTGATCCAGTGAACTATTGACAGACATCCCCTCCCCTCCCCCAGATCTCACTGTCACACCTGCTTTGAGCCTTTAAAAGAATCCGGGTCTCAGTTCCTGTGTCTGTGTAAAGCCGCCCAGCGCTTCAGCCGTGTGTCCTAGCCCCTGTCCCTGTTCCCCCGAGTTTCACTCCCCTTGGAATCCAGTCTGGGCAGTTTCACTCCTTTACATTCGTTCTTTAAAAAAATATTCTTCTTACTCTGAGCGCTTCATCCTAAACTTCATTAGCGTTGTGCGGAGGGACGTCACGGTGCCCTGGTATTCCTATTTTTAATGGCAAATCATCACGGGAACTATTAATAGTTTCTCCTTGGCATTGGTGAGGCCGGGGGACACCATGGTGACCTCACCTTGTTTACCTTTTGGTGAGATTAAGGTACTTTGCCTTTGCTCTGTTTTTGCGGCGGGCTAGCTAATGCAGGTGAGTTACCCCATGGGAAAAACACCCACTTTCTTATAGACACAGACTAAGCTGCTGACTCCGATGTTAAATGACCCGTTATTGTTCATGGGCTGAAAACTCTGATACTGAGTGTGTGTCTCCTGCTTCTGCTCCTGTGCCAGGCGCTGCCTCTGAATGTCTGCACCCAGTTATGCGGGCGTCATGGAACAGAAATTAAAACATTTAAAACTAAAGGAATTAGCAGAGACCCCCCCCACACACACACAGCCACTCTCACCAATTTCTCTCATTCCCTTCCCTTTACTTCTTCAGGTCTTGTCTGGTGGTCTGATGTTAAAAGTGTGAAGTTAATCCACATGAATTCCAGAGCTTTAAACCCCTGTGTGGACACTCTTGTTCAGAAGTCAGGTGGCCTTAATTTAGACAGTGGCAGTCAGGACAGCCACAGACCAGGGCAGGAGACCTTCCCCCAAACACTATAAATCTTCAGGTCTTTGATCACTTCTTGAACATTTTTAAGTTTTGGATAGTCCAGGTGTAACCCACATGCGATGTTTCAAGCCTAAAGAGAAGGAGCGAAACAGTGAGGCGCTCATCTCATCTTCCCTGACTGTTGCCTTGTGTAGAAACGCCATTAGAATATTTCACAGCTTTAGTCCGACAGAATGTCAGTAGATGGGTTGAGGTGGAAATGTAAGGTGATCTCACTCCTCTGCTGCCTCCTGCAAAGGACAGGACATGCTTCGTGAGCAGGAGGGTGAAGGCAGGATAGTGTCCTGGTAGATCCTGCTGTGAGCACGGAGACTGTTGGCCTGGCTGCTCGGTGATCCCATTTGTAAGGAACATAGCCCAAATGGCGGCACTCTTGTCCCATGGGAGTGAACTATAAAGACTCCTTTGGGCTCTTGCCCTGGTGAGAGTGTGCCCTGAGGGGTAGACACTGCACCAGAGTCCTACCTGGCTTCATTCAGAGCCGTTCCAGAGCATGGAGATGGTGACTGTCCTAAACACCTGTCTCCTGTCCATGCTCTGATTGCCTCAGCTCTCAGGTGAGTAAAGAGGGAGCGGCCGGGCCAGGTGGCATATACCTGGTGAAAACATCCGATGCAGCTTTGGAAACAAATACAGAGCATGTCTGGTAACTGCCCCTCCCTACTTCTGGATGCTTTGGAGCAAGATCAGCCCTGTGCTGAGACACAGCATGACAATGTGTGAAGTGAGCTTAGTATATTTTTGTTACACCTGCCAGACTGTGCCTCACACCTTTGTAAGCATCGCAGTCACAGACTCACCGACGTGACCATCCTCATGTACGACAGGGGTAACAGACAATGCTTTCTCTCCAAGTGACATTTCCGTGGCAGAGCCTAGTTACAAGGCAAATATC
Source organism: Natator depressus (assembly GCF_965152275.1). Classification (NCBI taxonomy): domain Eukaryota; kingdom Metazoa; phylum Chordata; order Testudines; family Cheloniidae; genus Natator; species Natator depressus. Next base: position 40,928,866 of record NC_134247.1, read on the forward strand.
CACAGGCAACCCCCTCCCTTCCCGCACACACTGCTCCCAGTTTACATTGGATTTTTTTTTAAAAGAGACAAACTCATGATCTTTGGGGCTCTGATTCTTGAGTGTTCAGGGCTCCCCTAGGTCTTGGTCTGATTTCCAGACAGGTTTTAGATTTCACCCACACCGGAGTCAGACCGGAGTCACTGCTCGCTCTGGCAGGGGGGAGTGCGGATGGGCCAATGGGATCAGCCTCCGCCTGCCTGTCCCTGGGGGCTGCTGGGGGAGTCGAGGGCAGCTCATTCTTCAGGTGTTGCCACCAGAGGGCTCCGGCTATGGCTAAGGGGGAGAGGGGTTTACACTGCAATGGGGGGAAATCTGCCAAAGGGGCCCCTTTGATTCTGCTCTTTTTCTAGCAGTTGGCTCAGGGATGCTGTTACTGGGAGGGTCTAAAGAGCCTGGGGGAAATCAGGGGGTGACATGGACTCCAGCCCCTTCTGTAACCTCCCCCATCACCCCGACAGGCTGAGGAATCACGTCCACATAGCCAGCTCAGGTAGGGGATTTCAGGGAGTTGCTGGGTGGGGGGAGGGAGAGGCAGGGAGGAGACAGGGTGTGATAAACCTGCTGATTTTCTGAGTAGGCCCATTGGTGGCAAGGGAGGGGAGAGGGGACATTCCCCCATTTCTCAAATAGGATATAACCCCCTGGGCAGGGCTGGGAACATTTTCCAGACTCCCAGTGCTGGAGCCTGAACCCACTGGCCAGAGCCTGCTGTGAAATACGAAGGGAAGCTGTCGGGATTCCTGTCCCTGCCTCCGGCTCAGATCTCCGCTTCCCATATCAGCCTGTGGCTGGCAGGCGTGTGGGAAATGAGAAGAACCTGCTCTGCTCCGTGTGCTGGGGCGGACAAGGAGCTCTCACCTTCTCCCAACCCCCTGAAGCCTCCTGGCTGCTCTGAACAATAGGAGTCAGTTTCTGCTACTCTGGCCCTCCCAGAGCTTTGAGTTTTCCCCCCTTTCCTGTGGCTAGCGAGACTGGCTGGGGCAGCAGATGCTGAGTGGGGGACTCTTGTTGTTCCAGATGCCGGTGACCTTCGAGGAGGTGGCTGTGTATTTCACCCGGGGGCAGGGGGCTCTGCTGGACCCCGCTCAGAGAGCCCTCTACAGGGACGTCATGCAGGAGAACTATGAGATGGTGACCTCGCTGGGTAAGGGATTCCCGTCCCTTTGGTTATTAGAGGCCGTGTAGTCTGCATGTCTGACTCTGGTCAGGTTCTTCCATCGTCAGTTAGATCAGAGGCGAACGGGTTCCATAATGCACGGCTGCCATGTGAGAGAGACTTGCATCTCTGTGCCCTCTCCAGTGAGACACGGTGTCAAAACTTAATGGACATGCTAGCTCATCCCCACCCCTCCAGCTTTCAAAGAGGCAGAATTCATTCATTGTCCTGTCTGTACTGATTCCCATTCACATACACAATCCTTATTTACCTGCCTTCTTGGGAATAGCTCCAGCCATTGGGAAGGCTTACAAAGACGCATGGGTTTAACACCAGAGCTGTGTATGTCACCAAGGCCCCTAACTGTTCAGATCCTAGGAACTCCTAGTGAGGGTGTAAAAATTCCCCTCACCTCCCGAGATGTCTGCCTCTCCCAAGGGGGCTCAGCAACGATGTTCCCGTCCTCTTGGGTTCCGCGTTCCCCAGCAGAGCACAGGGACAGGTTCTGCTCACAGAATGTACTTTGTGACAGATGCGCTCTCAATCCTCTATGCACCCTGATCTGATCTGATTTCACCCCCTGCGCAGGATTTCCCATTCCCAAACCTGAGCTGATCGCCCACCTGGAACGAGGGGAAGAGCCGTGGGTCCCAGATCTCCAGGCCTGCGAGAAAAGAGAGAGCCTGAGAGGGGCCCGCACAGGTGAGAACTGACAAAGAAACCATCTGGGGAATGAAGGAAAAAGTTGAGAATCCCAAAAGTGTGGTATCAGTAAGTGCCCTCAGTTCTTCCTCACCTCTTCCAGAGCAGGGCTGTAGTGAGCAGACATTGCTCACTGCTCTCCACCCGTCTTGTTAGCTGCAGGAGTTTCCTTCCCATCTCTCCTTCCCTGTGAGTGTTTGGGTGGGAAGTGGAGGCAGAATCCAATTGCTCAGTCTTTGTGTTGGGTTTTCCCTTGGTGTTATTTCTTTTTCTCCCCAGCACAATGACTCCTGTCTGGATTTTCTCTCTCTCCAAGCAGGTGCTGAGCGAGTGAGTGAGAGCGTGGAGGGGAATCACCATCAGGAAGTTCTTGGGGAAGTGGAATCACAGGGGACCTTTGCGGGAAGAGCTGAAGGGAATTTTTCCCAGTGCTGGGAACAGAGAGAAGCCTGGGAAAATTGGCACAGGTCAGAGATGCTTCAGGGAAACCACCCAAGGAAGAAAGTGGATGAATCTATTAAATGTGGGGGAGGGGACAAGGATCCCACAACCCAGCAGACAAATTCCAAAGAAGACATACGCTATGTATGCCTCGGTTATGGGGAAAGATTCATTCTGAGATCACATCAGACAATCCATACTGGAGAGAAACCACTTCAGTGCTTGGACTGTGGGGAAAGCTTCAATAATCGCTCAGCCCTGAATAACCATGGGAGAAGCCACAGAAGAGAGAAACCCTCTCAATGCCTTGACTGCGGGAAATGTTTCATTTGGAAGTCAGAACTAATTAGACATCAGTTAAGCCACACAGGAGAGAGACCCCATAAGTGCTTTGACTGTGGGAAAAGTTTCAAACAGAGGTCAGACCTTTTTAATCATCAGGCAATCCACACAGGAGAGAGACCCCATAAGTGTGTGGAGTGTGGGAAAAGTTTCAGTCGGAGGTCAGTCCTTGTTATTCATCAGAGAACCCACACAGGGGAGAGACCACATAAGTGCTTGAAATGTGGGAAAAGTTTCATTCAGAGGTCAGACCTTCTTAAACATCAGAGAATCCACACAGGAGAGAGACCTCACAAGTGCTTGGACTGTGGGAAAAGTTTTAATCGGCGGTCAGCTCTTTTTAAACATCACGCATTCCACACAGGAGAGAGACCCCATAAGTGTTTAGTCTGTGGAAAAACTTTCATATGGAGCTCAGACCTTGTTAAACATCAGAGAACCCACACAGGAGAGAGACCCCATAAGTGTTTACACTGTGGGAAAAGTTTCACACGGAGGTCAGTCCTTGTTAATCATCAGAGAATCCACACAGGAGAGAGACCCCATAAGTGTTTAGACTGTGGGAAAAGTTTCACATGGGGGTCAGACCTTCTTAAACATCAGAGAATCCACACAGGAGAGAGACCCCACAAGTGCTCAGACTGTGGAAAAGGTTTCATATGGAGGTCAAACCTTGTTAGACATGAGTCAATCCACACAGGAAAGAGACCCCACAAGTGCTTGGACTGTGAGGAAATTTCACACAGAGATCACACCGCATTAAACATGAGAGAATCCACACAGGATCTAAAATTTTCTGTCACAGGGACAGAAGGTGTTAAGGAAATTGCATGTAATTGACCTAGATTCAGCCTTTAGAGACATATTCGAAAAGTGTGTCCTCGTTAGATAAACTAGAGCTTCGAAAGGTAAACGTGTATTGTTAAAGACATGGAAGAAGATGGTACCTGAAGTAGTCTTTGTTTAGCTATATCTTGTTCGTGGTTAACAATGGAAATAAACGGTTCCTGTCTAGGACTGTATTCAGAGATCAAAAGGGAATATTAACATTTAGATAAAACTTGCTTGTAATAATGTCATTGTTTGTCTCCTGAAAGTTTGTCGTAAACTGTCTATGAACTGCTTTATGGAGAATCACCTTATGATAATCCATGTAATTAATTACCAGTGATCTTTAGGAAATAGAAGGTTACTTCAAAAGCCTATTGTTCAGCCAAGGACTGTGTGCTGTCGTGACACTGCAAAAATGATCCTTTCTTTTCTGATCTGCCTAACCTTTATACTGAGGGGAGTGTGAGTCAGAAGACGGAGATCTCTAGTCCTGTCTGGACTGCCCTGACATTGAAATTGGACTAGAACTTGATGAAATGATTCTGTAAAGGACTCTTTGCAATTCTAAAGCATCAGCTGTACAATGAAACTGAGCTAAGGACTCTATGCATGTCTCTGTGTAGAATGATCTTTTCACCAGCACACTCTCTCTTTTCTTCTTTTAATAAATCTTAGTTGAGTTAATAAGAATTGGCTGTAAGCGTGTATTTGGGTAAGAACTGAAATATTCCTTAACTGGGTGGGGGGATAATGTATAGGATCCTTTGGGATTGGTGGAACTTTTTAATGTGATTAATAAGATTTTTAGTAATCCCCATCATGTTGAAGTGGGCTGTCTGGGAGGGAGCCCAAGGCGGGGTTGCTTTAAGGGAGCCGTGCTTTGGCCTCCGTGTAGCAGTATGGTACTGTAGAAGCTGTCTTGTTGCTGGCCTGGTGAATCTAAGGGTAAGTCTATACTACGAAATTAGGTCGATTTTTCAGAAGCGATTTTATACAGTCGATTGTGTGTGTCCCCACTAAGCGCATTAAATTGGCGGAGTGCATCCACAGTACCGTGGCTAGCATCGACTGTCAGAGCGGTGCACTGTGGGTAGCTATCCCACAGTTCCCGCAGTCTCCGCCACCCATTGGAATTCTGGGTTAAGCTCCCAATGCCTGATGGGGCAAAAACATTATCGCAGGTGGTTTTGGGTACACGTCATCAGTCTCCCCTCCTTCCCTCCCTCCCTCCATAAAAGCAACGGCAGAGAATCATTTTTCGCCTTTTTTCATGGATAACCCACGCAGACGCCATAGCATTGTAAGCATGGAGCCCGTTGAGATCACCGCAGCAGTTGTGAGCATTGTAAACACCTCACGGATTATCCTGTAGTATGTGCAGAACCTGGAGAGGAGGCGACACCAGCCCGGTGATGATAGTGATGAGGACATAGACACAGACTTCCCTCAAAGCATGGGATGTGGCAATTGGGACATCATGGTGGCATTGGGGCACGTTCATACCCTGGAACGCCGATTCTGGGCCCGGCAAACAAGCACAGAGTGGTGGGACCGCATAGTGTTGCAGGTATGGGATGATTCCTAGTGGCTGTGAAACTTTCGCATGCATAGGGCCACTTTCATGGAGCGTTCTGACTTGCTTTCCCCTGCCCTGAAGCGCAAGAATACCAAGATGAGAGCAGCCCTCACAGTTGAGAAGCGAGTGGCGATAGCCCTCTGGAAGCTTGCAACATCTGACTGCTACCAGTCAGTCGGGAATCAATTTGGAGTGGGCAAATCTACTGTAGGGCCTGCTGTGGTCCAAGTAGTCAATGCAATCACTAACCTTCTGCTATCAAGGGTAGTGACTCTGGGAAATGTGCAGGTCATAGTGGATGGCTTTGCTGCAATGGGACTCCCTAACTGTGGTAGGGCAATAGACGGAACCCATATCCCTATCTTGGGACTGGACCACCTTGGCAGCCAGTATTTAAACCACAAAGGATACTTTTCAATGGTGCTGCAAGCAATGGTGGATCACAAGGGGCGTTTCACCAACATCAACGTGGGATGGCCGGGAAAGGTGCATGATGCTCGCATCTTCAGGAACTCGGGGCTGTTTGAACAGCTGCAGGAAGGGACTTCCCAGATCAGAAAATTACTGTTGGAGATGTTGAAATGCCCATAGTTATCCTTGGAGACTCAGCCTACCTCTTGCTCCCATGGCTCATGCAGCTGTACACAGGCAGCCTGGACAGTAGTAAGGAGCAGTTCAACTATAGGCAGAGCAAGTGCAGAATGGTGGTAGAGTGTGCATTTGGACCTTTAAAAGCTTGCTGGCGCTGTTTGCTTACTAGGTTAGACCTCAGTGAAACTAATATTCCAATTGTTATTGCTGCTTGCTGTGTGCTCCACAAGATCTGTGAGAGTAAGGGGGGACATTTATGGTGGGGTGGGAGGTTGAGGCAAATCGCCTGCCAGTCGATTTTGCGCAGCCAGACACCAGGGCAATTAGAAGAGCACAGCCGGGCGTACTGCACATCAGAGAAGCTTTGAAAACCAGTTTCATGACTGGCCAGGCTACAGTGTGACAGTTGTGTTTGTTTCTCCTTGATGCAAACCCACCCTCTTGGTTGACTCTAATTCCCTGTAAGCCAACCACCCTCCCCCCTTCAATCAGAGCTTGCAAAGGAAATAAAGTCACTATTGTTTCAAAACCATGTATTCTTTATTAATTGATTTAAAAAATAGGGAGATACCTCACAAGATAGCCCGGGTGGGGTGGGGGAGGAGGGAAGGACAAGGCCACACTACAAATCAAAACTTAATTTATGCCAGACTGCTGTCGCTTGGGCAATCCTCTGGGGTGGAGTGGCTGGGTTCCCGGAGCCTCCCCTTCCCCTGCCATTCCTGGGCATCTGGGTGAGGAGGATATGGAACTATGAGAGGAGGGCAGGTGGTTATTCAGGGGTGCCTTCTCCGGATTCATGGTCCGGGAGCACGTCTTGGGAGGGTATTGGCTCCAGTGTGGTGAAAAGTTCCAGGCTGCCGGGGAGAATGGTTTCTCCGCTTGCCTGCTGTGTACTCTCCTCCTCCTCCTCCTCTTCCTCATTCACAAAATCCTCCTCCCTGTTGCGTGAGACTCCCCCCTTGCAGGTCTCCACGGACAGTAGTGGGGTAGTGGGCCCCCACCCTAGAATTTCATGCAGCTGATCGTAGGAGCAGCATGTCTGAGGTTCTGACCTGGAGCGACCGTTTACCTCCTTTGTTTTTGGTAGGCTTGCCTGAGGTCCTTAATTTTCACGCGGCACTGCTGTGTGTCCCTGGTGTAGCCTCTGTCCACCATGCCCTGTGCGATTTTGGCATATATATTAGCATTTCGTCTTTTTGATGGGAGTTCTGCCTGCACAGATGTTTCTCCCCATACAGCAATCAGATCCAGTGTCTCCCGTTCGGTCCATGCTGGAGCTCGTTTGCGACTCTGGGGGGAGTGCATGGCCACCTGTGCTGCGGAGCTCGCCACGCTGATCAAACAGGAAATGAAATTCAAAAGTTCCCGGGGCTTTTCCTGTGTACCTGGCTAGTGCATCTGAGTTGAAAGTGCTGTCTAGAGTGGTCACAATGGAGCACTCTGGGATAGCTTCCAGAGGCCAATACCGTCGAATTGCATCTACACTACCCCAAATTCGATCCAGCAAGGTTGATTTTTGCACTAATCCCCTCGCTAGAGAGTAGTACAGAAGTCGATTTTGAGACCCCTTTAAGTCGACAAAACAGGGTTGGTCGTGTGGACAGATAGAGCATTAAATCGACCTAACGCTGCTAAATTCGACCTAAACTCGTAGTGTAGACCAGGGCTCGCAAGCCGCCACCAACGGAGTGGGGGAGTCCACCAATGGTCCCCAGTCCTCGTGGGCCCACCGCTCCCCACTCTTCCTGGGCACTGGGGAATGCCCTACGGTTCCCCACTGCCCGTGGGCGTCGTGGGATCCCCCTCAGTTCCCCAGTTGTCATGTGTGTCTGGGACCTCTGGAGTTCCCAAGGGCCCATGGATAAAGGGGGGAATCCCAAGTAGCTCTCCAGAGCTTGGGAATGTTTGGGAATTTCCCTGGGGGCAGGGAGGAAATGGCTCCCCAGTCCCCAGGAGTTGGGGGGAATCCCCTGTTGCTTGCCAGTTCCCCCCAGGGCTTTGGGGAAATTCCTGCGGCTCCTCAGGCCCTGCGGATGGGAGGGAATCCCCCTTAAACCTTTCCAGAGGCCATGGGGTTGGGAATCCTGCTCAGGAATCTGTCCTCAGCTCCCCAGCGCAAGGTGCAGGGAGGAAAACTTTTGAAGCTCCCTATTCTGCATGAGTGTGGGGGAATGGAATCTCTGCGGGCATTGGGGATTGCCCCCACCCCATGTGCTGCTTTGTTTCCCTGCCCCTGGCTGGGCTGGTGTGGACGGAGGCTGCAGCTCAGGGAGATCTGAGGGGGGCAAATAGGGAGGGGCAGAAGGTGGGCTGAGGCCAAAGTGAATGCAGGGTGGGGTGCCCCATCCTGGGCCGGGGAAGGAGCGGGGCCCAGGGGCACAATCAGGGAGGGGGAGCAGCACAGGTGCTGGATCTAGGCTAGCGGGGCCCTGCCGCACCCCCTGGCTTGAAGGGGTTTCCATCCTATCCAGGCTTTACAGTTTGGTTCAATGGCTCTCAGTGCTTCCCCCTCCCACCCTCCACCCCTCCGTACAGATTGTTTCAGGCCCCCTGCCTGGGACTAGGAGCCGGGGATAAAAATGGGTACAGCTGGTGGGGGATGAGCCCCCCTCCCACTGTAGGGACAGGACCCCAACCCCTGAGCACCCCCAACCCCCCCTCCACTGAGTGTGTGGCCCCAGCCTCTCCAGCCCCGGAGCCCATGGAGGGTGCATAGCCCCAGTCTGAACCCCAGGAGCAGCCTAAGGAGAAGCCTGACATGCTCCTTACAGGGGCCGTGCACCCCACCTCCGCAGTCAGCTGTGACTCTCAGCCAGCTTGGAAAACAGAAGGGTTTATTGGTCGCTGGGAAGGCGGCATAGAACAGAGCTTGTTAGCGCAGAAATTAGGAGCATTCAGAAAAGTCTGGCTTGGGGGGAATCCAGAGTCTTGAGTCCTGGGCTCTCCCCGCTGAGTCCTAAACCAGGAGACTGACCCACTTCCAGGCCCCCAACCTCACTGACACCCAGTTGCCCCTCCCCTGTACTTTCTCTCTTTCCCAGGAAAACAGATCACCTGGCATCCCCCTCTCTCTTTGTTCTCCAACACCTTTGGCTGGCTCCCTGCAGAGGACGGGCTCTGGCCATCACTTGCCAGGATAGAGAATTTTGGCCATTCTCTACGCCCAGGCAGCCACTCTGCCGTCACACCTGCCCTCTAGAGGTCTCTGCAATGATCACACCCCTGTATCCCACCAGCTTGATACTTGTGTAACACATGGGGAAACTGAGGCACACACACAGTATTCAGAAAAAACATTAAGAACATTCCCGCTTCATCACACCCCTCTGAGACCAGCCCAGGGGCACTTTCTCCAGTAGCTGGAACCACTCTGACCACACCAGCCCCTGAGCCTGAACCTGCAAGTGATGGAGAAACCTGGGGAAGGGGCTGGGGCCGGACAGGAAAGTGATGCTGCACAAAGGGCCCCTTTCAGGGACTGGTTGGGGAGTTTGGCCTACGTGGGGAGGGGATTCCCTGTGTCTGCGAGTCCCAGAGCTGCTGCCCTCCGTGTCACAGCCGGGTTCAACCCCCATTACCAGTGTCAGTGGCTGAGCTGCCTGATGAGAGCAGAGGCCCATGGCAATGGGACAGTCACCCGTTCGCCCACAACGAGGGAAGATGATAAAAAGGGAGAGCGGAGAGACTTGAAGGGCAGCAGCAGCAAGAAGTGGGGAGGGAGGTTCCCAGCTCCCAGCCCCGCCCAGATCCATTCCCTGCACCCCCGGGGCAGACAGCTCTCCTGGGAACAAGGGCAGGAGCTGAGAGAGGAAAAGCCAGTTGCTCGCTCTGCTGAGCACCGCACTACTGAGGGAGACTGGGGAGAGCTAGAGGGGATCACAATACACTGTGGGGCAGTACCCTGAAGTGACTCCTTTGATCTGCTCTTTTTCCAGCGTTTGGCTTGGAGATGCTGCTCTGGGGAGGTTTAGAAGGGACGTGGTGGGTTAGTTCTAAGCGGGGGGGGGGCTGGCCGGGGAGGTAATGAACTAACTGGGTTTGTTCCCAGCATGGCAGAGTCATAGAATCAGAGCGTCTGTCTGCAGGGAGGGAGCCTGGGGGGACTCAGGGAGTGACATAGACTCCAGCCCCTTGTGAAACCTGCCCAATCGCCCTGCTCCTCTGACAGACTGAGGAATCACGTCCATGTTTCGCTCCAGATCGTCCCGTCTTGCAGGGGACAGGGCAGGGAAATGGCTGTGATGGAGCCAGCTCAGGTAGGAGATTTTCAGGGAGCTTTTGGTGGTGGGGGAGGGGTAGTGTAGAGGGACGGGGTGTGGGACGGGGTGTGATAAACCCGCTGGAACATGATCAGCCTGGGCCTGATTTTCTGAACAGGCCCATTGGTGGTGTAGGGAAGGGAAACATTCCCCCATTTCTGAACTAGGAAACAGCCTCCTGGGCAGGGCTGGGAAAACTGACCAGACTCCCAGTGCTGGAGCCTGACCCCACTGGCCAGAGGCTGCTGTGAAATACGAAGGGAAGCTGTCGCGATTCCTGTCCCCGTCCCTGGCTCAGAGCTCTGCTTCCCGTGTCAGCCTGTGGGAAATGAGAAGACCCTGTCCTGCTCCCTGTGCTGGGGGGACAAGGAGCTCACCTTCTCCCACCCCCCCTGAAGTTCTGGCTGCTCTGAGCAGGGTGTGGGGAGGATTCTGCTTCTCTAGCCCTCCTCCCCCTTGACTAGCGGGATTGTGGCTGGGGCAGAAGGTGCTGAGTGGGGGACTCTTGTTTCAGATGCCGGTGACCTTCGAGGAGGTGGCTGTGTATTTCACCAAGAGGCAGGGAGCTCTGGTGGTCCCCGCTCAGAGAGCCCTCTACAGGGACATCATGCAGGAGAACAACAAGACTGTGACCTCGCTGGATAAGGGATTCCTGGCCCCTTGGTTATTGGAAGCTGGAGGGCCGGTGTTGTTTTCATGTCTGACACTGGTTAGGTTTTTCCCTTATCACCCTGCAATGAGACCAGGGTATCAAAACCTAATCATAGAATCTCAGGGTTGGAAGGGACCTCAGGAGATCATCTAATCCAACCCCTTGCTCAAAGCAGGACCAATCCCCAACTAAATCATCCAACAGATTTTTTTTCCCCATATCCCTAAATGGCCCCCTCAAGGACTGAGCTCACAACCCTGGGTTTAGCAGGCTAATGCTCAAACCACTAAGCTATCCCTCCCCCGCAAGGCACATACTAAATCATCCCCACCCGACCCCCCTCGCTTGCAAGGTGGAGAAGCCATGTATTTGGACATGTGATGTTGACATTCTCTATTTTAATGGTTGTGACGCTTTAACTTTTGGAATCTGTCTCTACTGTCATTACACAGTTATTGTCTGACCCAAATATTGTCTAAGCCCGCCCTAAATCTCCCACCACTGTGAACATTTAAATGGAGGACAATTGGAATGAAATGCTAAAAACCCAGATTTTTGTGCAACTGTGAATGTTTAAATCAATAAATATAAAATTGCTTAAAAATATATATTAAAAAAAAAAAGAATTCTACCAAGCCTGACTATCCCGCCTTAGACACACAAATCCTGCTCCTGCAGGCTCATAGAATTGTAGAAGATCAGGGTTGGAAGGGACCTCAGGAGGTCATCTAGTCCAACCCCCTGCTCAAAGCAGGACCAATCCCCAACTAAGTCATCCCAGCCAGGGCTTTGTCAAGCCTGATCTTAAAAAGCTCTAAGGAAGGAGATTCCGCCACCTCCCTAGCTAACCCCTTCCAGAGCTCATCCTCACAGGGGGATGCCTCTCATTGCAAGACCAGAGCCCTAGTGGTACATTTTTCACTAAATGGTCCAGAGGGAGCCATGGCCACAGAGAACCCCCTGGAAAGTCTCCAGGAGGAAGCTCCATGTCCCGTCTGTCTGGAGTAGTTCACAGAAGCTGTCACTCTGGCGTGTCGGGATGTCAGCCAGTGCTGGGAGGGATCCGATACAGCCGTCTCCTGCCCTCAGGAACTGAGCAACACAGAAACGTCAGGCTGAACAGGCAGCTGGCAAACATGGTAGAAATCACCAAGCGGCTGAGTTTACAGGCAGCAAAAGGAGCAGGAGGGGACGGGGTGTGTGGGGAACACCAGGAGGCTCCAAAACTTCTGTGAAGAGCATCAAACTTCGATCTGTCTGACTTGCCATCTGTCCTGGGCTCATCGAGCTCACACGGTGGTTCCCAGAGGAGGCTGCCCAGGAGTACAAGGGAGGAAATTGCTGTCAAGTTTAATGGGAATTAACTTTGGAATTTAATTACAGGCTAATTTCACTGAAAGTTACCTGGCACAGGCATGAGGCATCATTCAGCTCTGTAAACCTTCATGGTATGGGAGATGCTGTAACAAAATAACTGATTTGACAGAGTGGCAACAGAGGCAGGTCTTTAACGATACCTGATGTGGGAAAATGTCCTCTGAGATTCTGATGGGGATTCCTGAAAATCTTCATCATATAAAGAATTCTACCAAACCCAAAGGATCAGACATGTTACCCACCAAGTTAATGAATACTTCAGTTCTTACCCAAATACACGCTTACAGCCAATTCTTGTTAACTAAACTAGGATTTATTAAAAGAAGAAAAGACAGTATTGGCTAAAAGGTCATTAGACATACAAACGCGAATAGAGTCCTTAGGTTAGTTTCACCATCGAGATGGCGCGTTAAATTGAAAAGAGTCCTTTTCAGAATCATTTCATCACGTTCTAGTCCAATGTCCAATATCTGGGAGGTCCAGAGAGGACTGGAGATCTCAGTCTTACGACTCAAACTCCCCCTGAATAAAGCTTAAGAAGATCTGAGATAAAAGGATCAGGTCCCAAGCGTTTATATAGACGTTTTTGCAGCCTCTCGACAGCAGGCAGTCCTTGGGTGAACAATAGGTTTTCGAAGTAACCTCCTATTTCCCAAACATCACAGGTAATAAAACTACATGGATTAACATAAGGTAATTATCCATAAAGCCATTCACAGACAGTTTACCACAAACTTTAAAAAGAGAAATATATACTATGACATTATTACACCCAAGTTTCATTTAAATGTTAATATTTCCTTTTGACTTCGGAATTAACAAAATACAGTTCTAGACAGAAACCCTTTGGTTATACTGGTAATCTATATCTCATTACAGATTAACATAGACTACTACAATTACTATGTTCTAGGGCTGTCAAGCAATTAAAAAAATTAATCGTGATTCATCGTGCTCTTAAACAATAACAGAATACCATTTATTTAAATATTTTGGATGTTTTATACATTTTCAAATATATTGATTTCAATTGCAACACAGAATACACTCCATGCATCTGATGAAGTGGGTTATAGCTCACAAAAGTTTATGCCCAAATAAATTTGTTGGTCTCTAAGGTTCCACAAGGACTCCTCGTTGTTTTTACAGAATACAAAGTGTACAGTGAGCAATTTATATTTTTTATTACAAATACTTGCACTGTAAAAAACAAAGGAAATAGTATTTTTCAATCCACCAACTGCAAGTACCATATGCAATCTCTTTATCATGAAAGTTGAACTTACAAAGGTAGAATTATGTACAAAAAATAACTGCATTCAAAAATAAAACAATGTAAAACTTTGGAGCCTACAACTCCACTCAGTCCTACTGCTTGTTCGGCCAATCACTCAGAAAAACAAGTTTGGTTACAATTTGCAGGAGATAATGCTGCCCGCTTCTTGTTTACAATGTCACCTGAAAGTGAAAATAGGCATTCGCGTGACACTATTGCAGCCGGCGTTGCAAGATATTTACATGCCAGATGCTCTAAAGGGTCATAGGTCCCTTCCTGCTTCAACCACCATTCCAGAGGACATGCCTCCATGCTAATGACGGGTTCTAATCGATAACGATCCAAAGCAGACCAGATCGACATGTGCTCATTTTCTTCAACTGAGTCAGATGCCACCAGCAGAAAGCTGATTTTCTATTTTGGTGGTTCGGGTTCTGTAGTTTCCCAATCAGTTGTCTTCCTCTTTTAAGACTTCTGGAAGCATGCTCCACACCTCATCCGTCTCAGATTTTGGAAGACACTTCAGATTCTTAAACCTTGGGCCGAGTGCTGTCGCTATCTTTCGAAATCTCAGATAGTTACTTTCTTTGCGTTTTGTCAAATCTGCAGTGAAAGTGTCCCCCCATGTGCTAGGTCATTCTCCTTGACTTCGATATGATGACATATTTGGCAGAATGTGTGTAAAACAGGACAGGGGACATACAAGTCTCCTTCAAGGAGTTCAGTCACAAATGGAATTAATGCATTATTTTTTTTCAATGAGCATCCTCCACTGGAATGGTGGCCGAAGCATGAAGGGACACAGGCATGTTTAGCACATCTTGCACTTAAATACCTGCGCTGCCAGCTACAAACAGGCCATGCGAATGCCTTCTCACACTTTCCGGTGACATCATAAATTAGAAGCAAAGCAGCATTCGCTCCCGTAAATGTAAACAAACTTGTTTGTCTTAGCAAGTGGCAGAAAAAGAAGTCAAAAGAAAAGGACTTGTGGCACCTTAGAGACTAACAAATTTATTTGAGCATAAGCTTTCGTGAGCTACAGCTCACTTCATCGGATGCATTCAGTGGAAAATACAGTGGGGAGATTTATATACATAGAGAACGTGAAACAATGGGTGTTACCATACACACGGTAAGGAGAGTGATCACTTAAGATGAGCTATTACCAGCAGGAGAGCGGGGTGGGGGGGAGGGGGGAGAAAACCTTTTGTAGTGATAATCAAGGTGGGCCATTTCCAGCAGTTGACAGTGGAGGAACAGTGGGGGGGAATAAACCTGGGGAAATAGTTTTACTTTGTGTAATGACCCATCCACTCCCAGTTTCTATTCAAGCCTGAGTTAACTGTATCCAGTTTGCAAATTAATTCCAATTCAGCAGTCTCTCCTTGGAGTCTGTTTTTGAAGTTTTTTTGTTGAAGAATTGCCACTTTTAGGTCTGTAATCGAGTGACCAAAGAGATTGAAGTGTTCTCCGACTGGTTTTTGAATGTTATAATTCTTGACGTCTGATTTGTGTCCATTTATTCTTTTACGTAGAAACTGTCCAGTTTGGCCAATGTACATGGCAGAGTGGCATTGCTGGCACATGATGGCATATATTACATTGGTAGATGTGCAGGTGAACAAGCCTCTGATAGTGCGGCCGATGTGATTAGGCCCTATGATGGTGCCCCTGAATAGATGTGGGGACACAGTTGGCAATGGGCTTTGTTGCAAGGATAGGTTCCTGGGTTAGTGGTTCTGTTGTGTGGTTGCTGGTGAGTATTTGCTTCAGGTTGGGGGGCTGTCTGTAAGCAAGGACTGGCCTGTCTTCCAAGATCTGTGAGAGTGATGGGTCGTCCTTCAGGATAGGTTGTAGATCCTTGATGATGCGTTGGAGAACTTTTAGTTGGGGGCTGAAGGTGATGGCTTGTGGCGTTCTGTTATTTTCTTTGTTGGGCCTGTCCTGTAGAAGGTGACTTCTGGGTACTCTTCTGGCTCTGTCAATCTGTTTCTTCACTTCACCAGGTGGGCATTGTAGTTGTAAGAATGCTTGAGAGAGATCTTGTAGGTATTTGTCTCTGTCTGAGGGGTTGGAGCAAATACGGTTGTATCGGAGAGTTTGGCTGTAGACAATGGATCGTGTGGTGTGGTCTGAATGAAAGCTGGAGGCGTGTAGGTAGGAATAGCGGTCAGTAGGTTTCCGGTATAGGGTGGCGTTTATGTGACCATCGCTTATTAGCACCATAGTGTCCAGGAAGTGGATCTCTTGTGTGGACTGGTCCAGGCTGAGGTTGATGGTGAGATGGAAATTGTTGAAATCATGGTGGAATTCCTCAAGGGCTTCTTTTCCATGGGTCCAGATGATGAAGAAGTAGCAATGAGTTGACTTCGAGGCTCTAAAGTTTTTAATTGCTTTATTTTTCAGTGCACTTATATAATTAAAATCATCTATGTTTCTAAGTTACACTTTCCTGATAAAGAGATTGCACGACAGCACTTGTGTGAGGTGAACTGAAAAATACTATTTTTGTTTTGCATGTTTACAGTACAAATATTTGAAATAAAAAATAATATAAAGTGAGCACTGTACACTTTCTATTCTTTGTTGTGAGAGAAATCAATAGATACGAAAACACAGAAAAACATCCAAAAACATTTAACAAATTTCAACTGGTATTCTATTGTTTAACAATGTGATTCATTGAGATTAATTTTTCTAACCACAATGGATTTTTTTGAGTTAAACACACGAGTTAACAGCAATTAATCAACAGCACTACTATCTTCTTCCAGTCTGAGCACTGATGGGGCCTCTCTCCTGTGTGGATCCTCTGAGTGTTATAAGATTTGATCTTTGTGTGAAACTTTTCACATGGTCCAAAAACTTATGGGGTCCCTCCTGTGTGAATTGCTTAATTTGAAACAAGTTCTGACCTCCATTTACAAGGTCTTTCACAGGCTAAGCAGTTATGCGGTTACTCCTCTGTGTGGATTCTCTGATGTAAAAGAAGGGATGACATCTATTTGAAACATTTTTCCATAGTCTAAGCACTTACGGGGTTCTCTTGCGTGTGTGGATGGCCTGATCTTTAGAAGGGCTAATCTGTTTCTGAAACCTTTCCAAGAGTCTTATGGTCTCCCTCTTGTATGGATTGCTTGATGTTTAACAAGGTGGGACCTTTGTATGAAACTTTTCCCACAGTCTAAGCACTGGTGGGGTGTCTCTCCTGTGTGGATTTTCTGATGTTTAATTAGGCCAAACCTCCGTACGAATTTTTTCCCACAGTCTAAGCACTTGTGGGGTCTCTCTCCTGTGTGCATTAGCTGATGTTTAAGAAGGGTTGGCCTTTCTGTGAAACTTTTTCCACAGTCTAAGCACTTATGAGGTCTCTCTCCACTGTGGGTTGCCTGATGATTAAGTAGGTTTGACCTCTGTATGAAACTTTTCCCACAGTCTAAGCACTTATGGGGTCTCTCTCCTGTGTGTATTCTCTGATGTGTAACCAGGGCTGATTTCCATGTGAAACTTTTCCCACAATCCAAGCACTTATGGGGTCTCTCTCCTGTGTGGATTTTCTGATGTTTAAGAAGGGTTGGCCTTTCTGTGAAACTTTTTCCACAGTCTAAGCACTTATGGGGTCTCTCTCCGGTGTGGACTGCTTGATGTTTCACAAGGTCTGACCTCTCTATGAAACTTTTCCCACAGTCTAAGCACTGATGGGGTCTCTCTCCTGTGTGGATTTTCTGATGTTTAATTAGGCCTGACCTCCGTACGAATTTTTTCCCACAGTCTAAGCACTTGTGGGATCTCTCTCCTGTGTGTATTCTCTGATGTGTAATCAGAGCTGATCTCCATGTGAAACTTTTTCCACAGTCTAAGCACTTATGAGGTCTCTCTCCACTGTGGGTTGCCTGATGATTAAGTAGGTTTGACCTCTGTATGAAACTTTTCCCACAGTCTAAGCACTTATGGGGTCTCTCTCCTGTATGTAATCTCTGATGTGTAACCAGGGCTGATCTCCATGTGAAACTTTTCCCACAGTCCAAGCACTTATGGGGTCTCTCTCCTGTGTGGATTACCTGATGTTTAAGAAGGGTTGGCCTTTCTGTGAAACTTTTTCCACAGTCTAAGCACTTATGGGGTCTCTCTCCGGTGTGGACTGCTTGATGTTTAACAAGGTCTGACCTCTGTATGAAACTTTTCCCACAGTCTAAGCACTGATGGGGTCTCTCTCCTGTGTGGATTTTCTGATGTTTAATTAGGCCTGACCGCCGTACGAATTTTTTCCCACAGTCTAAGCACTTGTGGGGTCTCTCTCCAGTGTGGATTAGCTGATGTTTAAGAAGGGTTGGCCTTTCTGTGAAACTTTTTCCACAGTCTAAGCACTTATGGGGTCTCTCTCCGGTGTGTATTCTCTGATGTATAACCAGGACTGATCTCCTTGTGAAACTTTTCCCACAGGCCAAGCACTTATGGGGTCTCTCTCCTGTGTGGATTCTCTGATGTTTAAGAAGGGTTGGCCTTTCTGTGAAACTTTTCCCACAGTCTAAGCACTGATGGGATCTCTCTCCTGTGTGGATTTTCTGATGTGTAATCAGTGCTGACTTCCAATTCAAACAATTCCTGCTCTCAAGGCACCCAGAGGGTTTCTCTCCCACGTGGCTTCTCCCATGGTTAGTAAGATCTGAGCGGTTATTGAGGTTTTCCCCACAGTCCAAGCATTGAAGTGTTTTCTCTCCAGTATTTATTGCCTGAAGCGTAAGAAGGACCGGTCTCAGAATGAATCCTTTCCCATAACCGAGGCGTTCATAGCGTTTGTCTTCCTTGGGGGTTGTCTGACGGGCTGTGGGATCCCTGTGTCCTTCCCCACATATAATAGATCCATCCAGTTGCTCCCTTGAGTGGTTTCCCAGCACCCTCTTTGACTTCTGCCCATTTCCCCAGGCTTCTCCCTGTGCCAAGCACTGGAAAAAATTCCCTTCAGCTCTTCCCACAAAAATCCCCTGTGGTTCCCCGTGCCCAGGAATTTCCTGACGTTGATTCCCCTCCTTCTTCTCACTCACTCTCTCATCACCTGCTGGGAGAGAGACAATGCAGACAGGAGTCATTCTGCTGAGGAGAAATTAAGAGGAATAGAACTGAGGGAAAACCCAACATACTAAAGCTGCAGAAATGGAGCAACTGGATTCTGCCTCCACTTCCCAGTTGGGAAGGAAACTCCTGCAGTGAACAGGACCCGTGGGAAGCGATGTCAGTGATATCTGCTGCCTGCAGCCCTGCCCTGGGTGAGATGAGGAAGGAACTGAGGGCACTTACTAATATGTCATTTTGGGGATTCTCAACTTTTTCCTTCATTCACCTGATGGTTTCTGTGTCAGTCCTCACCTGTGTGGGAGCCTCTCGGGATCTCTCTTTCCTCACAGGCCTGGAGATCGGGCACCCATGGCTCTTCCCCTCGTTCCAGCCGGGTGATCAGGCCAGGTTTGGGAAGGGGAAATCCTGTGCAGGGAGTGAAATCAGACCAGATCAGGGTTTGTGGAGGATTGAGAGAGCGTCTGTCAGAAAGGAGATTCCGTGGGTGGCACCTGTCCCTGTGCTGTGCTGGGGAAAGTGGAATCTAAGAGGACGGGATCGTGGTCACTTAACCCCCTTGTGGGAGGCAGACGTCTGAGGAGGTGAGGGCAATTGTGATGCACACCCAGCTCTCATGTTAAACCCCTGTCTATTTCTAAACCTGTGGAGCCTAGAGCCCTCCACATGGCTGGAGCTGTTGCCAAGGAGGAGGGAGAAGAGGGATTCTGTGTACGACCGAGAAACAACATAGACAGGACAATGCACGGCTTCTCCACCGTGCAAGCTAGGGGGGTTCGGTGGAGATGATTTAGTATGTGCCTTATGTTTTGACACCCTCTTCTCATTGGAGCGTGATGAGGGAAGAACCTGACCGGTGTGAGACACGCAGACCCCCCCAGCTTCCAATAACCAAGGGACCAGGAATCCCTTACCCAGCGAGGTCACCGTCTCGTAGTTCTCCTGCATGACGTCCCTATAGAGGGCTCTCTGAGCAGGGTCCAGCAGAGCTCCCTGCCCCTGGGTGAAATACACAGCCACTTCCTCGAAGGTCACCGGCATCTGAAACAACAAGAATCCCCCACTCAGAACCTGCTGCCCCAGCCACAATCCCACTAGTCATGGGGTAGGACGGAGAGAGAAGCAGAATCCTCCCCGCAGCCAGGAGGCTCCAGAGCAGCCAGGAGGCTCCAGGGGCTGGGAGACGGCGAGAGCTCCTTGTCCCCACAGCACACGGAGCAGGGCAGGGTCTTCTCATTTCCCACATGCCTGCCAGCCACAGGCTGACATGGGAAGCAGAGCTCCGAGCCGGGGACGGGGACAGGAATCCCGACAGCTTCTCTTCGTACTTCACAGCAGCCTCTGGCCAGTGGGGTCAGGCTTCAGCACTGGGAGTCTGGTCAGTTTTCCCAGCCCTGCCCAGCGGGGTGTTTCCTGGTCAGAAATTGGGGAATGTTTCCGCTCCCCCCAATCCTCTAATGGGCCTGTTCAGAAAATCAGGCCCACATTGATCACGTTCCAGCAGGTTTATCACAACCCGTCCCACCCTGTGTGTTTAACCCCTCTACAATACCCCTCCCCCACCACCACAAGCTCCCTGAAAATCCCCTACCTGAGCTGGCTCCATCACAGCCATTTCCCTGCCCTGTCTCCTGCAAGAGGGGACGATCTGGAGCGACACGTGGATGCGATTCCTCAACCTGTCAGAGGAGATGGGAGATTGGGCAGGTTTCATAAAGGGCTGGAGTCCATGTCACTCCCCAAGTCCCCCCAGGCTCTCTCCCTGCAGACAGACGCTCTGATTCTATGACTCTGCCATGCTGGGAACAAACCCAGTTAGTTCATTACCTCCCCGGCCAGCCCCCCCCCGCTTAGAACTAACCCACCACGTCCCTTCTAAACCTCCCCAGAGCAGCATCTCCGAGCCAAACGCTGGGAAAAGAGCAGATCAAAGGAGTCACTTCAGGGTACCGCCCTACAGTGTATTGTGGCCCCCTCTAGCTCTCCCCCGTCTCCCTCAGTAGTGCGGTGCTCAGCAGGGCGAGCAAGTGGCCTTTCCTCTCTCAGCTCCGGCCCTTGTTCCCAGGAGAGCGGACTGCCCCCGGGGGGGGGGGGGTGCAGGGAATGGATCTGGGCGGGGCTGGGAGCTGGGAACCTCCCTCCCCACTTCCTGCTCCTGCAGCCCGGGGGTGACCGCGGGGGGGGCGGGTCTCTCTTACCTTCCCTCCGAGCGGGGCCCCCCGGGGCCGGGGCCGGGGCCGGGGCCGGGCCGGGAAGGGGCCCTGGCCGGGCTGGGGGCTCTGCCCTGGGAGAGGCTCCCGGGGAGCGGCGGGCAGGGCCCGGCTGGAGGTTCCCCTCTCCCGGCTGCAGCCCGGGCTCCGGGCTCCCAGCACCAGCCGCCGGGGCTCGGGGATCTCGCCGGGAGCCTGGGAGCCAGAGTCCCCGCAGCGGCTGCGAGTCACTTCCTGGGCCGGGCCTGAGCCCCGCGATCGCTCCCCACAGAGCCGCCCCCCAGCCGCTCCTGGGTCCTAGCGATCAACCCATCAAATGCAGCATCTCTGTGCCCGGCTCCTGTTACACTCACAGGCTCTAAGGTCAGAAGGGCCCGTCATGAGCATCCAGCCCAGGGGTTCTCAGGGCCACATCTGGTGACCTCAGAGTGTGGCCAGCAACTCTCGCTGGTGGCCGCTCTGACACTTTTTCCTATAATCTGAACTAACTTCAGGAGAAACCAATAAATATGTACAGAGGTAGGCCGGGGGGAAGGGTCCCACTATTGTGGGGAACTTTTCTGGCTTATACACCACCCTGATGGGATCGAATAACAGAAGTACACGAATCCTCTCGCCCACTCCCTTTACCCAGAGGCCTGTCTGACCTCGAGGGCGCCCCTTCTACTCTCGTCCCTAAACCCCCACAAGGCTGGGCCCAGCATTCCTGAGGGGGCTTCACCCCCACTCTTGTTGCGATCACTCAGGACAGAGGCTAGGGTGTCGTATCCCCGGTCTGGGGCGCTCTCTTCACTCCGGACGCTTCCCTGATGTCGTCACTCAGGAGTGCACAGAATTTAGAACAAATACAATTTATTAAACAGCAAGTAATAAAAAATTCAGGAAGAAATGGGAAAGGAAAACATGATGTCATCCCACACTGCCCAGGGTCCCCCCTTGCTCTCCCCAGCTTCTCACCGCACCCAGCTCTGGACTGCTCAGGTCCCACTTTCCCTCTGCCTCAGGGCTTGTGCTGCTCTTCTTCCACCCCAGCTCTGGCTGCTCCTCTCCCCTTAGCTCTGCCCTTCTCTGGCAAGCAGCTCCAGCTCACTCAGAGAACGGGCTCCTGACTCCCTCATTGGCCTGCCTGTGGTGTCAATGAGGCTGACCTAGAGCCTCGGCCTCTCTCCCTTGGCCCTGGGGACTAGTCTCAGGGTTTTCATTTCTCATTGGCCCTTCCTGTCTTTTGGTACTGGGAGAGGGCCAACCAAAAACCCCCCATTAAGTTTCAGTAAGGGGCAAACAATTATGGGGTCAGGCATCTTCATGGTGTATGTGAGCTCCAAAGCATCCTTCAGGTGAATTATACATTTCTTTGTTTCCCCCCTTCTTCCCATTGGTGATGGACGGCCAAATAACAGTTTTCTAACACCAATGGTTGGTCCTTCGTCATCCCTGAGGAGTTTGAGTGGGACAATCCCCAGAACTATGACATATTTCAGGAACAAAAACTTTGACATATATCTGGATTTTTACAGACAGATCCGCTTTTTTGAAGCCGCCAAGTGGGTTTTCCCATAACAGGAAATGTCCGGGGGTGTTTGCAGAGCACAAGCGCTGAAGCATAGAAACAGCCCTGATTAGTCACCTTCCCAACTAGCCAGTTCTCCTGCATCCACAGCTGATTGACTGCTGCCAGATCCCGTCCACCCAGGCCCAGGCTCCCAGCCCTGGGGAGGGGGTCCCACAGGTCGACGCTGACGGACAGCTGTTGCCACCCCCCTGCCACTGTGACAGCAGTCAACACTGCCCTCACCTTGTGAGTACCCCCTCCAACACCCCTAACTCTACACCCTCCCGCCAACTCCCCCCCCCATCAGTGTCCTCTTTTGGGGCACCTGGAATACATTCAGCCTAGCAACAAACATACATTAAAATCTCACCATTCTACATGCACTGGTGTTACACGCATTTCAGCAGCACAATATTCAGCAGATCATGAGTTTTCCAGTGATCCCTCACCAGGCACACTTTGCACACAATATATCCACACCCGACTCAGGGGTCAGTCACAAGAGGGATGCAGTGTGGGGTGACTGGGGCAAAGAAACTCTGTCATCCCAACACAGGACATGGTGGTACATGGGGAGGGCATCTCCCTCTGGGCTCAGTGAGGGATCGGCCTGGCTTCAAGGCTGCCCAGGTCTCCTAACATCCCCGGCTCCCTTTTTGCCTGCTCCCAACCTCAGCATCTTAGCAATAGGGAGATGCTGCCCCCATAATTTCTCTTGGGGTGTCGTTCATGGGCCTTTAGATTTCAGGTCCAGCATCACACTACACAGGCCAAGTCTAGTCACTCTCTAGCACAGGTGCAGTGAGTGCACAGTTCTCAGTCTCAGCCGTCTGGCTCCGCGGAGAAAATCCAGCAGTTTCCCAGCTCCGTTCCCTTCACCTTCTCCTCCTCCCAACAGTAGCTCACATCACTGCAGGGATCAGGCAATAAATTCACTTCTGTTTCAGTCTCTGCCTCTCAATCTAGTTTGCACCATCTATGTTCATGCTGAGAGATACTGATCACTGTCATTGTTCAAACCACACAAAAGAATCTCATGACAAAGAGTTAGATAAAGATTGAAATAAAACAAAATCTAAAAAAGGACGATTCTGGCAAATGATCACTTGTCTCATGAAGTTCTCAAAAAATCTGAGCTACATCTGCCAAACTAAACTAATATCAAAGTATGTGACCTAACAGCCTTCATGAAAAGAAAAAAATCCACAGTCCAGGGTGGGCAACAAAACACTTTCCCATCCATAAAGAGAAATCTCAGAGAATCCTTCAAGACTCAAAAAATCAGGAAAATAAACAGACCCATTTTCTTCTGAAGAGACCAAACCGCTTTCATTTTTCAGTTGTATTAGTTGCAAAAGTTTTAGCACCATTATAATAAAAGAAAAGAAAGAGAAACCTTCCCATCTATAAATGATCTGGACTAAGCCTAGAAAAAGTGAGGAAACAATTTTACCAACAGCTAGAAACAGCTCTGAGATCTGACAGGACAAACTGTGCTTTGAGGTTCATTGGGATTTCCCCACCCACTCCCAAGTCTGGGACACTTTCTTCTCCAGCCCTCTGGAGTCTGACTTAGGATCCTAGACATCAAAACTGTGATTCTTTAGCATGGAGAACCAGGGACCCAGTGATAAGTTACATCTTGGGAGGCGGGGGGTAGAACCGGGATGGGATAAATCTCTCCATCGCTTGGGCAGATGTTACAGTGTCAAGAGTGGAGGATGACGGTGAGGGGGGAAGGAGGGAATCCCTCAGACTCACCGCATCGACCTGAAATAGCACAGAAGCCCAAACACCACATTCTACTGTCCCTGCTCCCCATTTATTGAGCATCTAGTTAATGCTGGCCCATAAAGGGAAAAATGTACAAACAGTAAATGCTTTTCAGTGTGGCCTGGAAAAATGTGAGACTATCTGAGAACGAGACAATCCGGCCCCAAAGGGGGAAGTCAGGGACTAGCAATCACTGTGCTAATGAGAGAGGGTCAGAACACATAAGTAAGGCTACAATTTTGCTATGGAGCTCGCAGAAGTCATGGAATCTGTGACTTCCAGAGACCTCGGTGGCTTCAGACCATGGCAGGTAGGAGCTGCGGGGTCCCCCTGCCACCTGCTGCCGCCGAGAGCTGCCCACCAGAGCTCTGAGCTGTTGCAGGCCATAGGGGTCCTGCAGTTCCTAGCAGTCACGAGCGGTGTTGGGGGCCTCTGAGGCTCTCAGCCACGGGTGGCACGGGGCCTCTGCAGCTCTCTACCAGACCCTCACGGCTGCCCAGCCACCATGGGACCCCAGAGCCACAGCAGTCATGGGTGCTGGAG
The DNA here is from genome assembly GCF_965152275.1 of Natator depressus. Taxonomy (NCBI): domain Eukaryota; kingdom Metazoa; phylum Chordata; order Testudines; family Cheloniidae; genus Natator; species Natator depressus. The sequence continues at coordinate 40,953,268 of NC_134247.1, forward strand.
CCTCCTCCCTCCCCATTTTGTCATGGATATCATTAGTATATGTCACAGACAGGTCACAGGCTTCTGCAAATTTAGCTTTATTGCCCGTGAGCTATTCCTGATATTACTAAAATCATTCAGGACAAAATCTTAGCCTTACACGTAAGATGCTCATGGTGCGTTTATACTCAGAAATCCGGTTCAGGGTCACAGAGATGCGCCGGCTAATCCCGACCACGTTTCCTACCATAGAGAGATGCTAAGTGATGCTGTGGAGGCAGAGGTGGGATCTCCAGGCCTGCCACAAAGGGCCCTGTGGGAATCAGCCCCTCCCAGTGATGCTGTCTGAATGTAGCGGGGGCAGGGAGAAGGGGCAGAGGAGGTGAGTGAGGAGAGGCAGCACCTCGCTACCCCTGTGCTCTCCCTTGCCTCTTATCCCACCATCCCCAAACACTCGATACCCCAGCACCCAGCTACCCAGCTCCACCAGCCACAACCATTCAGTTCCCAGTGTCCTCCCCAGAACCCATCACTCTGGTCCCTGAATGTTTGATCCCCCAGAACACAGTGCCCTGAGGGATTTGGGGAGGGGAGGAGTTACTAGCCCCCAGGGACACTCCCCCTGTAGGGAACAGCTCCAGGAAAGTGGGGAGCCCAGTCTAGGGGCTGGTGGAAGATGGGAGATGGGGACAGGTATGTAGAATTAAGGTGGGGCCTGGCCCAAGTGTCCTTCTCCTCATCTCCATGGCAGGGGGATCCCGGTTGGGAGGGGAAGGGAGAGGGGGGAACTTCAGCCAGGCAGAGGGAGCGGCTGGAGGAGTTTCTCTCTCTCCCTTTCCCTCTGTGGCCTACCTGCTCTGCAGCCAGGGCTGCAGCAGGGAGGAGGGGCTGATCGGGGCTTCTCCTCCTCTGCCTGGGGTTTGCTTAGACCAGGCAGAGCCAGAGGATCATTGACCAGTTGCTGCTCGGCTGCTGCTGAATCCTCACCCCAGCAATGGGCAGCTGGATCCTTGGGAGCCAAACACCCCTGATGTGTGAGGGAACGAGGAAATGGGTTTGTCACCATGGCCAGCCCTAGTCAGGGCCCTGAGAGAATTTCCCTGCTCTGATGTCTAACATGGTGTTAGCTCCACTTGCAGGATTCATGGTCTCTCTGTTGTGTGGATTACTGAGCTCTGAGCTGCGCCAACTGCTTCAAGTCAGCAGCCTTACAAAAAAGCAGCCAGTTACGAAGTGAATGAGCAATGGTGAACAGAGGACGGGCAAACAGAGGCCAGGAGTTTGCCTGGGGGGGCGTTCCCACAGGATGTTTTTGCCTTTCAGGCTTCTGTGAGCAGTAATGACAGGTTTCAGAGTAGCAGCCGTGTTAGTCTGTATCCGCAAAAAGAACAGGGGGACTTGTGGCACCTTAGAGACTAACACATTTATTTGAGCATAAGCTTTCGGGAGCTACAGTGGTATGCCCATTCAGTCGGTCCTGGGGTGGCTGAGAACGTCGGCGCGTAGCTAGTGCACAGCTCCTCAATCTGCTGTCGCTGCATACACCCAAGGGTCATGGAGAGGTTCACCTCTTCCACACCACCAGCACTTCTCCCTTCGTAGTAGACACCTTCAGGCCACTCAGTGTCATCTCCTCCCTGGGCTGTAAACTGACCAACCTTTAATTCTCTGGAATAAAAGGGCTTTAGAGAATTAATACCAGGCTTTTTGTTCTTTTTGAGCATCCTGTAGGTTTTCTTTAGCAAGGGCTAGAGAGGTTCGGAGGGTGTTTTGTAGGTTGGTTACAAAGTCCAGAATGTTAGTTCCTGGAGAAGGTGTAAATCCCTCCCATTGCTGCTTCACCAACTGTAATGGCCCCTTAACCTCACGGCCATACACAAGTTCAAATGGTGAAAACCCTAAACTGGGATGTGGTACAGCTCTGTAGGCAAAGAGCAACTGCTGCAACACTAGGTCCCAATCATTGGAGTGCTCATTTACGAATTTACGTATCCTGGCCCCCAAAGTTCCATTAAACTTCTCCACCATGCCATTTGTTTGATGGTGGTAAGGAGTGGCAACCAAGTGATTTACCCCATGAGCTTCCCAAAGGCTTTCCATAGTTCCTGCCAGAAAATTAGTTCCTGCATCTGTGAGGATGTCAGAGGGCCAACCTACCCTGGCAAAAATGTCTGCTAGTGCTTGGCACACACTTTTAGCCCTGGTGTTGCTTAGAGCTACTGCTTCTGGCCATCAGGTGGCAAAATCCATGAAAGTCAGTATGTACTGCTTTCCTCTGGGTATTTTTTTTGGAAAAGGACCCAGAATATCCACAGCTACTCGCTGAAATGGAACTTCAATGATGGGGAGTGGCTGAAGAGGGGCTTTGACCTGGTCTTGGGGTTTTCCCACTTTTTGGCATACCTCACAAGACCGGATATAGGTAGAAACATCCTTGCCCATTCCCTCCCAGTGGAATGACCTCCCCAACCGGTCTTTGGTCCTGTTCACCCCAGCATGGCCACTAGGATGATCGTGGGCTAAGCTCAAGAGCTTGGCCCGGTATTTAGTTGGAACTACCAGCTGTCTCTGAGGATGCCAGTCTTCCTGGTGTCCACCAGAAAGAGTTTCCTTGTATAAAAGTCCTCTTTCTACAACAAACCTGGATCGATTAGAAGAGCTGAGAGGCGGTGGGTTGCTCTGTGCCGCCGTCCAAGCTCTCTGGAAGCTTTCATCTGCTTCCTGTTCGGTCTGGAACTGTTCCCTTGATGCTGGAGACATCAGTTCCTCATTGGATTGTGGACCTATGCTTGGTCCCTCTGGAAGCGATGTAGGGGATCGGGCTGTTTCCACTGACTGTGCACCGCTTTCTGCTGGTGCACTATGTTGGGGTTCAGGCTCCGGCTGAGCCTCTTGTGTAGGGTTATCGGCTGTTGCCGGTTCAGGTTCGCTGGGGCCCTCTGGTGTTGGGGTTGCAAGTACTGGATTCAGTGAGGGCAATGGGTCTGGTGCTGGTTGTTCCGCAGGTTCCGGTTCTGGGACTGGCTCTGTCTGGGTCTCTGGGACTGGATCCACAACTGCTGTTGCAGACATTGGCCTGGGGTCCGGGTCCATCACCTCTGACCGGGTCCTGGTAGAAGTTTCCGGAACAGACCTAGGTGTGATGGCTTGTTTAGCCTGGCTGCGGGTGACCATTCCCACCCTCTTGGCTCGCTTCACATGATTGGCCAAGTCTTCCTCCAGCAGGTATAACAGGCCAGGGGAAGGGACGTTAAGCAAAGGTGGTTGAAGCATGAAGGGACAGAGGAATCTTTAGCGTATCTGGCATGTAAATATCTTGCAACTCCGGCTGCAACAGTGTCATCAGATTGCCTCTTCTCACTTGCAGCATTACCTCCTGCAAATGGAAACAAACTTGTTTGTCTAAGCGATTGGCTGAACAAGAAGTAGAACTGAGTGGACTTACAGGCTCTGAAATTGTACATTGTTTTATTTAATTTATTTATTTATTTTTTGAATGCAGGTATTTTTTACATAATTCTACATTTGTAAGTTCAACTTTCATGATAAAGGGATTGCACTACAGTACTTGTAATGGTTGAATTGAAAAATACTATTTCTTTGGGGGGGGTTTACAGGCAAATACTTGTAATAAAAAATAAAGTGAGCACTATAGACTTTGTATTCTGTGCTGTAATTGAAATCAATATATTTGCAAATGGAGACAACATCCAAAAATATTTAGAGAAATGGTATTCTATTATTGTTTAACAGTTCAAATAATCATGTGATTAATCAGGATTAATTTTTTTAATCACTTGAAATCCCTGATTCCAATTGATTTCTTTGTTAAAATTATATGATAAAAAAGAGAAAGGAAGTAATTTTTCACTAATAGTAGCTGTGACACTTTTGTCTTTTTCTGTCGGATTTTGGAAGCACGTCATTTTTCAGTGAGCCAAGGAGGCAAGACAGATCAGACTCCTGAAAGAGGTACCATCGTGGGGAAAGGCTGAGAGCCACTGGAATATAGGACCAACAGAAAGAGCACACTGGAGAACAGACCATGGTGGGGGGACCACTTCAGCGGTTTACTGGACTATAACTGGGGGACAAGAACAGCACCCTGCGGTCCTTCAGGAAGCCAAAAGGAGAGCATGCTTTCCATTCATGAAAAGGGGGATTTCATCAATGGTGGCTGGTGGCCCTGGGAGAATGCTTTAGCCATGGATTTTACCTGTTAAAGTTAAACTTGGCCTATCTGAATCCTGTTATACCTGATGATTGGTGTGTAATCTGTTGGTCTTATTGCTTCGCTCACTATCTCTTCAATCTTAACTAATAAACTCCTGTTTGTTTTCACTAAAAATCACATCTCAGTGCTGTGATGTTCTGTTGGCACTGATCCTCAGATGAATCAAACAAGCTGGTGTCGTCCCGATGGCCTACCTGGGAATGTCTGAGTGTCCAGTGGAGAGGGGGTGGCCACTACAGAAGGACACGTCAGAGGGGCTGGAGACAAGGTTGTGCCCAGTGTTAATATGCAAGGCAAAGTTAGGACTGGCAGAGCCCTGATGAGTTTTTGTGGGGAGGTAAAAGGCTGGGAGTGACAGGGAACTGACACCCATTGAAGCAGAAGCACGACTCCCTCGCACTGAGACAGGGGTGGAAACAAGGAGATTCACTGTCCAGGGTGTTGAGACGATGCTGAATTATTATGAATTACTGTGCTTCTTATTAATGAATGTGGTGAACATGAATGTGGTACGGCTTGACCTGTTTGAATTTGCTAGAGGATTCTGGGAGCAGGGCCTCCTTAGTTTCAAACGGTTAAAGTGGAAATTCTCTATTCTGCGTATCTGTTCTGTTACCAACCTTTATCAGTCAATATGCCGGCTCACTAGGTAAAGAAAACGTATAGACACAAGATCAGTGAGCTTGGCACGAGCTGACCCGGGGCAAAATGACCCCTTTGGAAGGCATTTAACTGACAGCTTGAGTGAATGATTGATGAGAGTGTAACCGTGGGGTGATGTCTGGTCGATACCCCTTCTGCAGTCCCTTCCAAAGTATTAATTAGGAGAAAATTAGTAATAAAATGTTCACAGGGCATGTAACTCCTTTGAAAACCACTGCCTCGGGGGAATCCTTGATAGATCAGGTGACTGAGAATAGAAGACAATGAAAGAGATAAATCCTCATCTAGATTGATAGTTATACCCGCTTTGCTAGCCAATCAGAATACTGCGTGGGGCCAGCATAAATACTGAGGGTTTGTGCTTGGGGAATTGAGGCTCACTAGGGAGACATGCATTAGATAACCTTATACTGCGTCTGTGATTCTTTCTCAAATAAACTGTTTTGCATGGAGTCTACTGATTCTGGCTTGTTGACGGGTACCGGGAACATTCTGCCCAGCTGTGAGCCGTTAAAGATCCATTTCAACATTTCGTAGCCGAGGATGGTGACCGTGCCAGTGACGAAGTCAACTGTTTCTGAACTGGTTGGATAAGCTAAAATTTTGTCTTAAGATATTAGACTCAGTGGCCGGGGAACTGAGGATTGGATCAGATTGGGATCAGATTGGTTACAGATTATTGGGAGAGAGGGAAATACATAGGCACGTGGAGTTGAATTAGTGCTATCTTCAAATTTATGATGTTCTGCAAGTGCGAGCAAGGCGGGTTTACTCCGGAGAAGAAGGGGGACACCCTGAGGCCTCCAGCTATGGTTGATGAGTGCTTGTTAAGACAGGTGTTTAAAAGCTTGGGGTCTGATCCATGCGTGACTGCTGCAGTCTCTACACTGCACAAGAAAGTTCTGGACAACTTGTTGCTGGGGAATCAAGAGGGCTATTCCCCCAAGAAAGTCCAAACAGCAGCACGAGTCACCTGTGCTATGTCTCAGGCTCAGGCATATGAATATGAAAAGGAAAAGGAAAATTTGGAACAGGAATTGGAAAAACTAAAATTGCAACATGAACACCAGAAACAAAATTTGGATAGTTGGATGGGGGCGGGGGTCCCAGGGCATGGTCAGGGAGCGGGGGGGGTTAGATGGGGTTGGGGGTCCCGGGGGGCAGTCAGGGAGCAGGGGGGGTTGGATGGGGGTGGCGGTCCCAGGGGGCAGTCAGGGGGCAAGGGGAGTGGACAGGAGGTGGGAGATCTGGGGGTCAATCAAGGGGCAGGGAGAGGGGCGGGGTTGGATAGGGGGCAGGGGCCAGGTGACGCCTGGCTGGGGAAGCACAGCCTCCCCCAGCCTTCCCTACCTGTCCCTCCATACAATTTTGGTACCTGATGTGGCCCTCAAGCCAAAAAGTTTGCCCACCCCTGCTATAGACTCATTGTCACCCTCTTGCTCTGACCCAGGGGCTATTTAATTATTTAGCCAGTGTGGAGCAGCTTGATCAGAAAAGATTGAGGGGGATCCTCACATCAGAATATCCCAGACCCCTGTGGTTAGGGCAGTCACCTGAGCAGTGGGAGACCTGTGTTCAAACCCTTCCTCCCCATCAGGCAGAGTGGAGAGTAGAACCTGTATCTCCCAGACGCCAGGCGAGTGTCCTAACCACTGGGCTCTATGTTATAAAGGAGCCTCTACCAGCACCTCCTCTGGGTTTTGTCTGAGCCCTGATCCAAAAGGGGTGCTCAGCACACTGCTACAGGATTGGGCCCCACAGGCAAGAGAGGCTTTCCACTGTCGGCCTTCTGCTTGGAGGATCCTTCTGGGGTTTGGATGTGAGGCAGGTGTCTGGACGCTGAGAAGGAGGCAGCAGGGTCCAGGCCCAGAAGAAGAAATTCAGGAACCTTGGGAAATTTTCCCATCGAAATGTTGGTGCTGAGTGAGTTGAGGCCCCTGCAGAGTTAGGGGCAGCCAGGCAGAGGTTTTCTGGATTTCAGTGGCACCTAATTCTGGGAGTCAGGGGTTGAAACCTGGGCTTTAGCCACCTAAGTTCCACTGGGAATCTGGGTCTTCACCATGCCGTGCCTCAGTTTCCCATCCGTAATGGGGAGAACGTCACTGACCTTCACTGTAAAGTGCTTGAGCTCTACAGATGAGAAGTGCTATGTACGCGCTAGGGGAGGAGGAGGGTGATGAAATGGCCCATGAGTCTCCACATGTCCATGACCTGCCACCACAGGGAAAGACAGAAGCTTAGAGGCAGGAAATTATTTCTCATTGGCTAAGGTCTGCATTGGCCCTTGTAGCCACTGAATAGGGGGCCCATTGAACCAGCCCTCTCCCTGCCTCAGTTTCCCCATCTATACAATGCCTGTGTGTCTCTTCGCATTACAGTCTGTGGAGGACGAGGGCCCCATGGTGCTGAGCTCTGAGCAGATGCTGAGCAAATAGACCCAGAAAGCTTACGATTCAGTGTCCTGATCCTGAAAGGTCTCAGCTTCCCAGTGATGCCAAAGGGACTCGAGTGGGGAAAGTTACAGCCACCATTTACCACGAAAGGGGCAGAGCACAAAAAGGCCACCCCAGCTGTCTGACTGAATATCTCTAAGTAACCAGCTGCACATGGTGCATCTGACAGCCAGGGGAGAGAAATTACAGGTACTATATCTACCATGCCAGTCTCTTTCCTTTCCGTAACCCTGTACCAAAGCACTGAATCTGCTCTGCTCTGCAACGCTGAGTGAAGACCCGGGTACCTGAGACAGCAGCAGGGGAAAGGTGTTTGAGGGATGCCTGCAAATCTCAAGCCGCGCAGAGACAGCAAAAGGGCAGCACTTCACTCCGCTGAGCTGCAATTTGTATTAACCACGTTGTTAACCTGCTGCAGCGCTGGACCCGGGTAACCAGCTGCATCCGGAGCAGCATCTCTGCGCAGCACGGCTTCCCCGCCACAGCTGAATTCCCTCTCCGTGTCCCCGGTTGGCGGCTTCCCAGACTGCTCCAGGCCTCCTCCGTCTGTCCCCACATCCCCTCCTGCAGCCGCAATGGGCAAGTGGCCTGAGAGGTCTCTGTTTATCCCACACCATGTACCCTGCAGGCCCCTAGTGCGAGCTCCCCTCACACCGGCTGCCCTCGGCCATTGGGCCCCAGCCCTCACCTGGGGGACGGGAGCTTGGTCTCCCTGCAGTCCCTGGTCTCTCTGCTGGGACGGACAAACAGGGAGAAAATGGGAGCAGGCCTTGCTGGGTGTGGTTGTGTTACAGGGTCACCTGCCCCACTAGGGCCCAGGCTGAGATCCCAGCACATTCCACAGGCCCCTGAGCCGCCATCAGATGGACTCCCAGCCTCGGTCCCTGTGGTGGTGGGGGAGGCACTGGGTCATTGCCCTGGGGGAGCTGCTGGGGGAGGGGGGAGATTTAGCTCCTCACAGACAATTTTAACAGTTCTAAAGCTTCGACTTTTTGAATCTCAGTGTCTAGTGTCATTGAATAGTTCTGGTCTGACCACAATATTGTCTGATCCGCCCCATAATTTCCCACAACCGTGAACATTTTAATTGGAAGGAAATGCTTAAACCCCAGATTGTTGTGCAACTGTGAGGTTTAAATCAATAAATATAAAAATTGCTTAAAATAAACATTATCTGTCATAATTATAGATTATAAAAAAAAATTCTGCCAACCCTGACTATCACGCCTTAGACACACAGCTGCTGCTCCTCTAGGTTCATCCTCACAGGGGGCTGCCTCAGTGACCCTCCCCACCAGCACAGGGGCTGATTGGAGACCGGGAGCCCTTTGGGGTTTTAATTACAGGCTAATTTCACTGAAAGTTACCTGTCAGGGGTGTGACTGTTCATTTTTTCACTAAAGCCTCCCGGGGTGAAATTGGTTGGGTTCTTCCTGCTCAGCAAGGAAACACCCCCTTGCTGCTGCAGGCGGGGCACAGTGTGAACTCAGGAAATGGAAACAAAGCCTGTCCCACTGCCCAGAGGGAGCCATGGCTGCAGTGAGCCCCGTGGAAAGTCTCCAGGAGGAAGCGACATGTCCCCTCTGTCTGGAGTATTTCACAGACCCTGTCACTCTGGAGTGTGGGCACAATCTCTGCCGAGCCTGCATCGCCCAGTGCTGGGAGGGACCCGACACGGCCGCCTCCTGCCCTCAGTGCAGAGAAACTGTGCAACAGGGAAACCTCAGGCCCAACAGGCAGCTGGCAAATGTCGTAGAAATCGCCAAGCGGCTGAGTTTCCAGGCAGCAAAGGCAGCAGGAGGGGGCGGGGTGTGTGGGGAACACCAGGAGGCTCTGAAACTGTTCTGTGAAGAGGATCAAACCCCCATCTGTGTGGTGTGCGACAGATCCCGGGCTCACCGCACTCACACGGTGGTTCCCATACAGGAAGCTGCCCAGGAGTACAAGGGTAGGGAGTTGCTGTCCAGTCTAATGGGTAATAACTTTGGATGTTAATTACAGGTTAATGGTGTGATCCTGTCATTCAGCTGTGTGTAGCCTTCATTGAATGAAAGCTGATTGGGGGAGTTACAAGCTGTGGCTGGTATTACTGGTTGTATCACGGTGTTTATTGTTATTTGTATCCCCTAGAAACCCCAGGTGAGATCTGACCTCGATTGTGGGGGCCTTGCACAAAACCCGGTGAGGGACAATCCCTGCCAGGAGCCATTTACAGTCTAACTGGACAAGACAGACAAAGGGTGGGAGGGGAAACTGAGGCACAGTGAAGGGAAGTAACTTGTCCAAGGTGACTCCGTATATCAGTGGCAGAGCTGGATACAAAAACCTGGTTTTCCAAGGCCCAGTTCAGTGCTCTAACCACTAGCTACTCTGCCCCTTTCAGCAGCACTGAGCAGTGATGAAGTGCAGACAGTAGGAGGAAAAGACTCCTTGATACAGTTCCTAGGCCCGGCAGGGAGAGGAGGTTTCCCACTGGGATTGTGAATTCCTGTCCTGCTCCACGAGGGTTAAACTCAGATGCTGCCGGCCTGCACTAGAGGAGATCACTGGGCTGAACATGGTGTGGGATCCCGAGCACCTTCAGTCCACACCCACAAGGGCTCCAGTCAGTGCGGGTCCATGCCACATGCCACTGGGATCAGACTTATCTTCAGCAAAACTAACCCCTGGGCCGTGCGGACCAGTGCCACTCTGACCTGTTCTCGTGTGTTCATGGGCAAGGACCAGCCAACGTGGGTCCGTTAGTCCCACCAGGCAGCCCTTTGAAATCTGCCAGAATCCACCGCTTCTGGGGTCTTTGCTCGGGACTTTGGGGTCGCTACCCAGAGGCCATTGCAGGGAAAGGGGCTAGGACAGCACTAGGGCAAACCCCAGCTGTTCCTAACACAAGTCAACACATCTAATGGGGTTTGCCCTAGTCCTTACATCAGTGCTGTCCAACCCGTCCATTCCCCAGGGGTACAGGGCTGAAAGTCAATGGAGTTTGACTCCTTTGAGCATCCCGGCTGACATGGCTGCCCCCGGAGGCTTCTGGGATTGGTATCACTGTTTGTTAAATCTCCTCAAAAACAGCTTTATAGATTCATCGCCATGGGACACCAGTTTTCCACTGGTTCCACTCAATGGAGAAAGTGGACGTAAAAACTTCAAACAACCTGAATACAAAACACGGCCAATTTCCATAAATAAGCTTTCATTTCCTTGGTGTCTCGGATGTCCTACCTCTAGAAAGACTCACTGTTGTACACAGTATTGTTGTTGGTCCCGGGATATTAGAGAGACAAGGTAGGTGAAGTAATATCTGCTCATGGCCAACTTCTGTGGGTGAACAACAAGCTTTCAAGCTTACACAGAGCTCTTCTTCAGGCCTAGGAAAGAGTACGTTTCCCAGAGCTGAGTTGTGTGTAAGCTCAAAAGCTTGGCTCTCTTACCAACAGGAGCTGGGCCAGCAGAAGATATTGCCTTACCCACCTGGTCTATCTAGGAAGACTGACTGTTATCTTGAATTTTGGGTGGGAAAACACCTTATCCACCCCCTACAACCCTCAGAATAAACCCACCAAATCATTTCTGTTTGTCAGGAAAAAATACAAGCCCATTTGAAGACTCTGAGGGAAGAGAGAGAAAAGCTGCTGGGATTGAAAGTGACTGGAGAGAAGAGAAGCCAGGAGTATCTGGTCGGTGCCTGTTCTTCGCCTGCTGGGACATGGAGCTGGGAGGGATGTTTATTGGTAGATTTCTCTGTGGCCTTGTGTGTGTTTCTCCATGATCATGGGGTACTGTGTGTGTGTGTCTGTGTGTCTGCAGATGTGCGTATCACAAATGTTCTCTCCCTGGAGAAGGACAACAGCGTCTTCTGCAGGATCTAAGATGCATTTTAGTTAATGAGTTAATTACGACCCCTTGTGTCTTTCACAAAATTTCTCCCAAACCGCACTGACTATATCCCAGTAGACATGGAGACAGCCCTTGCAGAGAGATTGGGCCCAAATGGGAAGCGGTAAGAAAATCCTCTCCTTTGTGATCACAGTGTAGAGTCAAGTGTCAGGATGGGAAGAATGGTGGGTTTTGAACCTCAGTCCACAGAGACTCTCATGACAACCCGACCGCTCTCCAGAGCCAGCGGGGGAGGGGCTAGTGGAACTCTGGCCCACCAGAGGATCTGCCTACGAAGCTCCTGATTGGAGCAGACGTTCGGCTGCATGAATTACGCCAGCAGGAGTCACGGGAAGTTGTCCAAACAACTGAGTGAACTCCCGATCTGCTGCTGGACTGGACCCTGACGCTGGCTTGGCCCTGGCGTTGTTCCTGACTCAGGTTTGACTTGCAGTACTGCTGTCTGACTTTGGTTTGACCCTTCGCGAGGGTGCCTGACTCCGACTCCAGTCCTGATCCCCCGTGTGACTCCAGACACTGATTCTGGCTCAGCCTTTGGCATGACTTCTGAGCTCGACTGTAGCCCCAACCCTTGGTGAGGTCCTGACTTTGACTCCAGCTCTGACTTCGGCTGTAGTTCCTGACTTCTGACTGCAGCTCTGAGCACTAGGCCTGATGGCTCATGGCCTGGTCTCTGCACAGATGTGTTAGAGATAGTAAAGAAACTCTCTCTTGTAAGACTGTATGAAAGGTCATCAGGCTCCATCCATGTTCCTGACCAGCCCTTTCCTTATTTCTTCTAGAAACAGACAGAAACCGAGAGGCAGAAGATTGTGTCTGAATTTCAGCAACTGCGGCAGCTCCTGGAGGAACAAGAGCAACTCCTGCTGGCCCAGCTGGACAAGGAGATTGTGAAGATACAGAATGAAAATATCAGCAAACTCTCAGAGGGGATTTCCCATCTCAGTGAGCTGATCAGTGAGATGGAGGGGAAGTGTCAGAAGCCAGCAAGTGAATTCCTGCAGGTGAGACTGAGCTAGAAACATCCCAAATCCCAACACAGGGACAGGACAGCTCCTGAAGTACGGGCACCGGGGTCCAGCAGTCAGAGATCTCAGTGTAACTCAATGTGTGCATTGCTGAAATGTGAATGACTATTGTTCTGCAGACTCACAGACATATTGATATTAGAGAAGGAAAAGCCCCATTAGCTCAGTGAAACCATGGCTCCAGGGCCAGGGCAGGGCTGATTTTCCCTGTATTTGCAAAATCCCTTTCCTGGAATCCCAAGTGTGTATCAGGTGGTACTGAGATTTTTTTTAATCTTTCTCTCCTCTCTCTCCCCTCTAGGATGTCAGAAGCACCTTGAGTAGGTATGTGGTTCTCTCTCACTCCCACACATACTTGGCAATGCTGGGGAAGAGCATGGAGATGATGTTTGCACCGCATATCCACAGCAACATGTGTGGGGATTTTGGATACAAATCTCTCAGATAAACTTAATCCTCAGGTTCTCACCCTGGTACAGAAGACTCTGGAATTCTCCATTCAGTGGGAAAGACTGACCTCAAGTGTTTCCTCGAGATGTCACAACCCTGGGGGACTGGCTGCCTCAGGATTGTGGGGATGGAATATGGGCCTGTCACTACTGGGGCCCTGGTTACCATTCAGCCCAAGGCAGCAGTGGTCAAGAGTCTTTCCCACCTGAGTCTTTTCCGGCCTGAGCACTGTTTGGAGACCTGTGTGGAATGAGCTGGGGAGGGGGGAGTTGGTGGCTCAGTTTAGTTCCTTGTGGACAGATTTCTTTACATAGGAACCTCCTGTCCCTCAGAGCATGGAGGCCAAGGAGTGAATTGGCCAGGGAGATTCAATTCCCCTTTTGTCCCCAGAGCTGAGCTCACCAGACCAGAGTTGAAGAATATTAATGAGTCCTTAGAAGGGAAGGTTGTACGGCCATGGGCTGTGTTGCACCTGTTCTGAGGCTGGGAGGAGTCGAGGAATTTGAACTCCAGGCATATTAGAGTAGCGACTCACTAGCCAGAACTTATCATGAGTCACACAATGAAATATAATCACGTGAAATTGTTTCTCTCCAGGTGTGAGAAGGGGAAGTTCCAGCAGCCAGAGGAGATTCCTCCTGAACTGGAAGAGCAAGTCAGCGATTTCTCCCAGAAAACTATTGTGCTAATGGAGACTCTGAGGAAGTTCAAAGGTACCTAGAAGGGATCTAGGAATGGAAATTGGGAAGAGCCTCTGAGACTGTGGGAAGAGAATGGTGCTGGTCAATTGGTTCACACTTAGATGATGCTTCTATTTAATTGTTGGGTGAGAAGGCCAGACATTTGGGTCCAAGACACTCAGGTTGATTAATTCAAACCTTTGTTTGCACCAGAAACACGCTTTTCAATTACAGTTAGAAAGTAAGAAATGACTCATCGGGTATGTTTACACTACGAAATTAGGTCGAATTTATAGAAGTCGGTTTTTTAGAAATCGGTTTTATATATTCGAGTGTGTGTGTCCCCACAGAAAATGCTCTAAGTGCATTAACTCGGCGGAGTGCTTCCACAGTACCGAGGCAAGCGTCGACTTCCGGAGCGTTGCACTGTGGGTAGCTATCCCACAGTTCCCACAGTCTCCTCCACCCATTTGAATTCTGGGTAGAAATCCCAGTGCCTGATGGGGCTAAAACATTGTCGCGGGGGGTTCTGGGTACATATCGTCAGGCCCCCCTTCCCTCCCTCCCTCCGTGAAAGCAGCAGCAGACAATCGTTTCGCGCCTTTTTTCTTGAGTTACCTGTGCAGACGCCACACCACGGCAAGAATGGAGCCCGCTCAGCTCACCGTCACCGTATGTCTCCTGGGTGCTGGCAGACGCGGTACTGCATTGCTACACAGCAGCAGTTTATCGCCTTTTGGCAGCAGACAGTGCTGTATGACTGGTAGCCGTCATCGACGTAGTCCTGGGTGCTCTTTTAACCGGGCGCCTGAGCAAACATGGGAGTGACTCAGCCAGGTCGTTTCCCTTTTAAGTTTCATCTCATGGTGATTCAGTCCTGCCGGCAGTGCACTGTCTTTTAATCAGCAGCCAGCAGAAGACGATGGCCAGCAGTCATACTGCACCATCTTCTGCCGAGCACCCAGGAGATGACGATGGCTAGCGGTCGTACTCACAGTCTGCTGCCAGCAAGATGTATAAAGATAGATGAAGTGGCTCAAAACAAGAAATAGACCAGATTTGTTTTGTATTCATTTTCTCCTCCCTCCCTTCTTCTGTGAAATCAATGGCCTGCTAAACCCAGTTTTGAGTTCTATCCTTGAGGTTTTGAGTTCTATCCTTGAGGGGGCCATTCAGTTTCTCGCAAACCCACCCCCTTTGTTGATTTTAATTCCCTGTAAGCCAACCCTGTAAGCCATGTCGTCAGTCGCCCCTCCCTCTGTCAGGGCAATGGCAGACAATCGTTCTGCACCTTTTTTCTGTGCAGATGCCATACCACGGCAAGCATGGAACCTGCTCAGATCACTTTGGCAGTTAGGAGCACATTAAACTCCACACGCATTATCCAGCAGTATATGCAGCACCAGAACCTGGCAGAGCGATACCGGGCGAGGAGGCGACGTCAGCGCGGTCACGTGAGTGATCAGGACATGGACACAGACTTCTCTGAAAGCATGGGCCCTGCCAATGCGTGCATCATGGTGCTAATGGGGCAGGTTCATGCTGTGGAACGCCGATTCTGGGCTCGGGAAACAAGCACAGACTGGTGGGACCGCGTAGTGTTGCAGGTCTGGGACAATTCCCAGTGGCTGTGAAACTTTCGCATGCATAAGGGCACTTTCATGGAACTTTGTGACTTGCTTTCCCCTGCCCTGAAGCGCATGAATACCAAGATGAGAGCAGCCCTCACAGTTGAGAAGCGAGTGGCGATAGCCCTGTGGAAGCTTGCAACGCCAGACAGCTACCAGTCAGTTGGGAATCAATTCGGAGTGGGCAAATCTACTGTGGGGGCTGCTGTGATGCAAGTAGCCCACGCAATCAAAGATCTGCTGATATCAAGGGTAGTGACCCTGGGAAATGTGCAGGTCATAGTGGATGGCTTTGCTGCAATGGGATTCCCTAACTGTGGTGGGGCCATAGACGGAACCCATATCCCTATCTTGGCACCGGAGCACCAAGGCGGCAAGGGGTACTTTTCAATAGTGCTGCAAGGTCTGGTGGATCACAAGGGACGTTTCACCAACATCAACGTGGGATGGCTGGGAAAGGTACATGACGCTCGCATCTTCAGGAACTCTGGTCTGTTTCAAAAGCTGCAGGAAGGGACTTTATTCCCAGACCAGAAAATAACCGTTGGGGATGTTGAAATGCCTATAGTTATCCTTGGGGACCCAGCCTACCCCTTAATGCCATGGCTCATGAAGCCGTACACAGGCAGCCTGGACAGTAGTCAGGAGCTGTTCAACTACAGGCTGAGCAAGTGCAGAATGGTGGTAGAATGTGCATTTGGACGTTTAAAGGTGCGCTGGTGCAGTTTACTGACTCGCTTAGATCTCAGCGAAACCAATATTCCTACTGTTATTACTGCTTGCTGTGTGTTCCACAATATCTGAGCGAGTAAGGGGGAGACATTTATGGCGGGGTGGGAGGTTGAGGCAAATCACCTGGCTGCTGGTTACGCGCAGCCAGACACCAGGGCTGTTAGAAGAGCACAGGAGGGCGCTGTGCACATCAGAGAAGCTTTGAAAACCAGTTTCATGACTGGACAGGCTACGGTGTGAAAGTTCTGTTTGTTTCTCCTTGATGAAACCCCCCGCCCCTTGGTTCACTCTACTTCCCTGTAAGCTAACCACCCTCCCCTCCTCCCTTCGATCACCGCTTGCAGAGGCAATAAAGTCATTGTTGCTTCACATTCATGCATTCTTTATTCATTTATCACACCGCGTTCTTGGGCGTCTGGGTGAGGAGGCTATGGAACTTGGGGAGGAGGGTGGTTGGTTACACAGGGGCTGTAGCGGCCGTCTGTGCTCCAGCTGCCTTTGCTGCAGCTCAACCATACACTGGAGCATATTACTTTGATACTCCAGCAGCCTCAGCATTGAATCCTGCCTCCTCTCATCACGCTGCCACCACCTTTCAGCTTCAGCTCTCTCTTCAGCCCACCACTTACTCTCTTCAGCCCGCCACCTCTCCTCCCAGTCATTTTGTGCTTTCCTGCACTCTGACATTATTTGCCTCCATGCATTCGTCTGTGCTCTGTCAGTGTGGGCGGACAGCATGAGCTCAGAGAACATTTCATCGCGAGTGCGTTTTTTTCGCCTTCTAATCTTCGCTAGCCTCTGGGAAGGAGAAGATCCTGTGATCATTGAAACACATGCAGCTGGTGGAGAAAAAAAAGGGACAGTGGTATTTAAAAAGACACATTTTCTAGAACAATGGCTACATTCTTTCACTGTAAACCTTGCTGTTAACATTACATACATAGCACATGTGCTTTCGTTACAAGGTCGCATTTTGCCTCCCCCCCACCGTGTGGCTACCCCCTCAACCCTCCCCCTCCCCGTGGCTAACAGCGGGGAACATTTCTGTTCAGTCACAGGCAAACAGCCCAGCAGGAACGGGCACCTCCGAGAGTTCCCTGAAGAAAAGCACCCTATTTCAACCAGGTGACCATAAATGATATCACTCTCCTGAGGATAACACAGAGAGATAAAGAACGGATGTTGTTTGAATGCCAGCAAACATACAGTGCAATGCTTTGTTGTACAATGATTCCCGAGTACGTGTTACTGGCCTGGAGTGGTAAAGTGTCCTACCATGGTGGATGGAATAAGGCTGCCCTCCCCAGAAACCTTTTGCAAAGGCTTTGGGAGTACATCCAGGAGAGCCGCGAATGCCAGGGCAAATTAATCATTACACATGCTTGCTTTTAAACCATGTATAGTATTTTAAAAGGTACACTCACCAGAGGTCCCTTCTCCACCTGCCGGGTCCAGGAGGCAGCCTTGGGTGGGTTCGGGGGGTACTGGCTCCAGGTCCAGGGTGAGAAACAGTTCCTGGCTGTCGGGAAAACCGGTTTCTCCGCTTGCTTGCTGTGAGCTATCTACAACCTCATCATCATCATCTTCTTCATCCCCAAAACCTGCTTCCATGTTGCCTCCATCTCCATTGAAGGAGTCAAACAACACGGCTGGGGTAGTGGTGGCTGAACCCCCTAAAATGGCACGCAGCTCATCATAGAAGCGGCATGTTTGGGGCTCTGACCCGGAGCGGCCGTTCGCCTCTCTGGTTTTCTGGTAGGCTTGCCTCAGCTCCTTAAGTTTCACGTGGCACTGCTTCGGGTCCCTGTTATGGCCTCTGTCCTTCATGCCCTGGGAGATTTTGACAAAGGTTTTGGCATTTCGAAAACTGGATCGGAGTGCTGATAGCACAGATTCCTCTCCCCATACAGCGATCAGATCCCGTACCTCCCGTTCGGTCCATGCTGGAGCTCTTTTGCGATTCTGGGACTCCATCATGGTCACCTCTGCTGATGAGCTCTGCATGGTCACCTGCAGCTTGCCACGCTGGCCAAACAGGAAATGAGATTCAAAAGTTCGCGGGCCTTTTCCTGTCTACCTGGCCAGTGCATCTGAGTTGAGAGTGCTGTCCAGAGCGGTCAGAATGGAGCACTCTGGGATAGCTCCCGGAGGCCAATACCGTTGAATTGTGTCCACAGTACCCCAAATTCGACCCGGCAAGGCCGATTTAAGCACTAATCCACTTGTCAGGGGTGGAGTAAGGAAATCGATTTTAAGAGCCCTTTAAGTTGAAAAAAAGGGCTTCATCGTGTGGACGGGTGCAGGTTTACATCGATTTAACGCTGCTAAATTCGACCTAAAGTCCTAGTGTAAACCAGGGCTTAGATTGTGCAGAGTCTGTCTGTGTGTGTGAAATGCTTAACAACTACTGCGTGCCTCCAGAGAGAGTTCAGCTGAAACCAGCATGCTCTCCCCTTGGCGTGGAGTTCTGGGAGATGTGTGTTTAAGCATGCGGGAGTCTGGAGGGTCAGCTCTACACCAGGGGATTAGGCAGTGGGTTTCACAGCTGAGATAGGGGTAGAGTCCCTAAAGAATGTGCCCAGGGACCCCAAGATTGGGGCAGTGGATGGGCTCTGTTCTGGTGCCAGAGTCTTGACTTCTCTGCAGATCCTACGGCTCAGATGCTTGCATTCCCCTTACAACAGTCCACTGGCACCTAACCAGGTCTGGGATACACACACACACACACCAGTAAACAGAAACCTTCTCATAGCCCAGCATCCAAACACCCTTAACTCTGACCATGTGGGTTCTCGTGAATATTTCTACATGTCTGAAATATTAAATTCAGAGATATGAATGGAGAGATCTCCCCCGCAGGACTGTCACATCCCTTTGCCTTGGGCTGAGGGGGGCTCTTTCCTGGATGCTTCTCCCTGTTTCTGTATTTAGGGAGAGGCTCTACCTCCAAGGCTGCTACCTCCTCCTTCCTTTGCCTTGGGGTGGGAAGGTTTCTATTAATGGTTCTTCCTGGGCAGGGGAGAGGATGTCTCCTGTTCCACATCTTCCACCGTTCTCTGTGGGCAGGATGGAGCAGCTGGTGGCTTTAACCAGATACCTGTGGCCAGGAGCTGCACAGGCTGGGGAGTGACACATCCCAGTAAACCCCAAACTCTCCTCCTAGGGGCAGGATATTCTCTATGGGGACAGATTTCCTACTTCCATATTTATAAAGCATCCCCACTCTGAACTGACCTAGCACACAGAGAGCCATTTCACAACTGGAGCAGACCCCCACTAGACCCCACCCCCAGCTGGGGCACCTCAGACGCCCTAACGCTGACCAACAATTAGCAGAGGACACTGGGTGCCACTCCCCTTACCAGCCCAGTGGGGCCACCCCCCCGTCCCCAGTCCAGCTGGGCCAATCCCTCCAACTCCCCCGAACCCTGCTGCAGCCTCCGCCTGCCCCCCCCGCCACAAAGCCTGTGTGTCCTCCCGCCCCCACAAAGCCTGTGTGTCCCCCCCAGGTGCACTGCAACTGCCAGGGGAGCAGGGCAAAGGCAGGTAAATCGATACTGCCCCACTGCAGCTACTGCTGTCCCCCCCCCCCCCCCAAAACCAAGAACCCCCCTGCAGTGAGCCAGGCGCAGCCACGTGAGGGTGGGGAGTGCAGGATTGAGGCAGCCAGTAGGCCCCATACGAACAAGTCAAGGCCCCTGCACCCGAGCCCGGCGCCCGCAGCCACGCGGCGCTGCAGGAGAAGCGAGGGGCGGGGCCAGCAGCACCCAGGGGATCCCGAAACCGAAACCAAACATGGCGCAGGCGCAGTAACGAGCCTTTACAGCTTTTTTTAAAGCCGATTGGGGAACTGGGAGCCAATTGCACTCTCGGGAGGGAAATTAAAACCCAACCCACCAAACAAGGCAGAAGCCCCGCCCCCAGGGGCCAGCCCCAGGTCACGCGCCAGGCTCCTCCCGGGACGGAACCGGCCACATGAACTGCAGGAGAGAAGCCGAGCGAGGCCGGCCGGGGTCTGCCTGGGCCGCTCCTGCAGCAGGAACCGGGTGTTTCCCTTCCTGGCGCTGACTCGGCTGCTGCTGGGCGGGGAGGAGCCCACGGGGAACATTCCAGCCTGCAGGCGTCGCTGTGACATGGGCCCCTCGGGCCCTGTGGCGGGTGGGCGTCCCCCGAGGACGATGCCCTTGAAGGACCAGAGTCTGTGTGTCTACGGAGGGATAGTCAGGCTTAGCAGAAATCACTGAGATATATGTATAGACTATTAATGGATAGTATTACAGCTAGTTTTAAGCATTTTTTTCCTTATTTATTGAGTTAAATTTTGACAATTGCACAAAAATTTCGGTTTTAGCATTTCTTTCCAATTGTTCTCCATTTCAGTTTTCACAGTTGCGGGAAATGATGGGGGGATACGTCAATAGCGAGTCAGAGCACAGTGATCTAATGCCCATAGACACCGAGATTCAAAAAGTTGAAGCTTTATAACCATGAAAACACAGATGGTCGCATCTTTGCAGAGTCACTCTCCTTCAATCAAACTCAAATAAGTTCTCAAGCAGCCTTGTTCTTACTTTGCATATCTGTAATTATCATTTATTATCAATTGAAATATTTTTTCATTGGTCTGTGTGTAGACAGCAAAAGCAAGGTTTGCCAACATTTATGAATAAAAGCTCATCCTTCCAAGCCTTATGATAATAAACTCAGAGGCTAAAAGCTTGGTTAAGCTGTAATCAGTGTTTTCAAGACCCAATTCTCATTTACACTAATGCTGCTTTGGCTCAGTGGAAAGGGGCTGCAGCATCGCCAACTTTCATGATTTAATCACGAGTCTTGCAATATTTGGTGTGTCTGATGAAGCCCCAGCTCCTGGAAGCATGTGAGGAGGTGAGACTCTCGGCTTTTGTTTTCTAAACAAAGGAAGTATCTAGCTTTCTTCGTTGCAGAGAAACACTTAAAAATTTCACCCCAGTACAGTATAAACCTCTGAGACACCAAAAGGCAAATAAAATAATACTAATATTTACTATTTATTATTATTATTATTATTATTAAATCTCATAATTGGGGGGGGGCTGGCCTGCTTAAGATTTTTAAAGTACTGTGCCAGTGAGAATTCACACCATAAATCTCTATCAGTTACCCAAGGGAAGCCCCCTAAATGAGTGCCATCATTTATCTAAAACAGCACAGTGAGCTGACAGGGAAATGGACAGAGAGGACAAGCTATGGGAATGCACATGGAGCCGGGCTGTGGGCCCCAAGCAGGACATGAGCGCAGTCCCCCCAGGCCCACCAACAGCAATTCCGGGCCCCAGGGCAGAATAGTCAATGGGCCCGTGCTGGTACCCGCATGCACAAGCCGCGCCCACGTGGACTCCGTCCGCTGGATATTTGGGTGGTGCTGCACCTTTGCTGGCTGGTGCCCAGCGAGATGCCGGCTGCCCTGCGGGGGGCGCTCTTCTGGCATGGCCAGGGATTCCACATGCCCACGCGGCTGCCTTTGCCATAACCGATACCACCCCACACACCATAGGTGCTTGCTTTTGGTTGTGCTGATGAGTGCCGCATCTCAGCTCCACTCCCTTCCCCAAGGCCAAGCCCCCACTTTGCCCCACTCCACCTCTTCCTGCCCCCGCTCTGCCCCCTCCCCCTAGGTCCCCTTCCCCGAGTGACTCCTGCACACTGCTCACTCCTTTCTGCCCTCTCCTGCCTTAAGCGTGAGAAGTGTGTGTGTTTGGCTCAGCCTCCCCCCAGAACTGACAATTTTCAGCATATTTATACACACACTTCCTTCATATTCTAGTTATTGAATGTGTGTCTATCATTGGTATCCTAACAATGTCATGATTATTAAAATAGTAATGAACGACATCATTACGTCATCATGAATTACAGTGTATTAAAATCATTACACTCAGCTACAAGCTGTCTTCAGTGATACCTCTGTTGGCTGTGGGAAGAAGGTGGATGGGAGGCACAAGCAGTGGGGAGTCTTTCCCCTCTCCCTTCTTCTTTTCTCCTCTCCCTTCCTATCGCTCTCCCTGCCCCTTTCCCTCCCTCTTATTTCTTCTCTAAGTCCTTGCTCCCTCCCCTTCCTGGTGTTTCCCATTCCTTGCTTCCCACCCATGTCCATTTACCCATTTCTCTCTGCTCCCCACCTCCTGGTGGCTCTGTCTAGAGCCCGCAGAAGAGGTTCCCCCTCCTCGGGTAGGAAGGGTGGCCTAGTGGTTCAGGCACAGGCTTGGGGCTCAGGTGTCCTGGGTTTGGTTCTCTACTCTGCCACTGACTCCCTGCTTAGTCCTGGGAAAGTCACTTCACCTCTGGGTGCCCTAGATCCCACCTGCCAAATGATGCTACTGCTGACCCTGCCTCCTATGCTGAATCCCTTCATGGCTGTGTGGTGATGGGGGAAATGGAGATACCAAGGTGAGTAGATTTGGGCTGAATTTCTCCATAGCCTGAGAGTGAGAGCCAGCTCCCTGCAAGGGGCACGGGAGAGGGAGGGGCTCAGGCCAGCTCCGCATACAGGGGGGTCAGGGCTTCAGCCCTGCACCTTCTTCTGCGGTCATGGGCTTCTTCTTTCCCCCCACCCTGCCCAGCGTGGCTCCTGATGCGGGGCGTTTCCTTCCCCTACTGTTCCACTGCACCCACCCAGCGCGTGCGCCGAGGAGCCCTGCAGCCTCCTGGGGCGATTTCAAAGGGCCCATGGCTCCCAGCCGCTGCCAGCACTACCGGGCACTGGCAGCAGCCGTGACTGGAGGCCCCGGATGTCAGGGGGTGGGTTCCTGTCTGTGGGTTGCCAAGCAGAGACAGACAAACCTCAGCAGCCCAGATTTAGGCACCTATCTGTGAGATGGTTGTGGTTTAGGACACCCCTTCCCCCCTTGTCGGCATCTCCCATTGGCCAGCTTACATGGCTCCCCGCCTACTGTGGTGGCTTTTGTGAATAGCATGGAAAGGTGCCTGTGTTGCCCATGGATTGTCTTGGGAGTTCAGGCCCCTGACTCAGCTCTGAGGGTCACAGTGCTGCTGTTCCTGTGATTGTCTCCCTGCCTAAACATTACTCACTGTGACGCTCAGCATTGCAACGCCCGAGTCCCTTCATGGCTTGTCCCCTGTGCAACCAGTCACCTCTCTGCAGAGCACAGCTGAGCAATTCCTCATTGACACGGGTGTGCACAGGACAGAGACCGAGCACAGGCTGGAGAGTGACACATCCCAGTAAAACCCAAAGTCTCTTCCTAGAGGCACAATATTACCTGTGGAGGTTGCGGGGACACAGCCAAGTTGGGAAGCAAATCCCATGACGCTGCCCCCAGCACCTGCAGCTGGGACATTAAAGTGGAACAAACAAGAAGAATTGTTTGTAATGGTTTATTTACAGTAAATAGCTGCAAAGTAGCAAAGTAAAAGGAGCAGAGAAGGAGCTTTAATGACCGCAGGAGCCTGGCCAGGAGATCCCCAGCTACTGAGAACAGTTTTCTTTAGGGCACTAAAATAGCACCAATGGCCAGGAATTAATATAGGGAATTAATCAGTGACAGTCTCAATTTCAGTAACACGTCATAAATCTCCCCGTCCTGCTCACGTTCCCTTTCCTTTCCTACTGTCCTTTTCTATTCATTATTGTTCTAGCCCTCACTTTCCAGCCCTGGTTATTTTCCTGTGTCTCTCCTCCCTGTCACAGATCATCCCCCTTGGCTGCTCTCTTCTTTCCCTGATTTTATCCCTTCCCCAATTGTTGATCCCAGGCTGGGAGACCCCAATGGGATCTAAGGACACATCTGTACAAACCGCTCCCTGCTGCTGCTGCTTCTCCCCAGCCCCACAAACCCTGATTGATTCCTGTTGGGTCCCTGCCCAGCCCCCACCTCTGCCTGTCCCCAGCCCGGCTGTTAGTTCTGCCCCCTGCCCAGCCCCCACCTCTGCCCCTCAGGGCGCCTCTGCCCCTCCTGCAGCCCCAGGGGTTCCTCCCCCTCCCCCTCCCATCCCTGGGGCTGCAGGGAGGGAGGGAGGGGAAGGAGCTTTCAGGGGTCATAGAGATGAGGGGCCAGGGACTGGCTAGATGGGAGTCCTCCAAGACCATAGAGTCTGGAAACCATGGGGTAGAGAGGCTGATTGCCGCTTCCCCCCTCTGCTGTGGGTCTCAGGGACGCAGGCGGAGCCGGGATCCCGGCCACACCCAGAGCCAGGGGCGGATTCTCTCCCCAGGGACGGAGCCCGGCGGGAAAGTGAAGATCGGGGCCTCGTCACCAGCATCGATAAATGTCACCTGCCCCCGGCCACAGTCCAGACAAACCCGGATCCTGCTGGGGGCCCGGCTCCGGGGCAGGGGGGTCTCAGGGGAGGTGAGAGCCCGGAACTGACCCCCCCACCGCTCCACAGCCCAGATCCCCCCCTCAGGGCTGAGGCTGATCCGTCCCTTCCTCCCCACAGAGTCTC
The DNA here is from genome assembly GCF_965152275.1 of Natator depressus. Lineage (NCBI taxonomy): Eukaryota > Metazoa > Chordata > Testudines > Cheloniidae > Natator > Natator depressus. Next base: position 40,977,457 of record NC_134247.1, read on the forward strand.
TGGCCACCCCCACAGCCCAGTATCCCCCACCCCCCACCTCCACCTCCCAGCAATGTCTCCCCGCGGTGAATCCCTCACAGCCCAGCACCCAGGGCGCAGTGTCAAATCTCTCAGGGGTGTCGGGCAGTCGCTGCCGCGTGTTTCCCCATCTCACACTTTTCCCACCCTCAGACAGGACGAGTTCGGGATGAGCCGTGTCTGGATCCAGAGTCACATTCGCTGGGGAGAGAGAATCAGAGCGTCAGGGGCAGAGCTCGGCCCTGGGGGAGGGTTTGATGGCGTCAGTGACAGAATCTGCCCCAGCTGGGGAGTGACTCAGGGAATCTCCTTCCTCCAGGATTTACCCGTCAGCTCTGAATGGGGAGCAGCTCTGAGATGTCAGCACAGCGCAGGGGAGAGTCACACCCCGGGCAGAGGTGGGCCAGCCGTGCAGCCAAACGGTCACTTCAGCCAGGTCTGGGACTCAGGCTCTTTCCTGTCCTGCTCCACATCTCTCCAGGGCAGTTTCCCATCTTAAACCCACATTCCCAGATGAGAGAGAGCATTGCTATGGGGAGAGAATAGATGCCTCCCATCCCTGCACCCTCAGCCATACGTGAGAGCAAGGGGAGTGCTGGGGGAGAAGGAGCAGGAGGGGAAGGAGGGAGAGCGAGCAGAGAGGTGAATGGGGACATGAAGGAAGGGATCCCAGAGGGGAGAGAAAACCATAATGGATGAGGAGGATATGGGTCAGGGGAGGCCCAGGGCAGCAGGAAGTGAAAGGTTATAGAGAGTTTGCTGGGAGTGTGAAAACAGCAACTCACCAGCCTGTTCCCTCCAAGCAGCCACCATCACCAAACCTCCAGGCCCTTCCACCTACCCCACTCCTACTGCCTCCCCACCGGCCTCATTCAGCTGATGGCCTGCTGCTCTCCCCACCCTCCTGTTCCTGCCAGGCATTGCCTGTCCTCCAGACCCTCCAAATGCTGCCCCATCCCTCAATCTCTGGGCCCTTCCCAATCCCGATGTGTCTCCCTCTTTGCACTCTCATGATTTCCCACTGTGCTCTCCCTGTACTCTAGCACCAGGGTTCTCGTCACTGGGCATATTTTATTTCCTCCCCTCCCCATTTTATCACTTGAAATATCTTTGTTTCTCTCTCTAATCTCTGAATTTTAGCATTTACACTTCATTTCCTCTCTTTCCAAACTCTGAATTTTTAATCCTCAGTTGCTGGGCATTTAAGAACAGACCCGTAATTCAATTTGCTCCTGTTGCACAGACCATGGCTCTGGCCCCCAGGGCCTCAGGCAGGGAGGGGGATGTGAGCAGGAACAGCCCTGATGAGCGGGCGGGTAGAAGGAGCTGTGTCTTTGGCCCCGTGATAGGGGCTAGGACATGTCAGTGGCTGTGCAGCCAGGCTGGGCAGGTCGCACTGCACATGAAGGCAGAGGAGGGACAGGAGGAGTAGACACAATAGTGTCTGGATTTACTGCTGTACGTTAGGCCATGGCTACACAACCTTCCTCCCATCCCGACGTGCTGTGAAATGCAGGACGCTGGTGAGCTCTGCCTTGATCAATGAACTCCCCTCCCACGGCCACCGTCAGGGGAAGGAAGCAAAACGTTCTAACAGCAGCTGAGATTGGGACATTGATAGAATCTGAACTTCAGTTACCTTCTTGTACAGGTTGTGCAGCACTTCCCAGCCCTGAAAACACAGAATCAGAATTGAGTGCTCATCTGAACAAGCATATTAACAGAAATTAGTGTTGTATAGAGGGAGGCCACTCATCTGGGATTAAAATGGCCAGGCCTCTGTTTGAGAGGTTTGTCCGCTGTCCAGCACAGGGTCTAAAATGGATGTGATTTTGTCCAGTGTTGGATGGGGGACATCACTCCGCCCCCTCCATCTCTGAAAAATGGTGTCCCCCATGCGGCATAACCTCACCTGCACCATCACACCAGTGAGGATGGGGTGACACGGGTGGGCCCAAACCAATCCCGACAGTCTGGAAATGTCCAGCGTTCTGGGAATGACTGAGTGGCCCCTTATGCGTATAAAATGTTACACTGGGAAAAAGATAATTTGTAGAGTTCAGAATAAAGTAAACAATCCCCAAATACACGTGTGAGCATTCCTCTGTCAGTAGCTACAATTTTAACAGACTCTTTTTTTCCTGAGCAGGATTTCTGTCACTTTTATAATTATTAATAATCATAAATTAGACTTTCCCTTCTGACACTCTGAAGTGACACTGCAAGCCTGCTAACAAAGACCTGGTCCAGCTGCCATTCATGTCGCTGGCCAATCTCCCCTGGAATTCAATGGGAGTAGGCCTGAGGCATGAAGGGGAATTTTGAAAGGGATGGGAGCAGTGCTGCCAACAGAATTGAGGGATAGTTTCCCTCATCCAGCCCTTCAGTGCTGACCGGTCCACCGCCCAGGACTCTGGCGGTGATTTAAAGGGCCCGGGGCTCTGGCCACCGTCACGGTCCCTTAATAATCTCCAGGCCCCAGGGCAGTTGCCCCTTTTGCCTCCCCACCCCGCACCCATCGGCAGCCCTGGATGGGAGAAAAAGGTTTTCTTTTGGCTCCTGTGAATATGATATAAAGGCTGGGGCAGAGGAGAAGATTTGATATTTTCCCTTCCGAGTTGTCCACTGTAACAGGTTTTTGTCCCTGCAGACAGTCTACTGGGGTCAGGGGTCACCCTCCTTAACTAAAGATCGAGAATGAGCATGAACTTTTTGGCTTTGGGTCCAATTTTCAAAATCCCCAAAGTGCCTAGGCCCCATTTTCCAAAGGATCCTTGGAGTCTCAGTCCAGTCTTCTCTCCCCACCACCAAACTCATGTCCATGTTACCCTTCCCAAGCCTACGGACCCTGACCTATTGCTCAGGCTTTTACCTCCTTCACTGACCCATCTGTCCTGTCCCAGCCTGTGCCATATAGTTTAGGAGTTGGGTGTGTGGCCAGCACAGATGTCTCTTTTAGTGCACTGATTCTTAGCACAAGCAAAAGATAAAGAAAACTCTCTGGCAAGCATGTGGTTTGTGGTGCAAAAATGAGCAAAGGCAAATAACGTGTGTCCGTTTTTTTGGCTCATATTCCTCTGCTGTCTTGTTAATTTCCAAAGCTGGATGGTTCATCTTCCCGTCTGACTCTGGCAAAGACCAGACTAACTCAGCAGACACATATTAACAGACACACACACCCCTCACTCACTCAGCCCTTGCCCAGCGTGGGGCAGGAGTGGTGACTGCGGGCAGGGAGGGCCTGTGTTGGTGGAGGGTCCCGCCGGGAAATGAAAGGGTCTGAGCAGGAAGGGCAGGGGAAGGGCAGCCTGCCCTGCCGCTAGTTAAATGGGGGCACTAGGACCCTGCGCCAGCAGATGATGAAGGGAGGTAGCAAGGAGCTGCAGGGGAGAGACAGAGACACTCTGCTCTGGGGCCCAGGGAGGTGCAAAGGGGGCAACAAGGTGGGGCCGGGGGACACTCGGAGGAGGCACGGAGGCGGGGTGGCAGGTGGGGCCAGGGGGAGACCTGGCCCCGAACATTGGTGGAGCCGGGCCCTCAATATTGCTGGAGCCACGAGCCCATATAACTCACCGCTGCGGCTTGCCAGTAGGGCCGTACCAGGGCGTATCGGCTTCCTTTCACCTCTGCTGTTATTGCCTGAAAAGCTCCTTTCTCCACTCCCGCTACCCTGCTGTTCTCTGGCAACATATTGTGTCCCTGGGGTTGGCCCATTAGCCAGTGTCCCCTGTGTGTGCTTTATGATACAATCTCCAATTACATGATCACACACTGTTTTTGCCACAGGACCCCTGCCTCATTCTTTCACTGCCCAGGATGGATGCACAAGGGGCGAGAATTAAGGGCGTACAGGCCAGCATAAAACTGGCATTTCCTAACTACCAAGTGTTGGACATTTCAACCTAAATCATCTTCTGTTCAGGGGGGTTGTGCAATATTCTGTGCTTGTATCATGTCCCCTCTTGCTCCTCTCTTTTAAAGGTAAAAATCCCCCGTGTTTTCAATCTCTCCTCGTGCTGATTCTCATTGCCTTTCTCTGAGCCCCCTTTTCTTCTTCGGTACCCTTTCTGAGGTGGGGTGAGAATTACCCAACACAGTAGTCCCGATGAGGGCAAAACACTGATTTATATCACGGCTGTATAATATCTCCATGTTGTTCACCATCCCCCTTTTATGGATTCTCAGATTTTGTTTGACCTTTTCCCCAGAGCTGCGCAGTGAGCAGAGGGTTTTGTCAAGCTGGCCACAGTGAATTCCAGGTTGCATTACTGAGGCCTTGGCTACACTTGCACGTTATAGCGCAATAGAGCCCCCAGAGCGCTCTCCCTCACTCCCCGTCCACACTGGCAGGGCACGTAGAGTGCTCCGACTCCCTGGCTAGAGCGCGGCTGGTCCTCTACCTCCCCGGCAGGGATAAGGTTTGCTGCGTATTGGGTGAGACTCTGCAGCGTCAGTGTGGACGAGGAGTAACGTTACAGCGCTCTGATTGCCCTCCGGAAATGTCCCATCATCCCAGTAACTGAAGTGACCGCTCTTGTCTTTGTTGAGAACTCCGGCAGGAATGCGGAAGTGGCCCTTTCGAAGCTTCATTTCGGAGCCGGCTGCTTATCAGCTCGGAGAAAAAAACAAACAGCTGCTGTTTGCTTTGAGTGACGGAGAGAGAGGTGGGGGTCTGAACTTACAGACAGCGTGCTGACACACTCTCAGCACCCCAAAAACCCACTCTCTCTCCCCCCACATACACACAACACACTCCACCCCACGCCCATTTGAAAAGCATGCTGCAGCCACTTGAACGCTGGGATAGCTGCCCATAATGCACCGCTCCCAATGCCGCTGCCAATGTGGCCACGCCCCTGTACTGTCAGCTCTCAGTGTGGACAGACTGCGGCGCTTCCCCTACTGCGCTCTCCGAAAGCTGGTTTAACCCAAAACGCTCTACAGCTGCCAGTGTGGCCAAGCCCTGAGCTGCTGATGCCCTTATTTACAAACCCTGTAATGTGAAAGAGTTGCTCAATTTTTCCCCTCCATGATATGTTCATTTATCACCAGGGCACTTCATATCCCACCAGGTTTCCCTTTCACACAGCTTGCGGGGGGAGAGGTCCCTCTGAACCGCCTCACAGTCTTCACTGGACTTGACTAGCCAACCTCAGCTGTGGCCCCTGGCAGAAGAATCATTCCTCACAGGGACCACTCCCGAAATCCCCTGGGCAGCCCTCTATTCCTCTCCCACTCCCGAACCTCACCCCTCCCCAGACCACTCCTCTCCTGCCCCATCTTCCCCAAGGAATTCCAGAGCGCACACTGGCTCCCTCTGTGCCCTTGCTGGCTTCTCATGCAGCTTGGATCCTGCCGTGTGTTTGGGGGGTTGCAGTCAGTGTGTGATGGGGTCTCGGTATCTCTGTGTGTGACCTATGGGGGTCTGTGTGCAGTGAATGTGCTAAGCCCTGCTGGCTGCCATGTACCTGTGCCACGGCTAGAGCAGCAGCAGCAGCTGTCTGGGCCCATGCAACCCTGTTAGGGCTTCTAAAAATTGAAATGAGCAGCCTAGACATTAACCTGGCCCTGGCCCAGCCCTTTGTCCACCGCTCCCGCCCTGAGCCTCCAGCCCCATCAGGGACTCTAACAGCATCTCGCTGAGAATCCTCTGAGCTTCCAGTGGGCACAAAAGAGCTCCTTGGGCACCCAAAATCACAATGTTGGCCACACAAACCTTTGAGTCTTTTCACCTTACTACAGAGCCATCCCTGCCCCAAAGAGCTAGTGTAAAATGTTAACTGTGTGAGAAAGAGGGACTGGAAGTCTCAGGGCAGGGGAGCTTTGGATATCGATGCAATAGGAGCTGTAGTTACCTGGGCAGACGATGTTTCTTCTCCAGTCTGAAACCAAACACAGAGAGAGGGATGAGAACTCAGCTGAGCGAATGCAGCAACACCAGGGCTCTGGGGTGAAGAGCAGCTGGCTTAAGCTGAACCCGGGCAAGAGCAAAGTGATTGAGAAGCAGGGACACATTTTGAAGAACGAGATGAGACTCTGCCCTTCATTTCATTGAATCTGTACAGCCCCCATTCACCAAAGTCGAGGTGCAAAGACTAGGTGACCAGGTAGCATCAGTGTCTAATCATCCCAGCTCACTAGGCCCAGGACTACACTGTGGAGGGGTGGGGGCGGAGGAGGGGGGAGATCGATCTAAGATACACAACTTCAGCTATGGGAATAGCGTATCTGACGTCGACGTATTCAGGTCGACTTACTTCGGCATCCTCATGGTGGCGAGTCGATCGCTGCCGCTCCCCCGTCGACTCCGCTTGCACCTCTCACGGCGGTGGAGAACCGGAGTTGACGGGAGAGCGCTCGGGGATTGATTTATCGCGTCTACACTAGATGCGATAAATCGACCCCCAATAGATCGATCGCTACCCGCCAATCCGCCCTAGGAAACTCTGCCTCTTCCTGGGGGCAAGAATCTGGCCAGTGATCCCTGCCTCTGCCACCGCCAGGCTGGGTTACTGTCGATCACTGAATCCACAGCTGAGTGTGAAGGCTCCAGCTGGTACCGAATGCAGCTGCCGGCCTTCTCCAGGGCTTAGGCCACAGTGAACCCCTCAGGCCCATGTTCCAGTCCTTCCACCGGCTCCCAGTCTCCTTCTGATGCCAGTTTAAGGCCTTGGTGTTAATGTGCAAATGAATCAAAGAATCCAGCCCCAGTGGAGGCTGTTTGTTAACCATCCAGGTAGGAGGCTACAGAGGCCCCTGCTCCGTCCCCCCCCCACCTCATTCCACCCCCTTCCCGAAGTCCCCGGCCCCACCCTGCCTCTTCCCCTCCTCCTCCCCCAAGGGTGTCACATCACCGCTCCTTCCCTTCCTTCCCAGAGCACGCTGAGTGCCGTGAAACAGCTGTTTTGCAGCAGGCGGGAGGCACTGGGAGGGAGGGGGAAGAGTTGGTCAGCGAGGCTGCCAGTGGGCACTGGGGGGAGGGGGGAGCTTGGCTGTGGGTGGGTGCAGATCACCCGCTAATTTTTCCCTGTGGGTGCTCCGGGGCTGTTGGCACCGATGGCCAGTGGTGACAGCGATAGCAGCAGCAGCAGCAAGCCAGGTGCAGAGGTGGAAGCAGCAGCGGACGTCTTGCTCAATGTCCCCTTCCCCCTGTCCCCCCCCCCACACACACACACTTTTCAGGGGTGGGAGGTGAATCCATGTGAGGGCACCTCTGAACTCTGGGTCTTGGCTGATTAAGAACAACCACCTGTGAGTGGGCTGCAGTGGCGGGAGAGGGGAGTGGCGTGTTACAGGTCATTCGCTCATTGGATTTTCACACGGCAAGGTGGGAAACTGAGGCAAAGGACACTGCCCAATGTACTGTGGGGTGGGTGTTTGCTCAGGGTTACATGCTTTCGAATCATGGCTGTGGTGTTTTCCCAAAACAATGCTGGGTTCCTTTTTCCTTGTAATAAAAGTTTTCTTTTGTTACACTCAGGGCGGGTGAGTGGGAACTTTTGTCTCTTACCCTGTGCATACATTAGCACTTTTGTCAGTAAAACTTTTATCAGTCAGGGCATGAAAAAAGCAGGCCCCTGACTGACAAAAGATTCACCGACAAAAGCACTGCTGTGGACAGTGCTATGTTGGCGGGAGACACTCTGCCACCGACATAGCTACAGCCACTCGTTGGGGGAGGTTAAATGATGCTGGTGGGAGGTCGGCATAGAGCGGCTACACGGGAGAGCCCATTGCAGGGCAGCTGCAGGGGTACGGCTGTGCCGCTATAAGCCTTAAAGGGGCCATTATAGAGCCTTAAAAAGGCTCAGGAGTTAAATTTGCCCAGATTATTGGGTGGGGTCTCAAAGTTTTTCTGGTTTGTATTGCTAAGAGGAACCTTTGACACTGAACCCAGACCTTGTTGCTGCCGACTCCACCTGGCGGAAGGGTGAGAGATTGATAGATCCAGAGATAGTTTCAACGCCACGGAAAAGGCTGCATTCGAGAAGTAGAAACACTTACCAAGTTCACGTTGAAGATCACCTAGGTAACAAAGAATCAGAAACAAATACACACTAATTAAGTGCATCTCTTCTAGGATGGAATCAACCCCAGCCTCCCATCATGCAGCCTGTCCCTCTCCAACCCATTGATCCAGGCAATGGGCAGGGAAACTACTGAGGTCTGGGGAGAAGAGTCCCTTTCCAACCCACAGGCAGGGCACAGAGCACCTGCGAAGTCCCATAGGGTGTGGCTACACAGCAACTGAATACCCCCAATTGACCCATGGCAGCTAACCAGGCTCACAAGACATGGGCTGGGGGCCTGTAAAATTCTGGTGTAGACATTTGGGCTCATTTTGTGTCTACACTAGGGTAAAGTATCAAAAAAATAACTGATTATCTGCATGGATTTACAGTTCTGAAAGTTTTGAATTCCCCAGGGAATTAGGGCCAGATTTTTAAAGGTATTTAGGTTCCTAACTTCCACTGATTTCAACTGGCATTAGGTGTCCAAATATCTTTAAAAAGCTACTCTTAGAGCCCAATACCGATTCCTTGCATATTACATGTTCCCATTCACTTTGCTGGGAGCTTTAGGTGTGCACGGAATGTAACACTGGGCCCTAAAATTATCAACATTATTCTTTTAGTGATGTGACTTGTGCATTTAGTGTTGGATCCTACACTCGTTGAAATCAAAGGCACAGCTCTAACTGATGTTAGTGGTGCAGCATCAGGGCATTCATGTTTTTCTCATTTAAAAAATAAAATACAAGGGGACAAATTTGTACCAAGTTTTCCTTGCTGGAGAAAAGGACACAACACTTACTTATTTTTGTATCACGTTTCCCTAAAAAAAACCCCAAAACCCAGAAATAAATATAAATTATTATTAGGAGCATTTTTCTCATGGATATACACAGTTGTCTGAGTTTTGTGAAAGTTGAACATCGTGTCTCACTTTTCATATTACCAGTTGGGTGAAATTGATCAGGCTTAAATCTTATCCCAATTTCCTTTTAACATTAAATGAAAAAATGAACAACTCCTCCTCCAATATAATTACACACAAGATCCACATTGGACCAAATTATTTACTTGTCCGATGAGGCAAGAGGACATTTGAGGGCACAGAGTCCTCCTGGTCCCCCATGTCATGGTGCTTCCAGCACCATGTGGATTTCACCCTCAGAGAAGATACATTTCAAAGAACATTTTCTTTCTGATTTTCTCTTCCCCACATACTGAATAATTATCAATACATTATCCCTGATATTTCATGTGATACTCAAATTGATCTCTCTTTAATAATGATCATCATAAATAATAAAACAGCAAACAACTTAATGGAAAAGGTTCTATGTGGAGAAAAATGGAACTTACTGATTTCTCCAAGATGTTTCCCTAAAGAAATGAAATAAAGCAAACAGATGGAAATACAAGTTATTTAAGAAAATTTCCAGTTAATGGAGATTTGAAGGAGTGTTTTCATGATATGAACGCCTGGCCCCTAAATACCGAACATTTCATTCATGTTTTACTAACCATGTGGCCACACTATAGTAAAGTGTCCAACAGTAAGTGACTATTTTCAAGGATTTACAATTCTGAAAGGTTTGAATTCCTTATGGAATTAGGGTCTGATTTTTCAAGGCATTGAGGAGCCTAACTCCGACTGATTTCAGTGAGAGTTAGCTCACCGTGTACCTTAAAAAAATCTATCCATTAGAGCCCAATCATGCTTCCTTGTATTATCTCTCACATTCCCATTGGCTGTGCTGGGAGCTCTGGGGGTGCAGACTGGAATTTCTGGCCCTCAAATTATCAGCATTATTTTTTTAACGATATGACTTGTGCATTCAGTGCTTAATCGTCCACTCATTGAAGTCAATGGCAAAGATCTAACTGATGTTAGTGATGCAGTATCTGGGTTTTCATCTTTTTCTGGTTAAAAAACTCCACCCCAAAAATTCACAGAAAAACAAAGAAATACCCTTATAAGGAGTCAAATTTGTACAGAAGTTTTACTTGTTGGAGGAAAGAGCACAACTTTTACAGATTTCTACATCCCGTTCCATTAAAAATAAACAGAAATAAATATAAATTCTTATTAGGAGCATTCTTCCCTTGGTTATACAGTTCTCTGCATTTCGTGAAAGTTGCACGGTGATTATACAATTCATGAGCCTTTCAGGGGTTTCATGTTCTCAACACCAGGAGAAAAAGGTTTCCCTTCTCCATCTCTGACTTCTTGTTTCTCACCATAGTCAGAACTCAGGTTAAGGCTCAGAGCTCATGTCTATTCAGACCCCTCTTTTCCACTGTGTATATTTTTTAATATTATCTATTGGGATGAGATTTGCCAGGCTTTGCCTCATTCCAATTTCTTTTTAACAGTAAATGAAATCACAGACAACTGCTCCCAAAATAAAACAACACACAATCTTTATGGGGACCCAACTCTGTCCAAAATATTTACTTATCAGAAGAGGGAAAAATACATTAACTAATTCCCAAAGTCCATGGGGACTGAGGAGGGAATAACTGCACAGCTGGGTGGGAAAAAGTGAGCAGAAAAAAGTGAGGAGTGAAGAAGGTTTGGGATCAATCTCCCCCCCTTCCCCAAGCGCTCCATTCAGCTTAACTGAGGCAGTTCTGGGGGAGAAATATTCTGGAACTGTAAAGGGCCGATGCAGATCACTGCCTCCAGGACCAAATGGGATCCTTAGTAACGTTTCCTTCCCTGTGCTTCTGCGGGGAGCACAGGACAGGTCTGTGCTTCTCCTGCTTGGCCCAGTGTAAAATTTCATTCTTCCCTTTTTTCATTTATTAGAAGAAAATTTCTTGTTAATTTCACTAAATTTTCTCCTGTGACGTTTACCTTTTATTTTAAATAGATAAACAGTGAGGCCAATGAAACCAAACAAAACCAGCAGGATCACACTCAGAGCCACCATCCATGGATTCACCCTCGGGAAAAAGGAATCTGAAAAATAAACCCCCAGGATTTGTATTAGTTTGGAAGCAGGGACAAAACTAATTTTTTTCTATTGCATGTAAATACATAAATAGTCCCCAGCAGGACGTAGGTGAAGTAAGAGTGAAAACATGACCCCCCATGCTGCACAAAAGACCAAAACCTGATTTTAAAAATTACTCCAACCAACACAGCTTTAGCACTGATTAACCAGTGAATGAACAGGCCTGGTTTGATTCATGCTATTCAGAGCTTTATTGAGTTCAGGGGCAAATTCTCTGCTCACAAAACCACATTGACTTCAGTGGAGTTATGCCAGCAAATAATTTGGTCCTCACTGTTCAGCAACATTCAGAAATTGCAGAAGTCATTAGAATATTTTGGTGAGTCACTAATGATTTCTCCAATTATTTCGACAAATCATAATTGCAATTAATCCAAACATTAAGCGCTACAAATTGATTTGTCTTCTTTTGCTGTTCTTGTGTCTACAGCATTTACATCATTTAGCCAGGGTGGGCATTTCAGACATGCCTAAGGCCTTCTCCACACAGGGTTTGTGCACTGGTTTAGTGAAATTGGTATAACTCATTGAGTCATTCTTACATTGGTTCCACAGCTGACCATGTAAGAGGATTGCCCCAATTTAACTAAACTGATTGACAATTTAAGGTTTTGTCAATCAGCTTAATAGTGTCCTTTATCCATTTAGTATAAATCAGTAAGGAACTGACTTACGCTAAATATATAGGACAGTCAAACTAAGAGCATTCAAACAAGGGGTTTCATCAATAACTCAGGAGATAATCAGGGCAGCTTGTGTGTGTAGACAAAGGCAAAGTGAGTTATGAGCACAAGTCCCACTGAATGTCAACAGAAACAAGCCCACATCATTTGGTGACATTTCACTTATAGAAAAGGTAGCAAACAAACCATAGTATAAAAACTGCTACATTCAAAAAAATCACTGAGGGGAAGTTAAGTTTTTAGGAACAAACTCTTTCAAGGTTTGGTGAATATTTCTTCTCAAAATCAATCTCTCTCTCTCTTTTTTTTTTTTTTTAAAGTAAGAGTTTCAGGAGTATCAGAGTTAAGATTAAATTTACATGAAACCCAACACTCTGATAACTCTGAAAGGGCAAAATTCGGCAATCGTTCTTTGTTTCCTATGTTTTGCTTTGTTTCTGATGGAGGTAATTTCAGTGTGTGGGTTTAGCTGGTAACTGACCTGCTATATAAACTGTTGATTCCTTTTCTTGATTGAGAACGGTGTTCCTGATCAAACAGGACAGGTTCTGGTTTGAACGTTCTTTTATAATAATAGAATTTTCTGTTTCAAACAGGCCACTATCCCTGAGGGATTTTGCTTCAGAGAGTGATGGTAATTCTTTCCCACTGAGAACTCGCCATAGAACCTTGGGCTCTGGATACCAACCAGCCGATTGACAAACCATCCGGATCCCTCCATCCTGGTGACTCTCCACAGAGATGAGAGGATTGGAGCCCAAACCTAGAGGAAAATTACATAAATGTGTGAAAAATCAATGGGGTAACTTAACAGCTAAAAAAGGATGAGTGATAGATTGTGGATCCATTACTCCCACTCGAGATCACTTGCTCATGTAGAAGGGATAAATGAACACTGGAATTTCTGAATTCCCAATACGCATGGACACAGGAAAACATGTGAACAAATATTTAAAATAATTTTACTGAATAAGGAGAGATATTGTCCTCTCCACCCAAGAGCAGTGGAACAATGAACACCTTTGGAAATCTGGACACTTCGTTTAAATACCTAGTGGGTTATGAATTTTTCAAAAAGCCAGATTTTAGCATATTGGATAAACATTTTGTTTGTTCTCTTTTTAAATCAATCAATCACTCAATCTAACTGGCTCCATGGTTCCTGTGTCAGAGCAGCAGGGGACAAACGCTCGGCCTCATCTGCTAGCAGTAAATACATAACTTGTCCCTCCCCCACCTTTCTGTGGCCTCAGCCAATAAGAAAGCTGCAACTGATTTTGACTACACCCCTAAATAACCACCACTAGTGACCACGTCAGAAGGCCCCTGTACACCTGGCAGTCCCACCTTAGCCATGCCTCAGAATGACGGCAGAGGAATTGGAAGACCAGGGGCCGTCCACACGTGACAGGCTCCAGCAGCGCAGCTTCACCGCTGTGGTGCTTCAGTGTAGACACTACTTACACCAACGGAGGACTTCTCCTGGTGTCCCAGGTAATACCCCTCTCTGAGAGGCAGGAGCTAGGTTGACAGAAGAATTCTTCTGTTGACCCAGCCCTGCCTGCATGGCGACTTAGGTCAGCTTAGTTTTGTCGCTCATGGGGCGTGTGTTTTTCACACCCCTGAGTGACCTAGTTCAGCTGACCTACTTTTCTCGCGTAAACCAGGCCCATATTTGTCCAGAAGTCTTTTCCCTCCTTTCTCTCCCTCCTTTTGGAGTTAGTCAAGAACATCTTTTGGGCAAGGAAGTCTCTTGACCATTCTGAAAATGTCTTTAATAAAACATTGGGAAAGTTTTCAGCATATTTGCCAAAGTATCTGAATGTGGTCATGTGCTGAAATCTAGTCACGCTGTGTTACGCTAAAATAATTCACAAGTTGCTCGTCACAGTCGTTGCAGTAGAAAAGAACAAAAACTGCAGCCCAGGCTGAGATAATACAGACAAGAGCTGCTGACCTGCTACCTTCAGTTCCAATAGGGCTTCTTCATCAAAAGAACCATCTTCAACAAAACAGTGGTATTGTCCTTCATCTGAGCGTCTGATATTAAGAATCTGCAAGGAAACATTCCCATCTAGGATGCCAGTTTTCAAAAGCTCCGTCCTTCCATGATAGTCTGGCATCTGCTCTCCATACTGATCCTTCCCATCATGATACAGGTGCACAACTGAAGTGAACTCAGATCGGAACCATCTCACCTCCATGTTCACTGCGCTCATCCTGGGGGACAGGTGACAGGGTAACACAATGGCCTCACCCACAATGGCAGTGACAGGGTGAGCAGGACCCACCACTCTGAACTGGGCTGTGAAATACACCAAAGCAAAAAGAGAACAACCTCAGAGAGAAAATAAAATATATTTATGACTCATTCAATAGGTTCAAACTTTCCAAAAATTTAGCCTGGGGCAGACACCTGGTATGCAAATTTCCAGCCTGAACATTGAAAATTTGGCACAATAAGAAACAACTGAAAAGGGAGCGGGGAAGAGTTACATTAATAAGTGACAGGCCAGCTCACGTATAGGTGTCACTGAGACAGGGTCACTGCCAGGACATTTTCAGTCAAGGGTCTTCAACTCTGGGACACATGTGCCTTGGCCTCACTGAGCCAAATCACTTCTGCTTCAGGCCAGGTGGCCTTGGTGTTTGAGACAGGATTGGGTCACAGAGGATGCAAGCATGTGAAGTAGGATGCACAGCGTGACCCAAGGTGCATAGGGCAGCCCACAGTGGAAATGCCAAGGTCAGGGAAGGCTGCAAAAAGGAGGGAAGTTTCTCCCACAACCGGTAGTTTACACTATAGTTAGATTCACCAACCAGTCACAAACTGTGCTCCTGATCCCCCACACTGGATATCAAGAAAAGAAATCACACAGCCCCCTTTACTGCATTCCAATCTCTGTCTCCCAATCAGCGAATAGATTCAGCACAGTGAGACATTACTGAAAACTCAATTCACTTTACAAAATGTTCTTTTAATTCCCCAAAGGACCAGCCACATTACAAGATCAATACTAGTTTGAATCTTATCCAAAATACCTCGCTGCCAGCCAATCCTTTAGTATCTAAAACTAAAACAAAAGAAAAGGAACGAAAGAGAAGAGAGTTGTTAAATGGTCAAAGCAATCAGATACATACATACATACTTCAGAGTCCACATATAAGGTTTTTAGCAGCACTGGTGAGTTTGCTAGCTTGTAAAGTCCCTCTGGAACACATCCACACCTTGGATGGGTATATCAGTCCTTTGTTCAAAGTACCAGTTTATAGAGAATTTACTCCAGAGGTGAGAATCAGGATTGAAGACAAAACGGAGAAGATATAGCTGCCTTTTTATATCCTTTGCCATGTGGCTTGTACATCCATTGTCCCAAAACACAAGCTCCCAACACATGGGCATGGAAAGGTATTTGGAGTCCCCTGTCCACAGGCATGTCCCTACATGTCCTGCTGACTCATAGGCAGAGCCCCTGGCTTCTCCCAAGGTTCATTGTACAGCTTATTGCCCTTGATGGGCCATCAAGCAGGCTGGATAGTGCTGATGCCGGTCTGCCTGGGAGTGTCACCCAGATGCACAGCACAATTTTGAGACACAAATATACCACACATCTCTATAGCTTATGATACAAAGATGATACACACCTGTAAACATGATGATCATATTTAGCAAATCATACCATTGCAACTGATGCCTTACATGGCATATCTTGTATATGATTTATTGTGATTTTGTAATATTGGTGTCAATGATATTTTAAATGGTCACCCATATTCCATACCCACATCACACTCAGATACTGTTGGAACCCGACTAAAGGAGTTCTTTGAGCGAAAGCAGGAGCCTGGTGAAACTGTCTGGGCATACGCATATGATCTCCAGGAGAGAATGAGCAAAGTGGAGTGGCAAGAACCTTGACAAGTTGATCCTGAAGGAGCAGTTGGTGCTGGGGCTCCGGGATGATTCCCTCCACCGTGAAATGAAAAGGAGGTTTAAGGAAGAGCCCGGTAAGAAGTTCCATGAACTCATGCCAAACCCCTGTACAAGAAGTGAATGCAACTAATGGGGAAAAGGTCCTGCCCCAAAACACAATTAACATTGGGAAGTTTAAGTGAAGGTGTCCAAAAACTAGCAGTCCAACAGGAGGAGATGCTACAAGTGATGACCGAGTCGATGAAAGAAAAAAATTCCATTAGTATGCCAAAGTATCCAAGGACATCGGGATCCCGAAGATCCCCACGGAAGGACGAGCTGGGAAGGTACACCTGTTACACTTGTGAAAGGCCAGCGCATACTAGCCAAGAATGTCCACTGAGAAGGAGAGCAGACCCAAGCACTCGAAACCAATGTGGCACCAGGAGTGAGTGGTCCATCTACAGTAGAAGGCCAAGCAGTGGCAGAAGGATTCCTAGGCCTGTCCTTGGTGGAAAATCACTCTGCATGCAGTGTTGAGGGGAATGTGGGCAGTGCCGGCATATCTAGCGACTTCTTTAAGCGAGTATTGGGAGACTGTCTAACTGCTGAAGTACGTATAGCAGGAGTGAAGACCAGATATTTGTTAGATACTGGCTCAGAAGTCACCATCATTACTGAGTCGCATTTTCAAAAATAGTTGAAGGACAAAGAGCTGACCATGCACAGCACACGGTTTGTACGTCTAACAGCAGTTAATGGAGTGGCAATCCCAGTGGTGGGGTGCCTCGAAGCAGACATAGAGTACATGGGCCAGTCACTGCTAGGGAAATGCATCTTCATCCTGAAAGACAAAGCCTCTGAAGAGAGCCATATGGAAGAAGGAGACCCAGGGATTCTAGGAATGAACATTAGTGAGCTGAAGGAGATGCTCTTGCCAGGAGAAGGAACCAGGAGGATGAACCGTCATGAGCACTCTACGAAGAATGCTGTGCTGAGTAGAGTACTGGCTCGAGTGGAGAGGCAGAGTCGTTCCCTGATCCCCACAATGCAGATTGGAAATGTTAAAGTGGGCAGAAAACGGAAGACCACTATTCCCTCCTTGGAGATGGAAGATCCTTGATGAATGCTGCTGGGTTCAACAAATATCGAGTGTTGGTAGAGCCTACATCTGGGTCATGCCTACCTCATGGAGTCCAGTCAGCTAATGTTCTGACTAGTGCCATCAAAGGAAGAGTACCCGCGAGTCTTCTAAACTCAAGTAGGAAGGCTATGGAGTTGAATCCTCGGAACGGAACAGCAGAGGTACACCAGCCCGAGGAGGTGATCCCTCAGGTGAAGGCAACATTTGAGGAGAATGGAAATGAGCTGCAGGTGACAAGGAGGGAGAAGGGAGAACAAGTTACCCTTCCTCAGGAAAGATGTGGTGGGAGACTGCCAGTTCCAGTTCAAGCAGCGTTCAAGGGGCTGGCTCCTGCACAAGTGGCTAACTTAAGGGCGTTGCCAGAGAAGCATCAAGAACTCTTTTCTAAGGCTGAGGTGACCAGTTTCCATGACTGGGTCAAAGGTGTCCATGACAGCCCAAAGACAGCTGGCGAAGCTGCTCTCAGTACAACTAAAGACACAGCCCAAAGTAGGAAAAGGACTTATGATCACAAGTACAATGGGGCTTTCTTCAGACCTGGTGACTGTGCACCAGTTCATAACCATAGATACCGAGGGCTTAATAAAATACAGACGTGGGAGTCGAATCCCCACATTGTAGTCGCTCAGAACAATCCTGAGCTGCCAGTTTACGCCATCCGGCCTGAATGAGGAGGTCCTGAAAGCGTAGTGCATAAGGACCAGTTAGAACTTCGTCTTCTTAGTCCAGTCGGGGAGCACAGGAGGCATAGATCAGTGTGCCCTGAGGAGACCGAAATCAGTTGGGGGATGGTTCTAGTCCCACAAACTGAATATTGCGGGGAACAGAGTGGGCAAACCCAAACCCTAACGAGAATGGCCAGATCCCTCAAATTGACCTGGTGTTACCAGGAGACAGAGAAATAGAAATTGTGGGTAATGAACCATCAGTCTGAAGAAGGTCCCAGAGAACTACTAAGGGTGTACTGCCTGTTAAATTTAGAGATAATTCTGTTATTGGTTCTATGTAGTGTTTTAATGAAAATTATCCTGTATAGTAGGAAGAAGTAGACATAGAATGTTAAATATGTTGAATGTTCTTTTGTTAATTTTTTATACGACACGATGCTGGTATACAGTACGTTGCAAATATGGGGCCTGGATGTACCGGTGTGAATATTGTGGCTGTAGTGGCAGAATTTTAGCAAGGGGGAATGTAAGAGGATTGTTGGCCCCTTACGAAAACTCAGTGAGGGTTTTTGGTTGGCTAGCTCCCAGTATCCAAAGGAAGGGAAGGGTCGATGGGAAATCAGGACCCTGACACTGACAGTCCCCAGGAGCAATGGGGAAAGGCCAATGTTCCAGGTCAGCCTGATTGACAGGGTGGGCAGGCTAAGGAGGGAGTCAGGTGGCCAAGGGGGTCCCATCCTCCGTGTGAGCTGGAATCGCCTGGGACAGACAGAGTGGGGCTGAGCTAAGGAGAGAGCAGGGGCCCAAGCTGACCTGGGGAGCCAGGGAACCAGCCCAGGGAGCAGGTCAGTGCTGGGGGCAGAGTCACAGAAGCAGTCCTCAGAGCAGACCTGTCCTGGGAGGAGAGCTTCAGCAACCAGAGCCAGAGAATCCAGAGAAGCAGCCCAGGGGGTTGGAGGCAGAGCAGCAACAGCACAGAGGAGAATGAAGCTGGGGGCTCATGTAGTCTGGAGTCGGGTGCAGTGAGCAGCTAGGGCCAGCAGGGGAAGAGGGGACCCTGGGCAGAGGGCCCACCCAGGGAGACCCCATCAGTCAAGGGTCCCTGCAGGCCAGACTGGGAGGGGGGTCATAACCCCAATGGGGGTGGGCTGATGCTGGGAAGAAGGGTCCTGCCACCTACAGCCTGAAGGTGTGTGGCTGCTGCCAGAGCCAGTGTCCAACTCGCAGCATCCCTGCAGCACAGCCAGGGCCTGAGAAGGGGGTCTGGGACGTGTGAGGAACAGATTGTGAACGTTCCTTCCATTCCAGAGACGGCTGGTTGTGATGTTCCCTGCCACAGAGCAGGGTTATGTGCTTTCCTTTAACCTTTCCCATTTTTCCTTATGTTTTTAAAACTGATTGCTGTCTAACAAATTGTATTTGCTTTAAACTGTATGTAATGATCAGTGGGTCAGGGAAGTGCAGTGCAGAGAGAGCCCCCCAGAGTAGGGACACCCTCACCCCTGCCCTAAGTGACCACAAAAAGGTTGGGGGTCGAGCCCCTCCCCCAGAATCCTGGGCCTTACTTTGTTGGGGTTATGAGGACTCTGCCAGACAGGAGAGTGGAAGTGGAGCCCTCGAGGTCAGGCAGGCCTGTGGGTGAAGGGAGTGGGAGCGAGGACTCAGATCCTTTCGCTAGCCAATTTCACCGGGGGCGTGTAGAAGCCAGGAAAGTTCCCCACAATAGCGGGACCATTTCCCCACTTACACTGATCTTGCTGTGTGTTTAAATTTACACATTGTGAGTAGTTCCACTGACTTTGAGTGAAGCATGTTGTTAAGACACTTCAGGGGCTTAAATAAATCCTCTAAGAAACAGCAGACACAGGACGGATTCCTACCTGATTCCATCTTGTGAACATAACAAGTAAGGAAGAAAACAATAAAACCAGGGAGAGGGGAGCTGGCTCGGGAGCTGTGGCAGAATAAGAGAATCTTCATCTTCTTCACTGTCACTTGATCTAGACAATAGGAAGGAGGAGGAAAGAAAAGTATCATAGTGAGCATAACACCAATTAACATGAAATCATTAAAGTCAAGCATTAAAGAGGACACAGTAAATAAAAAAGGAATAAATACATTATTAAGTGATCTCTTTCATATTACGGAGTTAGAACAACCATTGCATTAAAATTGAAACTGTGTTTCCTTTAGAAGTCTGATTTTGTCCCATCCTTAGAGAGAGAGAGAGAGAGAGAGAGAGATTCCTGATCAGACTGGATGATCATGATGGTCACTTTTGGCCTTAGAGTCTTTGAGTCATTTCTAAGCATAAGCAAGAGTTCCCCAGGGCTTGGCCTGGGTTAGCCCTAAAGGACATATGGAGCTTGCATATTACAGCAGCTTCTGTTAGACGCATTTGTGCGCTCATGTTTACCTGCTTTAACCTTGTAAAAAATGCTCAAATTTCTTTTCTTAGTTCATAAATCCTCAGATCATTTACTATAGGATTGGCTACAAGTGTTGTCTTTGGTGCGAGACCTCAGGTACAACTTGTGACCTGGGATGCCTGGGGTAGCCCACACTGGAAATACCATGGTCAGGACAGGCTGCAAAAAGGAGAGTAAATACTCACAGGACTAGTGTGTAACATTGAAGTTCAACTCCCCAAGAGTCACAAACTATGCTTCTGATCCCCCACACTGATTATCACAAAGCAACAAAAAAGGAATCATACAGCCTCTTTATTGCATTCCAGTTCCCTGGCTCCCAATCAGCCGCAAGGTCTAGTACAGAGAGAACTTATTAATGTTCTTCTGACCCCAAAGAGCCAGCCACATTACCAGTTCAATATGAGTTTGGATCTCACCCATAATACCTCACTGCCAGTCAATCTTTTAGTGTCTAAAACTAAAAAGAAAAAGAAAAAACAAGAAGAGACTAGTTAAGCACCCAAATACTTCAAAGTCCATTGGGGCAGGGTGCTGGTTGGGAACCCCTTCATCAGCTTCTGCCACTCCAGCCCCAGTCAAGGGGAATGGATTGGGGCTTGGGTAACTGGCAACACCTGCCCTCCTCATTAGCCTGGAGCTATAAAGGCTGGGAGGAAGCCAGAGAAGAGGGGCCGTGGCTGTGGCTGTTACTGGCCAGGCCTGTAGGAAAAGTAGCTGTGAAGCCTGTGTATAGGTGGGAACTGGCGGTGGGAAACCTATCAAGAATAAAGAGTATGGGTGTTGCATCGGATTGAAATATCCCTGACTCAGTGAAGAGGGGGGCCAAGGGGCAGAATACCCAGGGGGGCAGCATGGACCCTGTTTACATCCATATATCACGTTCTTAGAAGTATTGGTGAGTTTTCTGGCTTGAAAGTCCCTCTGGACCACATGCACAGCTTAAATGGGTCGTTCAGTCCTTTGTTCAGAACTTGGTTTGAAGCAAAGTTGCTCCAGAGATAAGAAGCAGGAATGAAGACAAAATGGAGATGATGTAGGCATAGTTTTAAGATTTGTAATTCCCCTATTTGGAATAATTGTTATCATAATTGTAATTCTCCTCTTTGAAATAATTGTAATTCTGCAATATTACTTTGCGGCTCTCCATAGCTGCTGATGGAGTCTGTGTTAAAGCTTGCAAACCGTCAATTGACTCTAGGTACCTCGGGAGCCATTAATTAACTCTAAGCGATACTTTGTGATTAAGATTGATGCTTGCAAACCTAAACCGCTCAATTGACTCTACTCTCTCTAAGTTGATACTTTCCCTTGCTTGTAATTGAGATGACGCTTATGAACATAAACTACTCAATTGACTTTACTTTCTCAATTGCTTCTGCTCAATTGACTCTACTTTGTAAACTGATACTTTATAATGGAGATTGACACTTTTTGTAACAACAACCATGGAAAGCCGTTAATTGGCGCGACGCTCATAGAAATATCACATAGAGACTCCCACCCTCTATAGTTTGTATCAGGAATGTTAAAAGACAGGGAGTCTCAAATAAATAACAATACTCAGTGAAATGATCAATGTGTTTTTATTAAAAGTAAAGAATGTATGTGAATGAATGATTGGTTTTGAATAATCAGGGAAGTGCCAGCCTAGGAATTCGGTGTCAATCGGCCAAAGAAGGCGCCAGGTGGAAACAACCAGAGAACCCCCGGAGGGCAAACGGGAATCTACCCGACTGATTCAAAGGATGAAGAAAGCTGATGAGCACCTGACAGCCATGCTGGAGCTGTCATGACTAACAGTACGACAAAGCAATTTCCATGGACTGGCATAGGAATAAATTCCTATAAAAATGGACTCTAAGAACTGAGAACTTTGAGTCTCCGGTTCTGCCACCACCCTCCAGGAGCATCGGATGCTTATCTGACACGGACTCGGCTCCACTCTCATGTACAGGCTACCTGGCCAATGCTCTGTCACGGTAACTTCTAGGCTGGTAACTATAACCGCTATGCAGAACTTGTATGAATGTATATATAGATAAGTAAGGAATAAGTAGTGACATAGTAATGTGTGTTTTCTATATATTTTTTATTATATTTACAATAAATGTGGCATTTTGCCTTGTCCCTTTTACAGGATCCTGTTGGTCTTATTTTATTAGTGTAACAATGATGCAGTTGTGCCATAAACTCACTGAACATTAAATCTCAACAAATGAGGGTAAATCCATCATTATATTCCACACCTGAACATAGCCATTATATGAACAACATACCCTCAAATCTCAATGTCTGTACTTTGACCCGTTAACCTTTTACCCCAATTGGGGATACTGCAGATTATGTACTCCTTACTCCATTCGATCCTAAACTGAACTTCACACCCCTTGATAATCTGTACATTATTCCCTGATAACCAGAAACTTCTATGCTTAAACTCTGTACTGTTTTTTTTTTTATTTTAATATCATCTTAATAAAATTCTTTTGCCATGAGGCTTGTACTTCCTTTGTCCCAAACACAAGCTTCACAGTACATGACCCTAAATGGCTCGCTAATTTATCAGGCGTAGTCCCTGGTCTTTCAATGGGTTTATTGTACAGCCAATGTCCCTTGATGGACCATCAACAGGCTAGGCAGTGCTGACGCCAGTCTGTCCAAGGGTGTTACCTGGAAACACAGCACAAGTTGGGAAATACAGATATATCCTACATATCTATAACTCCCAATACAAAGGTGATGCAAATTTATAAACAAGATTATCCTACTTGGCAAATTATAACTTTTTCGCAGATACCTCACACAGCATATCTGGTCGGATTCCTTGCAATTTTATACTATTGGTGTTAAGAATACCATAAAGTGTCTCCCATATTTTATACAGCATCACACGACTGAGCTGGGATAAGTGACTGGTCCTTTGGGACTGGGCATAACCTGAATATTGGGGTGATTTTTGGTGTAAGAGACCATCTATCACAAAGACAGGCCTGCCCAGGTGAAAGAATAGACCGGAGTACCCAAGGGGAATGTCTATGACTCTATGCTAGGTTCCCATCTGGTCTCTGCCTATTGGGTTGGCTTTTGTGAATCGCACTGTAAGCTGCCTGTGATGCCCATGAATTGTACACTGTACAGGGAATTTAGGCCCCTAACTCAGCTTTGCCGGTCACAGAGCTGTTCCTGTCATTTTTTACCTGCCTAAAAACTAGGCCCTGTGATCTCAGCATTGTAACACCTGAGTCCCTGCATGGATTGTCCCCTGTGCAATCAGTCTCCTCTCTGCAGAGCACAGCTGAGCAATTCCTAATTGACATGGGGGTGTACAGGACAGAGAGAGAGCCCATGCTGGAGAGTGACATCCCAGTAAAACCCAAACTCTCCTCCTAGAGCCACGATATTCCAGGTGGAGACTAGGGGGACAAAACCAAGTCAGGAAGCAAATCCCAGGACTTAGGGTGACCAGATGTCCCGATTTTATAGGGACAGTCCTGATTTTTGGGGTCTCTCTCATATAGGCTCCTATTACCCCCATCCCCATTTTTCACACCTGCTGTCTGGTCACCCTACCAGGACTGCCCCCAAAAGCTGCAAAGTGGAACAAGACAAAACAAACTGTTTTTAATCTTTTATATACAGTAAGTAACAGGGAAGTAAAAGGAGCAGAGAAGGAGCTTTAATAATGACAGCGTATGGCAAGGAGATCCCCAGCTCCTAGAACAGTTTCCTTAATGGCACAAAAATAGCACCAATGGCCAGGAATTAATACAGGGAATTAATGAGTTACAGTCTCACTTTCAGTAACAGATCATAAATCTCTCTGTCCTACTCATGTTCCCTTTCCTTCTCCCTTTTCTTTCCTTCTCCCTTTTCCTTCGCACCACCTTTTTCTTCTCAGCATTTTTCTAGCCCTCACTTCCCACCCCTGTTTATTTTTCTGTGTCTCTCCCACTCTTCTCTCCTCCCTCCCACAGATCTTCCCCTTTGGCATCTCCATTGCCTACCTTCCCGATTTTATCCCTTCCCCTCTTCTGAACCCCTGTCAGGGATATTTTCCCATCACTCTTTTCATTTCTGTTTTCCAACATTCCTCCAGGACTCTCCTTTTATTCTTGTTTTATTTTCATTCACATTTTTCTTCTTGCTTCTTCTAATTCCCTCTGGTTAAACCCACCCTGTCCCTGCCTCCCCCAGTGCTGCCAACCTCAGGAGTTTTAAAATATCATGAGACTGACCAAAAATGATTTTAAAAAAACATTATATAATGGTTTTTGGTCTCTCTGCTCCCCCGCCCATCCCGTCCGTGTGACAATTACAAATTTGCCAGCTCTTCAGGACAGTGACTTGTGCCTCTTTGGCAGGAGCTCTGGCTGGGAGACCCCAATGAGAGATTTGTACAAAACGTTCCCTGCTGCTGCAGAGCTTCCAGCTTCTCCCCAACCCCTGATTGATTCATGCGGTGTCCCTGCCACCTCCACATCTGCCTGTCCCCAGACTGGCTGTTAGTGTTACCCCCTGCCCAGCCCCCACTTCTGCCCCTCAGGACCCCTCTCCCCCTCCTGCAGCTCCAGGGCTTCTTCCCCCCTCCCATCCCTGGGGCCGCAGGGAGGGAGCAGGTGGAGCATCCAGAGGCCATAGAGATGGGGAGATGGGGACTGAGCAGATGGGAATCCTCCAGGGTCACAGAGACTGGATGACTAACTAAAGAAGCCCATTTTTTCATTCCTTTCCCTCCAATCACCCTAAATTTATTCAATGACACTGTTTGAGCCTGGATGGTCAGAGCCCTATCGGACCATAGCGGAGAGAGACAAAAAGGCTACAAAATCCTTGAAGCAATGAGATTGGCTTCTCTACCCCCATTACTCCCTGCTCTATATGGCTTGATAGTCCAGAGACTCCACAGAGCCTACATGGCCATAGATACCACAGGGTAGAAATCTGTAGGAAGATAGGAATCCTCCAGAGTCAGAGAGACTGGTGGGTGTCTGAGGCTAGAGAGTCTGATTTCAGGGTCCCCAGTGGGATACCCCCCACTGGTGTCTCAGGGACACAGTCGGAGCCGGGATCCTGGCCCCACCCAGAGCCAGGGGTGGATTCTCTCCCCAGGGACGGAGCCCAGCGGGAAAGTGAAGATCGGGGCCTCGGCACCAGCATCGATAAATGCCACCAGCCCCCGGTCACAGTCCAGACAAACCCGGATCCTGCTGGAGGCCCGGCTCAGGGGCAGGGGGGCCGCAGGCAAGGTGAGAGGGGATAAAATAACAAAAGGGGATAAAATAACCAAAAAAATGTATTGAGTGTAACACAGTCACAATGATTTAAGGCAATCTGGATACAGAGAAAATGGAAAATTATGAACAGGATACATTATTGACAAAACAAAACACGACCCTGCAGCACTCAACTTAATTGCATTTCTCTGTTTCTAGGTAACTTTCAATAACCTTCTGAATGCTGCATCTGATCAAAGTCCAACATTTCATGGAATACCCCCGGCATCGATCAAAAGCTGTCTCCTGATCAAGGGAAACCAACCAATGTGCAAATCCAATATTTTTTAGCCAAAACTACATCCCACAATAGGCAAAGTTTGTTAAAAGTGGACCTATTGAAGATACAGTGGGTCTGGTCATGGCGCACAACAAATCCAGTCACAGTTTTCAATCTGTTTGCCAAGGCCTTTGAGAAAAGTTTATAGTTGGAGCACTGCAGGGACACAGATCTCCAATCCTTTCCCTCCCCAGGGTACCCCTTCTTTTAAGCAAAAGGGTAAGAATTGCTCGACAACAACTAAGCGGTGATATCGTCTCCCTGATGCTCTCCTGAAAAGCCTGGAGCAAGTCAGTCCCAAAAAGGGTCCAAAAGGCCTTGTAAAACTCAACAGGAAAACCATCATTACCAGGTGTCTTCCCTGGAGCATTTAGGGCATGTGACTGTATGGATTCTGGGGGACATTTGAGCGTATTATGAATATTAATATTGTACAATTGTAATGAGTTGTGCCAGATACGGCATGTAAGGTATCTGCAAAATTGTTATAATCTGCCAAATATGATAATCTCATTTACATGTTTTTGTATCACCTTTGTATTCTGGGTTATGGATCTGTATCTATGTATGTCTGTATTAGAAAACTTGTGCTATGTTTCTGGGTGACACCCCCAGACAGTTTGGCATCAGCACTGCTTAGCCTGCTTGATGGCCCATTGACGACTATCAGCTATACAACTGACCCTTATAAAGTACACTTATAAAGTTTGCAGATGATACCAACCTGGGAGGGGTTGCAAGTGCTTCGGAGGATAGGATTATAATTCAAAACAATCTGGACAAACTGGAGAAACGGTATGTGATAAATAGCCTGAAATTCAATGAGGGCAAATGCAAAGTACTCCACTGAGGAAGGAACAATCAGTTGCACACATGACTGCGTAGGAAGGAGTACTGCGGAAAGGGATCTAGGGGTCAGAGTGGACCACAAGCTAAATATGAGTCAACAGTGTAATGCTGTTGCAAAAAAAGCAGACATCCTTCTGGGACGTATTAGCAGGAGTGTTGTAAACAAGACACGAGAAGTAGTTCTTCTGCTCTACTCTGTTCTGAATAGGCCTCAGCTGGAGTATCGTGTCCAGTTTTGGGCAACACATTTCAGGAAAGATGTGGACAAGTTGGAGAAAGTCCAGAGAAGAGCAACAAAAATTATTAAAAAAGTCTGGAAAACACGACCTATGAGGGAAGATTAAAAGAATTGGGTTTGTTTAATCTGGAAAAGAGAAGACTGAGAGGGGACACGATAACAGTTTTCAAGTACCTAAAAGGTTGTTACAAGGAGGAGGGAGAAAAATTGTTCTCCTTAACCTCTGAGGATAGGACAAGAAGCCATG
Organism: Natator depressus; assembly: GCF_965152275.1. Classification (NCBI taxonomy): domain Eukaryota; kingdom Metazoa; phylum Chordata; order Testudines; family Cheloniidae; genus Natator; species Natator depressus. Next base: position 41,004,228 of record NC_134247.1, read on the forward strand.
GGCTTAAACTGCAGCAAGGAAGGTTTAGGTTGGACATTAGGAAAAACTTCCTAACTGTCAGGGTGGTTAGGCACTGGAATCAATTTCCAGGGAGGTTGTGGAATCTCCATCACTGGAGATTTTTAAGAGCAGGTTAGACAAACACCTGTCAGGGATGGTCTAAATGGTGCTTGGTCCTGCCATGAGTGCAGGGGACTGGATGTGATGACTTCTCGAGGTCCCTTCCAGTTCTATGATTCTATGGCCCATTGAGAGAAGGCAGATACATCTTAATGACTCAGCAAGGCATGTGGGGGCAGGCCTATGGACAGAACTCTAAGGCTTCCAGGCCATGTGCTGGCAGCTTGTGTTTGAAATCAAGGAAGCACATGCTGCCTGGCAAAAGACTATAAAAGGCAGCTGCATCTTCTCCATTTTGTCTGCTTCTTACCTCTGGAGGAACTTTGCTACAAACTGAAGCTCTGAACAAAAGGACTGAATGACCCATCCTAGCTGTGGGTGTGTTCCAGAGGGACTTTCAAGCCAGTAAACTCACCAATACTGCTAGGAACTTGATATCTGGACTTTGAAGTCTTTGTATGTATGTGACTATTTTACCATTGAACATCTCTCTTCTTGTTCTTTCTTTTTTCTCTATAATAAACCTTTAGTTTTAGATACTAAAGGATTGGCTGGCAGCATGGTATTTTGGGTAAGAACCAAACCTATTCTGACCGGGTGATGTGGCTGACCCTTTGGGGTCAGAAGAACATTTTATATATGTGAGCAGAGTTTAAAATAACTTCTCACTCTACTGGTGCTGATTGGGAGCCAGAGACTGGAATGCAATAAAGGGGGCTGTGTGATTTCTTGTTTTGCTTCTTGATAACCAGTGGGGGGGAATCAGAAACACAGTTTGTGTCTGGTTGGGAGGTTTAACTTCAGTGTTACCCACCAGCCTTGGCAGTATCTACTCTCCTTTTTGCAGCCTGCCCTGACCTTGGAATTTCCAGTGAGAGCTGCCCTGGGCACCCCTGGTCACAGGGCAGAAGTCAATTCTGAGAGTGTCAGATCCTGTTCAAGTCTGCCCCCACCCAACACTGAGATCCTAGGAGCATCCTCAAGGAGTTGCTGAGTCTCAGATGGCCTCAGATGCAGGCTCTGTGTGTCACAGAGCAAATCACAGCAAAGTTCCTGATCCTCACAGAATATGAAAGCACTCGGCCCGACAATGTCTTGAAGTGGTCAATCATCTGCTCTGCATGTTTCTTTTCCAGGCCAAAGAAAAACTCAGCAGACACATCCATTTGAGAAAAACATTGAAATCGGGCCTGAACCAAGGCTAGGGTGACCAGATGTCCCAGTTTTATAGGGACAGTCCTGATATTTGGGGCTTTGTCTTGTATAGGCATCTATTACCCAACCCCCACTTCACCCCCGTCCCTATTTTTCACCCTTGCTATCTGGTCACCCAACCCAAGGCACCCTGAACTTTGCTATCCTACAGGTCCTGCAAGAGCTGTTTGTGTGTGTGTGTGTGTGTGTGTGTTAATATTAATATTTCAAGCTCTTATAAAACCAGCATCCTTTCTGCCATGAAAGGCTTTTTCAAGTTCTACAGAGGAGATTCAAGGAGCTGGGCTTGTTTAGCCTAACCAAATGACGGCTGAGGGGAGATATGATTGCTCTCTATAAATTGTGATACAGCAGGGCCACAGGGCAGCAGGAGAGTGATGGATGGGAGGTATATAAGCCCCAGGATGATCAGAGCCATATTCCTTGTACAGTAAGGAAAGGTTACTACAGGTTAATTAAGGCCCCGCCGGAGACCTAATAAAAAACCCCTGCTACAGTCAGTCAGACAGGGGAAGGGAAGGGAACCTGACTTGACTTGAGTTTGGAGGTGTACGGGTGTTGACCAAAGCATTAGAGGACCAGGGGAAGGGAGACCCCAGCACAGAGGACCAAGAGAAACCCAGCCCAGGGGGAAATAGGGTAAGAAGCCTGTGAAGCTGAAGGGCCTGGGCCCAGAGTAGGAGGCATACCTGGGCCCATTCCCCTTCTAGGGCACTTGCGGAGCCCAGGAATAGGAGCAGGGGCAGCACCCTGACTCACCATACCAAGCAAAAGCGCAGGACCCACCACAGAAGTATCTGTCACAAAACACATCAGAGGGAGAAATACCAAGGAGGGGGAGGAGTTATTTAAGTTAAGCACCGAGGCTGACATGAGAACAATTGTATATAATCCGTCCATCAACAGTTCAGGTTTGAAATTAGACAAAGGTTTCTAACCAGCAAAGGAGTGAAGTCCTGAAACCGCCTTCCAAGGGGAGCCGTGGGGACAAAAACCTAATTAGCTTCATGGCTGAGGTTGAAAAGTTTAAATCCAATCACTTTCCCCACAGCTAGAACACACGCCTCCACAGAGGCAGAGTCTGGAGGCAAAATCCGCAATCCATGGTCATGGGTTAAACCTTAAGAATCCACAACAAACTGAGGTCCTGCTAAAACAAAATAAATCCTGAAATGAAACCCACCACAGCTACAAAACTAAAGCACACACACATTTCCCCAACAGAAAGAAACACAGAAAGAAGAGCAAAGCACACCCCAAAAACTACCACAGTCCTGAGATAGAGACAGGATGTGAAAAACACCTTTATTCACATAAAATCACATTAAAATTATTTAAAGTGTTATAAAATTACCATATATACACAAAGAGACATGAATAAAACAAAACAACACAACCTAAGCAAATATTAAACATGGATCACAAAAGAATTATCATCACCATGTTTAAAATATCATTAACACACCAAGTCAACCAAAAAGTTTCCAGGTTGCAAATCAATTGATAAAAAATGCAATCAGCAGGCAGGCCCCCCTCAGTGCACAGAACAGCCCTCGCATGTCATGCTGTTCTACCCTGGCTATTCTGTTCTGCTCAAATTTCAGAAATGTTAGTTTTGCCTGACCCAGCAAAAAGTTAGCCAGACAGGAAGCTGGCTGAATGCAAGCACTGCATCTCACTCTCAGAACAAACAGAGACTTGGAGAAAGCCAGTCCCCAACCACGGAAAAGCTACAGCGAGAAACCAAAAAGAGGAATCAAACAGGGACAACATAGGAGAAAATGAAACACTGTCTGACGCAGAACAGAAGGGGCACTGCGCAGACACCTCGGGGGTAGAATGGTGCACAGAAATATTGGTTGCTACAATGCTGTGCAAGACCCTACACTGCAAGTCACTGGAGCGCTTAGAAAATGAAGGTTTGTACAACGTCCCCCAAGCCGGGGACATAGAGAGGCATCCTCCAGACTGTATTAGGGAGACCAGGCCATGTCTACACTTGCCTTTTATAGTGCTCTAACTTGCTGGCTCCAGGGTGTGAAAAATCATACCCCCTAAGTGCAGCAAGTTTGCACGCTGTAAAGTGGTAGTGTGGACAGGCTCCGAGCGCTGCCAATAACCTTCCCTACCCTCACCAACACATCCGCCACAGTGCGGACACAGCAGTCACACAGCAAGCCCCATGCTTGCGTGTCATACAGCTAAACACATCTGAAGTGGACCCCATGGAGAAAAGAGGGGGGACCAAAACCACCCCAAAATCAAAGAAAGAGTCTGTGTCTCTTTTGATACTTGCTATCACAAACCCTGCTCAAGCATGCCGGGCATAGCAAACACAGCCTCACTCTCAGAAGGGGAGGGAGTGAGAGACACTCTGTAGCTCAGAGGCTAGAGTATTCACATAGGAGACCCCAGATCCAGTCGCCTGGCTCCAATTACTCTGTTATTTATCCGCAGTGGAAGAGCTTCCACAGGAGAGACTAAGAGAGCCCCTCATCAGAATAGCTAACCACAGCTGAGTGGTTATAGGTGATAGGTGGAAGATAGGTGGAAGACCCCAGCTGAAATTCTTTCTCCCCTCTGACAGACAGTGGAGGAATTGAACCTGAGACTCCCACATCCTTGGCAAGTGCTCTATCCAACCAGCTAAAAGCTATAAGGTTGGCACCTCCTCCTTTGCCTGGACTTTAATGGGATCTGAGTTGGTAGGCTGTCTCTGAGCATGCTTATTGTATGAGGCTCCACACTCAAGCCAGGTATTCCTCTGCCTATCTTCTCTGGCTTTGTGAATTGCTCTGGGAGGGAGGCAGCAGTGTACCTGCCCAGAAGCAGAAACATAGGTGCCAATGGAGATTCGACACTGAAAAACTTGGCTGCCAAGGGAATTTCGGCACCTACAGGGTTTGACAGGAGTTTTGTGAATCTCAGTGGAGCCAAATCTGAGATGTAGGTGCCTACGTCTAGGGTTTAGGCAACTAAGTATTTTTGTGGCTCTGGGTCCATATGACTGTTTTTTTTCTAGTGTCTGCAGGGTGGCCTGGTGTAAATCAAGGTGTATTAAATCACCAGTTTTAATCATGATTTAAACCAGCAAGTGGGAAACCTTGATTTAAATCATCAGTTTTATAATTTGTACTTTTTAGTTATTTTCCTAAAGAAGGACTGATTCTCATTGGTTGGTAACCATTAAAATATGTTGATTTGCAATTAAATATAGCTTTTACACTAAATTTGGTACTTCTTTCCAACAAGGAGGATACACTATAGTTGTATACATTTATTCAGATTGTTAATTTTAACATTTATTATTATGTTAAAAATGGTGAATGACATTTCTTATTTACTGGAGGGGGGTTTAAGTCTATGTCAAGCTGTATTTGGATGGAAATTGGAATTCAATTATTTTGTTTTAAAGAGAATTTTAATTTTTTTTAAAATTATTTAAATAAAAACTACCTTCACTGTTCTGGATAATGAAGGAAAAAAGTAAGTTTATGAAAACTTGCTTTACATTTAAACTGATTTGTTTCTTATCTGTAGTTAGTGAGTTGTTCCTGGTCACCATGTTGTTTCTGGTCACTGAATGTTTCTGGTCACCATGGTCTTCATCATTTTTTTCATAGATTGGAAGAGGAAAAAAAGCTTTCCTGCTTTTTTTAGTTTCCAATCAGTTTTCAACGTTCAATGAACTAGTTATTAAACTGAGCTAGTTGAATGAATTGAAATTTAAAAAAAAATGTCTTGCACCTGCAAAAGAGGCTACTGCTGTCTTTAAAGAGACTACTAAATTGTTTTTTTAAAAAACCCTGTATTTAATTTCATTTAAAAAATCCAAGTTAAATAAATAAATAGTAATAATAACTCTGATCTAAATTAAAAAAATACCATTTTTTAAAATTTAAAAATGAAATAAATTGTCATCCACCCTGAGTGTCTGACATTTCCTTCAGACCCTCATTGCCAAAGAAAAAACAGCACTTTGAGGGATGAAATTAATAGAGGTGCTTCCTTGGTTTGTGTAGATTGGATGAACTATTGTAAAAAGCTCAAATTTGTTTGTTTGTTTTGATAACAGAGCAGCAGCCCTGCTAGCCCCAATATTACAAAAATCAAAAGTCTGTGTACCACCCTCCCTAATATGTTATGTCTGAGTAGTATTGTCTGGTTTTATATTGTCTGGTCGTGCACCTCTGATGAGCTGTATAATTGGTTAATTTCATTGGAGAACCCATGAAGAATGAGGTATTTGGGAAAAGATATACACTGTCAGTCAATTCCTTTTTTCTATTTTGCAGTGTGTGTTTTTTATGAAAATCATTTTAAAAAAAAGTAAATCACACACAACCACAAGTCGGGTCCAAAAACAGACATAAAATTGACTTAAAAATCACGAGCTTTAAAATTATAATACTAATAATGCATTTTAAGTTTTCATTTTTTGCTTTTTGGTTTCTGACCCCGGAGAGTGCACTCAGGTCATATTCCTAAACTTTTCTCCGCAACTATGAGGGCTAAAAATTTACTTTTTCTTAAATGAAATCTGAGGTTCTCACATAATCTTAACACTAGAGAGCTGGTGCTTTCGGAAAATTAGCAGATAGTGTGAGATTTACAATAAAATGCCAAAATTCACAATAATATTATGTGACCTGACAAGACTAGCGAGTCAAAATGTTTTAAAATGAGAATTTGATTCAAATTGAATCAAAGCATTTTATTAACCTCTCCCCCCATCCTGGCTAAAAGGAGAAAAAGAAGAAAAACAATGAAAATTGAAAAAAAATTGTTTTAATAATATTTGATTAAATATCAGAGGTAGAAATAAATATCGGAGGTAAAAAACTGTTAACGTCAACAGGGAGAAAACTAGATTGATGATGATTGGATTTGGTGCAGTCTCTTCCTGTATCTTAAATGTAGGAAGTTAATTTGTTACAAATCTCCCTTGGACATCCCTGAGAACAGAATCGGGCCCAGAGTTCTTGAATGAAACACATCGCAAAAGAAACAAATTCTAAATCAACATGCTGCACACATCTCGAATTACATTGCTAGGAAAATAATCCGAAAAGCAATGGAATGTAAATCACTTTGAATGTACTCGTAGTGTTTACATAAAGAGTAAGGCAAATTATCCCAGGGTTATTTAATCTTTGTGTTATTAAAAATATATCCAAGCAATAAGCAGTATATATGAAGGGATATAAGGAGACATTGTGAAGCTAAATTAACCTACCTGGTTGATCCTCTGAGAATGTTTTACAGTCTTCAGGGTGTGAACAGACCTCATCCGTTTTGCTGAGATAGTCATTTAAAATGTAAATTATTTCAGTTTATCAAGCTGCACAGCTAATTCTGTCTATGGAATAGCCACAGCATTTCCTCATAGCTTTTCCTGGCACTTTTTAAAAGAAATCTTTTTGTGTTCCCAACAGATAAATGTGCTTCCTTCTTGCAGCCTTTGCCCAGATGGAAAGCAAAAGTAATACGTTAAGCGGGAAGTTGGAGTCATTGGAGTAGTTGGGTAGGGAGATAAGAGCCTTCTCTTAAAGAAACAGCTCCAGTCCTGCTGAGTTGGAAGTGTCTGTCCCAGCAGACTCAAATATTCAGGTGTCCCAAGTGATCTGAATCTGGTAATGATATTGAAGAGAGTGTTCTTCCTGCTTTTCCGTGGACTATAGTAAATTGATTTAGTTGGGGATTAGGTCCTGCTTTGAGCAGGGGGTTGGACTAGATGACCTCCTGAGGTCCCTTCCAACCCTGATAGTCTATGATTCTATGAATGGCCAAAACAAACAAACAAAGGCAGAGACAGCACAGCTGCTGCTGGCATCTGGAACCCACCCGACTCTGTGTGCTGCTGGCTTGTGTGCTGCATTGGGGCCTGCTGAACTTAGTTATCCTGAGTGGTGTGGGCAAGTGTCCTTCCAGAGTGGAAGAAATAAAGCCCACCCTAGAAAACTTCAGCAGAGGATTGCAGGGTACCTACATGAAAGTTTCATTGAGATGTCTCTGGAGGATTCACGGGACATCCCGGAGCACATAAACAAACTGCTCTGTGTGGTCCCCGCACTACCTAACTCTAGAGGGGAATGAAAAACAACTTGACCACTCTTGATTGTACCACTACCTCTTCTAGCGCGAGTAAATTAAAGAGAGGTCAAAAGATGTATCCTGCTGCTTTGGGGTGCCATCCTGTAATTCAAAATTAAAATGCACACTTGCCTGAGGTTCCTTCCCCTACATCGAGCTCACCCATGCTTGACTGTGCCTCACTGTGAAACACTGGAATGCGTTACCTAGGGAGGTGGTGGAATCTCCTTCCTTTGAAGTTTTTAAGGTCAGGCTTGACAAAGCCCTGGCTGGGATGCTTTAGTTGGGGATTGGTCCTGCTTTGAGCAGGGGGTTGGACTAGATGACCTCCTGAGGTCCCTTCCAACCCTGATATTCTATGCTCCTCTGGATCCCCGGGTCACTTGTCCCCCTTTCTCCTCGTCCTTCTCTTCCTCAGCCACCACCTCTTCCTCCTCACTGTTCATTGCAGGGTCCTGTGACTTGGGCTCCAAGGAGGTATCCGTGGTCCAGCTGGGGATGGGGTCTCCACTGAGGATGGAATGCAGCTCACTGAAAATGCCACAGGTCTGCAGCTCAAGCCCAGACCGATTGTTGGCCTCCCTGGCCTTCTGGTACTCCTGCTGCAGCTCCTGGGCTTTCCCACAGCGCTGCTGCTGGTTCCTGTTGTAGTCCTTCTCCTGCCTCCCCTGAGTGATCTGCTCATAGATGTCCACGTTTTTACAGCTGGTTTGGAGCGGAGCTTGCATAGCGCTGCTCACGACAGGCCCCGGACATCCAACATCTCCTGTGTGCTCCAGGCAGGAGCATGTCTGGAGCATGGAGCCGGCATGGTCGGCTGGGCAGTTGCACACAACAATGGATAGTTGCTGGATGTGTTCGCCAAGCCGGGCAACCAGGAAAAGGAATTTCCAAAATTCACAGGGCTTTAAACAGAAGGGGCGGCTTCCTGTCTACCTGATCCCTGGGCAGCAGAGTCCACAACCACAGTCAGAGCGGTCAGTGTGGGGCATTGTGAGACAGCTCTTGCAGGCCAGTAACAGTCAACTTAAGTTACACAGTTTCTCTTAGTGAAGGTAATGACACACTTTAAACAAGTCACTGCTCATTGCAAGGCATGTGAACACCAGAACTTTATACGTAGGCTTGGTAGAATTTTTATATATATAATTTCAGTGGACAATATTGGTGTTTATTTTTCAGCATTCAGCCCCATGCTACCCCCATTTTTATCAATTTAAATGTTCACAGTTGTGAAAAATTATGATTTTTAAGCATTTTTCCTGATTTTTATATATTTAAATTTTCATAGCTGCAGGAAATTGGAGCGTGTGTGTGGCGGGAGAGAGATCAGGCAACAATTATTTAACGACAGTAAATGTTAAAACTGAAAAAGTTAAAGTTTATAGCTGCTAAAACACAAATTACAAGATCACATGCCAAAATATACAGAGTAAATATCTTTGAACAAACCTCTAATAAGTTCTCAAGCAACTTCTTTCTTACTTTGCCTATCTGTAAATTTCAAGTCTTGATGGAAATATGTCTTCCATCCGTTTGTGTGTGTGTATGGTGAAATCGACATTGACTGATAAAGAGCTAATCCTTCCAGCCCTCTGTACACAGTATTCCAGTATCAATCTCAGCAAGGCCAACTCCCCTGTTTACACATCCAAGGCTCTCATTAGTAAGGCTAAGATTGTGTCACAGTTATTTTTAGTAAAAGTCACAGAATGTTCGTGGACAATAAGCAAAAATTCATGGAAGAGTCTGTGACTCTTACTAAAAATTACTATGACAAAATGGGAGTGGGAGTCCAGCACCCACCACTGCTGTGACTCTGGGGTCCCCTGCTGCCCGTGGTGGCTGGGAGCTGCAGGGTCCACCAGTGTCTGGGAGCTACGGGGGCCCCCCACCATGGCTCGGAGCTCCACCCACCAGCAGCTGGGAGCTCCGGATCCTCCACGGCCCGCTGTGGCTTGGAGCTTTGGGGCCAGCGGCACTGGAAGGATAAGGCCCTTTCCTGTAGCCATATTGTGAGGCCTAAGGCCTTTGTCTGTGGCCATATTAGGAGAGCAGCAGCCATGAGCTAAGAAACAGAAAGTCACATTCCATCTAAATTACATTAAAAGGATGTAATATCAGGCTGTTAAAAAAGGAGACCCTGTCCTAATTGGCACCCACTATCACCAGATAAAGAAACAGATCTTAAGATGGTTAAAGAAAACTTAATTTGATAGGTTTCAGAGTAGCAGCCATGTTAGTCTGTATCCGCAAAAAGAACAGGAGTACTTGTGGCACCTTAGAGACTAACAAATTTATTAGAGCATAAGCTTTCATGGGCTACAGCCCACTTCATCGGATGCATAGAATGGAACATATAGTAAGAAGATACATATAGATACACACAGAGAACATGAAAAGGTGGAGTAAGAGGCTAATTAATTAAGATGAGCTATTATCAGCAGGAGAAAAAACTTTTGTAGTGATAATCAGGATGGCCCATTTAGACAGTTGACAAGAAGGTGTGAGGATACTTAACATGGGGAAGTAGATTCAATATGTTTAATGACCCAGCCACTCCCAGTCTCTATTCAAACCCAAGTTAATGGTATCTAGTTTGCATATTAATTCAAGCTCAGCAGTTTCTCGTTGGAGTCTGTTTCTGAAGCTTTTCTGTTGCAAAATTGCCACCTTTAAATCTGTTACTGAGTGGCCAGAGAGGTTGAAGTGTTCTCCTATCGGTTTTTGAATGTTATGATTCCCGATGTCAGATTTGTGTCCATTTATTCTTTTGCGTAGAGACTGTCCAATTTGGACAGTGTACATGGCAGAGGGGCATTGCTGGCTCATGATGGCATATGTCACACATCCTAGCATGGACAACCCTCTGCCTCCCGCTCCCTCGAGAACAGGTCCCATTCTGTGAACAACACAGCAATTGCTGATGGGCAGAAGAAATGTGAACAACATATTTCATACATCCTTAGCCACCTTTGAATAAATTCAACAGCTCTGGAACAGGATCTGTCCTAAGCCCCACCCCCTCTCAAAGATAAGCGGCTAAGTCTGGGTGGCTGGTGGGGGTACCTCCATCTGCTTAGCAATCCATGAACGGGAACCCACCACCTGAGGCGTTTCTTGTGGAAATGAGTTGGGTACCTGCTGCACTGCACACAACACGTGTGAGCTGGGGGCAGAGGTGGTGGTTGTTTTGGTGCCGCTACCCACTTTATAACATTTAGCCCAGTCATTTGCCCACTTGCCTGGTATGTGGGGGACCCAGGTTCCAAAGGGAGAGAGAGAATTTGAACAGGGGTTACTCATTTTCTAGGAGGGCGCTCAAACCACTGATCTGAGGGTGGGATTCTTCACTCTCTCCAGTTGCAGCTGTTTACTGTGGGTAAATAATGATAGAGTGACTGGATCTGGATGGGCTTCCTAACCACAGGACCCATGGGCGGTGGGTGAACCCCTGGCTTGGGAAGGCTAGCTCCGCCCCAGTTCTGCCCCTTCCGCCTGAGGCCCCGTTGGAGCCCAGCCCTCCCCCACACTGTGGCCCCTGGCCCCTGTTTCTGGAGCCAGGCAGCGTGGCCCCAGCCCCACCCTGACCCCGGAGCACCAGAAGGCCGGGCAGGGCAGCACGGCCCCAGACCTCTCCCCCTGCCCCGGAGTGCTAGGAGGGTGGAGTGTGGGCGGGCCACACCTGGCACTTTGGGAATGCTTAGCCTCCCCCTGCCTCTGATACCCACTGCCCATGACAGGACCCCAGAGTCATTCTCACTCTCTGGCCAATGACTATTTAAGTATTAATCTAGAGTGGAACAGTCATTGGGCCAGAGAGAGAGAGAGGGAATGTCTCTGTAGTCCAGTGGTTGAGTATGCACCTGAGAGGAGGGAGACTCCTGAGCCAATCAGTCTGTTCCCCTCACTCTGTCATTATTTATCCAAAGTCATCATCATCGTAGTCATCGGCTACCCCTCGATATGAGGACATGTTTGCCAGGGGGGAAAAGGAGCTGTTAACACCCTAGGCAGAGGCCTATTCATGAAATCTCATATGTCTACGCTATGAAATTAGGTCGATTTTATAGAAGTCGATTTTTAGAAATTGATTTTATACAGTCGATTGCGTATATCCCCACTAAGCACATTAAGTTGGTGGAGTGCGTCCTCACTACTGTGGCTAGCATCGACTGACGGAGCGGTGCACTGTGGGTAGCTATCCCACAGTTCCCACAGCTCACCGTCACCGCTGCTGTTGTGGGCAAGTCTACTGTGGGGGCTGCTGTGATCCAAGTAGCCAATGCAATCATTGACGTTCTGTTATCAAGGGTAGTGACTCTGGGAAATGTGCGGGCCTTTTTAGATTTTAGGTGCATCATATTCCTGTCCTTTGTCACTGGTGAAGAAGTCTTGCAGCCGTACATTCCAGTCCGGTCGGCGCTGTAACAGCCCATAGCACTTCTGTGGTTGACACATGGAACAGCTCCAGGGCTCTTACTCTTTTGCCTTGGCCGAGGTGCCTTGCCCTAGCAGGACCTTCAGGCATTCGACACAGAAGCACCTGCAGCAGCTGGCATTGCGACACAGCAGCAGCTCCTGGGTGCCTTCGCAGCAGACGGTGCGGTAGGACTGGTACCCGTCCTTGTTGTACATGTGGAAGAGCTCCAGGAATCGATCCCTGCAAGTCTGGCAAAGGCCCGCCTCAAACAGCGGGTGGAATGTGGCTGGTTTTTTTTCTCCCACACGATAAACAACTGTCTCAAGGCTCCTGTTGTTCTCTGTGACTTTGGAAACCGTTTGCTCTCTGCTCTGGCCCTCCTCCACCCGCTCCTTGCTGTTGTTGCAGAAATTAGTCTTTAGCCACTTGGCCAGGGGTTCTGGGAACATCTTCCCTGCCCGGCTCCTAGCAACCTCCAGGGCCTGGTGTAAGGCTCGTTGATAGGAGACCAGCTTATTAAATGTGGAGTGGTTGAAATGCTGCCTAAAAGCCATCAGACCCACCAGCTTGTCTGCTGAAACCTCGGAGAACTTCCCGTCCCCAAACCATTGCACCTAGGGCATTCCGGAGATTGCCTGACGTTTGGACATGACTCTGTAGGAGACAATGATTGCAGGCCACCAGGAGAAGCCCTTGATCTTCCCCCACATGAGCGCCCCAATTCCAAAATCTTACCCATCCTGGTATTCCACTGCTTCCCCTGCAACTCTACTCTCCTGCTCCCCAGCAACAAGCTCGGGGGATCCGTTCTGGTCCTCCTGGTTGCTGCTGGCAGATGTGGTCCTGCTGCTCTGGGAGGACTCCTTGGAATCCTCCTCAGTGAGGTCGATCAGGGGCGCCAGGACAGACATGGCTATCCTCCTCTTAGAGCACCAAATGGGAGCCAGAGACTCCAGGTCATTCTCTTCTTTAAGTTTCGTCTCATGGAGATTCAGTACTGCCTGGAATATCATGTGAGCTGGAGGCTTCTGCCTCAGGCTGCTCTCCCAGCAGGCAGCACCAGGCGGTCGCACCTACCCCAGCCTACCCCTTGCTCCCATGGCTCATGAAGCCTGGACAGTAGTAAGGAGCAGTTCAACTATAGGCTGAGCAAGTGCAGAATGGTGGTAGAATGTGCCTTTGGATGTTTAAAAGTTCGCTGGTGCCGTTTGCTGACTAGGTCAGACCTCAGCACAACCAACATTCCCATGGTTATTGCTGCTTGCTGTGTGCTCCATAATATCTGTGAGAGTAAGGGGGAGACGTTTATGGTGGGGTGGGAGGTTGAGGCAAATCGCCTGGCATCTGATTTTGAGCAGCCAGACACCAGAGCCATTAGAAGAGCACAGCCGGGCGTGCTGCACATCAGAGAGGCTTTGAAAACCAGTTTCATGACTGGCCAGGCTACAGTGTGACAGTTGTGTGTGTTTCTCCTTGATGCAAACCCGCCCCCTTTGTTGATTTTAATTCCCTGTAAGCCAACCGCCCTCCCCGCTTTGAAATAAAGTAACGATTATTTTGAAACCATGCATTCTTTCTTTATTAATTAAAAAAAAAGTGAGATCATGGACAAGGTAGCCCGGGTGGGGTGGGGGAGGAGGGAAGGACAAGGCCACATTGCTTATTGTAGCCATACTAAAAATCAAACTGTTTGAATGACAGCCTTCTGTTACTCGGGCCATCCTCTGGAGTGCAGTGGCTGGGTGCCCAGAGCCTCCCCCACCACGTTCTTGGGCGTCTGGGTGAGGAGGCTGTGGAACATGGGGAGGAGGGTAGGGGTGAATGCAGCCGGGGTCTGTGCTCTTGTTGGCTTTCCTGCAGCTCCAACAGACACTTCATCATGTCCGTTTGCTCCCCCAACAGATGCTTCATCATGTCCGTTTGCTCCCCCATTAGCCTCAGCATCGTGTCCTGCCTCTGCTCTTCGCGCTCACTTAATTCTTTCCTGGCCTCTGCCACTGAATGCCTCCATGAATTAAGCTGTGCCCTATCAGTGCGGGAGGACTGCATGAGCAAGGAAAACATGTCAACGCGAGTGGTGTTTTTTCTCCTTCTAATATGTGATAACCCCAGGGACAGAGATGATTGGGGGAGCGGAGAAACATTCTATGCTCTACGATTCTGGGGGGACTGCATGGTCACCTGTGCTGCTGAGTTCACCACACTAACCAAACAGAAAATGAAATTCAAAAGTTCCTGGGGCTTTTCCTGTGTACTTGGCTAGTGCATCGGAGTTCAAAGTGCTGTCCAGAGCGGTCACAATGGAGCACTCTGGCATAGCTCCCGGAGGCCAATACTGTCGATTTGTGTCTGCACTACCCCAAATTCGACCCAGAAAGGTCGATTTTAGCGCTACTCCCCTCGTTGGGGTGGAGTACAGAAGTCGATTTTAAGAGGCCTTTAGGTCGACGGAATGGGGTTGGTTGTGTGGACACAGTCACTTTTAAATCAACCTAACGTGGCTAAATTCGACCTAACCCCGTAGTGTAGACCAGAGCTTAATGTGGGAGAGCCGGTGCGCAGGTGGAAACCTCACAAAACTTGACAGGAAGGAGCGCTGGGCCCAGTGGCAGGGAAGTCCGAGACAGAGGTCTCCGTCCTGCTGCAGCCCTCATCTGTCTTCACAGCTGCAGAGAACTGACAAGTCCTTGCATACGCCTGTTCTGCCCTTGCGGTCTTGAGAAGTTTGGACCGTGCTTCGTCTGGAATCTCACCTCCAGAACTGTTCATTGAAGGTGGCCCTACTAGGAGGACAAGACTCCGGATGACATAGTTCTGGGGGACACACAAGCCTCTCCATCACAACAAAGTTATGGTCCAAAGAGAGGACCAAAGTGGAACACCTTTAACAGGAGGGGCTGAAGGATCCCAACATCAGATTACCTGTAGCTCAGTGGTTAACGCCCTTCTGAACGGTGGGAGACACACAGCTCAAATACTTTCTCCTCCTCTGGCAGAGAGGTGGGATTGAACTCACCCACAGTCCAGCTGAGTGCTTTAACGACTGGGCTACAAGTTATAAGGTGGGCACCGCCACCTCCTTCTCCTCCTCTGGACAGATGTTTGAATGGGACCCAAACTGGTAGGAGTGCTGCCAGGACCAGGCCCCACATGGAAGAGCAGCAGCTGAATACCGATCTCCCCCCAGTCCACGACTCACTCTGGGGCTTAGGTGGGAGATTGACACCTACACGCCTAGAATGGGGCAGCAGTGTGCATGGCTGGAGGCAGTAACATAGGTGCTGGGCCACTTTTAGCCTGATAACAGGTACTGAATCAGTTTAGGAGCCTACAGCGTTTGGCAGGAGTTTTGTGGATTGCGGTAGAACCAAAGCTGGGACTTAGGCCTTGGCTACACTTGCAAGTTAGAGCTCATTAAATCAGCCCCAGGCACCCTAACTCCTGAGGTGTCCACACTGGCAAGGCACATAGAGTGCCAGGACTCTGCAGCTGGAGCGCTCCTGGTAATCCACCTCCACGAGAAGCTTGCTGCGCCCTGGCTGAAACACCCAGGCGTCAGTGTGAACAAGGTGTTGCATTACTGCGCTCTGATCAGCCTCTGGAAACGTCCCGTAATCCCCTGAAGTCAAGTGGCCACTCTTGTCATTGTTTTGAACTCAGCTGTAGGAATGTGGATATCCCCTTTCAAAGCTCCGTTTCAGACAGCCGGTTGCTCATCTTCTCAGGGTCAAAGCAGCCATTAGTGTGGAATGCTGCTTGCTGTGAGTGTGTGTGAGAGAGAGAGGTGGGGGGAGAGGGGGTCTGCTGCTGTCTGAACTTACAAGACAGCCTGCTGACACTCTCTCAGCCCCCCAAAAACCCACTCTCTCTCTCCCCACGTACACACAACACACTCCCTGTCACACTCCCCCCTCCCACCCCATTTGAAGAGCATGTTGCAGCCACTTGCACGCTGGCATAGCTACCACAATACACTGCTACTTGTGGCATTGCAAGAGCTGGTAATGTGGCCACGCCAGTGCGCTTGAATCTGACAGTGTAAACACACCGCAGCATTTTCCCTGCTGTGGTCTCTGAAGGCTGGTTTAACTCCCAGCGCTCTACATCTGCAAGTATAGCTGTGCCCCTAGTTTCAACTTCCTGAATTCACATTATGCCCCGCCTGCAGCAACAACTGGGTGTTTCCTTTCCTGAAAATGACTCAGGCTGTTTGCTGAGCAGGAAAGACCCAACCAATTTCACCCCTGGAGGCTTTGGTGAAAGAATGTACCACTAGGGCTCCGGTCCTGCAATCAGCCCCTGAGCCGGTGGGGAGGGTCACTGAGGCATCCCCCTGTGAGGATGAGCCGGCAGGAGCAGGGGCTGTGTGTCTAAGGAGTGACAGTCAGGCTTGGCAGAATTTTTTATAGTATATAATTTTGACAAATAATGTTTATTTTAAGCAATTGTTATGTTTATTGATTTAAACTTTCACAGTTGCACAACAATGTGGGTTTTAAGCATTTCATCCCAATTAACATTTTTACAGTTGTGGGAAATTATCGGGGGATCAGACTATATTTTGGTCAGACCAGAACTATTTAATGACAGATTCAATGCTTTGGTACAGGGTTACGGAAAGGAAAGAGACTGGAATGGTACATATAGCACCTGTAATTTCTCTCCCCTGGCTGGCGGACGTACCGTGTGCAGCTGGTTACTTAGAGACATTCAGTCAAACAGCTGGGGTGGCATTTTTGTGCTCTGCCCCTTTCGTGGTAAATGGTGGCTGTAACTTTACCCACTTCGGTCCCTTTGGCATCATTGGGATGCTGAGACCTTTCAGGATTGGGACACTGAATCGTAAGCTTTTCAGGTCTATTTGCTCAGCGTCTGCTCAGAGCGCCGCACTATGGGGCCCTCGTCTTCCATAGACTGTAATGTGAAGAGACACACAGGCATTGTATAGATGGGGAAACTGAGGCAGGGAGAGGGCTGGTTCAATAGGTCGCCTATTCAGTGGCTGCAAGGGCCAATGCAGACCTTAGCAGCAGCTCGGCGAGTCCTGAGCTCCAGCCAGAGCTGCATCCCTGGTTTAATGGTCCTAAGGGGCTTTGCCAGGGTGCAGAGTACAAGAGGTGCAGCTTCACCCTAGCCACACCCTTCTCTCCCTTTCCACCCCTTCCTCCTCCAGCCTGTCCATGCCCCAACCCCACTCCCTCCTGCCCCTCCTAGGAGCACTCTCTGCTCCCCACCTCCTGGTGGTTCTGTCTAGTGCCCACAGAGGAGGTTCCCCTTCCTTGGTAGGAAGGGTGGCCCAGTGGTTAAGGCACAGGCCTCAGGCTCAGGTGTTCTGGGTTTGGTTCTCTGCTCTGCCACTGACTCCCTGCTTAGTCTTGGGAAAGTCACTTCACCTCTGGGTGTCCTAGATCCCATCTACCAAATGGGGCTAAAGCTGACCCTGCCTCCTAGGCTGAATCCCTTCATGGCTGTGTGGTGACGGGGGAAATGGAGATACCAGGGTGAGTAGATTTGGACTGAAATTCTCCACAGCCTGAGAGTGAGAGCCAGCTCCCTGCAGGGCACACGGGGGAGAGAGGGGCTCAAACCAGCTACGCAAACAAGGGGATCGGGGCTTCAGCCCCACATCTTCTGCCGGGGTCATGGGCTTCTTCTTTCCCGCCCAGTGCAGCTGCTGCTGGTCTCCGGGGCTTCTCCTTCCCCTACTGTTCCACTGCACCCACCCAGCGCGTGCGCCGAGGAGCCCTGCAGCCTGCTGGGGCGATTTCAAAGGGCCCAGGGCTCCCAGCCACTGCCAGCACTACCAGGCACTGGCAGCAGCCGCGACTGGAGGCCCCGGATGTCAGGGGGTGGGTTCCTGTTTGTGGGTTGCCAAGCAGAGACAGACACCCCTCAGCAGCCCAGATTTAGGCACCTATCTGTGAGATGGTTGTGGCTTAGGACACCCCTTCCCCCCTTGTCGGCATCTCCCATGGGCCAGCTTACATGGCTCCCCGCCTACTGAGCTGGCTTTTGTGAATAGCATGGAAAGGTGCCTGTGTTGCCCATGGATTGTCCCAGGAGTTCAGGCCCCTGACTCAGGTCTGAGGGTCACAGTGCTGCTGTTCCTGTGATTGTCTCGCTGCCGAAAAATTACTCACTGTGACGCTCAGCATTGCAACGCCCGAGTCCCTTCATGGATTGTCCCCTGTGCAACCAGTCACCTCTCCGCAGAGCGCAGCTGAGCAATTCCTGATTGACATGGGTGTGTACAGGACAGAGACAGAGCACAGGCTGGAGAGTGTCACATCCCAGTAAAACCCAAAGTCTCTTCCTAGAGGCACAATATTCCCTGTGGGGGTTGCGGGGACACAACCAAGTTGGGAAGCAAATCCCATGATGCTGCCCCCAGCACCTGCAGCTGGGACATTCAAGTGGAACAAACAAGGAGAATTGTTTGTAATGGTTTATTTACAGTAAGTAGCTGCAAAATAGCAAAGTAAAAGGAGCTAAGAAGGAGCTTTAATGACCGCAGGAGCCTGGCCAGGAGATCCCCAGCTACTGAGAACAGTTTTCTTTATGGCACTAAAATAGCACCAATGGCCAGGAATTAATATAGGGAATTAATGAGTGACAGTCTCACTTTCAGCAACATGTCATAAATCTCCCCGTCCCGCCCACGTTCCCTTTCGTTTCCTACTGTCCTTTTCTATTCATTATTGTTCTAGCCCTCACTTTCCAGCCCTGGTTATTTTCCTGTGTCTCTCCTCCCTGTCACAGATCATCCCCCTTGGCTGCTCTCTTCTTTCCCTGATTTTATCCCTTCCCCAATTGCTGATCCTAGGCTGGGAGACCCCAATGGGATCGAAGGACACATCTGTACAAACCGCTCCCTGCTGCTGCTGCTGCTTCTCCCCAGCCCCACAAACCCTGATTGATTCATGCTGGATCCCTGCCCAGCCCCCACCTCTGCCCCTCAGGGCCCCTCTGCCCCTCCTGCAGCCCCAGGGGTTCCTCCCCCTCCCCCTCCCATCCCTGGGGCTGCAGGGAGGAAGGGGAGGAGCTTCCAGGGGCACAGAGATGAGGGGCCAGGGGCTGGGTCGATGGGAGTCTTCCAAGACCATAGAGACTGGGGTCCGTGAGGCTAGAGAGGCTGATTTCTGGTTCCCCCCTCTGCTGTGGGTCTCAGGGACACAGGCGGAGCCAGGTGTCTGTATCCCACACCCAGAGCCAGGGGCGGATTCTCTCCCCAGGGACGGAGCCCGGCGGGAAAGTGAAGATCGGGGCCTCGTCACCAGCACCGATAAATGTCACCTGCCCCCGGTCACAGTCCAGACAAACCCGGATCCTGCTGGGGGCCTGGCTCAGGGGCAGGAGGGTCACAGGGGAGGTGAGAGCCCGGAACTGACCCACCCACCAGTCCACAGCCCAGATCCCCCCCTCAGGGCTACGGCTGATCTCTCCCTTCCTCCCCACAGACTCTCTGGCCACCCCCACAGCCCAGCCTCCCCCACCCACCAACTCAACCTCCCAGCAATGTCTCCCTGCGGTGAATCCCTCACAGCCCAGCACACATTCCCAACAGTCAAATCTCTCAGGGTTGTCGGGCAGATCCTGCCGCATGTATCCCCATCTCACACTTTTCCCACCCTCAGACAGGACGAGGTGGGGATGAGCCGTGTCTGGATCCAGAGTCACATTCGCTGAGGAGAGAGAATCAGAGCGTGAGGGGCAGAGCTCGGCCCTGGGGGAGGGTTTGATGGCGTCAGTGTAGCCAGACAGCCAGCCCCCCCGCCCTCAGACCAGCATTGCGGAAGCCAAAACAGGGCACTTAACATAAATTCCAGCACAGCCTTTGAAGCTGTGAAAAGCACAGGTGTGCTGCTACAATGTGCCTCTGGGAACATATACAACGATTAGGCTCACAGCAGGCAGAGGCGCTGTGACAGACATGGCTCTTAGCCCCTACTAAATAGCATGATGCACACACACCAACATCCTAGGTGGGAAAATATTTACCTTAATAAAAGGAATGTCCGGTAGTCGAAACTTATTGTTTCTCTCCCTTGCAAGTGTGAACTACTCTTGCGAGAGCTGGCGTCGCCCAGACAGACCAGCCCCAATTTGGCATAAGAAAGGAGAAAGAGAATAAAGGAGTACAGAGGTATAAGTAGGGGACCTACAGCACCGTGATTTTTGAGTGCTTTTCACTATCTATCTGCTGGTCAGATAAGTGACAGCCTCCCAAGGCTTCTGCAGCTAAGAGGGTCCCTGAGCCTTGTCCCTTATTCGTCTTTCCGCGGAATTGAGTGACCGATCCTGGCTTGGCACCGCTGGAATCGAGAGATGCAAGGAGGGTAAGAAGCACCCACACCTGATCTCCTATCTTCAGTGTGCACATATTTTGAAATAGAGCTCTATACTTTGTTTTCTTTCTTTGGGATTGTAGCTTCAGTTTTGTAACTTGTTTGTGTGTGTAACATCTCTACATTTAAATAAGTAGGCACTAGCAATTTTGTAACCACATGATTAGAATCTAGTTTAATAAATTTTGGTAACCATTGTGCATAAGCCTGACTTGTTTCTCTGGTTTACTGTAAAGCAGCCAACACAATTAAAGAACCTCAGCCGTTTTGGCTATAAAGCCTGGCCATTAGGTGAGAGTACTAAGAGCCTAGCGTTGAGTTGTGCCGCCTCCACGGGGCAAACTCTTGGGGCACCTGTCAGTCAATCCTGACTGCCCGCTGCGAAGGAGCTCTGAGCTCTAGCAGTTAAAGTCACAGGTGTGGAGAGGCTCTTAGTGCTGCCATTGGGGCACCTGTCAGTCAGTGTTGACTGCCCGCTGCGAAGGAGCTCTGAGCTCTAGCAGTTAAAGTCACGGATGGTATAAACGGGCATAGCTGGCACTTCACCAAACATCCCTGGCCATCGGCTAACAGTCAGTGACAGAATCTGCCCCAGCTGGGGAGTAACTCAGGGAATCTCCTTCCTCCAGGATTTACCCGTCAGAGATCTCAGCACAGGGCTGGGGAGAGTCACTCCCTGGGCAGAGACGGGTCAGTGACGGTGAAAGTATCGGCTGGGCCAGGCCTGAGACTCAGAATCTTTCCCCTCCTGCCCCCACCTCTCCCCAGGGAGGGGACTAGATACTCTGGCAGCCCCAGCAGATGGTACAACTCAGTGAACATTGACAGAGCCTCCCCCCACCCCACCTTCAATCTCACTGTGCCCCAGCTGCCCCTGTGCTGGACTTTGCTATGGGGCCTCCCCACTGCACCCGGCCTGCTCTGAAAAGTCACAGCTCGGACAGCAACAGGCCACACGGTACCAGGATTGAACCTGCCCAGAATGTCACTGCTCAGCAGCAGTTGCAGCACCCAAGTACATTAGCTTGGGGCAGGGAGTGAGGGGGCTAAACAAGGGAAGGGGGTTCATGGTGGAAGCTACGAGTGTCGGCAGGGCCAGGACAGATTAAGGTTTTGTGGGGCCCTGGACCACAGCAAGTGAGGGCCCCTCCCCACCCCTTCTGTCTGCAGAACCCCCCCTCCCCACACTCCTGCTGGGGAAATGGGGCTGGGGCGTGTGGTCGTGCCCTGCTCTGCCCACCTGGCGCTCCAGCTGCAGAGCAGGGCAAGACCCCGCACCCCAGCGCCATTCCCTGGCTGGAGTGCTGGGCGGATGAAGTGGGGCAAGCCCCCTGAGCCCTGACCCCGCTCTCTGGCAGGAGCATTTGGCAGGCAGAGCGGGTTGGGGCACAGAGGTGCCCATTTTTCTGGGGCCCCTGGGCACAGGCCCCATTGGCCCAGTGGCAAATCCGCCACTAGGGAGGAGGTACAGAACAGGTGGCTGGTGGAAAGAGGGAGAGGGTCACGCTAGTAATGGGGAGGCTGACTTGACGTCCTGTTTACCAGAGACAGGACCATGCTGGGGTCATGGTGGATGGAGAGAGGAGAAAAGAGACAAGCTCACAGCACTGATCACAAGAGCTTCCCAGATCTGTATAATGGAGCCAGGGGAGCCCCTGTCTGTGATCAAGGCTCAGTTCCTCTGCTTGAGACAGGAGCAAGGGTCTCACACAGACACAGTCCCTGCTCACCCAGTCAGTGTGGGGTCACTGCAGAGCTCCTGGCTTTCTTCACGGGGGAAAAGATGAAGGAAGAAACAAAGGGACACTGGAGATCGCACATCAGCACAGGGAGATAGAACAAACTCCCCTGGAGAAGTGGCTGTGGAGGGCATCTCCCACAGTTTCTGTACAAGGGGTGGCAGCGGCTGTCACAGATCTCTGCAGGGTGCAGTGCACATGCCAGCGGTGGAGGGGCAGGAAGCGTAGATGCAATATGCTATAGATTCATTATGGTGTGGTAGGACATAGGCACAAACCCCACCTCACCTTGTGATGTGCCGTGAAATGAAGGGTGCTGGGGAGATCTGCCCTAAACTATCACATCCACTCCCATATACAAAGAAAAAGGGGCACATTGCCTCATGGGAACGGATATTTGGACATTGATAAAATATGATCTTTAATTACCTTCTTCTACAGGTGCCACAGATCTTCTCCACCCTAAAACCAGCAACATAATTAGAGAGGAGAGCAGATCTGAACATGTATTGCATAATCCAATATTGTACAAACTAATACACTGAGGGAAAAAGAAAGTTATAAGTTCATCAGAACCTCCACTGGACTGCATGAGTGTGTCTCTCCCAGGGTGGATCTTCACTGCAGAGTTAGCCCAGAATTTTACCTGGCTGTTGCCCCAACCTGTATAATGCGCAATCACAAAAATTCTGACTCAAGTTTGGTGGTGCTTTGCACCCAGGTTAGCTGGCAAGACTTTGGGTAGAAGCTAGAGCCCAGGTATCACTTTACTTCAGGTAGGTTACATGCCTACTCTGCAGTGTGGAGGGAAGATAATCATCTCAGGTGCTGATAGTCCTCCCGGGCCTTCACACAATTCCTCCTGGGCCATGGTTTTTTGGCCATTACCTACTTTACTACTGTATTGCTTATCAATTTTTCAAATTAGCTTTTGGTGTGAAATTCATCCAGTTTAGTCTTTCCCCACATTTTATAAAGTTACATTAACAAAGAAACCACAAAAGAATGATGGTGATGATGATAATAAAAAAGCAAACAAATAACTAAAAAGGTTTCCTACTGCAACAATTTTAAAATTTAAATTTAAAAGCAAACAACCCCACCACAATGAAATAAAGAGCCACATGAGACTCCAAAATGGTACAAAAAGTTTCATTTCAGAGGAAGGAGAATGATACTTACTTATCTCGTTATCTCGTTTCTCTGAAAAGGAAAGAGAAATAAATAGAATTTCCCTTGTCTTATGTTTTATTTCCCTTTATCATCAATACGACAGTAAAGACTGAGAGAAATCAACATCTTCTCCAGGACATCAGACAAGAGGATCCAGTGGTCCCTTCTGGTCTTAAACACTGTGACTCTATGGCATCTCAGTTTTTCAAATTAGCTTTTGGTATGAAATCTCTCCACTTTAGTGGTTCCCCACATTTTATACAATTACACTAACCCTTCCACAAAAATAATAATAAAAAGCAAGTAAACAAAAAAAGGTTTCATATTACAACACAATTGTAGAAGTTAAATTTTACAGTGAACTCCACAACATTTAAACAAACTGCCCCATGAAGATCCAATTACAAAAAAAAAGTCCTTTTCAGAGTGTGGATAATGACACTTACCAATTTCTCTATCTCGTTTGCCTAAAAATTAAACAGACAGACACATAATGTTTGTTAGGTATTTTGCTTTTTTTATGGTTTATTTCTCTTCATCATCACTGTGACAGTTAAGACGGATTATTTCTATTCAATCTCTTCTTCAGGAAATCAGACAAGATCAGTGGTGCCCGAACTTTTCCGATCACTCCCCGCTTGCAGTAATGGAATCTGTCTGCGCCCCCCCAGCTTCCATTACTGCACAGTTGACTCAGCAGAGGTGCTTGGGCTGAAGGTGGAGCTGGGGGCAGAACTGGGGATGGGGGAGGAGGTGGGGCTAGAGACAGAGCTGGCCTGGGGGAGGAGAGGGAATTTGGTAGGAACTGACCTGGGGGCGGAGCAGGGGGAGGATTGGAACAGTGGCAGGAGCTGGAGCTTAGTGGGGGGCAGGGGGCGGAGCGCAGCTGCAGATGGGATTGGATCTGGGCTGGGAACAGAGCGGGGCTGGGTGGCTATCCCTCCCTTCTCCCCATGGGAGCTAGCAGGGATCCTGCTTTGCACCTGCTCAGAGCCGGATTAAGAGGGGGGATTTAGGGGCTGCAGGCCAGGGCCCCAGGCAAAAGGGGGCCCTGCAAAAAGATCTCCAGACCGCCGAAAGTGCAGATCTTTTTGCAGGGCACCCGGAGCCCAGGGCGGTGGGCTGCAGCCACTGAAGCCCCTGCATTCCAGCCCAGCCTGGCGTTGGCAGGGAGGCGGCTCTACATGCTGGCATGAGCGGGGATGGGTGGCACTACCTCCCCACCCACAATGGGGGCTGGCCTGGGCCCTGCCACGCACCTCCTCCCCCAAACATTCCTTCGTTCACTCCTAGCAGGGCATACCCCACAGCTTTTGGACCACTGGACAAGAGGATCCAGTCATCCTTTCTGGTCTTAAACTCTGTAATTCTATTATTATATTGCTTATCAATTTTTCAAATTAGCTTCTAGTGTGAAATTCATCCAGTTAAGTCTTTCCCCACAATTCATGAAGTTTCATTTAACCCCCCGCCCCACACACACACACCATGAAAAGAAAGATAACAACTATAATAAAAAGCATGACGCAAACAAATGAAAAAGGTTCTCTACTGCAAAGAGAAAAGAAGGACTTGTGGCACCTTAGAGACTAACAAATTTATTAGAGCATAAGCTTTCGTGAGCTACATCGGATGCATCCGATGAAGTGAGCTGTAGCTCACGAAAGCTTATGCGCTAGTAAATCGGTTAGTCTCTAAGGTGCCACAAGTCCTCCTTTTCTTTTTACGGATACAGACTAACATGGCTTCTACTCTGAAACCATTCTCTACTGCAACAATGTTAAAACTTAAATTAAAGAGCGAACACCTCCACCACAATTAAACCAGCTCCCACATGAGGATCCAATCTGGTATTAAAATTTTCTTGTCAGAGGAAGGATAATGACACTTACCAATTTCTGTATCTCTTTTGCCTAAAAATTAAACAGACAGACACATATTGTTTGTTAGGAGATTCCCTTGTCTTATGTTTCATTTCCCTTTATGATCAATACAATTACAGCTGAGAGATTATTATTTCTACTCAATCTCCTCTTAAGGAGGTTAGACTAAACGATCCAGTCATCCCTTCTGGTCTTAAACTCTGTGACTCTATTGCTTATCAATTTTTCACATGAGCTTTTGGTGTGAAATTCATCCATTTTAATCTTTCCCCACGTTTTATAAAATTACATTACAAAACAACCCCCTATAAACCCTAACAAGAATTATAGTAATAATAAAAAGGAAGCAAACAAACTTAAAAGATTTCATATTGCAACAATTTTAAAAGTTACATTTGAAAACAAACACCTCCACCACAATTCAACAAACTCCCACATGAGGATCCAAATTGGTACAAAAATTTCTTATCAGAGGAAGGACAATCACACTTACTTATTTCTTTATCTCGTTTGTCTCAAAAATTGAAGAGAAATAAATATATATTGTTGTTAGGCATTTACATTTTCTTATGTTTTATTTCTCTTTATCATCAATAGGAGAGTAAAGGCTGAGAGAAATCAACATCCTCTTCCGGACATCAGACAAGAGGATCAGCTCCCTTCTGGTCTTAAACTCTGTGACTCTCTTGCTTATCAGTTTTTCAAATTAGACTTTGGTGTGAAATCTACCCAATTTAGTGCTTGCCCACATTTTATCAAGTTACTGTAATCCCCCAACCAAAAAGAAACAATTATAAAAAAAGCAAACATGCAAACAAACAAAATCAGGCTAAATATTGCAACAGAAGTGTAAAAGTTAAATTGAAAAGTGAACAATTCCAGAACAATTAAACAAACTCTCACATGTCAGAAGACAGGTAATGACACTTACCAATTTCTGTATCTCGTTTGCCTAAAAATTAAACAGAAATACACATATTGTATATTAGGAGTTTCCCTTTTCTTTTGTTTTATTTCTCATGATCATCAATATGATAATTAAGTTTTAGAAAGTATTTCTATTCATCTTCCTCTTAAGGATCATAGAAGGTTAGGGTTGGAAGGGACCTCAGGAGGTCATCTAGTCCAACCCCCTGCTTGAAGCAGGACTAATCCCCAATTTTTGCCCCAGATGACCCCCTCAAGGATTGAATTCACAACCCTGGGTTTAGCAGGCCAATACTCAAACCACTGAGCTATCCTGTCAGACTAGATGAGCTGGTCGTCCCTTCTGATCATAAACTCTGTGATTCTATTAGAATAATAGAAGTCTAATCCCTCGCACTCGTGGCAGGACTAAATATTATCTAGACCACCCCTGGCAGGTGTTTCTCTAACCTGCTCTTAAAAAACTCCAGTGAAGGCGATTCTACATCCTCCTTTATTCCATTTATTATGTATTCTGCCTGTTAGGAACTTTTTCCTAATGTCCAGCCTAAACCTCCCTCACTGCATTTTAAGCCCCTTGCTTCTTGTCCTATCCTCAGAGGTTAATGAGAACAATTTACCTCCCTCCTCCTTGTAACAATTTTGCATATACTTGAAAACTGTTATCATGTCCCCCCGCAGTCTTCTCTTCTCCAGAATAAACAAACCCACCTTCCTGCCCCTCTCATTAAAAGAGGGCCAGAACTGAAAGACCTGCCCACAGGGAGGGGGCACTAAGTGTCTTAACCACTAGGCCACCTAACCCACCGATGACTCTATTACCCTCCTACAGGGGGATCCAATTGTGTACAAAAATTTTCTTCTGAGGGAAGAAAATGACACTTATCAGTTTCTAGATCTCATTTCACTAAAACATAAACAGAAATACATATAAAAAATGTTATGGGCTTTCCTTCCCTTATATGTTATTTCTCTTTATCATCAATACAAAGTTGAGGCTGGGTGATTATTTTTATTCAACTTCCTTTTTTCTATTGCTTCCCCAAAACCACAGCCCCAATAACATTTTGGTGTGAAATTTATCTCGTTTAGATTTACCCCCAATTTTATAAAACTAGATTAACACACCCTGTCCTGGGGCACATCCCCTTCCCGGTGAGGAAGAGACGAAAACTCCTCTGGGCTCAAGTGACCTCATTCCTACAGGGCCTGCTCCACTTGGAAGAAATGATCTTCAGAGGGAGAGCTTGTCACAGGAGGGGGCAGCAAACAGGAGGAAGGCTGCTGGAACTCAGGGGAGCTGATTCTTGCAACAGAGCCAATCGGCCCCAGGGCAGCTGCCCCTTTTGCCCCTCACATCAGCTGATGGGGGGAACAAAAAGTTGGCTGTGTGCAGGCCCAGCCGGTGGCCAGCTCTTACCAGAGCACCGCACTGGTCCGTGTCGGCCCACTTTCACCTCTGTCTCTATTGATATGGGGACTAAGGCCCAGACAGCTTAGCAACACCCATACTTATGTCGCCGAGCCTGCCCAGAGAGCAAACAGTCCTTTTCCCCTCACTGGGTAACAGTGCCGCATATCGCAGAAACTGAGGTACACACAGGTTTCATAAAAATATTGCAGAAAATTCCCACTTCAGCACACCTTCCTGAACAAGCCAGACCTCTATAGGTTCTTTTGAAAGACTCGGAGACTGAGGGCTCATCTGCGATGAAAACTTACACCCCTCAGACATGTAGCTATGTCGACCCAACCCTCTATTTGGAAGGACTTTTAAGGGGAATGGTCTCTGGAAACATCCAAACAGGCCCTAAAATGGTCCATCCTATTACACCCTCCTCAGCCCGACAAACACAGAGAAGTAAAAATAAATCATAGAAAACAACAAATCTACATGCAGTTGTGTAACTTGGTCAAAAATTGTATTTGTGGGAAAAAGGGAAATTGAAACTTACCAACTTCTTCAGTAAGTTTCCCTGAAAAGTACAGAAATAAATATAAATTATTCTCATTGCCTTGCTTCTTGAAACAGAGTTAAAAGACTACATCCTATTGGTACAAAATTCATTAGAAGCATGGAGGGAAAAGTCCAATTTATTTGGAAATTGAGTTGGTATTCTTTATGGATGAAGTTCAGCAGGGCATGCACAGCTGTGTCTGTGTTATGTGACCGTGAGCATGTTTTTTTTTCCTAACTGAGGAACAGATGTGTTTATTTATTGATTTATGGCAGGGGCATGTCTATACGGGCTATCACTGTAATGTCGACATGAATTACACTTTATTAGGGGAAAAAAAGAGTTTAAGTACAAATATGAGAGGCTAGACTTTGCAGAATCTTCTCTCAAGTGGGACCGGAGAACTGGGAAGAGAGGGAGATGGAGGACCAAGCGGAACAGAGATGTATCTGCTATGATCCGATTCTCTGATTCAGTTCTATTGTCTGAGACTCTCCTCCCTTCTATTCTCTCCCTTGCACCTCTGTCCCCCTCCCCCTGGTTTCCATTACTGCAGAGTTGACTCAGCAGAGGTGCTTGGGCTGAAGGTGGAGCTGGGGGTGGAACTGGGGATGGGGGAGGAGCTGGGGCTAGAGGCAGAGCTGGCCTGGGGGAGGAGAGGGAATTTGGTAGGAACTGACCTGGGGGCGGAACAGGGGGAGGACTGGAACAGTGGCAGGAGCTGGAGCTTAGTGGGAGGTACGGGGTGGAGTGCAGCTGCAGATGGGATTGGATCTGGGCTGGGGACAGAGCGGGGCTGGGTGGGGCTCCCTCCCCTCTCCCTATGGGGGCTAGCAGGGATCCTGCCTTGCACCTGCTCAGGGCTGGATTAAGAGAGGGGATTTAGGGGCTGCAGGCCAGGGCCCCAGGCAAAGGGGAGCCCCGCAAAAAGATCTCCAGACCTTTTTGCAGGGCCCCCTTAGCCCAGGGCGGTGGGCTGCAGCCACTGAAGCCCCTGCATTCCGGCCCAGCCTGGCGTTGGCGGGGAGGCGGCTCTACACGCTGGCATGTCATTCCCCCCTCCGCTCGGCTGGAGCTGCGCGTGCCGGGAAGCTCAGTCCCACAAGAATCTTTCATTTGCAGGCACCGCCCCCACAGCTCCCATTGGCCAGGAATCACAGCCAATGGGAGCTGTGTGGGGCGGTGCCTGCAGGCGAGCACAGAACAGAGCATGGAGCCACCTGACCCCCCTCCCCGGGGCCTGCACCACCAAAGGGGAGCTGTCCCAGGTAAGCGCCCTGCACCACAAGCCACTGCCCCAGCCCTGAGCCCCCTCCTGCACCCTAACTCCCTCCCAGACCCCACACTCCCAACCTCCTGCCCTGAGCCCTCTCCCGCACTCCAGTCCCCTTGGTGCCAGCCTGGAGCCCCCTCCTGCATCTGAAAGCCCTCATCCCCAGCCACACCCTAGAGTCCACAACCCCAGTCAGAGCTCTCACCCCCTTCCACACCCACACCCTGCCCCAATCCACAGCCCCCTCCTGCACTCTGAATCCCTCATTTTTGGCCCTACCCCGGAGCCTAGGGGGCTCCACAAACTCTAATAGTTCCAGGCCCACAGAAGAGTTAATCCGGCCCCGCGCCCGCTTGAACATTCCTCCACGTGCCCCTAGGGGCCTGCCCCACTGTCTGCAGGCCTCTGAACTAGAGGATCCAGTCATCCCTTCTGGGCTTAAACACTATGACTCTATAACTGTATTGCTTATCAATTTTTCAAATTAACTTTTGGTGTGAAATTCATCCTGTCTAATCTTTCCCCACGTTTTATAAATCTATATTAAAGTTGACCCCCCCCCACACACACACACCTTCCCAAAACTGATAATAATAACAAAGTAAGCAAACTAAAAAGGCTTCCTACTGCAGCAAAGTTAAGTTAAATTTAAAATCAAACACCTCCACCACTGCTACACAAACTCCAACATTAGAATCCAAACAGGTACAAAAAGTTTCTTGTCATAGGAAGGATAATGACACTTACTTATTTCTTTATCTCGTTTGTCTAAAAATGAGAGAGAAATAAATAGATATTTTTGTTAGGAGTTTCCCTTTTCTTATGTTTTATTTCTCTTTATCATCAATAGGAGAGTAAAGGCTGAGAGAAATCAACATCCTCTTCTGGACATCAGACAAGAGGATCAGCTCCCTTCTGGTCTTAAACTCTGTGACTCTCTTGCTTATCAGTTTTTCAAATTAGACTTTGGTGTGAAATCTACCCAATTTAGTGCTTGCCCACATTTTATCAAGTTACTGTAATCCCCCAACCAAAAAGAAACAATTATAAAAAAAGCAAACGTGCAAACAAACAAAATCAGGCTAAATATTGCAACAGAAGTGTAAAAGTTAAATTGAAAAGTGAACAATTCCAGAACAATTAAACAAACTCCCACATGTCAGAAGACGGGTAATGACACTTACCAATTTCTGTATCTCGTTTGCCTAAAAATTAAACAGAAATACACATATTGTATATTAGGAGTTTCCCTTTTCTTATGTTTTATTTCTCTTTGTCATCAATAAGACAGTGAAGGCTGAGAGAAATCAACCTCCTTTTCAGGGCATCAGACAAGAGGATCAGTTCCCTTCTGGTCTTAAACGCTGTGACTCTATTCCTTATCAGTTTTTCAAATTAGACTTTGGTGTGAAATCTACCCAATTTAGTGCTTGCCCACATTTTATCAAGTTACTGTAATCCCCCAACCAAAAAGAAACAATTATAAAAAAAGCAAACGTGCAAACAAACAAAATCAGGCTAAATATTGCAACAGAAGTGTAAAAGTTAAATTGAAAAGTGAACAATTCCAGAACAATTAAACAAACTCTCACATGTCAGAAAACAGGTAATGACACTTACCAATTTCTGTATCTCGTTTGCCTAAAAATTAAACAGAAATACACATATTGTATATTAGGAGTTTCCCTTTCCTTTTGTTTTATTTCTCATGATCATCAATATGATAATTAAGTTTTAGAAAGTATTTCTATTCATCTTCCTCTTAAGGATCATAGAAGGTTAGGGTTGGAAGGGACCTCAGGAGGTCATCTAGTCCAACCCCCTGCTTGAAGCAGGACTAATCCCCAATTTTTGCCCCAGATGACCCCCTCAAGGATTGAATTCACAACCCTGGGTTTAGCAGGCCAATACTCAAACCACTGAGCTATCCTGTCAGACTAGATGAGCTGGTCGTCCCTTCTGATCATAAACTCTGTGATTCTATTAGAATAATAGAAGTCTAATCCCTCGCACTCGTGGCAGGACTAAATATTATCTA
Source organism: Natator depressus (assembly GCF_965152275.1). Lineage (NCBI taxonomy): Eukaryota > Metazoa > Chordata > Testudines > Cheloniidae > Natator > Natator depressus. The sequence continues at coordinate 41,035,415 of NC_134247.1, forward strand.
GACCACCCCTGGCAGGTGTTTCTCTAACCTGCTCTTAAAAAACTCCAGTGAAGGCGATTCTACATCCTCCTTTATTCCATTTATTATGTATTCTGCCTGTTAGGAACTTTTTCCTAATGTCCAGCCTAAACCTCCCTCACTGCATTTTAAGCCCCTTGCTTCTTGTCCTATCCTCAGAGGTTAATGAGAACAATTTACCTCCCTCCTCCTTGTAACAATTTTGCATATACTTGAAAACTGTTATCATGTCCCCCCGCAGTCTTCTCTTCTCCAGAATAAACAAACCCACCTTCCTGCCCCTCTCATTAAAAGAGGGCCAGAACTGAAAGACCTGCCCACAGGGAGGGGGCACTAAGTGTCTTAACCACTAGGCCACCTAACCCACCGATGACTCTATTACCCTCCTACAGGGGGATCCAATTGTGTACAAAAATTTTCTTCTGAGGGAAGAAAATGACACTTATCAGTTTCTAGATCTCATTTCACTAAAACATAAACAGAAATACATATAAAAAATGTTATGGGCTTTCCTTCCCTTATATGTTATTTCTCTTTATCATCAATACAAAGTTGAGGCTGGGTGATTATTTTTATTCAACTTCCTTTTTTCTATTGCTTCCCCAAAACCACAGCCCCAATAACATTTTGGTGTGAAATTTATCTCGTTTAGATTTACCCCCAATTTTATAAAACTAGATTAACACACCCTGTCCTGGGGCACATCCCCTTCCCAGTGAGGAAGAGACGAAAACTCCTCTGGGCTCAAATGACCTCATTCCTACAGGGCCTGCTCCACTTGGAAGAAATGATCTTCAGAGGGAGAGCTTGTCACAGGAGGGGGCAGCAAACAGGAGGAAGGCTGCTGGAACTCAGGGGAGCTGATTCTTGCAACAGAGTCAATGGGAGAAAGACAACTTACCTAGGGTATTCCGGTAAGGGGACGGGGAGGGGAAGCTACGACCTTTGTTGGGAAAATTCCAAGGCCTAGTGGGCTGTCCTGTCCCTTCCACAAAGAAGCAGGCACCAACAGGTGCCAGGTCCCCTCCCCTGCTAATCCGCTGGGGTGCCTTGAGCCCTGGGGGGCCCCCAAAGTCGGAGCCCAGGGCAGCTGCCCCTTCCCCCCCCCCCAGCTGATGGGGGGAACAAAAAGCCGGCTGTGTGCAGGTCCAGCCGGCGGCCGGCTCTTACCAGAGTACCACACTGGCCTCCGTCAGCCCACTTTCATCTATGTCTCTATTGATATGGGGACTAAGGCCCAGACAGCTAAGCAACATCCATACTTATGACGCCGAGCCTGCCCAGAGAGCAAACAGTCCTTTCCCCCTCACTGGGTACCAGTGCCGCATATCGTAGAAACTGAGGTACACACAGGTTTCATAAAAATATTGCAGAAAATTCCCACTTCAGCACACCTTCCTGAACAAGCCAGACCTCTGTAGATTCTTTTGAAAGACTCGGAGACTGAGGGCTCATCTGTGATGAAAACTTACACCCCTCAGACATGTAGCTATGTCGACCCAACCCTCTATTTGGAAGGACTTTTAAGGGGAATGGTCTCTGGAAACATCCAAACAGGCCCTAAAATGGTCCATCCTATTACACCCTCCTCAGCCCGACAAACACAGAGAAGTAAAAATAAATCATAGAAAACAACAAATCTACATGCAGTTGTGTAACTTGGTCAAAAATTGTATTTGTGGAAAAAGGGAAATTGAAACTTACCAACTTCTTCAGTAAGTTTCCCTGAAAAGTACAGAAATAAATATAAATTATTCTCATTGCCTTGCTTCTTGAAACAGAGTTAAAAGACTACATCCTATTGGTACAAAATTCATTAGAAGCATGGAGGGAAAAGTCCAATTTATTTGGAAATTGAGTTGGTATTCTTTATGGATGAAGTTCAGCAGGGCATGCACAGCTGTGTCTGTGTTATGTGACCGTGGGCATGTTTTTTTTTCCTAACTGAGGAACAGATGTGTTTATTTATTGATTTATGGCAGGGGCATGTCTATACGGGCTATCACTGTAATGTCGACATGAATTACACTTTATTAGGGGAAAAAAAGAGTTTAAGTACAAATATGAGAGGCTAGACTTTGCAGAATCTTCTCTCAAGTGGGACCGGAGAACTGGGAAGAGAGGGAGATGGAGGACCAAGCGGAACAGAGATGTATCTGCTATGATCCGATTCTCTGATTCAGTTCTATTGTCTGAGACTCTCCTCCCTTCTATTCTCTCCCTTGCACCTCTGTCCCCCTCCCCCTGGTTTCCATTACTGCAGAGTTGACTCAGCAGAGGTGCTTGGGCTGAAGGTGGAGCTGGGGGTGGAACTGGGGATGGGGGAGGAGCTGGGGCTAGAGGCAGAGCTGGCCTGGGGGAGGAGAGGGAATTTGGTAGGAACTGACCTGGGGGCGGAACAGGGGGAGGACTGGAACAGTGGCAGGAGCTGGAGCTTAGTGGGAGGTACGGGGTGGAGTGCAGCTGCAGATGGGATTGGATCTGGGCTGGGGACAGAGCGGGGCTGGGTGGGGCTCCCTCCCCTCTCCCTATGGGGGCTAGCAGGGATCCTGCCTTGCACCTGCTCAGGGCTGGATTAAGAGAGGGGATTTAGGGGCTGCAGGCCAGGGCCCCAGGCAAAGGGGAGCCCCGCAAAAAGATCTCCAGACCTTTTTGCAGGGCCCCCTTAGCCCAGGGCGGTGGGCTGCAGCCACTGAAGCCCCTGCATTCCGGCCCAGCCTGGCGTTGGCGGGGAGGCGGCTCTACACGCTGGCATGTCATTCCCCCCTCCGCTCGGCTGGAGCTGCGCGTGCCGGGAAGCTCAGTCCCACAAGAATCTTTCATTTGCAGGCACCGCCCCCACAGCTCCCATTGGCCAGGAATCACAGCCAATGGGAGCTGTGTGGGGCGGTGCCTGCAGGCGAGCACAGAACAGAGCATGGAGCCACCTGACCCCCCTCCCCGGGGCCTGCACCACCAAAGGGGAGCTGTCCCAGGTAAGCGCCCTGCACCACAAGCCCCTGCCCCAGCCCTGAGCCCTCTCCTGCACCCTAACTCCCTCCCAGACCCCACACTCCCAACCTCCTGCCCTGAGCCCTCTCCCGCACTCCAGTCCCCTTGGCGCCAGCCTGGAGCCCCCTCCTGCATCTGAAAGCCCTCATCCCCAGCCACACCCTAGAGTCCACAACCCCAGTCAGAGCTCTCACCCCCTTCCACACCCACACCCTGCCCCAATCCACAGCCCCCTCCTGCACTCTGAATCCCTCATTTTTGGCCCTACCCCGGAGCCTAGGGGGCTCCACAAACTCTAATAGTTCCAGGCCCACAGAAGAGTTAATCCGGCCCCGCGCCCGCTTGAACATTCCTCCACGTGCCCCTAGGGGCCTGCCGCACAGTCTGCAGACCTCTGAACTAGAGGATCCAGTCATCCCTTCTGGGCTTAAACACTATGACTCTATAACTGTATTGCTTATCAATTTTTCAAATTAACTTTTGGTGTGAAATTCATCCTGTCTAATCTTTCCCCACGTTTTATAAATCTATATTAAAGTTGACCCCCCCCCACACACACACACCTTCCCAAAACTGATAATAATAACAAAGTAAGCAAACTAAAAAGGCTTCCTACTGCAGCAAAGTTAAGTTAAATTTAAAATCAAACACCTCCACCACTGCTACACAAACTCCAACATTAGAATCCAAACAGGTACAAAAAGTTTCTTGTCATAGGAAGGATAATGACACTTACTTATTTCTTTATCTCGTGTGTCTAAAAATTAGAGAGAAATAAATAGATATTTTTGTTAGGAGTTTCCCTTTTCTTATGTTTTATTTCTCTTTGTCATCAATAAGACAGTGAAGGTTGAGAGAAATCAACCTCCTTTTCAGGGCATGAGACAAGAGGATCAATTCCCTTCTGGTCTTAAACGCTGTGACTCTATTCCTTATCAGTTTTTCAAATTAGACTTTGGTGTGAAATCTACCCAATTTAGTGCTTGCTCACATTTTATCAAGTTACTGTAATCCCCCAACCAAAAAGAAACAATTATAAAAAAAGCAAACATGCAAACAAACAAAATCAGGCTAAATATTGCAACAGAAGTGTAAAAGTTAAATTGAAAAGTGAACAATTCCAGAACAATTAAACAAACTCCCACATGTCAGAAGACGGATAATGACACTTACCAATTTCTGTATCTCGTTTGCCTAAAAATTAAACAGAAATACACATATTGTATATTAGGAGTTTCCCTTTTCTTATGTTTTATTTCTCTTTGTCATCAATAAGACAGTGAAGGCTGAGAGAAATCAACCGCCTTTTCAGGGCATCAGACAAGAGGATCAGCTCCCTTCTGGTCTTAAACGCTGTGACTCTATTCCTTATCAGTTTTTCAAATTAGACTTTGGTGTGAAATCTACCCAATTTAGTGCTTGCCCACATTTTATCAAGTTACTGTAATCCCCCAACCAAAAAGAAACAATTATAAAAAAAGCAAACATGCAAACAAACAAAATCAGGCTAAATATTGCAACAGAAGTGTAAAAGTTAAATTGAAAAGTGAACAATTCCAGAACAATTAAACAAACTCTCACATGTCAGAAGACAGGTAATGACACTTACCAATTTCTGTATCTCGTTTGCCTAAAAATTAAACAGAAATACACATATTGTATATTAGGAGTTTCCCTTTTCTTTTGTTTTATTTCTCATGATCATCAATATGATAATTAAGTTTTAGAAAGTATTTCTATTCATCTTCCTCTTAAGGATCATAGAAGGTTAGGGTTGGAAGGGACCTCAGGAGGTCATCTAGTCCAACCCCCTGCTTGAAGCAGGACTAATCCCCAATTTTTGCCCCAGATGACCCCCTCAAGGATTGAATTCACAACCCTGGGTTTAGCAGGCCAATACTCAAACCACTGAGCTATCCTGTCAGACTAGATGAGCTGGTCGTCCCTTCTGATCATAAACTCTGTGATTCTATTAGAATAATAGAAGTCTAATCCCTCGCACTCGTGGCAGGACTAAATATTATCTAGACCACCCCTGGCAGGTGTTTCTCTAACCTGCTCTTAAAAAACTCCAGTGAAGGCGATTCTACATCCTCCTTTATTCCATTTATTATGTATTCTGCCTGTTAGGAACTTTTTCCTAATGTCCAGCCTAAACCTCCCTCACTGCATTTTAAGCCCCTTGCTTCTTGTCCTATCCTCAGAGGTTAATGAGAACAATTTACCTCCCTCCTCCTTGTAACAATTTTGCATATACTTGAAAACTGTTATCATGTCCCCCCGCAGTCTTCTCTTCTCCAGAATAAACAAACCCACCTTCCTGCCCCTCTCATTAAAAGAGGGCCAGAACTGAAAGACCTGCCCACAGGGAGGGGGCACTAAGTGTCTTAACCACTAGGCCACCTAACCCACCGATGACTCTATTACCCTCCTACAGGGGGATCCAATTATGTACAAAAATTTTCTTCTGAGGGAAAAAAATGACACTTATCAGTTTCTAGATCTCATTTCACTAAAACATAAACAGAAATACATATAAAAAATGTTATGGGCTTTCCTTCCCTTATATGTTTTTTCTCTTTATCATCAATACAAAGTTAAGGCTGGGTGATTATTTTTATTCAACTTCCTTTTTTCTATTGCTTCCCCAAAACCACAGCCCCAATAACATTTTGGTGTGAAGTTTATCTCGTTTAGATTTACCCCCAATTTTATAAAACTAGATTAACACACCCTGTCCTGGGGCACATCCCCTTCCTGGTGAGGAAGAGACGAAAACTCCTCTGGGCTCAAGTGACCTCATTCCTACAGGGCCTGCTCCACTTGGAAGAAATGATCTTCAAAGGGAGAGGTTGTCACAGGAGGGGGCAGCAACCAGGAGGAAGGCTGCTGGAACTCAGGGGCGCTGATTCTTGCAACAGAGCCAATCGGCCCCAGGGCAGCTGCCCCTTTTGCCCCTCACATCAGCTGATGGGGGGAACAAAAAGTTGGCTGTGTGCAGGCCCAGCCGGTGGCCAGCTCTTACCAGAGCACCGCACTGGTCCGTGTCGGCCCACTTTCACCTCTGTCTCTATTGATATGGGGACTAAGGCCCAGACAGCTTAGCAACACCCATACTTATGTCGCCGAGCCTGCCCAGAGAGCAAACAGTCCTTTCCCCCTCACTGGGTAACAGTGCCGCATATCGCAGAAACTGAGGTACACACAGGTTTCATAAAAATATTGCAGAAAATTCCCACTTCAGCACACCTTCCTGAACAAGCCAGACCTCTATAGGTTCTTTTGAAAGACTCGGAGACTGAGGGCTCATCTGCGATGAAAACTTACACCCCTCAGACATGTAGCTATGTCGACCCAACCCTCTATTTGGAAGGACTTTTAAGGGGAATGGTCTCTGGAAACATCCAAACAGGCCCTAAAATGGTCCATCCTATTACACCCTCCTCAGCCCGACAAACACAGAGAAGTAAAAATAAATCATAGAAAACAACAAATCTACATGCAGTTGTGTAACTTGGTCAAAAATTGTATTTGTGGGAAAAAGGGAAGTTGAAACTTACCAACTTCTTCAGTAAGTTTCCCTGAAAAGTACAGAAATAAATATAAATTATTCTCAATGCCTTGCTTCTTGAAACAGAGTTAAAAGACTACATCCTATTGGTACAAAATTCATTAGAAGCATGGAGGGAAAAGTCCGATTTATTTGGAAATTGGGCTGGTATTCTTTATGGATGAAGTTCAGCACGGCATGCACAGCTGTGTCTGAGTTATGTGACCGTGGGTATGTTTTTTTTTTCTAACTGAGGAACAAATGTGTGTGGTTATTGATTTATGACAGGGGCATGTCTATACGGCCTATCACTGTAATATCGACATGAATTACACTTTATTAGAAAAAAAAAAAAAGAGATTAAGTACAAATATGAGAGGCTAGACTTTGCAGAATATTCTCTCAAGTGGGACCGGAGAACTGGGAAGAGAGGGAGATGAAGGACCAAGCGGAACAGAGATGTATCTGCTATGATCCGATTCTCTGATTCAGTTCTATTGTCTGAGACTCTCCTCCCTTCTGTTCTCTCCCTTGCACCTCTGTCCTCTGTCCCCCCATCAATAAATTCACAGGCATTCTTCTTTATTTAGGACCAGATCAGCAGATCACACATTCTTTTCATGTTAAATTCCTAAATTTCCCTTATTTATTTATTAGACAAAAAAAACTTTATTTCTAGTATATTTCTCCCTCTGATATTTACCTTTCATTTTAAAGAGATAAACAGTGAGGCCAATGCAACAAAGCAAAATCACCAGGATCACACTCTGACCCACCATCCAGGGATTCACCCTTGGGAAAAAGGGATCTGAAAAACAAAACACCCAGGGCTTACCTTAGTTTGGAAGTGGTGACTAAAAACAGATTTTTTTCCCCACACAAATACAGAAATAGTGCCCAGCAGTATTTGTGTGAGCTAAGAGTGAAAGAATGGACATGTCTACACTACACAAAAGACCAGAAATTGATTTTAAATATGGCTCCAAACAACACAGCTTTACCACTGATTTATCCTTGAAAACACAGCCCTGATTTGATTCATTGCTATTCAGAGAGCCAAAGAGATCGGGGCAAATTCTCTGCTCATAAAACCCCATTGATTCCAATAGGGTTATACCAGAAAAGAATTTGGCCTTTAGCAGCAAGCAATATTCAGAAACTGCCAGATTAATTAGCATATTTTTGAAAAATCCACCGTTACCCCCTAATTTTGGGAAAAAGCATAATCACAATTTGTCCAAACACTTGTGCAGCAAATTAACTAATTTCAATTTGCTCTTCTTGTGTTCCCAGTGATTCAGTCATCTAAACAGGATGGAATTTTCAAATGTACCTAGTGTCTTTTCCACACATGGTTTGTGTTCTGATTTAGTGAACCTGGGCCAACGCTCTTATGGGGTCATTCTTCAACTGGTTCAAGAGTTGACAACATATGAGGGTTGTACCAATTTAAATAAATTGATGCACAAAACCTGAAATCATAAATCAGTTTCATAGTGCTCTATCTCCATTTAGCTGAAGTTGATAAGGAATTGACTGAAGCTAAATCTATTTAGAGTACTCTGAAACTTATACAAGAAGTGTTCACACAAGTGGGTGGCATCGATTAACTAGTTAATCAGTGCATCTTTTGTGTGTAGAGAAGGGGTAAAATGAGTCCTTTTGTGGATCCAGACCAAAGTGAATTAAGGAGCACAAGTCCCATTGAACATCAGTAAAAACAACATCACATGACGTAGGTGACATTTCACACAAGTAATGAAGTTGGTGAAGTGAACAGATCACTAGAGCCCTGCGTGGATACAAAATTGGTATCTGCATCCAGTCTGCAATCCCCCAAAATGATGAGGATATCTCATCTGTGGGTTTACAGGGCTTTACAGATCACAATCAAGCCAAAGTACAAAATTTATCACATTCAAAAAAATCATGAAGGTGAATTTAAGGTTACAGGAACCTACTGAATCAGTGGATTGAATGAAAGTTTCCTCTCAAAACCTGTATAGTCTGAATACTCACAATTAAGGGGCTCAAGTTGCCTAAACTGTGACCCTGGAAAAACACCGGCCCTCCTATCTTCTGTGTTTCTACGTGGATTGTGAAATATTCATCACAGATGTTTCAGTTCTTTTCTTCCTATATTTTGTTTGGTTTCTAGTGGTGGTGAATTCAATGTGGGATTTGGATGGTAACTGACCTGCTATATAAACTGCCGATTCCTTTTCTTGATTGAGAAGGGTGTTCCTGATGCAACAGGACAAGTTTTGGTTTGAATGTTCTGTTACAATGATCGCAGTTTCTGTTTCAAACAGGCTGTTATCTCCTTGGGATTTTGTTTCAGAGAGTGATGGTAAATGTCGTCCATTGAGATCTCTCCATAGCACCTCAGGCTCTGGGTACCAACCAGCTGATCGACAAACCACCCGAATCCCTCCATCCTGGTGACCTTCAACAGAGAGGAGAGGAGCAGAGCCCAGACCTAAGGGGAAAATATATAAGAGTGTTAATTCCATACATTAATTTATAAAGCAGAAGGGATGAGAGACAGTCTGGGGATCCCTTACTCACATGAGAATGCACTAATTCAAGCGGGTAGTCAGTAGAAGGGATAAATGAATACTGGAATGTCTGAAATCCCAGCGCTCATGGACACACAAAAATATGAACGAATATATAAAATAAGTTCACTGAGTCAGTGGGAGATATTGTTGGCTCAAGACAGGAGCAACTGAGTGCTGAGCACCTTTGGAGATACGACCACATAGATCCCTGAATAGGATCTGAACTTTTGAAACTCTGATAATTAGTGCATCAGATAGATAGATAGATATTTTAAAATTAAATTGGCTTCATGGTTACATTGTCAAAGCAGCTCAGTCTTCACTAAGAGTGGTAAATATATAATTTCCCCTTCTCACTAGGACACTCTGCAATCCATGTACATCATATTGGTTCTGCTTTGAGCAGGGGGTTGGACTATATGACCTCCTGACGTCCCTTCCATCCCTGATATTCTAGGATTCTATGATTCTATGATTATGATATAATTGTGTAGCATCTTGTACAAGATGTGTCAAATAAGGTGTCAATGGAAAAGTTATGATTTACTGAATAAGATTATCCTATTTGAATGCATGTATCATTTTTGTATCTGGAGTTATGAATATTGACTATGCATCTGTATTTCAAATGTTATTGTTCTGGGTAACACCCAAAACTAGCCTTTCAGGTACAACAGTGAAGAAGCTAGGCAGGGCTAATGGCCCATCAACGCAAATAATGAGCCATGGAAAAGTCTTGTCCTTGACACTTCAGACAGCCGATGAATAATGGCTGCCATGACTCATCAAGAATGCAGGTGCATATGACTAGATAACATGATACTGAATTCCTTTTTGGTACCTATATTTTTCCACAAACTGGGCTGGGAACCTGGCTTGGACCAAAGGGGTTCCTGCCATATGAAAGAAACTGTAAAAGGTTGAAGTGACATCACCAGTGGGCCTCACTTCCCACATAACTCAACTCCTGGATATACCTCTGGAAGAGTACAGACTTTGAACTGAGGAAGTGCTGGTCCCAGGTGGGAAAGATGGAAACCCTGCCTATGTATGAAACATCTACAAACTGCTTGTACTATCTAATAGGGTGAGACACTGTTTGATTCAAATCCTGTGTGGTATATTAGGCTTAGACTGGGTTTTTGTTTATTTGCTTAATAATCAACTTTGGTCTATTTGCTTTCACTTATAATCACTCAAAATCTATCTTTCTGTAGTTAATAAATCTCTTCTACATATATATATATATATTAATGATTAAAACACTGAGGGAGAGAAAAACTGGGTAATTGTAATAATCTTTACTGGTCAGGCTTTTGACCAGGGCGGGTCCGAGGTTGGGGAGCTGGGGTGTGTTTTGGCTGAAGTCTCACTATTGTTGGTTCATGAGTGCCTGGCCAGATGCATTCATGAACACAGCTGGGTGTGGTCCCGCCTCTGGATGTTGGTGTGAGTGCAAGTGTGGAGGGCTTTACAGCTTGCCATAATGTCACAGTGCAAGAAGGAACCCAGATTGGTGAGACAGAGGGCTCAGCTGTACCCCAGTTCCCGGTGGTACCCGGGGAGAACCCATCACACCCGCTACCACATTATACAATCTCAGCAAATAAGAACGCTGCATTTTATTTTAACTACACCCCGAAGCAACAACCAACCCATCAGAAGGCCATAAATGTCTGTCAGTCCCACCTTAGCCACACATCCTAGAAATGACTGCTGAGCAACTGGAAGGCCATAGTTGTCAAGAAGTCCTTTCCCTCTTAACTGTTTTGGGAGTCAATCAAGATTGAGCAAGAAAGTGCCTTGGCCATCCTGAAAATGTGTTTAATAACATGTTGGGAAAGTTTTCAGCATATTTTTCCAAGTATGAAAGTGGCTGTTTGCTGAAATTTAGATACGCTGTGTTGTTGTAAACTATTTCACAAGCAGGGAGTCACAGTTGTTGTAATAGGAAAGACCACACAAAGCTAAAACTGAGACAAGGCACTGACCTGCTACCCGCAGTTCCAATACGGCTTCTTCATAAAAAGTATCATCTTGAACAAAGCAGTGGTATTGTCCTTCATCAGAGCGTCTGATATTGAGAAGCCTCAAGGGAACATTTCCATCTGTGAGTCTGGCTTTCAAAAGCTCTGTCCTTCCCCGATACTCTGGCACCTGCTCTTCATACTGATCCTTCCCATCACGGTACAGGTGCACAACAGTTAAAAACTCAGAGCGGAACCATCTCACTTCCATGTTTGCAGCGCTCATCCGGGGGGACAGGTGACAGGGTAACACAGTTTCCTGACCCAGGATGGCAGCGACAGGGTCACGAGGTCCAATCACTGTGAACTTTGCTGGAAATGCACCAGGACAGCAACAATAACAAAAAGCAGGTCAGAGGAAAATGTTAATTTGATATGAAGGACTCAGCCAAGAGGTTCCATTTCAGACAAACTTTCCAAAAACTTCAGCAGGGACAGACACTTGGCATGGAACATTTCAGCCTGAATGGTTAAGAGAGAGCAGCACTCATGGGCAGGGGGACTGGGGCTCTGTTACAAGAATACTCAGCCTGCGTGTATGGCACAGCACACAGCACTGAGATGGGGCATGGAGCGGATAACAGGCAAGCTTGGCGCATGACCCAGGCGCAGATCATAGGACAGAGAGTGGGAAGGTAAGAGTTGGTAGGTTCAGTGCATGACAGAGGCACACAGTGCTGACATGGGGTGAGAAGCTGAAGACAGGTGTATTCAGCCCATGTCACAGTCACACATCAGAGAAACTGAGGTAGAAAGCTGAGAATGGACATGTTCAGTGAATAGTTGAGAGAAACTTACTATTCAACATCCCGTTTTTCTAAGTGCTCTCAAATTGACACGCTTACTGACATTGCCATGAAATTTGCTGGGCCTCAGCAGGAAAAAGGGTAGGGTTGTTGGGCCATATTTGGTGTTCTTTCACCAAGGTCTTCCTGAGGCATGGCCCTATTGCTAGAGCCAATTTTGGGGCTATTATGGTTCAATACTTCACATGCTCAAGAGACCAAATAACCAAACTTCCTGAACATTATTGCCTAAAGACAAAACGGTGCACTATGGAAAGGAGACATCCATACCCTCCTCCTGGGAAGCAATTCTTATCTCACAGCATGCCCCCCCAAACCCACTTATACCGTGGCTGTTTACAAGTGAAAAAGCACTTTATACATCACCTAAGACCCAACCCACCAGTTCCTTAACTTGTTGTTCTGTACCTTCCTTAACCCTTTTTTTGGATACCACATTCTAAACCAGGTGGGTGTAAAGGTACATCCCAACCAATGCTAGGACAAACCATTCATGGCTTTGATAGACTTCCTATTTTCTATTGTGAACACTAACTTCAGAATTGTAAAGTGGGATATTCAATATTGGTGAACAGAATTGTGGGGAGAACATAAAAGATTCAAGTTAACTTCCCAACTCTCTCCCTCTCTCTCTCTCTCATATGGATATTATGGGACTACCATGCATATAATGCCTCATAATACAGTGTATACGACACCTAACCTATATGGATTAGCTAACAGGCCCAATTTAAAAAGTCACACAACATCATTATATTCTGGTTTTTCTTTTGTTTTTGTGCACATTAGTCTCAAATTATGGCTCTGATCTTTTTTTTTTTTTTTACATCTGAAACCCACTAAGTTATTTGATTTTCTTATTTCTTATTGTTATTATTAAACTCTTCAATAAGTGTCCACCGAATTCCCTGGGCATCTTTGACAATCTTTTAAAAATACTTGTGTGAAGAAACAGACGTGGGCACTGTCCCAGGAGCAAATAAAATAACGCAGGAGCAACACAATCAGGGCAAAAATTGAATAATGAAGATGCTGATCTTGCTGTTTGATTAAATTCACAAACTGTGAGCAGTTCCATTGACTTTGAGTGGAGCATGTTGTTCAGGGGCCTAAATTAATCCCCTAAAATACAGCAGACACAGAGCAGATTCCTACCTGATTCCATCTTGTGAACATAAGAAGTAAGGAAGAAAACAATAAAACCCGGGAGAGGGGAGCTGGCTCTGGAGCTGTGGCAGAATGAGAGAACCTTCATCTTCTTCACTGTAACTTGATCTAGAAAACAGGAAGAAGGAGGAAAAAACTTTCCATAGTGAGCATAACACTGACTAACATTAAATTATTAAAGTTAAACATTAAAGAGGGCACGGTAAATAAAAAAGGAACAAATGCATTGTTAAGTGAACTCTTTCATATTTGGAGTGAGAACAGCCATTGCATTAAAATTGAAAATGTGTTTCCTTTACGGGCCTGATTTTGTCCCATCTCTACAAAATCCACATTAAAAAAAAAAGTCAGAGCAGTGTAAAGGTTGTTAGTAATTCCATCAATGGAGAAAAAAGTTTTAAGGAATGAGAAATTGTGTGTGTGTGTGAGAGAGAAACATTCTTGTTGTTGTTTTTTTTTTATCCATTTCCTTTCTTTCAACATATCAGATGCAAAATGATTCAGTCCCATAAACAAAGTTATTAAGTAACAGGGACCACAGAGAAAGACACTTCCCATAAACTTGCATTTGCAAGAGTTTGTAACTTTACAAAACAGAAATATACAATAAGTTAATTCATAACAAATCTCCCTTTGAATGCACTGGGAGCAGGAGTAGGTCCATCCAGTTTTCTTGAATAAAATAGAGGAGGAAAGAAATAAATTCTTAAATCAAATAACCAGAACAGTCTGGCATTACATTGCAATGAAAGCAGAGGGGAAAATAGCTCACATATCATTTTGAAGATATAGTTCAAATGCAAAGTTTGTATTCAGAGTAAGACACAGCTATCCTGGGATTATTGGATCATTTGGCAGTTAATAATTCATGCAGGGAATAACTGTCTACAAGGAGCTATCAAGGGAGATGTTATTCGAGTGACAGAAGCTCACCTACCTGATACATCCTGGAAATAAGCTTTGGGACAGTTTTAAGCTCTCTCTGGTGTTCCCAGGTTTCTAAAATCCTCATCCATTCTCCTCTAGTTAGTTTACATTGTCAGTGACTATTTCAGTGATGAGACTAAAAAATCAATTCTTAATAAGAAATTACAGAAAGAGCTGAATCCTGGTCTTTTCTTCCATGTTTCTGCCAAAATGGTGTTTATTTTTTATTGGACACTGAAGAGAAATGTGTCTCTCTCGATGCCTTCACTAAGCTAGAAAGCAAAAGTAGAAAAGGAACTGGAAAGCTATGGTAATTTCAGTCCCTATCACACCCTCATTAAGATTTGGAGATAAGGATCCTTTCTAAAGAAGCCATCCTAGCATGGCAGTGTTGATGGCAGCAGACTCAGACATCCAAGTGCCCCCATCTGGCTGAAGGCAATGAGTATTTTGAAGAGGATCTGCTTCCTGCTTGTCGAGAACTGTTCAATACTGTCCTGATAATCATTATATTTTTCATCTCATGCTCCAGATGGAAACTCACCTTTTAATTACTTAAGCAACAAGCAACCTTTGTACTGCTAATCTGGAGTTTCCCGTAAATTCACTTTCTTTATTGCTGTAAGGCTGAAGGTTAAAGCCCAACCCATCTCTCTTCTCCCGTAGGAGTCAAACAGGGATCAAACTGCAGTTAGCTGATTCTAATTTCTGATTGGTCAGCAGACATAGCACTCTCCTTGTGACAGGATCCCTGGGGTACAATGTGGATCTGAGGTACCACTGTGGCCCCTTAACTCTCCAGCCTGGGCTGTCCCTCACAATGCTTTGCTAGTGAAAAGCAGTAAACCCCTCTGGGAGCTATCATCACTCAGCACAACAGAAGGTGGAGCCCCACACCCAGCTACATTGCCTGAATGCTCCCAGAGCCACTCACACATCACACAGAGAAAGGCACCAGCCAATATCCCCCAGGTCCCCAGCCATACACCCCAGAGCTGTACCATCTTGCCCAGGTCAGAAGCCTGGCCAGTGTAAATTTATAACTCAGTCTGTCCCTCCCTCAGTGTGGAGAGGACATGCTCCAGTCTTTGTACCCGCTGAGATTTCCCAAGCACTTCAACCAAAACCCACTGTTCTAGGTAAAATATAAGATTTATTAACTACAGAAATATAGATTTTAAATTATTAGAAGTGATAGGCATGAAAGGTCAGAGACAGTTACCAAAGAAAATAAAAGATAAACCTACAATCAAAATCCTAAACTTTGTTACACTAAAAGAAAAGGAGTACTTGTGGCACCTTAGAGACTAACCAATTTATTTGAGCATAAGCTTTCGTGAGCTACAGCTCACTTCATCGGATGCATCCTTTTCTTTTTGCGAATACAGACTAACACGGCTGCAACTCTGAAATTTGTTACGCTAGGCAGTATTTAGATCAGACAATTTTTTCACCTCACTGAATGGAACAGTCCTTAATACACAGGCTTCACCTTTAAGCCTGGACCAGTCTCCTCAGTTGAAGTCTTTGTCTTATCAGCATTTTTGTGGCTTCCAGCTTAGAAGGGGGTGGAGAAAGGCGAAAGCATGATGCCACAGTCCCCCCATTCTATATCCTTAGCCCATGTGCCTATCACACACTTGTTCAGACATGTCCTGGTGGGCTTTGCTGAGTCACTGGGTTGAGCAATCCCCCTGGTGTGGTCTTCTGCAACTGAGTCATAGGGTTGACCAGAGCTCCCTGAACAGTCCCTGAGCTACATGGTTATTTGCAGTAAACACCCAGACAGGCTGGAGAGAAACATGTCACAGGCTGGCCCATGTACCCGGACAGGTGGTTAAATGTGACTCTCTGTTTCACATGTAAGTTTAGAATTGCCAGTCAACACTCTGGAATTCTGTTGGCCCAGGGAACAAACAGGAGTATGACAAGACCCCTTGGAGCCAGCACCACATGAAGACACCCACGTGGGGGTGGAGGGTGTCAACCTGCCTTTCAGGAGCAAAACAATGAGTTCTGGGAAACATAAGGAGAAGCAAAAATACATTTTGTCCCCCATTTCCTGAGGAAACCCTGGGCAGGGTCTGGTGTGTTCAGGAAAACTTGGATCCTGGTTACAATTGAAAAGCAGCAGCTCTGCCAAAGACTGAAACCTGGGGAGAAACTCCAGGGAACTGGAAGTGAAGGGCAGTGCAGGGTTTACAATGGCACCACTGGCACCATGGAGCTGGGTCCTCGCTCAGAAGAGGACCCAGCCTGTTCTGCTTGCACTGTGCCCTGAGACCTCACCAGCCCACAGGCTCCCCCTCAACTTCCCCCCACCCCTTGCTCCTCTCAGCAGGCCGACCAGCGAGAGGGCTCCTCTTCACCCCCTGGCCCCACCTGCCAGCTCCTCTCTGCCCCCTGGCCAGACCCCAGTGCACCTCCAGCTCTGGGTAGTCTCTGCTTCTCACCATCTGTGGGGCCCCACCTGTCTCCCCAGAGCTGAGCCACCTGGGACTGTGCAGAAGCCTGGCCAGTCTCAGCCAGTTGCGGGTGGGCACAGTATTGGGGGCTTGGCTGGGCCCCTCCAGGCAAGTGGGTCCTGTGGGAGCCAAGCCAGGACAGTCCCTGGCCTGGCTGATCACGCCACTCCCGAGGGGCCGGAGCGATCCTCCACCCCGGGACTAGCCCTGGCTGCACGGCCAGCTCAGCCCAGCAGACACAGTCCCCTCGCAGAGGGCTGGTGAGTGAGGCCAGGAGACAGGGCGTGGGGGAGGGGGTCTCTGGAAGGTCAGGGGGCAGGGAAGATTGGTGTGTGTCGGGGCACTAGGGAGTGGGGGTGCTGTGCGGGGTGCTGGGCAGTTGTGGTGGGGCTGTGGGCAGGGGGGTGCTGGGCAGGGGTGGTGTTAGCCGGGGCACTGTACATTTGTGACAGGGTCAGGGTGTGTGTGATGGGCATAGCGGGTCCAGGGGGGCTCTGGCCGTAGGGAAGGGGGGGGGCGTGTTCCAGTGTTGGGCGGGGGGGATGTCTGGCACGGCATGGGCCCACCCCCGAGGGGAAGGGTCATGCTGGCAGCACAGGGCCAGGCAGGCCACTGTGCATCTGGCAACTGCCGGTGTGTAAATAGTGCCCTTGCACTGGGCTGGGCAGAGCGGGGCCGCCCCTGCCACACCATGCCCCTGGACAGCCCCTCGCTCTGGGAACTGACCCCCCCACGCCATGCTCCACTGCCCCCAGGGGGCCCCACAAATATGTTTGGCACCAGGCCCACAAAAGGTTAATCTGGCCCTGGTGAAGGGCCGTGGGGAGTGGCCAGGTGCAGGATGGCCTCAGTCTATGGCATGGGCAGCTACTGATTCCTGTAAGACAATTGCCAGAATGCCCAGAGCGGGGCTGAGCCCTGACTTCAGTCTGAACTGGGGGCGCTCAGCTGCTGTCAGGATGGGGCCCTAAGCGTTTCCCTGTTTCCCAGCCGGGTTACTGTGGGCAGAGGCAAAGGGACAGGTGCTCAGTGCCGTGTCCTGTAGATAGTCACAGCTTGTGTCAGTGAAGATGGGGATTGGTTGGTCTCTGGGGGTTTAACAATCGCAATGATCATTAAAACACCAATAGATCTGAGTCATTTTTATCTTAAAATGACTGAGAAACCTTCACTAGCCAGTTCCCCAGAGAGGCCGGTAACCTGAGTGTTAACAAACTTCTTTCGCAGGCTGGGCCCCAAGGCACAGGAAGGTCCCATGACCTGATCTGGTGCCCCTTGAAATCAGAGGAAAGACTCCCAATCACTTCAAAAGCCTTTGGATCAACCCCTCAATGACTTGCTCAGTCACCATTCACCGCACCCCAGTAACCGAGTTCTCTGCAGACGAAGTGCAGGGGGGTTGGGGAGGTGAAATCCACCCCCATCCTGGGGCCAGGACACAGGGCCCCAGCACAGCACAGCCTGTCCACCCCCTAAAGTCAGCCCCTCCCCCAGCCTGTGCCCTGGAGCACTGGCTGCAGCCCCTTTGAACCACTGGGATTCCCCTTCCATGGGGCACTGGGGCTGCTTCCCCTTCAGCCTCACCACTATTGGCAGTGTGTATACGTGTATCCGAGCTGGGAATCGCACCTTCCAGGTGCTGTGTAGACGTGCCCTCAACCAAACTTAGACATTGTTAATGTAAGTGTAACCCTTCTGCCCGTCAGAGCTGGCAGCAACAAGGGCCGGGTTCAGTATCTAGGGGTTCCATTCCAATAACACAATGCAAAACCGGCTTGAGCCCCCACCCAGTGACCTGGGACAATTACATACCACCCGCCTGGGCACCTCTAAGAGGCAATACTTCCCCTCTCGCAAGCACGGAGTCTGAGTGTAGCAAAAGCCTTTTAATAAAGGAGGGAAACAATGCAGCATTATGTTGGGGAAACACCACAAACAGGATTCATAACACAAACCATGAGCAAAAGACCCACCCCCAAGTAAGTTTGGCAGTGTCCTTTTCCCCTCAGGGTCTTAAGTCCAGCAACCCAAAAGTCACCCCCCCCCCCACAGTTTCTGTCCTTGATCAGTGCAGCCCCCCAGCCCCCAAGTTCAGAAGTTCATCTGCAGAGTTTACTGCCCAGCCTGGGTGGAAGAGGAGGGAGGTGTGTGTGGGGGAGGCTGGGGGGGGCATCTTACATGCTCTGCTGCTTGGGTCAACAGCCAAGTGCCACACCTCTCCATGGGGTTCTGCTGCAGTCTTCACTGCCAGCTGTGTCTCTCCACCAGCCATCCTGCTGTCCACTCCTCTCTGCCAGCAGCTCATCAGCTTGTCTTCAAGCCCCCCTGCAACTACAGCTCTCTAGTGACTTCAGCTCTCCGTGAGTTTCTCTGGTAGTAGGGGAGCCTCAGGACTAGTACACCACGAGCCCAAAGTAGGACTAGTGCTCAGAGCTAGGTACCAGAGATTTCAGCTCTGCAGCATATAACAAGACTCCTAATGGAGTCAAAATTAGCTCCGTTATTACACCGTGGAGCAAGAAGCAGGTCAAAATAGAGTTTATGACCCTCAGAAGCCACCCACGCTACCAGGTACACATACATGTCCCCACCATCTCCCAGTTCACTGGGTTTTGGAACCCATGTCCCTTGTTGTGTGAATCAAGGGCAGCAGAACTGTGAGATGGGCATCCCCTGACTGAGGGACACCCTTGTATTCGTGTGTGTGCATGCGCACACACGGGGGAATGTTTGATCATTCTTGTGCTCAGTGTGTAAATAATAGAGCTGATTAAGACTCAAGTGAGAGTCTTCTTATACACCAACAGAGCTGAAATCACAGATAACCAGGTCTAAGCATTAGGCTTGTTTTGGCATAGTCTTTCTGATACAATAGACTGTTTTATCTGTGCTAACCGTGAGATTTCCTCCCTGACAGCTGAAATCCCTCAGAGTTGTGCTAAGTGGTAAGACCTCAAGACATCCCAGAGAGTGTGTGGCAGTGAGCGAACACCTGGCTGAGCCCCTGGTGGAGTGGTGACAGGGTGGACAGTGGAGTGAAGAAGATGCACCCACCTGGTGAAGTGGGAAGTGAAGTGAGCAAGATGCACCCACCCACCTCCAGCCAGGGTGGGAAGTTGAATTCTGCAAATTCACCTCTGAACTCTGGGTCTTCGCTGTGAGTGGGGCAGGGGGAGAAGGAAGGGGAATGTTAAAGGAATTTTGGTTGCTGGACTTAAGAACCTGAGGCAAAAGGACACTGCTCACCGTGCTCTGGAGTGGGTCTTTTGATCATGGTATTATGTTTATGAATCCTGCTTGTGGCATTTTCCCAAAAATCCTGGCTGCTTCCCTCCGTTCCTTAAAAGTTTCTTTTCTACACTTGAAGTCTATGCTTGCAAGAGGGGAATTGCCTCTAGAGGTGCCCAGACGGAAGGGAAAGTAACAATCCTATGCATCCCTCCACCCACACCCACACCCCAACCCCATTCCAGCTGCCCCAGTCTCTTCCCGTCATTTTTTCTCCTTGGGCCAATACTGAGCCCATCGTCACTGTGTGGGCTGGTTCTGCTAGGGGGAAATACGAGCCAGGGACCCATGTTTGGGTTTTGTCTGACTCTGGGCAGAGGAGCGTCAGGCTGGAGAGCAGGGACAATGGGGCCTGTTCAGCACACAGAGCTGGACATGCTCAGGTCCACAATGAGCAGCAATCTGCCCCTCTGCACAGGCTCTTTGCTGCTGGAGCTCCCTGCAAATGTTTTCCACCAACGCATTTGCTGCCACAGGTCTAGATTCTGACTCGGGTTGCACCATCGCTCCTTTGACCTCAGCAGTTAGCCAGTGTTTGGGGCCTTGCTAGGTTCTTCCACTGGCAGGAGAAATGGATTATAGGAGTCAGGCATTTCTTTGGTGCCATCTTTATTATTTACAGACAATGTCCGTACATTCCTGTGCCCTGAACATGGTAGAAACAAACAACTGCAGGCAAGTTCCTTACTCAGAAATGCACGTCTGCCTTTCCAGGAACCCTGTCCCTAAAGCAAGCTCTGTCTCTGTTTCCTGCCAGGATCACACTCACGACTGCTTCTCTGGGCTTTCTGCCTCACACAGAACAAGCT
The DNA here is from genome assembly GCF_965152275.1 of Natator depressus. Taxonomy (NCBI): domain Eukaryota; kingdom Metazoa; phylum Chordata; order Testudines; family Cheloniidae; genus Natator; species Natator depressus. Next base: position 41,056,024 of record NC_134247.1, read on the forward strand.
GCCAGCCAATCCCTCAGCCCCTTTGTTTCCAGCCTGCTCCAGGGAAACCCCACTTAGGCCTGCTCTACACTTAGATCAACCTAGTGACATCACTCAGGGCTGTGAAAAATTGTGCCGAGTGCCACAGCGAGATGGACCTAACCCCCGGTGCAGGCAATGGAATTCTGCCGGTGCCCTGGCTACGGCCTCTCAGAAACGGGGATTAACTAGAGCGATGGAAAAAACATTCTGTCGATGCAGGATTCATCTACACTATGACACTTCAGCGACCCAGCTGTAGCTATGCTGTAGTAGTGTAGACATACCCTTATTCTTCCTGAGGCCTGGTCTACACCTAGAGCTTAGGTTGGCCTAGGTACAACGCTCCCAGCACTGTGAAAACTTTCACACCCTGTGTGACGCAGTTAGGCCGATCTAACCCCTGATGTAGACGCAGATAGGTCAAGGGAAGAATTCTTTGTTGCCCTAGCTAGTGCCTCTCCCAGAGGTGGATTTACTGCATTGATGAAAAACCCCTTCTATCGATGTAGGAAGTGTCTACGCTACCCGCTCATTTCTATTGGGATGAATGCGCATGCCCCGGCTCTCCCTTTCCCAGGATTCCAGCTGGTGCGGAGCCTCCAGCTTCTCCCCAAAACACCAGTTAATTAATTCTGTATCCCTGCCACCCCCACAGCTGCCTGTCCTCAGACAGGCTGATAAGTCTGCCCCCCAACTCGACATACTTCTGCCCCCAGCCCCTTCACCAATTGTGACCATGCAGCCCCCACATCTGCCCCCCAGGGACCCTCTGCTCCTCCTGCAGCGCCAGGCTGCAGGGAGGGAGGGGGAAGGAGCTTCCAGGGGTCATAGAACTAAGAGGCCAGAGGGTTGGGTAGACAGGAGTCCTCGAGGCTGTAGAGCTAGGATGACTGTGGCTAGAGAAGCACAATCCCTTGGGCAATGAAATTGGCTTCTCCACCTCTGTCACTCAGTGCTCTCTGTGGTTTGACAGTCCAGAGGCTGCACAGAGTGGAGACCAGAAGCAACCGCCAGGGTCACAGAGACAACATGATAGAAAGTCCAGAGGCAGAGGTCAGAGAGACTACACTGTGAGAGACTAGAGAGGCTGATCTCAGGACCCGCAGTGGGATGTTCCTCCCAGGCCCCATGTCTCAGGGAGACAAGCACAGCAGGGAACCCGATCACACCCAGAGCCAGCATCAGATTCTCTCCCCAGGGACGGAGCCCGGCCGGAAAGTGAAGATTGGGGCCTCATCACCAGCACCGATAAATGTCACCTGCCCCTGGCCACAGTCCAGACAAACCTGGATCCTGCTGGTGTCCCGGCTCAGGGGGGTCACGGGGAGGGGGGAGCCCGGAACTGACCCCAGTCCTCCTCCACAGCCCAGATCCCCTCCTTAGGGCTACAGCTGATCCCTCCCTTCCTGCTCACAGACTCTGGCCAGCCCCACAGCCCAGGCTCCCCAACCCCACACCTCCCCCCTCCCAGCAATGTCTCCCAAAGGTGAATCCCTCACAGCCCAGCACACACAGCACAGTGTCAAATCTTTCAGAGTTTTTGGGAAGATCCTGTGCGTCCCCATCTCACACTTCTCCAATCCTCAGACAGGACGAGCCAGGGATGAGCCATGTCTGGAGCCAGAGTCACATCCGCTGAGGGAAGAGAGAATCAGAGCATTAGGGGCAGAGCTCGGCCCTGGGGGAGGCTGGGGCCATTTCTCACTCTCCCCAGCAGCCCTGTTCTGGCTGGGACAGGCCTGAATCCCAGGGAGCTGCCTCTATCCTGGGCACCTGAGACTGAGCAGAGATGTCACTGCAGTCCCTCAGCCTGGGTAACGGGACCCACTTCATTAGTTTCTCATTTGCTTCCAGAAGCTTCAGCTCCCTGCTCCCCCTGCTGGGGTTTCTCCATTCCCAGCATCAGAGACATAGCAAGGATGGTGTCAGCAGCTTTTATTGAGGTGGAAACAGAGGGGATGAGTACCAGCTTAAAAACCCAGCAAGAAATTCCATCCCCAAATGCAGCCTCCATTCCCAGGCCAGGGAACAGAGAGGAAGGTGCAGCATTGGGGTAGAGCCGCTTAACTCCAGAGTAGGAGGCGGCATTGGGTGGAGGAGCCCCATCCCCAGCCTAGAGAGAAGGGAGGAGCTGCCAGCATCAGAGGAAGAGCATCTCCCCAATCCAGGAAGCAGTTCCAATGGGAGAGCCTAGCCCTGCCCAGAGGAAAGGCCGGATGTTGGAGAAGAGTGATGGGGAGTCTCTAGGTAAAGCAGAGGGATGTGTCAGGCCTCAGGGCAGAGAGCTCTGTTCAGGAGCTGCTCAGGGAGAGTTTCTGTTCAGCAGCGTGGGCATGAACTCAGCCCTAAGGTTGGTATCCAGAGTGTTTTTGTGATGTCAGCTTGGGATCTCCCCAGGAGTGCTAGAACCTTGGTAGAAGTTGGGGGGTGGGGCACAAGGTCCTGCCACCTATGGTCCTGCCCCCTCTGTGGCTTCACCCCACTCCTCTTCCCATGGAGGCCCTGCCCCCTCACCAGGCTGGGAGCCTTGGCCTCTGTGGAGAGACCCAGTCCCTCCACCTGCTTTGGGCAGTGGTCCAGGGGGCCAGAGAACAGCCACCGGCCCATGTCCCTGCACTGCGCCACTCAGGGCAGGTGGAGGAACCAGGGCTCCCCACCGTGGCCTGGACTCCATGGGTGGCAGCCCGGCTCTGGCTTCTGGCCTGGCCAGGACCTCAGGGGAAGAGGAGCAGGGGTGGGGCCCCTGAAAGGGGCTGGCACCAGGAAGAGGCTGGCACCACTGGCAGGGGCTGCACTAAGCATGGGAGTGCTGATCAGCTACCCTGCCATGAAGCTCAGCCACGGCCTGCAATGCTCCACGCCTGCCCATGGCTTGCAGTTTGGGGGAGGCAACGTGGCCCCCTACCCCCAAACTATGCCAATGTTAAAAAGTGGGTAGGCCTGGCCCCTTGGTCCCCCCTGTTCCAGTGCCCCTGGGTCACCTCACTGTTTAATATGTTATTTTTAGGGCTGTGTGCACCATGGCCATTGTCAGTTTGTTGGTAACTTTAGCTACAATCTCACGAAGATGTTTTCGCTGGAATTTTCTTAAAATTTAAAGACAATCTCCACCTGCAAACTCACCCTGTCTGTGAGTTCCTAGAAATTTCCCTCTTTGTGTCTCCAGTGCAGATGGCAGAGTATCTGGTGGGGGAAAGGAGAAGAGAGATGAGATTTCAGGCTTTCATATTTATAACAGCACCCCCCCTCTGAACTCATAGAACTGTGTTTTAATTATGACAGAGAAACAGACTAAGACACACTCAGGTATTTAATATAAAAAGGTCTGAAACCTTCTATTTCCTCCCTCATTCAGGCATCTCCCAGCAATGGAAACAACATCTTTGCAGCCTTGGCTTCCAGGGAGAAACTACTCTTTTCTACTTCACTGAGCTCTGCTGACCAGCCCTTATATAGGAGCAAGCCCTCCATTCATTGGCTGCTAATGAGCACTTTTCTCATTGACTTGGGCTCCTCTGTGCAGCCTCCCCAGGGCTGCTTTCACCTCTCCTCCTCTGGAGTGGGGCCACCGCACCACTACAAAGATACTTAACATTCATAACACACAAAGGGGATTGGAAAAGAAATAATACTATACACATCCGAATGATATATGTATGTTAGACATTGTAAGGGATAGTCAGAGCTTCCTAGGAGAAATCCCCCATGACCCGCCTATGCCCCTGGAGAAGGGAACTGGCCAGCACTTTTCTATATGCGATGGCAAGTAGCAAATATCCCAATAGCTGGTGATGGGGCACTAGACGGGAAGGGCTCTGAGGAAGAGAGAAATCTTTCCCAGGTGTCTGGCTGCTGGATCTTGCCAAAATGCTCAGCGTCCAACTGACCACCATATTTGGGGTTAGGAAGGAATTTTCCCCCAGGTCAGAGACCCTGGGGGTTTTGTGCCTTCTTAGGCAGTGTGGGGCACGGATCGCTTGCAGATGTTAAAGTAAATGCTGGATTCTGCGTACCTTGAAGTCTTTAAATCATGATTTGAGGACTCCAGTAACTCAGGCAGAGGTTAGGGGTCAGTTGCAAGACTGGGTGGGTGAGGTTCTGTGGACTGCAGTGTCCAGGAAGTGAGACTAGATGATCATTATGGTCCCATCTGGCCTTAAAGTCGAGGAGTCTGAGTCATTTCTTACTTTAATAATAACTGTAATGGCCAGGCATGGTTTTGGTAAAAACAAAGGTTTGAATTAATCCACCGGAGTCTCTTGGACCCCAAGTGTCTGGCCTTCTCACCTAACAATTAAATAGAAGCATCATCTAATTGTGAACCAGTTGACCAGCACCATTCTCTTCCCGCAGTCTCAGCGGTTCATCCCAATTTCCCCTCCTAGATCCCCTCTGGGTACCTTTGAACTTCCTCAGAGTTTCCAATAGTGCAGAGGTGGGCAAGCTACGGCCCGGGGGTCACATCCGGCCTGCAGGACCTTCCTGCCCCTGAGCTCCTGGCCGGGGAGGCTAGCCCCCGGCCCCCTCCCCACAGCCTCCGCTCCCTGCGCCGCTGGTGCAATGCTCTGGGCGGCGGGGCTGCGAGCTCCTGGGGCAGCTGCAGAGCCGTGGCCTGACCCGGTGCTCTGTGCTGCGCGGTGGCCTGGCTGGCTCCAGGCGGCACAGCTGGCTCTCCTGGTGCTCTGGGCGGAGCGGCTGTAGCACCGCCAGCCCCCAGTGCTCCAGGCAGCGCGGTACCGGGGCAGGGAGCGGGGGGGTGGATAGGGGTCAGGGCGATCAGAGGGCAGGGAACAGGGGGGTTGAAAGGGGGCAGGGGTCCCGGGGGGCAGTCAGGAAGTAGAGGGGTGGTTGGATGGGGTGGTGGGGGGCAGTCAGAGACAGGGGTTCTGGGGGTGGCCAGGGGACAGGGAAAAGGGGGGGGGTTGGATGGGGCAGGAGTCCCAGGGGGGCTGTCAGGGGGCAAGAAGCAGCGGGGGGGGGCAGATAGGGGGCAGGGGCCAGGCCACGCCTGGCTGTTTGGGGAGGCACAGCCTCCCCGAACCAGCCCTCCATACAATTTCGGAAACCTGATGTGGCCCTCAGGCCAAAAATTTTGCCCGCCCCTGCGATAGTGGTTTCTCCCAGAAAAGTATTGCACTGAGTCTCATTTCTAGTTCAGGAGAAATCTCCTGGCTGCTGGAGCTTCCCCTTCACACACCTGGAAAGAAACAGTGTCCCGTGATTATATTTCACCGCGTGACTCATAAGTTCGGGTGAGTGAGTTGCCGCTCCAAGGGGCCTGGAGTTCGAATTCCTCGACTTCTCCCCGCCTGAGAGCAGGCACAGCACAGGCAGCAATGAGCTGCCAAAATCTTGACAACTGGTTCCCTCCTCACCCCACGAGGGGGTCGTTGCCCGCCCCTGCCCCCCAGGACTCCTGCCCCATCCGACACCCCCCCCCGCATTCCTTGACACGCCCCCCGGGACCCCTGCCCCATCCATCCCCCTCCCCTGTCTGCCCCCAGAACCGGGCAGGAGGGTCTCGTGGGCCACCGTAGTGGGTGCTCACCCCACCCCTAAGAGCCAGAGGCACCTGCCGGGGGCCGAGGTGGGGAGTCCCGGCGGTGCTTACCTGGGGCAGCTCCCAGGAAGCATCCGGCAAGTCCCTCTGGCTCCTAGGGGCGGGGGAGCATAGCTAGGGGGGAAGCAGCCGCTCCCCCACTGATCACATCAAAAGTGGCACCTTAGGCACCGACACCCTGAGTGCTCCGGGGCTGGAGCACCCACAGGGAAAATTTGGTGGGTGCAGAGCACCCATTGGCAGCTGCCCGCCCTGTGCCCGGCCCCAGCTCACCTCCGCTCTGCCTCCGCCTCCTCCTCTGAATGCACTGCCCCGCTCTGCTTCTTCGCGCCCCCCCCGTTCCTGCGAATCAGCTGTTCGGCAGGAAGCCGGGGAGGGCTGAGAAGCAGGCCGCGGCTTCCCGTTCAGGCCGAGGATGGCGGAGGTGAGCTGGGCCGGGGAGCACTTCCCCTGAGCCCCCCCAGGTTACCTGCTGCGGCACGGGCAGCCCTCCTCGCCCCCCCTCCAGCTCACCTCCGCTCCGCCTCCCTGGGCCTGAGCGGGAAGCCGCGGCCTGCTTCTCAGCCTGCCCCGGCTTCCCACGCCAACAGCTGATTCGCGGGAAGCCTGCAGGGGGCGGAGAAGCAGAGCAGGGCAGCGCGTTCAGGGGAGGCGGCGGAGGTGAGCTGGGGCTGGGGAGCTGCTAGTGGGTGCTCTGCACCCACCAAATTTTCCCCGTGGGTGCTCCGGGGCTGGAGTACCCATGGAGTTGGCGCCTAAGGCACCACTTTTGGCTGGTTAAATTTAGAAGCCCTTTTAGAACCGGTTGTCCCTCGCGGAACAACCGGTTCTAAAAGGGCTTCTAAATTTAACAACCGGTTCTAGCGAACCGGTGTGAACCGGCTCCAGCTCACCACTGAGCACAGGCCATGTCTGTGCTACCTTCCGCCCAAAGGTCCCATTAATGTTGTTCAACTCTGGCCTGGAGAGACCAGCTCTAGGGATAAAACTGGAATTAAGTCTTTATGGCCAATTCACTGTTTGATCTCCATGCTCGGAGGTTGGGTTGCCAACTTTCCTGACCCACCACGACCGAACACCCTTTTAGAACCCTGCCCAGTTCACTTGGGGAGGATTTCTGGGCAAGCCACAAGGGCTAGACAAAAAGAAAAGGAGGACTTGTGGCACCTTAGAGACTAACCAATTTATTTGAGCATGAGCTTTCGTGAGCTACAGCTCACTTCATCGGATGCATACTGTGGAAGCTGCAGAAGACATTATATACACAGAGACCATGAAACAATACCTCCTCCCACCCCACTCTCCTGCTAGTAATAGCTTATCTAAAGTGATCATCAAGTTGGGCCATTTCCAGCACAAATCCAGGTTTTCTCACCCTCCGCCCCCCTACACACAAACTCACTCTCCTGCTGGTAATAGCTTATCCAAAGTGACCACTCTCCCTACAATGTGCATGATAATCAAGGTGGGGCATTTCCTGCACAAATCCAGGTTCTCTCACCCCACCCCACCCCAAACACACACAGAAACCCATTTCCAGCATAAATCCAAGTTTAACCAGAACGTCTGGGGGGGGGGAGGGGGGGGTAGGAAAAAACAAGGGGAAATAGGCTACCTTGCATAATGACTTAGCCACTCCCAGTCTCTATTTAAGCCTAAATTAATAGTATCCAATTTGCAAATGAATTCCAATTCAGCAGTTTCTTGCTGGAGTCTGGATTTAAAGTTTTTTTGTTGTAAGATAGCGACCTTCATGTCTGTGATTGCGTGACCAGAGAGATTGAAGTGTTCTCCGACTGGTTTATGAGTGTTATAATTCTTGACATCTGATTTGTGTCCATTTATTCTTTTACGTAGAGACTGTCCAGTTTGACCAATGTACATGGCAGAGGGGCATTGCTGGCACATGATGGCATATATCACATTGGTGGATGTGCAGGTGAACGAGCCTCTGATAGTGTGGCTGATGTTAAAAGGGCTAGACATTAACTCATCAGCTGAAATGGGAAGCTTAGGGCTTGTCCACACATGAATCTAACCCAGCAATCCACAATCATGGAGAAACACACACAAGTCCACATTCACCGAGGCCACACAGGAGTCTGCCTCCAAACAGACCTCCCACTGCCTGGCCGGTTAATAACAGGCACCTACCAGATACTCCCAGCTTTTCCCCTCTCCAGTCGCTTTCAATCCCAGCAGCTTTTCTCTCTCTTCCCTCAGAGTCTGCAAATGGGCCTGGATTTCTCCCTGTAGAAGCAGAAAGGATTTGGGAGGTTTTATTGTGAGGGTTGAGAGGGATGTGGAGCTGGGTGTTTTTCCATCCAAAACTCAAGATGACTGTTGGTCCAAATCGCTTTGTGACATCAGGGCCACCAAGGAGATGAAACCTTCTCAATGCAGACTGGGAGTGTGTCATACTCAGACTTGTTACCAATTTCAGTCTAAGTGATTAGACAGATCTCAGTTGTGACCAAGCTTTACTGGTATTTGTGAATTGATTAGTGGTACAGCGTGTAACAGGACACTGGAGTCCCATGGCGGTGAATCAATAAACCTGTTTGAGAAGGTTTAACAAACAAAATGATACAAATCACAAATCACAGAAACCACCAGGGTTTTAAATATAGGTTGGAATTTCAGCCCTGGGGATGGCACTGGTTGGGCAGAGCTGGTCCAAGCACCAGGGCAAACCCCATGAGACGTCAGGAGGCCACACATTTAGATGGAAGCTGCACAGTCCCAGTTCTGTGGAGCACTATCCCTGTCCGGCAGGGACCCGGCCCTGGACGTGGCTTTGTCTGGTGCAAAAGAGAGGAGGAGACTGAGGATGCAGGAGAACACCCGTGAGGGTGGGGGCAGGGGTGGCACCTCCATACAGAATGATGCAGGCGGGGCTGCTCTGACCAAGGCGGGGGCTGGCCCAGGCAGGCAGGAATGGGGTGATACCAGTCAGCTCTGTGTTCTTGAGGAACCAGGGTGCAGTATCCAGCCTGTCTGACTCATGAAAGACACCCCCCCACACACACACACCAGCCTCTGATCAGTTTTGGCTCAAGCAGAGAAAAGACTTGCAGAGAGCAGTGAAGGGTGAGAGGAGACACACCTAGACCCCTCCTGACAAGGGTGACAGGATTAAGGCAACTCCCCTAGCCTCATCTGCATGAAAGATGGGTCAGGGAGACATCTCCATTAGCATACAGAATGGAGACCAGAGATTCCAACGCAAGAACCGCACTGAACTCTGGGACCAGAAAAGCAGGGAAGCACTGCATCATGGGGGATCTCTGCTCCAGATGTCAAGGAACCTACGCCTGCACACATCCAGCTCAATAGTTATCAGACCACTTCTAGTAATGAATCCTTGATTGATATCCAAAATACTGAAGCAGCCTAGTTGCATTGTGAGCTCCCTGGAAGGAACACCACCCATAGCCAAGAGTGATCAGCTCCTATTGTCTAGCTGAAAGAAAACCCTTGAGTCATCAGTTTACCCAGAAACAAGTCTTGAGTTCTCCCTTGAACCATTGTATTTTCCCTACAAAAACCCCTACTCACACTCCAGTAAGTGTCCGATGCATGGATCCAACTTTGCATCAGTTCCACTGGGACTCCATCTTCTCCTGATGGAACGTGCTGGGGACTCTGCCTGTCTCCAGCACTCAGGACCCTGAGCTACCCCCCATCACCTGGGAACCCCGACCAGTTCAAGCCTCATGAAAGTTGGTGAGATCCCAGCTTTCTGTTTTCCTTTCTACCTCGAGTATTAACCTTTAATAATGTAACTGTTATCTTGGTTTAGGCTCTCCTTGTGTGGTTATCGCTATTATTCAATAAATAACTTATGGTTAAGCTGGTTGCTTCTCTCTCTGAACGTTACTCTTTTGTGTCTTTAGCTTCTTCGTGTACTCTGCAGCAACGCTTCTTTTACCTAAGCTAAAGATCCCTGTAGCGCCCAAAAATCCTGTGGGGTTTGCTCATCAAGTGGGTTACTCCCCATACAGTTGTGACGTGAAAGTGGGGATAGGGACGTGCTGAACCTGTGGCATATAAGGGATGCAACTTGAAAGTGCTGCTCGACCCAGACCACTGAGTAGAGGGACATATGAGGGATCAGCTTGAAAGTGCCGATTGACCCAGTCTGCTCAGACTTGCTCTGTTAACTCACCTCCCACCCTTTATCTGTCTTGTCTATCTAGACTGTAAGCTGCTCATGCCAGGGATTTTCCCTCAATGGGTTTTGTTCATGGGCCAGATCTCATATGGGAGCTACTGCGATGCAACTAACAATAATAATAAACTCTATGGTACAAATCAGTAGCAGCTTGTAACTTCCCCTGCTCCAGCCTGCAGGCAGCACTCTCACACAGATCAGCCTGCAGCGCTTGTGAGTCAAAGCTCACGGCGCATTTCACAGCTTCCGGTGTATAAAGTGTTCCCTTATTTCACCACTGGAAGCTGGTTTGAAAAGCATTCAGCATCTCAGAGAAGAGTTTCCCATATCAGGTGTATTTAAAGATTTCGTTTTTCACCTTTCTTGCCACACTTGCCATCCACACAATGAAGGCTTTACAGAGCTGAATGGTGAAGTAAAACCTCTGACAGGCAACAAGCAGTGAAATTCAACTGGAATTAAAATCCAAACTCATTTGCCCGTTAAACTTGACAGTCATTCCCTACATTGTACCCCTGGGCAGCTTCCTCTATGGGAACCACCATGTGAGCCTGGGATTTGTCACAAACCAGACAGATAGGGGTTTGATCCTCTTCACAGAACAGTTTCAGAGGCTCCTGGTGTCTCTCACACCCTCTCTCCTCCTCCCTTCGCTGCCTTTAAACTCAGCCATTTGGCGATTTCTATAACATTTGCCAGCTGCCTGTTGGGCCTGAGGTTTCTCTGTTGCACAGTTTCTCTGCACTGAGGGCAGGAGGCGGCTGTGTCGGGTCCCTCCCAGCACTGGGCAGTGCAGGCTCAGCAGAAATTGTGCCCACACTCCAGAGTGACAGGGTCTGTGAAATACTCCCGACAGATGGGACAAGTAGCTTCTTCCTGGAGACTTTCCACAGGGCTCTCTGTGGCCATGGCTCCCTTTGGACAGTGTAACGGGGTAGTTTCACTTTTCTGCGCTCAGAAATATGCCCCCGGCCCGCCTGAAGCAGCAACTGGGTGTTTCCCTTCCTGGAACTCACTCAGGCTATTTGCTGAGTTGGAGCCAGATCACTGGTAACATTCCAGCCCTGGAGGCTTTTGTGCAAAATGTAGCAAGAAGGCTCTGATCCTGCAATCAGCCTCCTGGGATGGGTGGAGAGTCACTGGGGCTTCACATGGATGGCAGCATCCCCCTGTCCTGAAGAGCTTACAAAACAGTGTGTCTAAGAAGTGATATTTAGGCTTGGCAGAATTCATTTTATTTAATATATAATGTTGACAGATAAGTAATTTTTTAAAATCTATCTAGTTAAACTATCACAGTTTTTATCAATTTAAATGTTCACAGTTGTGGGAAATTAAGGTGTGTGTGGGGGGGGTCAGACAATAATTGTTTTAATGACAGTAGACACAGAGATTCAAAAAGTTAGAACTTTGTAACTGTTCAAACAAATTGTCAGCATCACATGTCATAACATACTAAGTCACCATCCTGAAATCAAACTCTAGTAAGTTCTCAAGTCCAAAGCCGCCTTAGTGTATGTCAGAACCAGGTCTTTGAAACATTGATTCCAGCTTAAATACACTTTTGGCCTGTGAATTTAATATCCCTAGACTTGGAAGGATTAGATTTTATCAGTAGATGTCAGTAAATGTTGGTTTCACTGTACACACACACACACACACACACAATGAAAAAATATTTCCTTTGATAATAACTGAAATTTACCAATAGGCACTGTGAGAACAAGTTCAGTTATTATCAAAGGATCATAAAAACAGCCAGACTGGGTCAGGCCAATAGTTAATCTAGCCCAGAATCCTGTCTTCCAACAATGGCTAATGCCAGGTGCCCCAGAGGGAATGAACAGAACAGGTGATCATCAAGTGATTCATCCCCTGTCACCCATTGCCAGCTTCTGGCAAACAGAGGCTAGGGACACTTCAGAGCATGGTTTCGCCTGATATGTGGTGTGTTTACTAAAGACCCAGCTCCTGGAAGCATGTGATGAGGTGAGATTCTTGGCTTTTGTTTTCTAAAAACGGAAGTTTCTGGTTCTCTTGGTTGCTGAGAAAAACGTAAAATGTGATCTGAGTGCGGCCAAAAGGGCTGAGAAGCCAGAAGGCAAATTGAAAGAACTCAACATGCATTATTTTTACTTTTATGTCACATAAAAGGCAATCACAGCATTTTGGGGGTCCTGACTTGTGATTTTCAAAAGTTGGGGTTGGCAATCCTGTGCCACTGAGAACTCAGGCCTTAAGTCTCTATCCTTTACCCCTGGAAAGCCCCTTAATTTAGGGCCATCATTTATCTAAAATAGCACAGTTAATAGAAAGAGAAAGAGAGGGCATGGTGTGGAAATGTGCATGAAGCCAGGCTGTGGGCCCAAGCAGCAAATGAGCACAGCCCCCCTGGATTGGGGGTGAACTAAAGAGATAAATTAGAACTTTCATTTTTCTATTTAGGTCTGTAGCAAATTGAGACTCACCGGTGCAGCATCTCCTGCTGGTCATCTTGGGAATTAGCTCCATTCCCACCTGGAGCACCCTCTGCAGGATGATGGCTCACCTGCCACTGGCCCCCATGTCCCTCCCAGACCCCAGTGCCCCTTTATCTCAGGGCTCTGCCTCCAGCAGTAAACCACAATCTGGGTCTCCCCTCCCAGGGGAACCCCAACCCTCTATCCCCACCTTGCCTCAGTGGCTACTGCCAGTCATCATCTAGTCCCCACTCACTGCAGCAGACTGCAGTCTGTAAACCACTCATCACTGGCAAGGGGATTTTGGACCTGCTGCCTTTGCCTAACCCCAGGCTACACCTCTGCGGCCCTAGTACCTCTTTTGGCCTTTAACTAGGGGATTTGCCAAGCTCACGCTCACAGCCAGGTTCTTCTCTCTCCAGAGCTAGAGAGAGACTGACTCAGCTCCTGGCTCACAGCCCTTTTATAGGGCCAGCTGTGGCTGCTTCCCCAATCAGCCTAGCCTTTACTCTCAGCCCCAGCCCTCTCCAAGGGCTGGCTTCTAACCGCCCCACTACAAGGTCCTTCGAGCCTTTGCCGGAGACAAGGCCTGAAAACAGAAACTGATCACTGCCAAGGCAGTACTGCCAGCACCACGTAACCAAAACTCAGGAGGCTGGCTGAAGGAAACATGAGGTGTTTTCTTCTAAAAAATTACATTCCCGACTTTTTGTTTGTTTGTTTCTGAGTGTTCAGGATTCGCTCTGGTCACATTCAGCCATGAGAGCGAGAAAGTGACCTTTGTTAGAGTGAGAGCTGAGATTGTCTTGTAATCACAGGATTCCAGGAGCTGGGGCATTAAGAGAAACACCAGCTAGCGAAGGAGTCAGTGTGAAACCAGGAAAGTTTGTGACAACCCTAATGTGATGTTTTTGTGGTTTGATGTGACAGGAAACAGCTGCACTTCTAGCGATGGCAGGTCCTTACCTGGCCCCCATCACTGCACTCCCTGAGCACCTCACAAACCCCAATGTGCTTAGCCTCCCCATACTGCTGTGCAGAGATAACCGGTACCTGCCAATGAGTGGGCGGGGGGGAGGGGGCAGGTGCAGAGTGAGGTCAGTACCTTCAGCTGATGTTACTGAGCATGCTCAGTCTGTGTGAGCATATTCAATACCAGCCAAGCAGAAAATCTGGGAGACACATGACCCCATGTGCCCCCCCACGAGCCTCTGCTGCTGTGAGGTGGGGAAGGGCTGTTACCTGTAACCCTGTACCTGTAATTTCTCTCCCCTGCTGTCAGATGTACTGTGTGCAGCTGGTTACTTAGGGACATTCAGTCAGTCAGCTGCGGGTGGCCCCTTTCTCAGTAAATGGTGGCTGTAACTTTACCCATTCTGGTCCCTTTGGCATCGTTTGGACACTGAGACTTTTCAGGATTGGACACTGAATCGTAAGCTCTTCAGGTCTATTTGCTCAGCGTCTGCTCAGAGCTCAGCACCATGGGGCCCTTTGCTACACTAATAAAATAAGACCAACAAGATCTTGTAAAAGGGACAAGGCAAAATGCCACATTGATTGTAAATATAATAAAAATATAGAAAACACACACTGTTATGTCACTATTTATTCCTTACTTATCTCTATATACGTTCATACATTCATTCATACAAGTTCTGCATAGCGGTTATAGTTACCAGCCTAGAAGTTGCCCGTGACAGAGCACTGGCCAGGTAGCCTGTACGTGAGAGAGGAGCCGAGTCCGTGTCAGATGCGCATCCGATGCTCCTGGAGGGTGGTGGCAGAACCAGAGACTCAAAGTTCTCCGTTCTCAGAGTCCATTTTTATAGGAATTTATTCCTATGCCAGTCCATGGAAATTGCTTTGTCATATTGTTAGTCATGATGGCTCCAGGATGGCTGTCAGGTGCTCATCAGCTTTCTTCATCCATTGAATCAGTCCGGTGGATTCCAGTTTGCCCTCCGGGGGTTCTCTGGTTGTTTCCACCTGGAGCCTTCTTTGGCCGATTGACACCGAATTCCTAGGCTGGCACTTCCCTGATTATTCAAAACCAAACATTCATTCACATACATTCTTTACTTTAATAAAAACACATTTATCATTTCACTGAGTATTGTTATTTATTGGAGACTCCCTGTCTCTTAACATTCCTTCAATATTTCTGACTGTCTTTTAACATTCCTCTAACATTACTAATACAGAGGTGTTATTATTTGAGACTCCCTGTCTTTTAACATTCATTTAACATTCCTCATACAAACTATAGAGGGTGGGAGTCTCTCTATGTGATATTTCTATGAGCGCCGCGCCAATTAACGGCTTTCCGCGGTTGTTGTTACAAAAAGTGTCAATCTCCATTATAAAGGATCAGTTTACAAAGTACAGTCAATTGAGCAGAAGCAATTGAGAGAGTAGAGTCAATTGAGCGGTTTACGTTCATAAGCGTCAATCTCAATTACAAGCAGGGGAAAGTATCAACTCAGAGAGAGTAGGGTCAATTGCGCGGTTTACCGTTACAAGCGTCAATCTGAACCACAAAGTATCAGTTTAGGGAACATGGTCAGTTGAGCAGAACCAGTTGCGCGGTTTGTGTTGTAAGGTGTCCATATCAATGACAAAGCATCGCTTAGAGTTAATTAACGGCTTACAAGGTACTTAGAGTCAATTGCCGGTTTGCAGGCTTTAACACAGACAGCGTCAGCAGCTATGGAGAGCTGCAAATCAGTGTTGCAGAATTACAATTATTACAAATAGGAGAATTATAAATATGATAATTAAAAATAGGAGAATTACAAATATGATAACAATTATTTCAAATAGGGGAATTACAAATATTATAAACACAATTACAAATATTGAAAATATGCCTACATCTTGTCCTCCATAGACTGTAATGCAAATAGCCACACAACCATTTTATAGATGGGGAAACTGAGGCAGGGAGTGGGCTGGTCCAATGGGCCCCCTATTTAGTGGCTGCAAGGGCCAATGCAGACCTTAGCAGTAAGTCCTGAGCTCCAGCCAGAGCTGCATCCCTGGTTTAATGGTCCTAAGGGGCTTTGCCAGGGTGCAGAATACAAGACGTGCAGCTTCACCCTGGCCAAACCCTTCTATCCCTTTCTGTCCCTTCCTCCTCCAGCCTGTCCATGCCCCAACCCCACTCCCTCCCGCTCCTCCCAGGAGCACTCCCTGTGCCTGCAGCTGTTGGGGAGGAGACACAAACAGCCACGCTAGCCAGCACAGGAACCAGAGCACAATGATGGGCTGGGTCCAAATGTCAAGAATGTCTTTTGATTTAGGGTCCAATTTTGGGTACTGACCTAAGTGCTTAGGGGCTGGTTCTCCAAGGGGCTGGGCACCTGCAGCATCCACTGACTCCGGCTGCAGCTGCAAATGCAGGTGGAACACATGCCCTGAAGTCCTGTATTTTGAGGAGATAAACTGAGTCACACAAAATTAGGCCATTGTTTTAAATCTAGGCCTTAACAACTTGCCCATTAACAACAGTACATGGGCTAAGCCTCATTATAAATTGCTATTTATACTTGGTCACTGCTGACCTGGCCCTGGTTGTAAGTAGAGACCTAGCAGTGGAAGGACCCATCCCTTGTGCCTGAGGCCTCTCCCCTTCCCCATGTCTTCTGCTCCCCTCCCCGGCAGGAACCCAGAGCATTCCCACCGCCACCCCCAGCCCCAGGCTAGATGGACCTTTTGTCTGACCCAGTATGGCCATTCTTATATTCTTATATATTTGGATAAGATCTGAAATATTCATTAACCTGGGAGGTAATGTGTCCGATCTTTTGGAATTGGTAGAACTTTCTGATATGATGAATAAGATTTTCAGTGATCCTCATCATATTTGACTTGGGTGTCTGGGTGGAGGGCTAAGGCTGTGTTTCTTTAAGGGAAATGTCTTGTTGGCTTCTGGGTAAACAGAAAGGTATCACAGAGGTTGTTTTGTGCTGGCTTAGGAAATCTAAGTATTGGACTATCCGCCAGCTTTGGGGAGTGGCTCCCCCATTTTTTGCAGTTTGGGCCTAATTGAATAAACTCAGTTGGCTCTCTTGGGACACTGGTCACATCACATTTTTAAGAAAATGATTTGCATTATTCAGTAAGTAAATATAATGTCCTTCATTCTCCTTTCTCCCGTCCAGTTTACATTAAGCCAAAAGAGAAACTGCTTTGCACAGAGGAAACAATAAATAGCCTCTCAAAGGGGGGAGCATGTTACTTGCTGTCACTCTCCTGTTACTCACAAAAATCTGAACATTGATAACATCCCTGTGCAGATTTACTGGTGAGTAACAATGGCAGCTCCCAGCACTTCCTGGATTTGCCTTCTCCAAGTGAGCTGTAGCTCACGAAAGCTTATGCTCTAATAAATTTGAGAGCCCTGGTCTACACTAGGAGTTGAGGTCAAATTTAGCAGCGTTAAATTGATTTAACCCTGCACCCGTCCACACGACGAAGCCCTTTTTTTCGACTTAAAGGGCTCTTAAAATCGATTTCCTTACTCCACCCCCGACAAGGTGATTAGCGCTGAAATCGGCCTTGCTGGGTCAAATTTGGGGTACTGTGGACACAATTAGATGGTATTGGCCTCCGGGAGCTATCCCAGAGTGCTCCATTGTGACCGCTCTGGACAGCGCTCTCAACTCAGATGCACTGGCCAGGTAGACAGGAAAAGGCCCGCGAACTTTTGAATCTCATTTCCTGTTTCGCCAGCATGGCAAGCTGCAGGTGACCATGCAGAGCTCATCAGCAGAGGTGACCATGATGGAGTCCCAGAATTGCAAAAGAGCTCCAGCATGGACTGAATGGGAGGTACGGGATCTGATCACTGTATGGGGAGAGGAATCCGTGCTATCAGAACTCTGTTCCAGTTTTCGAAATGCCAAAACATTTGTCAAAATCTCCCAGGGCATGAAGGACAGAGGCCATAACAGGGATTCGAAGCAGTGCCGAGTGAAACTTAAGGAGCTGAGGCAAGCCTACCAGAAAACCAGAGAGGTGAATGGCCGCTCCGGGTCAGAGCCCAAAACATGCCACTTCTATGATGAGCTGCCTGCCATTTTAGGGGGTTCAGCCACCACTACCTCAGCCATGTTGTTTGACTCCTTCAATGGAGATGGAGGCGACATGGAAGCAGGTTTTGGGGATGAGGAAGATGATGATGATGAGGTTGTAGATAGCTCACAGCAAGCAAGCGGAGAAACTGGTTTTCCCGACAGCCAGGAACTGTTTCTTACCCTGGACCTGGAGCCAGTACCCCCTGAACCCACCCAAGGCTGCCTCCTAGACCCGCCAGGCAGAGAAGGGACCTCTGGTGAGTGTACCTTTTAAAATACTATACATGGTTTAAAAGCAAGCATGTTTAATGATTAATTTGCCCTGGCATTCGCGGCTCTCCTGGATGTACTCCCAAAGCCTTTGCAAAAGGTTTCTGGGGAGGGGCAGCCTTATTCCATCCACCATGGTAGGACACTTTACCACTCCAGGCCAGTAGCACGTACTCAGGAATCATTGTAGAACAAAGCATTGCAGTGTATGTTTGCTGGCGTTCAAACAACATCCGTTCTTTATCTCTCTGTGTTATCCTCAGGAGAGTGATATCATTCATGGTCACCTGGTTGAAATAGGGTGCTTTTCTTAAGGGGACATTCAGAGGTGCCCGTTCCTGCTGGGTTGTTTGCCTGTGGCTGAACAGAAATGTTCCCCGCTGTTAGCCACAGGGAGGGGAGAGGGTGGAGGGGTTAGCCACATGCTGGGGGGAGGCAAAATGCGACCTTGTAACGAAAGCACATGTGCTATGTATGTTATGTTAACAGCAAGGTTTACCGTGAAAGAGCGTACCCATTGTTCTAGAAAATGTGTCTTTTTAAATACCACTGTCCCTTTTTTTTTCTCCACCAGCTGCAGGTGTCTCAAGGATCACAGGATCTTCTCCTTCCCAGAGGCTAGCGAAGATCAGAAGACGAAAAAAATGCACTCGCAATGAAATGTTCTCTGAGCTCATGCTGTCCTCCCACACTGACAGAGCACAGATGAATGCGTGGAGGCAGACAATGTCAGAGTGCAGGAAGGCACAAAATGACCGGGCTGAAGAGAGTAAGTGGTGGGCTGAAGAGAGGGCTGAAGCTGGAAGGTGGTAGCAGCGTGAAGAGAGGAGGCAGGATTCAATGCTGAGGCTGCTGGAGTATCAAAGTAATATGCTCCAGCGTATGGTTGAGCTGCAGTAAAGACAGCAGGAGCACAGACTGCTGCTACAGCCCCTGTGTAACCAACCACCCTCCTCCCCAAGTTCCATAGCCTCCTCACCCAGACGCCCAAGAACGCGGTGGGGGGGCCTCCGGCCACCCAGCCATTCCACTCCAGAGGATTGCCCAAGCAACAGAAGGCTGGCATTCAACAAGTTTTAAAGTTTTAAACTTTTTAAGTGCTGTGTGGCCTTGTCCTTCCCTCCTCCACCACCCCTCCTGGTGCTTCTCTCCTCCACCACCCCTCCCACCAGCCCTCCTGGGCTATCTTGGTAGTTATCCCCCTATCTCTGTGATGAATTAATAAAGACTGCATGAATGTGAAGCAACAATGACTTTATTGCCTCTGCAAGCGGTGATCGAAGGGAGGAGGGGAGGGTGGTTAGCTTACAGGGAAGTAGAGTGAACCAAGGGGTGGGGGGTGAGAAACAAACAGAACTTTCACACCGTAGCCTGGCCAGTCATGAAACTGGTTTTCAAAGCTTCCCTGATGCGCACCGCGCCCTCCTGTGCTCTTCTAACCACCCTGGTGTCTGGCTGCGCGTAACCAGCAGCCAGGCAATTTGCCTCAATCTCCCACCCCGCAATAAACGTCTCCCCCATATTCTCACAGAGATTGTGGAGCGCACAGCAAGCAGTAATAACAGTGGCAATATTGGTTTTGCTGAGGTCTAACCGAGTCAGTAAACTGCGCCAGCGTGCTTTTAAACGTCCAAATGCACATTCTACTACCATTCTGCACTTGCTCAGCCTGTAGTTGAACAGCTCCTGACTACTGTCCAGGCTGCCTGTGTACGGCTTCATGAGCCATGGCATTAAGGGGTAGGCTGGGTCCCCAGGGATAACTATAGGCATTTCAATATCCCCAACGGTTATTTTCTGGTCTGGGAATAAAGACCCTTCCTGCAGCTTTTGAAACAGACCAGAGTTCCTGAAGATGCGAGCGTCATGTACCTTTCCTGGCCATCCCACGTTGATGTTGGTGAAACGTCCCTTGTGATCCACCAGTGCTTGCAGCACTATTGAAAAGTACCCCTTGCGGTTTATGTACTCGCCGCCTTGGTGCTCCGGTGCCAAGATAGGGATATGGGTTCTGTCTATGGCCCCACCACAGTTAGGGAATCCCATTGCAGCAAAGCCATCCACTATGACCTGCACATTTTCCAGGGTCACTACCCTTGATATCAGCAGATCTTTGATTGCGTGGGCTACTTGCATCACAGCAGCCCCCACAGTAGATTTGCCCACTCCAAATTGATTCCCGACTGACCGGTAGCTGTGTGGTTTTGCAAGCTTCCACAGGGCTACTGCCACTTGCTTCTCAACTGTGAGGACTGCTCTCATCTTGGTATTCTTGCACCTCAGGGCAGGGGAAAGCAAGTCACAAAGTTCCATGAAAGTGCCCTTATGCATGTGAAAGTTTCACAGCCACTGGGAATAGTCCGAGACCTGCAACACTATGCGGTCCCACCAGTCTGTGCTTGTTTCCTGAGCCCAGAATCGGCGTTCCACTGCGTGAACCTGCCCCATTAGCACCATGATGCGCACACTGCCAGGGCCCATGATTTGAGAGAAGTCTGTTTCCATGTCCTCATCACTCTCGTCACCGCGCTGACGTCGCCTACTCGCCCGGTTTTGCTTTGCCAGGTTCTGGTGCTGCATATACTGCTGGATAATGCGTGTGGTGTTTAATGTGCTCCTAATTGCCAAAGTGATCTGAGCGGGCTCCATACTTGCCTTGGTATGGCGTCTGCACAGAAAAAAGGCGCTGAACGATTGTCTGCCATTGCCCTGATGGAGGGAGGGGTGACTGACGACATGGCTTACAGGGTTGGCTTACAGGGAATTAAAATCAACAAAGGGGGTAGCTTTGCTAGAAACTGAATGGCCCCCTCAAGGATAGAACTCAAAACTGGGTTTAGCAGGCCATTGATTTCATGGAGGGAAGGAGGAGAAAATGAATACAAAACAAATCTGGTCTATTTCTTGTTTTGATCCACTTCATCTATCTTTTACATCTTGCTGGCAGCAGACTGTGCAGTACGACCGCTAGCCATCGTCATCTCCTGGGTGCTCGGCAGAAGACTGTGCAGTACGACCGCTGGCCATCGTCATCTCCTGGGTGCTCGGCAGAAGACGGTGCAGTATGACTGCTGGCCATCGTCTTCTGCTGGCTGCTGATTAAAAGACAGTGCACTGCCGGTAGGACTGAATCGCCATTAGATGAAACTTAAAAGGGAAATGACTTGGCTGAGTCACTCCCATGTTTGCCCAGGTGCCCCGACCTCATTGAGGTCGGTTAAAAGAGCACCCAGGACTACGTCGACGACGGCTACCAGTCATACAGCACTGTCTGCTGCCAAAAGGCAATAAACTGCTGCTGTGTAGCAATGCAGTACCGCATCTGCCAGCACCCAGGAGACATACGGTGACGGTGAGCTGAGCGGGCTCCAGGCTTGCCGTGGTGTGGCGTCTGCACAGGTAACTCAAGAAAAAAGGTGCAAAACGATTGTCTGCCCTTGCTTTCACGGAGGGAGGGAGGGAAGGGGGGCCTGACGATATGTACCCAGAACCACCCGCAACAATGTTTTAGCCCCATCAGGCACTGGGATTTCTACCCAGAATTCAAATGGGTGGAGGAGACTGTGGGAACTGTGGGATAGCTACCCACAGTGCAACGCTCCGGAAGTCGATGGTTGCCTCGGTACTGTGGACGCACTCCGCCGACTACATGCACTTAGAGCATTTGTGTGGGGACACACACAATCGACTGTATAAAAACGCTTTCTACAAAACCGACTTCTATAAATTCGACCTAATTTTGTAGTGTGGACATACCCAGCGTCTCTAAGGTGCCACAAGTACTCCTGTTCTTTTTACGGATACAGACTAACACGGCTGCTACTCTGAAACCACTCTAGTTAAACACCATTTTCTCTTCTCCCTCTTTCTTGAAACTCCCCAAATCCCTCCAAATTTGATCCTAAGAAGAGAAAAGTTGCTTCTGATTTTTCTGTATTTTGGTGATTTTACATCAAGAACAAAATCTAACAAAGGACAATGGACTAGAGTGTCTAGGGACGCTAGACAGTCAGAGGAACAGCACTGTAATCCTCAAAGCTGAGTGCGTTGCCTAGACTCCCTATACAAGATCCCTCTAGTTGGTATCTCCCATTGGCTAGGTTAGGCAACTTCCTGTCTAGCATGTTGGCTTTTGTGGATCCCATTCTAAGGGCTTGTCTACACTACCAAGTTTTGTTGACAAAACTTATGTCGACACCCAAAAGTTGACAAAACAAAAATCGCCAAAGGGTGTTCACACTTGTTCCCTCTGTTGACAGATCATGTCCACATTGGGGGCACCATCGTGGTGTGAGCAATGCACCCTGGGTATGCATCCCACAGTGCAGTGTTGTGGGAAGGAAGAGCTGATTGCTGCACATCTCAGGATTCTCTCCGAGTTCTCCCTCAGCTGCCGAGAGCAGCATCATGAGTAGCTCTGTGAGCTCTCCGGGCTGAGGAATGGCAAAGCAGCCCCGCAGTCTGTCTCCCTCCCTCGGCAGCAGCAGTCTGCCTGCCCCGTGTTCCTAGTGCTGAGCAGAACAGGAGCATTGCAATGATTTGCTCATTGTTTATTCCCCAAAAGGAGTAGCACACTCAGCTGTCAGATACTTCCCGGAGCTTTGAAAGAGGACGAGT
This sequence comes from Natator depressus, assembly GCF_965152275.1. Classification (NCBI taxonomy): domain Eukaryota; kingdom Metazoa; phylum Chordata; order Testudines; family Cheloniidae; genus Natator; species Natator depressus. The sequence continues at coordinate 41,078,200 of NC_134247.1, forward strand.
GCATGCCAGCAGGGCAGCAGAGATCAAAACACTGAGCAGAGCAGTCAGGGCAGGCCTTGTGGGACATTGGCAGAAGCCAGTTCTGTCGACAGCAGCGTCTACACTGGCTCTTTGTCAACAATAAAGGGAGGGAAAAAGACAAAAGTCTCTCACAGGGGTTGTGACCTTGCACTCCATGTGCTTTATGAAAATAGGCTTATGAATCTGAAAATAACATAGCTGGCATGTGCTTTATGCCAAAGGTCTCTTATAACTTATCACTGGGAACTGGAGTGTCTGGAGAGGTGCCCGTTCTGGCAGGAGGGTTCTTCTCAGTGGTACCCCAGCGCATCAAGTGACAGTCTCAAAGGGGTCTCTGTGGCCGAACCTGTCACAGGGGTGGACGTTTTTTGTTGCCAAAACTGGGCATTTTTCATGACAAAAGTCCCATTGCAGTGTGTATGCGCTTGCTGTTTTGTCGCCAAAAAGGCAGTTTTTGATGACAAAACTTGATAGTGCAGACAAGGCCTAAGACACTTACATCTCCCCATAACTCAGGCTTTGTGGTTCACAGTGTTCTTCAAGTGATTTTCTAGGCAGCTGCGATTTAGATGCAGTGACATTCAGCATTGTAATACCTGAGTCCCTTCATGGAGCTCACTCTTTCTCTCTGACTCTAAATTAGAGATCAAAGTCCCCCAGCATGCAGCAGCTTCGTGAGGCCGGGGGCCCTGTCTGCTTTTCCTGAGCCCAGATGGCCCCCAGGACTCCCAAGGGAAGGGTGAGGTAGTGAGGGGCACTGCAGTTTGGTTGGTTGTTTTGTGCTATGTGATCTGAACTCTCTTGTGCTTTCCTGGTTAAGTGAAAGAGCAATAGTATGCTGGACATGTGCAAAGAGTCTCTGTGTGTGTGAAATGCTTCACAACTACTGCCTGCCTCTGGAGAGAGTTCAGCTGAAACCAGCGGGCTCTCACCTTGGCGTGGAGTTCTGGGAGATGGTGCATTCAGGCATGTGGGAGTCTGAAGTGTCAGCTCTGCACCGGGGGTTAGGCAGCAGGTTTAACACCTCAGATAGTGGGCTAGACAGCCCCCCAAGAATGTGCCCAGGGACCCCAAGACTGGAGCAGTGGATGGGCTCTGTTCCAGTCCCAGAGGCTTGAATTATCTGGGGATCCTGGGACTCGGATGCTTGGGTTCCCCTTACTGCAGTCTGGTGGCACCTCACCAGGTCTGGGATACAGACTCACACACCAGTAAACAGAAACCTTTTCAGTGCCCAGCAACCAAACACCCTTAACTCTCACCAGGTGGGTTCTGGTGATATTTCTACATCTGAAATATTAAATTCAGAGACATGAAAGGAGAGGTCTCTCTATCAGGCTGCCACATCCCTTTGCCTTGGGCTGAGGGGGGCTCTTTTCTGTTTCTGGATGAGGGTGTGGCTCTCCCTCCAGTGCTGCAACCTCCTGCTGCCTTTGCCTTGGGGTGAGAAAGTTTCTGTTAATGGCTCTTCCTGAGTGGGGGAGAGGCTGTCTCCTGTTCCACGTCTTCCACTGTTCTCTCTGACCAGGATAGAGCAGCTGGTGACTTTAACCATAGAAACTGTGTGAAGGAGCTGCCCCGACTCTGCTGCTGGGAATGTGGCAGCCCCGGCAGGGGGAGCAGGGAGATGCAGCAGGGGAGGAGGCAGAAAAGCAGCAAGATAGACCGGAGAACCCAAGGGGACTGTCTGTGACTCCACATTCAGGCTGTTCTAGTGATTGAGGGGTTTACACTTAATACCTGGTAGTGAAATCTAAATATAGAACTCACAAGCAGAGTGGGGTTTGTACCCTGGTTTGTAACTGTTTGCCCTGAGGTTGGTACTCACATTCGTGAGCTACTCTAGACAGCGTGACAGGAGAACTGGACCTGGCTGTCCCACATGCCAGCTGAGTGCTCTAACCACAGAGAGAGTAAAAGTTATAAGGCAGGTGACATCACAACCCCTCCCCCGCCCCCAACATTTTATGTGGAGCGAGGCAGATGCCTACCTCATTCCAGCAAGAAACGCCAGATGCTGGGTTCCTGTCTCTGGTGGCTAAGCAGAGATAGACGCCCCTCTGCAAGCTCTCTGTGACAGGGGGAAGGGCTCAGGACACCCCTCCCCTTGTCAGCATCTCCTCTTGTCTAGCTTAGATGGCTCCCTGCCGAGTGAGCTGGCTTTTGTGAATCGCACTGTGAGGTGCCTCTGATGCCCATGCCCTGTACAGGGAGTTTAGGCCCCTGACTCAGCTTTGTGGGGCACAGTTTCCCTCTAATTTTCTAGCTGCCTAAAAACTGGGCCCTGTGACGCTCAGCATTGCAACACCTGAGTCCCTTCATGGATTGTCCCCTGTGCAACCAGTCACCTCTCCGCAGAGCACAGCTGAGCAATTCCAGATTGACATGGGTGTGCACAGGACAGAGACAGAGCACAGGCTGGAGAGTGACACATCCCAGTAAAACCCAAACTCTCCTCCTAGAGGCGCGATATTCCCTGTGGGGGCAGGGGGGACAAACCAAGACAGGAAGCAAATCCCATGATATTGGCCCCAGCACCTGCAGCTGGGACATTAAACTGAAACAAACAAGAAGAATTGTTTGTAATGGTTTATTTACAGTAAGTAACTAAAGGTGGTAAGTAAACAGAGCTGAGAAGGAGCCTTAATAACCGCAACCTGGCAAGGAGATCCCCAGCTACTGAGAACAGTTTTCTTAATGGCACTAAAATAGCACCAATGGCCAGGAATTAATAGGGAATTAATGAGTTACAGTCTCACTTTCAGTAACATGTCATAAATCTCTCCGTCCCGCTCACACTCACTTTCCTTCTCCCTTTTCCTTCATAGTCTCTTTTTCTACTCAGCATTTTTCTAGCCCTCACTTGTGATACCTGTTTATTTTCCTCTCCCACTCTCCTCTCCTCCCTCCCACAGATCATCCCCCTTGGCTGCTCCATTCTTTCCCCTGATTTTATCCCTTCTCCTCCTGCTGCCCCAATGAGATCTAAGGACACAGATCTCTACAAAATGCTCCCTGCTGCTGCAGAGCTTCCAGCTTCTCCCAAAACCCCGACTGATTAATTCTGTGCCACCCTCACCTCTGCCTGTCCCCAACCCGACTGTTCGTTCTACCTCCTGCCCAGCCCCCACATCTGCCTCTCAGGGCCCTCTGGCAGCTCCAAGGGGCTCTTCCTCCTCCCCCTCCCATCCCTGAGGCTGCAGGGAGGGCGGGGAGGAGATTCTAGGGGTCATAGAGATGAGGAGCCAGAGGGTTGGGTAGCCAGAAGTCCTCTAAGTTCATAAAGACTAGGGCATGCGAGGATAGAAAGGCTGATTTTGGGGCCCCCAGTGGGATATTCCGCCCTCTGTCTCAGCGACACAGGCTGAGCCTGGATCCCCCCACCCCTAACCAGAACCAGGGTCGGATTCTCTCCCCAGGGATGGAGCCTGGTGGGAAAGTGAAGATCGGAGCCTCGTCACCAGCATCGATAAATGTCACCTGCCCCCGGTCACAGTCCAGACAAACCCGAATCCTGCTGGGGACCTGGCTCAGGGGCAGAGGGGCCTCAGGGGAGGTGAGAGCCCGGAACTGCCCCCCGCACTGCCCCACAGCCCAGATCCCCTGCTCAGGGCTAAGGCTGATCCATCCCTTCCTCCTCACAGACTCTCTGGCCACCCCCACAGCCCAGAGTTCCCCATCCCCCACCCCCACCTCCCAGCAATGTGTCTCCACGGTGAATCCCTCACAGCCCAGCACACAGGCCCTAGAATCAAATCTCTCAGGGTTGTCGGGCAGATTCTGCCATGTGTCTCCCCATCTCACACTTTTCCCATCCTCAGACAGGACGAGTTGGGACTGAGCCGTGTCTGGATCCAGCGTCACATTCACTAGGAAGAGAGAGAATCAGAGCGTTAGGGGCAGAGCTCAGCCCTGGGGGAGGCCGGGGCCATTTTTCACACTCCCCAGCAGCCCCATCCTGGCTTGGACAGGCCTGGATCCCAGGGAGCTGCCTCTGACCTGAGACTGAGCAGGGATGTCACTGCACTTCCTCAGTCTTTTTCTCTTCAGCTCCCAGCTCCCTCTGCTGGGGTGCTCCATTCCCAGCGGCAGAGACACAGCCAGGAAAGTGTCAGAAGCTTTTATTGAGGAGGGAACAGAGGAGGCAAGAACCAGCTTTAAACCCCAGAGGGAAGCTCCCTCCCCAATGCAGAGACGGGTCCGTTATGGAGTGAAAGGATCTTTCCCCTCCTGCGCCCACCTCTCCCCAGGGAGGGGACTAGAGACTCTGGCAGCCCCAGCAGATGGTACAACTCAGTGAATATTGACAGAGCTTCCCCGCACCCCACCTTCAATCTCACTGTGTCCCAGCTCCCCCTGTGCTGGACTTTGCTATGGGGCCTCCCCACTGCACCCGTCCTGCTCTGAAATGTCACAGCTTGGACAGCAACAGGCCACACGGTACCAGGACTGAACCTGCCCAGAATGTCACGGCTCAGCAGCAATCACAGCACAAAGGTCCAGTAGCCTGGGGGAGGGAGGGGTCAGCACCACTGAAGGGGGTTCATGGTGGAACGAGGCAGAATCTATGCGTGTGGGGGGAGCAGGGGCAAACTAGGGTTTTGTGAGGCCCTGGGCCAGAGCAAGTGGGGGCTTCTCCCGACCCCTTCTCCCTGAAGTCCGCCATCCCCCCCTGCGCTTCTTCCAGGGAAATGGGGTCAGGGCACAGGGGCTTGCCACACTCCGCCCACCTGGCGCTCCAGGCGGATAGCAGGGCAAGCCCCTGCACCCCGACTTCACTCCCCGGCTGAAGTGCCAGGTGGGTGGAGTGGGGCAAGCCCTTGAGCTCTGACCCTGCTCCTTGGCAGGACGGCTGGGCAGGCAGAACAGGTTGGGGCCCAGAGGCGTCCATTTTTCTAGGGCCGCCCAATTGGCTGGGGCCCCTGGGCACAGGCCCTGTTAGCCCAGTGGCTAATCCGCCACTATGAGGGTGTGTGGAACAGGTGGCAGGTGGAAATAAGGAGAGGGTCGTGCCAGTGATGGGGGGACTGAAGTGACGTCCTGTTTACCAGAGACAGGAGCATACTTGGGTCATGGTGGATAGAGAGAGGAGAAAAGAGACAAGCTCACAGCTCTGATCACAGGAGCTTCCTACATCTTTATAATGGATCCAAGGGAACCCCTCTCTGTGATCAAGGCTTGAGGCTGGAGCAAGGGTCGTCCACAGACACAGTCCCTGCTCACCCCGTCAGTGTGGGGTCACTGCAGAGCTCCTGGCTTTCTTCAACGGGGAAAAGATGAAGGAAGAAACAGGGAGACACTGGAGATCAGCCATCAGCACAGGAAGATTAAACAAACTCCCCCTGGAGAAGTGGCTGTGGACTGGATCTGTACAGTGAGTAGGAGCTGCTGTCACAGATCTCTGCAGGGTGCAGCGCACATGCTGGCAGTGGAGGGGAAGGAAGAGTAGATGCGATATGATGTCGATTCAGTATGGTGTGGTTGGACATAGGCACAAACCCTGCCTCATGATGTGCAGTGAAATGCAGGGTGCTGGGGAGGGCTGCCCTGAACGATCACATCAACCCCCACATTCGAGGAAAAAGGGGCACATTGCCTCACGGGAACAGATATTTGGACATTGATAAAATATGATCTTAAATTACCTTCTTCTATAGGTGCCACAGATCTTCTCCACCCTAAAACCAGCCACATAATTAGAGATGAGAGTGGATCTGAACACGTATTGCATGATTCAATATTGTATAAACTAATGACTGATGGAAAAAGAAAGTTCTTCCAGACATATACTAAAATGTAAAGAATCAGAACCTCCATTAGGTTGCATGAGTCTCTCTCTCCCAGGGTGGATCTTCACTGCAGAGTTAGCCCAGGATCTTACTTGTCTGCTTCCCCAAACTGTTACTTGTGCAAGCCCAAAAACTCTGACTCAAGTTTGGTGGTGTTTTACATCCAGGCTAGCTGGCAAGACTTTGGGTACAGGCTATTGCCCAGGGTCCACTTTAATTCAGGTTGGTTACATCCCACACTTTGCAGTGTGGAGGGAGGTTAATCATCTCAGGGGCTGATAGTTCACCAGAGCCTTCTGACAATTCCTCCCGGGCCATATTTTTTTGGCCACTACCCACTTTACTACTGTATTGCTTACCAATTTTTCAAATTAGCTTTTGGTGTGAAATTCATCCAGTTTAGTCTTTCCCCATATTTTATAAAGTTACATGAAAAAGCAACCACCCACATCCCCCAAAGGAATGACAGTAAAAAAGCAAACAAACAAAAAAGGGTTTCCAATGGCAACAACTTTAAAAATTAAATTTAAAAGCAAACATCTCCACCACAATTAAACAAACTGCCACACAAAGATCGAATTTTGTTACAAAAACTTTCTTGTCAGAGCAAGGACAATGATACTTACTTATTTCTTTATCTCGTATGGCTAAAAATTAAACAGAAATAAATACATATTTTTGTTCGGCATTTCCCTTTTCTTATTTTTTAGTTTTCTTTATCACCAATATGACAGTGAAGGCTGAAAGACATCAAACTCACCTACAAAATGTCAGACGAGAGGACCCAGTGGTCCCTTCTGGTCTTAAACTCTGTGACTCTATGTGACTCTATTATCAGTTTTTCAAAATAGCTTTTGGTGTCAAATCTCTCCAATTTACCATTACCCCATATTTTACAGAATTACAGTAACCCTTCCCAGAATAATCATAATAATTAATAAAAAGAAAGGAGAGAAACAAAAAGATGTCATATTGCAACAAAAGTGTAAACGTTAAATTTAAAATTGAACAACTCTACAACAATGAAACAAGCTCCCACATGAGGATCCAATTTGATACCAAAAATAAATAAATGCTTGTCTGAAGAAGGACAATGACACTTACCAATTTCTATATCTCGTTTGTCTAAAAATTAAACAGAAATACACATATTGTTTGTTAGGAGTGTCCCTTTACTTATATTTTATTTCTCTTTATCATCAATACTAATGTTAAGGCTGAGAGATTGTTTCTATTCAACCTCCTCTTCAGGACAGTAAGGTGAGAGGATCCAGTGGCCCCTTCTGGTTTTAAACTCTGTGACTCTATAATTAATTCCTTCTCAGTTTTTCATTGGTGTGAAATTTATCCACTTTAGTCTTTCCCCAGATAGTAAAGAGTTACATTACAAAACAACCCGCCATCCCCCCCCAAAAGAATAATAATAATAATAATAAAATAATAATAATTAATAATAAATCATTCATAATAAAGCAACAAGCAAACAAACAAAAGGTTTCATATTGCAAGAACTTTAAAAGTTACATTTAAAAACTTTCTTGTCAGAGCAAGGACAATGATACTTACTTATTTCTTTATCTCGTAGATCTAAAAGTTAAACAGAAATAAATACATATTTTTGTTCAGCATTTCCCTTTTCTTATTTTTTAGTTTTCTTTATCACCAATATGACTGTGAAGGCTGAAAGACATCAAACTCATCCTCAAAATGTCAGACTAGAGGACCCAGTGGTCCCTTCTGGTCTTAAAACTCTGTTACTCTATGACTCTATTGATCATCAATTTCTCGTATTAACTTTTTGCAAGAAATTTATCCAGTTTAGTCTTTCCCTACATTTTATTAAGTTACAATACTCCCCACAAAAGAATAATAATAAAAAGCAAGTAAGCAAACAAAAAAAAAAGTTTAATATTGCAACAAAATTGTAAAAGTTAAATTTAAAAGCACACAACCCCACCACAATTAAACCAGCTCCCACATGAGGATCCAATTTGATATTAAAATTTTCTTGTCAGAGAAAGGATAATGACACTTACCAATTTCTGTATCTCTTTTGCCTGAAAATCAAACCGACAGACACATATTGTTTGTTAGGAGTTCCCCTTTTCTTATGTTTTATTTCGCTTTCTCATCAATATGAAAATTAAGGCTGAGACATATTTTTTTTCTATTCAGTCTCCTCTTGAGGAGGTCAGATTAGAGGATCCAGTCATTTCTTCTGTTCTTAAATTGTGTGACTCTATGATTCTATGGCTTATCAATTTTTCATATTAGCTTTTGCTGTGAAATTCATTCAGTTTAGTCTTTCCCCACATTGATTAAAGTTACATTACAAAACAAACCCCTGTCTGCCCCCAAAATAATTCTAGTAATAATAAAAAGCAAGCAAACAAACATAAAAGATTTCATATTGCAACAATTTTGAAAGTTCCATTTGAAAACAAACTTCCACATGAGGATCCAAACTGGTACAAAAAGTTTCTTGTCAGAGGAAGGAGAATGACACTTACTTATTTCTTTATCTCGTAGGTCTAAAAATTAAAGAGAAATAATATATACATTTGTTAGGCATTTCCCTTTTCTTAGGTTTTATTTCTCTTCTTCAGGACGTCAGACAAGAGAGGGACAAGGGGTTCCTTCTGGTCTTAAACTCTGTGACTCTATTGTTTATCACTTTTTCAAATTAAATTTTGGTGTGAAATCTCTCCAATTTAGTGCCTCCTTCCCACATTTTATCACGTTACTGTAACCTCCCCCAACCAAAAAATAATAATAAATAAAAAAACAAACACGCAGACAAACAAAAACAGGTTAAATGTTGCAACTGAATTGTAAATGTTCAATTGAAAATCAAACAACTCCACAACAATTAAACAAACTCCCACATGAGGATCTAATTTCATACAAAAAATTTCTTGTCAGAGGAAGGATAATGACACTTACCAATTTCTATATTTCGTTTGCCTAAAAATGAAGCAGAAATACACAAATTGTTTGTTAGGTGTTTCCCTTTTCTTATGTTTTATTTCTCATTATCATCAATGTGATAAATAAGGCTTAGAAATTTTTTCTATTCCGCTGCCTCTTAAGGAGGTCAGACTAGATGATCTGGTCGTCCCTTCTGCTCATAAACTCTGTGATTCTATTAGAATCATAGAATCCTAGGACTGGAAGTCTAATCCCCTGCACTCGTGGCAGGACTAAATATTATCTAGACCATCCCCGACAGGTGTTTGTCTAACCTGCTCTTAAAAGTCTCCAACGATGGAGATTCCACGTCCTCCTTTATTCCATTTATTACCTACTCTGCCAGTTAGGAAGTTTTTCCTCATGTCTAACCTAAACCTCCCTCATGGCAATTTAAGCCCCTGCTTCTTGTCCTATCCTCAGAGGTTAATGACAACAATTTACCTCCCTCCTCCTTGTAACAACCTTTGATGTACTTGAAAACTGTTATCACGTCCCCCCTCAGCCTTCTCTTCTCCGAACTAAACAAAACCAATTACTCTATTGCTTACCAGTTAATCAAATTAGCTTTTTGTGTGAAACTTATCCAGGTTAGTCATTCCCCACATTTTATAAATTCATATTACCTCCCCCCATGAGAATAATCATAAAAAACAAGTAAGCAACCAAAAAAAACCCAGGTTTAATAATGCAAAAATAAATAAAAAGGGTAAATATAAAAGCAAACAACTCCACAACAATTAAACAATCTGCCTATGATGGAGTACAGCAGTTTAGAACCATGCCCTTGGGACGACATGGGGCCACTGCCACTTTCCATCAGCCAATGGACAGAGTGCTGCGGCTGCAGGGATCCGACACGGCCACCTACACGGACGATATCATCATCTGCAGCGAGAGCTGGGACGAGCGTATGGAGCATGTCCCTACGGTATCTGGGGCTCTCAAAGAGGCGGGTTTGACGGCTAACCCAACCAAGTGTCAGCTGCCCACCCAAGAAGTCACTTACCTAGGGTAGGATGTCAGGGGAGTGGGGGGGTGGGGTGGGGGAGGGGGAGATACGACCTTTGGTACAAAATTCTTAGTGGGCTGCCCCGTCCCTTTCACAAAGTAGCAAGTCCGGTGGTTTATGGGATTAGCAGGATACTATTGACGGTTCATCCCAAACTTTGCTACCATGGCTGCCCAGTTGACAGACCAGGTTAAGGACACTGCACCCATGTCAGGCATTGGGAGAAGAAGAACACCCTGTTCTCTATCCCAGCAGGAAGCTAATCCCACAGGAGGTAGCCTAATCAGTCATCAAGAAGGAGGCCCTGGAGGTGAAATGAGCCATTGATGCCCTTACTTGTAGGGTTAGCCCTTCCACCTATTAACTGACCATGCACCAATCCACTGGCTGCGCTCAATGACAGGCCATAATCCAGGCATTATTCAGTGGCTTCACCCAATGAAGCCATATAGCTTTCGGATGGTAAAAGCGTGGACTTCTTTTTCACAGGATGGTGGGGACATGAACTGGCCCCAGGACACCCCAGCCCAGGGTCTGAGAGGGAGGGTGTGCGAGGGAGTATACAAACCCCACACTGGGTCTGACGGGGTGAAAGGACAGTACTGGGCCCAGGTAGCCCCGCACATCCAGCCCTGCAGAGCATGCTTCAATTGGAGAGAGGGCTGGAAAGGGAGCAACCCAGCTCAGACAGGAGAGGCTGGGGAGGAGGACAGACCTGCCCTGAAGGCTCCTGACAAAGGAATGACCATATACTTAGCCCCATCAGGGCTGATGGTTTCATTGCCTTTTCTTTTCACCTTATCTTGGATTGGAACCGGGGGAGACCAGCAGTTGGTTGGAAGTGACCCAGAGAGGGCAACTCGGAGGACAACTTTGGGGACCTGTTGACCCTCCTAAGGCCCTGGCTCAGAGCCCAGAAGAGTGGGTGGGCCCAGGCTCCCCTTCCACTGCCCACCTCCCTGCCCTTCTGATTCAAAGAGGGCCAGGACTGCAAGACTTGCCCACTGGGAGGGGGCACTAAGTGTGCTAACCACTAGGTCACATAACCCACCGATGACCCTATCACGCTCCTATAGGGGGATCCAATTGTGTACAAAAAATTTCTTCTCAGAAGGAAGAAAATGACACTTACCAATTTCTAGATCTCGTTTCACTAAAACATAAACAGAAATATGTATAAAAGTTTTTATGAGCTTTTCTTGCCTTATGTGTTATTTCTCATTATCATCAATACAAAGTTAAGGCTGGGTGATTATTTTTACTCAACTTCCTTGTTTCTATTGCTTCCCCATCAAAAGGGAAAGTTTATCTAATTTAGACTTACCCCAAATTTTATTAAACTTGTTTAACACACCCTGTCCTGGGGCACAGCCCCATCCCAGTCAGGAAAAGACGAAAACTCCTCTGGGCTCAAGTGGCCTCATTCCTGCAGGGCCTGCTCCACTTGGAGGAAATGATCTCAAAAGAGAGAGGCTGTCACAGGAAGGGGGCCGCAACCAGCAGAAAGGCTGCTGGAACTCAGAGGAGCTGATTTCTGCAACAGAACCACTGGGAGGAAGAGAACGTGTGACCCTCTGCCACTCACAAGGGCCCTTCAGACCAGGTACAAGCAGGGACGTGTGCAGCAACTTAAATTTGACCCCTTTTGGACGGGCACATTCTGTACCCATCCCTGGAGCTCGCTCCCCTCACTGTTTTGGCCAGGGAAGGACTTTGCTCTTTCCCCTATGCCCACCCTGGCAGAGCACTCTTCCCTCCCACACAGGAGCTTGCTCTTTCCCCCACACCAGCAGGAGTTCGCTCTACCCTGCCTCCGCCCTGGCCCTGGCAGCAGGTCACTCTTCCCTGCCTCTGCAGCCCTGGGGTTGTAGAAGCTCTGTGCCCTCGATGATTATTTGGGGCCCCGTGCCTCTGCTTGCCCCCCCCCCCCTCCTTATGCATGACTCTGGGTACAAGCTGACTGCAGCAGGGAGCGGTTGAAGATAAATCCTGTCATGGGGTTCAGCTGTTCTTAAACTTCTGTCATGAATTCACTTGATCGATGCTACACTCCCAGGTGACTGGACTTGCCATTGTTTTCTCAGATGCTCCATCGATATGCGGTCTAAGGCCCAGACAACTAGGCAGCACCCAGACTTACGTCTCCTAGCCTGCCCTGAGAGCAAACAGTCCTTTTACCCCAATGGATAGCAATGTCACATTAGAGGAAACTGAGGCACAAAAAAATTCATTAAAATAATGCAGAAAATTCCCATTTCAGCACACCTTCATTGACAAGCCAGATCTCTATAGATTCTTCTCAAAGACTCTGAGACTGAGGCTGGTTTGCATTGAAAACTTACACTCCTCGTACACGTAGCTATGCTGACCTAACCCCCTAATTCAAAGGACTTTTAAGGGGAAAGGGTCTTTGGAAACATCCAAACAGGCCCTGAAATGGTCCAGCCTCTTACACATACTAACCCTCCCCCACCCAACAAACACACAGAAATAAAAATAAATCTGAGAAACCAACAAGCGTATATGCAATTGTGTAACTTGGTCAAAATCTGTATTTGTGGAAAAAAGGGAAATTGAAACTTACCAACTTCTTCAGTAAGTTTCGCTGAAAAGTACAGAAATAAATGTAAATTAATATCATCTCCTTGCTTCATTAAAAGTGTTTGAAGACTACTTCCTATAGGTACACAATTCATTAGGAAGGAAGTCTGATTGATTTGGAAATCAGGCAGATATTCTTTATGGATGAAGTTCAGCAGGTTAAGGACAGCTGTGCCTGAGTTATGTGACAGTGGGTAGGATTTTTTAATTTCCTAACTGAGGAAGAAATGTGTTTCTTTACTGATTTACCAAAAGGGCATTTCTACAGCGCCTCTCACTGTAATGTCCAGGTGCACTACACTTTATTAGCAGAAAAGAGATTTGAAGGACAAATATGAGAGGCTAGGCTTTGCAGAACCTTCTCTCAAGTGGGACCAGAGACAGACAGTGGTAATCTCCTGAGAACTAGCAGCAGAGAGAGATGAAGGACCAAGCAGAACACAGATGTATCTGCTATGATCCGATTCTCTGACTCAGTTCTATTGCCCAAGACTCTCCTCTCTCCTATTCTACTCCCCACCCCCTACACACAAAGTCCTCTCCCGCTCTCCCCCCCCACCCTCTATCAATAAATTCACATGCATTCTTCTTTATACAGGACAAGGTCAGCAGATCACACCTTCTTTTAATATTAAATTCCTAAATTGCTCTAATTTATTTATTAGAACAAAATCTTTATTTACAGTATATTTCTTCCTCTGATATTTACCTTTCATTTTAAAGAGATAAACAGTGAGGCCAATAAAAGCAAACAAAACCACCAGGATCACACCCAAAGTCGCCATCAAGGGATTCACCCTCGGGAAAAAGAGATCTGAAAAACAAAACACCAGAACTTGTCTTAATTTGGAAGCGCTGATTACAGTCAGATGTTTTTATTTCATACAAATACATAAATGGTGCCCAGCAGGATTTGTGCAAGACAAGAGTGAAAGAATGGCCATGTGTACACTATACAAAAATGTGTAGACCGCTGGGTTTGCTCTGGCCCCTGCCTAAGGGCCAGAGCATACACACTCCAGGGAGGCCCTGTTCCTGCCTAAGGGCCGGAACCCCTGGAATATTTGGGGTTCAGCCCCATTACACCGGTTGGGATGCTAACATCGGTTTGCTAATTTCCCCTGAGACTAGGCAGCAATCCCAGTGGTATAGTGAGGCGGTGTGGCCTCCCTCCAATCCAGAGCGGGAGGGACAACCACCGCACCACTACACGAGGGTAAAATGAGTCCATTTGTGGATCTTGACCAAAGTGATGTAAGAAGCACAAGTCCAACTGAATGTCATTAGAAACAACATCACATGACGTAGGTGACGTTTCCCACAACAAGCAGTGAACAATGAGTTGGTGCAGCAACAAAATCACAAAGAAGCCACATGACAAAACTTACCACATTCAAAAAACTCACTGAGGTGAAGTTAAGGTTGCAGGATCATATTGTGTCAGTGGATTGAGTGAAAATTTCTTCTAAAAAATGCTGGAAGATTTTTGTGTGTGTGCATACATGCGTGCAGGCTAGTATCAGGAAAGTCAGACTTCACATTAAATTTACATGAAATCCCAAACTTTGATTTTCTGAATACTCACAACTAAGGGAATCAAATTACCTAAACTCTGATCCCGTAAACATACCAGTCTCCTATTTTCTGTGTTTGTACGTGGATTCTGAAATATCCACCACAGATGTTTCCGTTCTTTTCTTCCTATGTTTTGTTTGGTTTCTGGTGGTGGTGAGTTCAGTGTGGGGTTTGGATGGTGACTGACCTGCTATATAAACGGCTGATTCCTTGTCTTGATTGAGAACGGTGTTCGTGATGCAACAGGACAAGTTTTGGTTTGAATGTTCTGTTACAATGAGAGCAGTTTCTGTTTCAAACAGGTTGTTATCGCCACGGGATTTTGTTTCAGAGAGTGATGGTAAACGCTGCCCATTGAAATCTTTCCACAGCACCTCAGGCTCTGGGTACCAGCCAGCTGATCGACAAACCATCCGGATACCTCCATCCTGGTGACCCTCCACAGAGATGAGAGGAGCAGAGCCCAGACCTAAGGGGAAAACACATAAAGGTGTCAATTCCATGAATTAATTTAGAAAGCAGAAGGGATGAGGGACAGTTTGTGGATCCCTTACTCACACTAGAAAGCACTTGTTCACGGGGGTAGTCAGTAGAAGGGATAAATGAATACTGGAATGTCTGAAATTCCAGTTTTCATGGACACAAAAATGTGAACAAATATTTACAATAATTTCACTGAGTCAGTGGGAGATATTGTCCTATCAACACAGGAGCAACTGAGTGCTGACACCTTTGGAGCTATGATCACTTCATTTAGATACCTGAGTGGGATCTGAACTTTTTCATAAGCTGATCATTAGTACAGTAGATAAATACGTTTCTTTTTTTTTTTAATCTAACTGGTGTCATGGTTACAGTGTTAAAGCAGCAGGGGATAAATGTTCAGTCTTGTCTAAGAGTGGTTAATATGTAGCTCCCCATCACCACCATCACCACTATAGAGTCTCAGCAAATAAGGCTGCATTTGATTTTAACTACACCCCTACATGACAACCAACCCATAAGAAGGCCATAAAAGTCTGGCAGCCCCACCTTAGCCACACATCCTAGAAATGACTGCAGAGCAATTGGAAGGCTTTGTGTGTCCAGAAGGCCTTTCCCTCTTAATTAAAGACCCCTTTGGGAGTCAATCAAGACTGGGCAAGAAAGTGCCTTGCCCATCCTGAAAATGTGTTTAATAACACATTGGGAAAGTTTTCAGCATATTTTCTCAAGTATGAAAGTGGCTGTTTGCTGAAAGTTAGATACACTGTGTTATTGCAAAATATTTCACAACCAGGGAGTCACAGCTGTTGTAATAGGAAAGAACAAAGCCTGCAGACCACACACAGTTAAAACTGACACAAGTTACTGACCTGCTACCCGCAGTTCCAATACAGTTTCTTCATAAAAAGTACCATCTTGAACAAAGCAGTGGTATTGTCCTTCATCAGAGGGTCTGATATTGAGAATCCTCAAGGGAACATTTCCATCTGTGAGTCCGGCTTTCAAAAGCTCTGTCCTTCCCTGATACTCTGGCATCTGCCCTTCATACTGATCCTTCCCATCACGGTACAGGTGCACAAAGGATACAAATTCAGGTCGGAACCATCTCACCTCCATGTTTGCAGCGCTCATCCGGGGGGACAGGTGACAGGGTAACACAGTTTCCTGACCCAGGATGGCAGCGACAGGGTCACGGGGTCCAATCACTGTGAATTTTGCTGGAAAATGCACCGGGACAGCAATAACAACAACAACAAACTTGGTGAGGCAGAGAACTGGGAATGGACGTGCTCGGTGTATAGTTGAGACAAGCTATTCAGTAGCCCCTTTTTCTAAGTACTCTCAAATTGACACGCTTACTGACATTGGCATGAGATTTGCTGGTCCTCACCAGGAATAAGGGTAGGGTTGGTGGGCCATATCTGGTGTTCTTCCACCAAGGTGCTCCTGAGATCTAGGCCTATTGCTCTAGGCAATTGTTGTACTATTGTGGTTCAATACTTCATATGATCAAGAGACCAATTAACCAAACTTTGCCAAGTATATTGCCAAAGGACAAATCAGTACACTATGAAAAGGAGACATACATATCCTCCTTCTGGAAAGCAATCCTTACCTTGCAGTGTGCTCACCTTACACAGAAACTGTGCTTCAAAAATACACCACCAAAACCACTTATATTTATACCAGGGGTGTTTGCAAGTGAAAAAGCCCTTTATCCATCACCCCATCCAACCCCCCACTTCTTAATCTTGTTCTGTACGTTCCTTATTGCTGTTTCGGTCAGAACATTCCAAACCAGGTGGGGGCAGACGTACATCCCAGCCACTGCTAGGTCATGCCATTCATGTCTCTTGGCTTTGATAGGCTTCCGGTGTTCTATTGTGAACACTAACTTAACTTTAGCAAAGTTTGGTGGGATATTTGATGTGGGTGAACAGAGTTGTTAGAAGAGCATAATACATTCCATTAATTTCCCAACACCATATGTAAAGAGAGAATTACTGTGCATATAATACCTAATAATAAGGTGGTGTATACTACACCTAACATATATGTATTAGCTAACAGGCCCAATAAAAAAAGTCACACGACATAGAATATCAGGGTTGGAAGGGACCTCAGGAGGTCATCTAGTCCAACCCCCTGCTCAAAGGGGGACCAATCCCCAATTTTTGACCCAGGTCCCTAAATGGCCACCTCATGGATTAAACTCACAACCCTGGGTTTAGCAGCCCAATGCTCAAACCACTGAGCTCCCTCCCCCAAATAGACTCCTAGTGGAATCAAAACGAGCTCCGATATTCCACAGTGGAGAGAGGAGGCGGTGCAATTGTCATGTGGGCCCTCACCAGGGGCCCACACCACCAGGTATTAATACCTGTCCCCAGCCTCTCTCAAATATTCTAGTTCTTATTACATTTTTGTGCACATGTGGGGCTCTAACTATGGCTCCGATCTCTGGTATATCTCAAATCCTCTAAGATAATTTATGTAACTTATGAATTATTCTTGTTATTGTTAAACTCTTCAACAAGTGTCTAGTCAATGCTCTGGGCATCCTTGACAACCTTTTCAAGAGACTCGTGTGAAGAAACAGACCCGAGCCCTATCCCAGGAGCAAATAAAATAACCCAGCAGCAGCAACAGAATGAGAGCAAACAATGGATAATGAAGGTGCTGATCTTGCTGCGTGGTTACATTTACACACCGGGAGTAGTTACATTGACTTTGAGTGGAGCATGTTGTTCAGACACTTCAGGAGCCTAAATAAATCCTCTAAGAAACAGCAGCCACGGGGCGGATTCCTACCTGATCCCATCCTGTGAACAGAACAGGTAAGGAAGCAAATGATAAACCCAGGGAGAGGGGAGCTGGCTCGGGAGCTGTGGCAGGATGAGAGAACTTTCATCTGCACTGTAACTTGATCTAGACAACAGGAAGGAGGAGGAAAGAAAACTCATCTTAGTGAACATAACACTGAGACTAACAGGAAATCATTAAAGTCAAACATTAAAGAGGACACATTAAATAAGAAAGGAATAAATGCATTATTAAGTGAACTTTTTCATATTATGTAGTTAGAACAGCCATTTAAATAAACTGAATATGTGTTTCCTTTATGAGTCTGAATTTGTCCCATCCCTACAAAATCCACATTAAAAAAAGTCAGATCGGTGTAGAAGTTGGTAGTAATTCCGTCAATGGAGAAAAAAGTTTTAAGGAATGAGAAACAGTGTGTGTTTGTCAGGTTTCGGAGAAGCAGCCATGTTAGTCTGTATTCGCAAAAAGAAAAGGAGGACTTGTGGCACCTTAGAGACTAACCAATTTATTTGAGCATAAGCTTTCATGGGCTACAGCTCACTTTATCGGATGCATGTGTGTTTGTGTGTGAGAGAGAAAGATTCTTTGTTTTTGTTTGTTTTTTACCCATTTCTTTTCTTTCAACATATCAGAGGCAAAATGATTCAGTCCCATAAACAGAATTATCAAGTATCAGAGATAACAGAGAAAGAGGCTGCCCATAAAGTTGGATTTGCAAGCGTTTGTAACTTACTTTTCAAAACAGAAATCTACAATAAGTTAATTCATAGCCAGACTCCCTTTGAATGCATTGAGAGCAGGATCGGGTCCAGTTTTCCTGAATAAAATATAAAGAGGAAAGACAAAAAATTCTTACATCGAATAGCCACAATAGTCTGGTGTTAAATTCCAATGAAAGGGGAGGAAACAAAATCGCTCAGATAAAATTTGGAATATATAGTTCAAAAGCAAAGTTTATATTCAGAGTCAGATACATTTATCTGGGATTATTGGATCATTTTGCATTTATTTATTCACCCAAAGACTAAATGTCTCCTAGGAGCTATCAAAGAGCAGTGGAGAGAGTATTCAAGTGACAGAAGCTCACCTACCTGATGACTCCTGGAAATCAGCTTTGGGACAGTTTTGAGCTCTCCCTGACATCTCCAGGTTTTCTACAATCCTCATCCATTCTCCTCTGGGGGGTTTACATTTTCAGCGATGATTTCAGTGAGGCCAAATTAAGTGAGGAGAAATGACAGAGACAAGGAGCTGGATCCCAGGCTTTGCTTCCAAACGTCTGCCAAAACGGTGTCTCTTTTTTGTCAAGACACTGAAGCGAGATGTGTCTCTCTCGATGCCTCCACCGCGCTAGAAAGCGAAAGTAGGAAAGGGAGGGGCACGCGGGGGGGATTTCCGTCCCTTCACCCCCACATTGCCCTTTGGGGTGAAGGACCCTCTCCCGGAGAAGTCCACCCAGGGGTCCCGTCTTGACTCAGATCTACCCAAGGGCCCCAGTTTGGCGGAAGCCCCGTGAGAATTTCGCAGAGACTCGGCTCCCTGCTCCTCCAGACCTGGACATGCGGGACCGGATTTCTGACGGCGCTGGGTTCACACGCATCAGGGGCCCCTCGGTCGCTCCGCTTCTGCTGCAGCCCAGCGGCCGCGGCGCCGGCTCCGCTCTCCAGCCCCTTCCCCTAGGACCGGCCCCGGGGCTTCTCCTCCGCCCCCCACCCCGCCCACTCGCTCCTCCTCTCCGCTGGCCGGCTGAGGGCTCCTCTCCTCCCCTCCCCCTCGCCGGTCACTGGCAAGCAGCCAGTGGGGGGCCGCAGAGGAGCACTAGGACCAGGGAGAAAGTGGGCGGGGGGGGGAAGGATCCTGTTTACCCCTCCCCAGCCCTGCTGCGCCTGCAGTTTACTCCTGGCACCTCCCTCGCTCCAGGGACCAGCCCTAGCTCCCCCCCCCCCCTGTGCTTTTGCCCCAGGCCCTGCCCCGCTCCAGTCAGCAAGGACTAATCCTAAACTCTTGCCCCTGGCCCCTGCCTCGCTCCAGCTGGGTACCAATTCCCCCCCCCCCCCCCGCCAACCGTGTCCCACTGTCAGGGTGGATAGCAATCAATGATTTTTTTAAATTTTTTTTTAAAAATTGGATTTTTTCATTTTTTTGATAAAATGCTTTTTGAGAAAAAAAAACTATCTAAAGATCGTTTTAATTAAGATACATTATAGCTCAAAAATCTCTCATCATGGAATATGGATGATAAATTATAATTCTATTGTATGAGACAATATATTCATGTAATGTTTGAGAAAAGTTTTATAAATGAGTTCTAATAGTTCATGGATAAGGGACCCAAACGTATGGGGTTTCACAGGCTTCTCTACAGATTATTTAGGTTAATCTTTCTGTCTACCCAATGGGACTCAGTGCTCAGTCTAGAAGACACCATCAGAGGTGCTTAAGTTTTCAGTTCTCAAACTGTGGATTTGTCTCTCCAGAGGTAACATGCTTGTTAACAGCAAAAATGTTTTAAAATAAATAAATAATATGTAAAGGTGAGAAATAACAGACCTCAACTCTATTGTCCCTCTGCAAATTTGTGTACATGGAGTCAATCCCTTTGTACCTCTGTCTAAAAGTGCAAAGTTTCAAAAAGTTCAATGAATAGAAGACTGTTGGGGGCAGAATAGATCTGGACAAGGAGAAGAAGTCTGGAGATAAATGTGAAAAGCGAGGAACATACGCTTTTTTGTTAAAATATTATGTTTGCTGTTGAAGAAAAAAATCCAGAATACTTAACGTTGTTTTCGTTAAATAAAACAATTTAAATGTTTGTCTGGTGATGTTCTCCTCCTAATACAGCCAGGCAAGAAAATCCTCCAATTATTAATGATTAACCTGTTGAATTGGAGATGGTTCACCTCCCAATGACAAGAAATATCTGCTTCAGTTACCTTTGGTAAATGAAATAACCCGTCATTCATTTTCTGATATAGCTGTAAAACTAATCTGAAAAGTTTTCAAAATAAATCACTGTTTAAAAATGTATAGTGTATACCTTCTAAAAATGAAACCTACATCGATCTCTGAGTTGTGAAGAATATGTATTAAGGTTGTAACAACAATCAAGAATGCACATGTATATAGAAAACCCTGATTAAATCGAGACTTCCTGACTAGTGATTTTAATCATGATTTAGATCAAATGCACCCTGCCCGCTGTGCTCTTGCCCCTGGCCCCTTCATTCCCCAGGGGGCCCCACAAATATGTTTGGCGGCAGGCTCACAAAAAGCTAATCCGGCCCTGTTTAATACAATCATAATAACCATGATATTTTCATCTCCTGCGCCAAATGAAAACTCCCCTTTTAATTACTTCAGTAATAAACAGCCCTTGTACGCTACACTGGAGTTTATGGTGAAGGGAGTGTCTTTATTGCTGTAAGGCCGAAGGTTAAAGCCCAACCTCTCTCTGTTCTCAGGTACAAATCAAACAGGGACCAAACTGCGTAAGTTGTTAGTTCTAAGTCCTGACTGGTCAGCAGACATAGCGCTCCCCTTGTGACAGGATCCCCCGCGTGCAAACTGGATCCGGGGTACCACTGTGGCCCCTTACGTCTCCAGCCTGGGCTGTCTCTCACAATGCTTTGAAGCAGTAAACCCCATTGGGAGCTGTCATCACTCAGCACAAAAATAGGTGGAACCCCACACCCAGCTGGATTGCCTGAATGCTCCCAGAGCCACTCACACATCACACAGAGAAAGGCACCAGCCAATATCCCCCAGCTCCCCAGCCTTGCACCCGAGTGTAAGTTTATTGCCCAGTTTGGAGAGGACATGCACCAGCCAGAAATGGAAATCCAGCTGAGGTGAGAAAGGAGAGCTTGCCAGAGATGTGGCTTGTTACAGGGGCTGCTGTAAAGTTGGATACAATGTTGCACTATTTAATGCACTACACGGTGGAATTTGTATGTTCTTGCAGCTGGATGGTGTGAGCTGAAATTATTTTCCTTAAGGGGAAGGCTGTCATTGCTCCTTGTTTTGCTGGGGAATGCATGGCTGGAGATCTGTAGCCATCAGTCACACGCCTTCATACTGCTGCTGTTTCATGTGGCTGGGCCCTGCAGCCAGAACTTTTTTATGGCAGAGTGGATCTGAGATCAGGATCAAGAGGGAATCTGGAGAGTGGCCTTCTGGAGCCAGAACAGGAGCTGCAGCTGCAATGGGAAAGGTGTGCTGGGCAGAGGCATCCTGGGGAAGCAGCTGGTTACTTCCTGAGCAACCAGATACAATATTATTACAGATCCTGACTCACATTGTGATGAGATACATTGTCACCCCTGTGTAAGGCAAACTGGTTACATGGTTGTAAACTTGTTTCTAACCAGCCTTGCTGCTTCATGGCATCCAGATGCTGTCAGCTCTGGTGCATGGGCTCAGGGTGAGGATCTCACTGCTGCTGGGTTTTTGCTGCTGGTGAACGTATTGCCTGAGAACTGCAGTCTTCAATCAGACACATGCGACATGCAGTTATTTTTGGCCAACAGAAGGGGCCTCCAGGGGCTGAGGTGGAGGCTGGAGAGATGAATCCCTCATCCCATGTCACTTGCAGCTGACTGTGCCAATGAGACAGTTCCCAGACTGTTTAGTGGAACAGCGGGATGGGAGAGCGGGAATACTCTCCAACAACAAGGACACACACACACAAAACAAGGGCTGGGGGAAAGTGAAACACGCTAGAGGCCAAGAGTACAAATCATCTCACTTCTACTGAGTGTTGTTTGTGTTTGCAGGCACCTCCCAGCCCTTATGACTGACCATGACCTCCTATTCACAGCCCTAGAAGGCAACCTAGTATTGGACACCTCTTCAGCCCATTTTGCTAATAAGTGAACAGAAGTTGCACAAGGTCACTGAAGTCAAAGCGGGGAACAGAATCAGGGTCTCCAAATGGAATCCCAGGTCTTAGCTACTCAGCCCCACGGCCTTGGCTGAAAGTGTCAAGTATCTGTTCATTGGTTCACCTGTTGCTAACGGTTACACCACACCAGAGCCAGCAACAGGAGACCAGAGTCCTGATCGCAAATGTTCTGCTGATGACTGGCAAATACTGGTGTAAGCCGTTAGCACAGCCTGTGTCATGTTCCCTCCAGCAGCTGGCCCACACACAGCCCAACAATTCTTCCCAGAGCTGAAGTGGTGTGGTGGGGATCTGAAGAGACATGATTTAAATCAGCGGTTTTCAAAGTCTGGGTCGCGGCTCCACAGGGTTCACCCCTGGCAGGGAAGGTGGCCGCTTCTTTATCTGCATCCCGCAAGGTTTCATCTACATTTAATGGGTTATTTAGTTGCAAAGAAATATACAATGGAAATGTAATTACAGGGGTATATGCAATCTACATGTAAGATAACAACAAACAGCCTTTATTAGTTTTCATGAAGTTTCCACATCAGACATCTTCTCATCTTAACACAACCCTAAATTGAAGTGTGTGTTAATCTAATTGCCAAGGCCTACAGAATGGAAAGGTAACGTAATAATAAACAACAAGATTTAGACAAGTAAAAACAATACACTGAACATCTCTGGTTTGATCTCTGTCTGCACCAGTGAATTGGCCGGAATACACATCGATACACTTAACCCTTCTTTGATATTCGGACACAAGTGAACTATTGCTCTGCTCTGAGCTGGTCTGTCAGAGTCACATGAGCAATGTATTTTGCACATTGTAATTGCCTTTGAATTACAAGATCCCAACTGGCAAGAAGGAAGATCAGCATCATGTGGCCAGCAGAGCTCCCAAATTACTGGATTAGTGGAAAATTCACTATTTCCCCTGATTTCCATTGCTTTTTCTGTCTTGCTTCTAAAGGAGACAGCCATTCACAGACACACGTGTGACTCTTCTGCCAGCAAACATGCAGCAAAGTCAGAATTAGAAGCCTTGAGTTCAAATGTCACCTCTCCTTTTTGTTTTTTATATTTCCATGCACATCACAACTCTTGTCACAAATACAACACGAGATCCCCTGCCCAAGATAGCAGAGAAGTATCAGACACTTTTTCCTCCCGATTACAAAGTATTTGAGAGGCTGCACAAGGTCACTTCAGGTAGAACTGGGAAAAGAACCCAGCTCTCCAATATGGAAAACCCAGGTGCTAGCCACTCATTCCTACTGCCTTTGGGTTGAATGCATAAAATAGATACGATCTGGTTACCACCACTGCACAACAGAGCCAGGCACAGAACCCTGGAGCTCTGACCTCTAATCTGGCTCGTAAGCATTTGTGTACCTGATGGAACAGTGTGTCAAGTCCCTCAACAGTGATTGGCCTCAGAAATAATGGTGGGGAACCGGGGAGGCCATGTTACAAATCCTGCTGCTGTGGGAGTGGGGACTGAGTGGTTCCATGGGGTATTAAAAAAAAGAAAACTAAAATATATAATTTAATTCACACGCTAGTTGAAAATGTTATAATCGATTGATAGAGCGACAATGTGCCCTGAAATCCAGGTATTCCAGATTGAAAACATCAGTCACACAGTTTGATGGCTGGTGTCACACACGGGCAGGTTTGGGAGCAGAGAAGTAAAGTGACCCAACCAGCCCTCTCCAGACCACAAGTGAACAATTCCTGACGTACATGTTTATATAAAACACATGGCCTAGAGTGCAGGCTGGAGAGCAACATATCACTGTAAGGTCCAGGCTGTCATCATAGTGACATACACAGATATCCTCACTCGTGCTGGGTTGATACAACCAATTTGGGGGGAGAGGGGGAATCCTATGTTTGCCTTCAAAAATCCCAGCTGGGAAATCAAAGGGAAACAGACAAGAAGAATGTTTGATATGTTTCATTCACCTTAAGTAAATATCAGGCTTAAGAGAAGTTGAGAGGGAACTTTCATAGCCAGACCACAGGGTAACAACATTCACAAATTGGAAGAAGTTGCTCTGAAAGGTGCATGAATTATAGGGTGGAATTAATGCTACAGTCTCACTTTCAGAAACACTTCCTAGATCTCCATCTCCCTCTCGCATTCCCTTTCCTTCTCCCATGTCTTTCATTTCAACCAGTTGTACACAATGTTTTCGGTTAGTTTATTTCTCTGAGTCTCCCGAACTTTTCTCCGATCCATGTCACAGATCATTCCAATGCAGGTACCCAGTTCTTTCTGCTGAATGTATCCCCTCCCCTCTCGGTGCCCCCTGAGCGTTTCCCTTCTCAGGGTTGTTTTGTTTTCATTCTTCTCATTTCAGCTTCCCCCACTTTCCCCAGGCTTCTGACTACTCCCGTTTTACTTTATCTTTACCTTTTCCCATTTCATTTCTTCTCTCCCTTCTGGTGAAACCTGCCCCATCCCTGACTCTCCCCTCCCCACAGTCACCTCATTTCCATCGAGATGACAACTCCCTCCCTCCCCCACAACTCATTCGCAGGTCGCTGTTCCTGTCCCTCACCCCACGTCTCAGTGACGCCGTCTGACACAGGATCACAGAGGACACTGGCAAACAGGCTGCACAATCCCTGGGGCAATGAGACTGGCTTCTCTGCCGTGATCACACAATGCTCTCTATGGTTTGACTGTCCAGACTTGAGACCCAAAGTAACCTCTAGGGTCAGAGACTGCAATATAGAAAGTCCACAGGAAGAGGTCACAGAGCCTACACCACGGGTCTCAAACTCAAATGACCACGAGGGCCACATGAGGACTAGTACATTGGCCCGAGGGCCACATTACTGACACCTCCCACCCTGCCACCCTTGGCCCCGCCCCCACTCCACCCCTTTCATGAGGCCCCACCCCTGCCCCATCTCTTCCCACCCCTTCCCTGCCCCCATTCCAACGCCTTCCCACTGAACGGATAATTCCAGAGTCTTCTGTGCAAGGGTGAGAACCTCAGGATGAAGTTGATCAGAGAGATTTGTATCCAACTTGTGACCTTCCCCACACATTTTGCTGTAGCACCCTGGGGAGATGCGGTGCTAACATCATCTCCAAGCTCTTTCTCAGCATTGTGAAGTGTGAGGGGGAGTGAGAGAGAGCCACGTACCTGCTCAAGGTGCTTCTGACATCCTGGGGGAGGGGGGTGAGAGACAGAGAATTTCAGTCCCACCTGACACACACACAACATGCCAAGGAAGAGATTTTGCAAATATGGGGAAGAGAGGCCCTGCCCTGACCACATTGCTATATATTCACTGGGCTAACGGGGCTTTTGTCTCTCAATATCTATGTGTCTGTGACTCTGCAATGACCAATGGCCATTCACATTTCAGGAACGCACACACAGAATTACACGGTGGTCTCTGACTGCGGGACTCCCATGCCCATGTTTTAGGAACTGTCCTGTCCCTGTGTTGGGATTTGGGATGTTTCTAACTCAGTCTCACCTGCAGGAATTCACTCACTGGCTTCTGACACTTCCCCTCCAGCTCACTGATCAGCTCACTGAGACAGGAAATCTCCTCTGAGACTTTGGTGATATTTTCATTCTGTATCTTCGTTATCTCTTTCTCCAGCTTTTCCAGCTGGGCCAGCAGGAGCTGCTCGTGTTCCTCCAGGAATTGGTGCAGTTGCTGAAAATCAACTACAATTTGCTGCCTCTTCTTTTCTATCTGTTTCTGAAAAGCAACAGGGAAAGGACTGGTCAGGGACATGGCAGCAGCCTGGGGGATCCTTTCACTGAGTGAGCAGGAGGGAGAACTTCTTTGCAAACCCTAAGATTTCTGAAACTGGACTCTACCCTGTGGTTACTTGGGAGAAGTTTCTCTCACACCTTTTTCATTCCTCCCCAATGTCTCTGAAAACAGATGTTTCCATGGCTGACGTGGTTAGGGCATTGTGTTATCAATGGCCTCTGAGCATGGAGATCCTGAGCAGCAGGAGGCAGGACTCAGCATTACACAGAGAGAAGTTCCAGGGCAAAAAAAGAAAAGGAGGACTTGTGGCACCATAGAGACTAACAAATTTATTAACAAAAAAAGAATCAAATGATGCAACAACGCAAGAAATGACAGACACAGGGAAAGCCACAAGAGCTAGAATTTAACTCATTCACTGAAATGAAAGCTTAGAGTCTGCTCATGAACCTAACACAGAAAATCCATGATCATGGAGAAACACAGACATGCCCACATTCACCAAGACCACAGAGGACTCTGACTACAAACAGACCTCTCACCACGTCTCCACAAGTTAATAACAGGAGGCACCTACCAAATACTCCCGGCTTTTCTCCTCTCCAATCTCTTTAAATCCCAGGAACTTTTCTCTCTCTTCCCTCAGAGTCTTCAAATGGGCCTGGATTTTCTCCTGTAGAAACAGAGATGATTGGGAGGTTTAATTCTGAGGGCTGGGTGGAGTGTGGAGGGGGATATTTTTCCTCCCAAACCCAAGGTGACTGTTGGTCCTAATCGGCTGATGACATGAGAGCCACCTGGGAAATTAAATGTGATAATGGAGACTGGGAGCGTATCATGTTCCGACGTCTTACCAGTTCAGGTTCAGTCTTTTTAGTAATTAAAGAGAGACCTCAATTATCCAAGGGTGATTGGTGTTTATTAATTCATTAGTAGTACAGGACATAACATGAAACTGGAGTCACATGGTGGTGAATCAATGAATGTGGTTTTCAGAGGACTAAATTAACAGAGACACAAATCCCAGAGACCACCCAGGCTCAAAATATGGGCTGGGATTTTCTCAGGAGCCAAGTCCCCATTGAATTCCTGCCCTGAAGCCCTGGGGAGTCTAGACATGATAAATCGATCCCCGAGCTCTCTCCCTTCGACTCCTGTACTCCGGTGCTGCGAGAGGCTCAGGCAGAGTCAATGGGGGAGCAGCAGCCGTCGACTCACCGCGGTGGAGACACCACGGTGAGTCGATCTAAGTACGTCGACTTCAGCTACGTTATTCATGTAGCTGAAGTTGCATAACTTAGATCGATCCCCCCCGCCCCAGTGTAGACCATGGCTAAGTCCTTGCTCCCCTTCCTGATGTTTCCCCCTTCTTACTTCCCACCCATGTCCCTTTACCCATCTCTCTCTGCTCCCCACCTCCTGGCGGCTCTCTCTAGGGCCTGCCTCCACCCATGCACTCCAAGCGGCAGAGGAGGTTCGCCCTCCTCGGGTAGGAAGGGTGGCCCAGTGGTTCAGGCACAAACCTGAAGCTTGGGGGTGCTGGGTTTGGTTCTCTGCTCTGTCACTGACTCCCTGCTTAGCTTTGGGAAAGTCACTTCACCTCTGGGTGCCCTAGATCCACCTGCCAAATGGGGCTAAAGCTGACCCTGCCTCCTAGGCTAAATCAATTCATGGCTGTGTGGTGATGTGGGAAATGGAGATACCAAGGTGAGTAAATTTGGGCTGAATTACTCCACAGTCTGAGCGTGAGAGCCAGCTCCATGCTGGGAGTACGGGAGAGAGAGGGACTCAGGCCAGCTCTGCATAGAGGGGGGTCAGGGCTTTAGCCCTGCAGCTTCTGCTGCTAGGGCATCTGGGGGTCCCAAACTGGGGGCTTCAGCCCCACGTCTTCTCCCAGGGTCCAGGGCTTCTCCCACCCACCCTGTGCGGCTTCTGCCGGGGTCCGTGGCAGCGTTCCCTGTAATTTTTTATGTCCATGTGCGCAATGACTTTTGTTATGTGCACCAATATGGAGGTGTGTGGTAGGGCTGGGGCCAAGCGGTCTCAGGGGGGCTCAGGGCTGGGGCATAGGATTCGAGTGCGGGGTGGGTGAGGGCTCTGGCTGTGCATGTGGGGTTAGGGGTCAGGCTGGTGATGAAGGGTTTGGGGTGCTGGCTGCCCCGGGGACTACCCCCAGCCCTCTCTCACCGAAACAGCTCGGGGCCACTTGAGAGGTGCCTCTCCACGGTCGCAGCATCTCCAGTGGCTCGGCCGGGGGCATCTGTCCCCCAGCCAGAGCAGGTCCGGGCTAGGCTTGGTGGGGGTCAGGGAAGGGGCGTAGCTGAGAGGAAATTTAGGTCCAGGGCTTCTCCTTTATCCCCACCCTGCCCAGCGCATCTCCTGCTGGGGTCTGGCGCTTCTCCTCCCCCTAATCTGCCACTGCACCCATCCAGCCTGTGCACATAGGAGCCCTGCAGCACGCCTGGGTGATTTCAAATGGCCTGGGGCTCCCAGCCACCGCTACCAGGCCCACAGCAGTGGTGGCAGCCAGGGTCCCCAGGCCCTTTGAAATCTCCTGGACCCCAAGGCAATTGCCCCCTTGCCCCCCCCAGTGGCCCCTGGTGGGTGAAAGGTGTAACTGCAGCATGTCGCTGGCAGAATGTATTTTCTGCAGAGAAAAAGAAAATTTTGGATGGCACATGAGTTCTGTGCCTGTGCAGTGGCACAGAATCCCCTAAGCAGTGTTTGATGGCTTGTGTTGCTCTCCCTTTTATCTAATCCCCAGTAAATGCAGCTTCACCCCTTTTAGTTATTTATTTTATTACTCTTGTTGTTCTTAGTTCACCATCACTTTGGGTAAGACTGTGTAGAGGTATGTCATTGTGCTGCCTGGTTCACGATTGACTTACTTCGCCCGTGTTCACTAAGGGCACTGGCCTATTGTTGGTTTAAAGCCCCTTAAACGGATGAATGTAGCAGCTTCCCTTTGTCCAGGTTAACGGTTACACATGAGAGCAAGACACAATGGCAAAGAGAAGACCCGAGGCCACTCTGGAATTTTTGTGTTGCATGTGTGTGTGTGTGTGTGTGGGTGCACACGCGCACCCAGTCACAAGTTGACTGATAGAGTTTGGAGCAGTGAGCACAGGAAGATTTCTGAGGTTTTTTTGGATGGGTGGGATGGTTTGGTGCCTCCTTAGATAATGGAAACAGAACTTCCTACATACTTTGTAAATACACTAGATTGTATGAAAGATACCAGACTCGTCATCAAATTCTACTCTCAGCTAGAACAGTGTGCAGGGCCTTGAACATCAGCCATCCACTCGGGTCAACCTAATAACACTCTCTTGTGTGAAATCTCTCTCACAGGCAAATTTCTACTGTAATTTTAACTAAACATAGATATACAGTAGTGATAACCCCAAGAAATCATATGGTACGTCATGCCTCAAAGAATTATGATTTAAAACCAAATATGTTTGGGGTTCTTTTCATTTTTTGGGGTGCATTAGATTCATATTTTCACTTTTTTTCCAAAACCAGAAGTTACAATTTTTTTTATTGGTATATTTAGTGAAAACTGTGATTCTCAAGCAATCATTTGATTCCAGAAGCTTGTGCTTTCAGAATAAAAACACCAAATACTGCCACCCTCATGGTAAAATGGCAAGAGTCGGTAACACTGGTTATATGTATCTGGCTATCTAGACACACATGACACTGGTATCAATGACAATTGCACTGAATACAGCTAAGGACATGGTTACATTATGTTTCTGGATACAGGCTGTACCTTGCAAGCTGAAATTGCAACCATTGATTGCCTGTTACTGCTCTGAAAGGTTCCATATATCTGAAATGGCTTTATGTTCCTATGACAATTAATACCATTTTGGACTTCCAATATTATGAACTTTTTATACCTTTTAATTAAAAATAATAAACCTAATGTCTGTAACTAATCCTCCCATTCTGTGAACACTGAAGCATATGCTTTTTGGAGGTAGCTGCCCTGGGACATGTGTAAGGTGATCAGTAGATACTGCCAGGCTTATGGCCTGAGGACATCCTCATTTTTTGTACCTCAGTGGTGGCAACCCTATTTCAAAGCCTTCGCTGTCCTTCATTCTCACAAGTTTACTTTTTTTCCCTTCCAGACAGGGACATCATTTGCTGTGGGCAGGTGCCCCTCCAACCGTGGTTCCCCCGCCCCCAAAATTTTCATAGCTCTTTGCCAGGGTTTGTGTGAAAAACAGCCCCGTCAAATTTAGCCATCAGGTTTAGCTACCAGTGGTGGTTTCTGATACTATCCATATCACGTCTTGCTTTCCTATCTGAATTAACTACCCCCAACTTTCCACATGGGTGTCTCATTCAGAGGGCCCTGCCTGCCACATCCCTCCTCACCCCTGCGAGACCGCCCCCCCCGCCTGCCACTCACCACATACTTCCTCACCCCCCCCTGTGAAACGCCCGCCCGCTGCTCACCGTGTGCGTCCTCACCTCCACCCCATCCCCTGTGAGATCCTTCCCCCACTGCTCTCCATGACCCTCCTTTCCTTCACCCCCCCAACAAAATCCCCCCCCCCCAACTGCCACTTGCCCCATCCCTCCTCATCTCCCAGCCCCTGCAAGATCTCCCAGCCCACGGGTCACTGTGTCCCTCCTCTCCTCCACCCTCCCCGCAGGACTGCCCAGCGCACCCTGTCCCTCCTCTCATCCACCCCCGTACCCGCAAGATGCCTCTACCCATCACTCACTGTGTCCCTCCTCTCCTCCATCCCCTTGCCTGTGAGGCTCCCCATACCTCACTCATGTCCCTCCTCTACTCCACCGCCCCGTGAGACCCCCACATTGCCGTGTCCCTCCTCTCACCCATCCCCTGCCTGCAAGACCCCCAAACTGCTCCGCATCCCTCCTCACCCCTCCTTCCCGTCAAGAGCCCTCCCCCCTTGCCGCATCCCTTATCAACGCTGCCCTCACACGGGCAGGAGAGTGATGCAGTGAATGGTGGTGGCTGGGCAGGGCCTGCGGTGAAGTGGGGACAGGGCCTGGGGGGGGCACGGGGGTGGAATGGGGGTGCAAGAGGTGGGACAGGGAACTAGCCTCCCCCAGGGGAAGCTTCACCCACTGCCCATGTTAAGGCTGTTTTAGTGCTTGAGGGGTTCACGGTTGATACCTGGTGAGTGAAATCAAAATACAGAACAGACAACCAGTGGGGGGTTTGCGCTCGGCTTTGTAACTGCCCTGAGGTTGGACCTCACGTTCTTGAGCTGCCGACAACAATTACAGCTGGGACATTAAGGTGAAGGAAACAAGAATTGTTTGTAGTGTTTTTATTTTACAATAAGTAGGTGGAAAGCAGGAAAGTAAAAGGAGCTAAGACAGAGTTTAATGACCACAGCATATTGTAAGAAGATCCACAGCTACTCAGAGCAGTTTGCTTAATGGCACTAAAATAGCACCAATGCCCAGGAATTAATATAGGGAATTAATGAGTTACAGTTTCACTTTCAGTAACACATCATAAATCCCTCTGTCCCTCTCAGGTTCCCTTTCCTTCTCCCTTTTCTTTCATACTCTCCTTTTCTACTCAGCATTTTTTTCTAGCCCTCACTTGTGATTCCTGTTTATTTTCCTGTGTCTTTCCCACTCTCCTCCCCTCCCTCCCACAGATCATCCCCCTTGGCTGCTCCCTTCTTTCCCCTGATTTTCTGCCTTCCCCTCTTGCTGCCCCAGCGAGATCTAATCCCACAGATCTGCACAAAATGCTCCCAGCTGCTGCAGAGCTTCCAGCTTCTCCCAACCCCCCAAACCCTGATTGATTCATGCTGGGTCCTTGCCCCCCGCCCCGCCTGTCCCCAGCCCAGCTGTTCGTTCTGCCCCCTGCCCAGCCCCCACCTCTGCCCCTCAGGGCCCCTCTGCCCCTCCTGCAGCCCCAGGGGTTCTTCCCCCTCCCACTCCCATGCCTGGATCTGCAGGGAGGGAGGGGGAGGAGCTTCCAGGGGTCATAAAGATGAGGGGCCAGGGTCTGGGTAGATGGGAGTCCTCCAAGGTCATAGAGACTGGGAGCCGTGAGGCTAGAAAGGCTGATTTCCGGTTCCCCCTCTGCTCTGGGTCTCAGGGACGCAGGCGGAGCCGGGATCCCAGCCCCACCCCGAGCCAGGGGCGGATTCTCTCCCCAGGGACGGAGCCCGGCAGGAAAGTGAAGATCGGGGCCTCGTCACCAGCATCGATAAATGTCACCTGTCCCCGGCCACAGTCCAGACAAACCCGGATCCTCCTGGGGGCCCGGCGCCGGGGCAGGGGGGTCTCAGGGGTGGTGAGAGCCCGGAACTGACCCCCCCACCACTGCTCCACAGCCCAGATCCCCCCCTCAGGGCTACGGCTGATCCCCCCCTTCCTCCCCACAGACTCTCTGGCCACCCCCACTGCCCAGTATCGCCCATCCCCCACCTCCACCTCCCAGCAATGTCTCCCCGCGGTGAATCCCTCACAGCCCAGCACACAGTGCGCAGTGTCAAATCTCTCAGGGTTGTCGGGCAGTCGCTTCCGCGTGTCTCTCCATCTCACACTTTTCCCATCCTCAGACACGATGAGCCAGGGATGAGCTGTGACTGGATCCAGGGTCACAATCACTGGGGAGAGAGAATCAGAGCGTGAGGGGGCAGAGCTCGGCCCTGGGGGAGGGTTTGATGGGATCAGTGACAGAATCTGCCCCAACTGGAGAGTGACTCAGGGAATCTCCTGCCTCCAGGATGTACCCGGCTCTGAATGGGGAGCAGCTCTGAGATGTCAGCACAGTGCAGAGGAGAGTCACTCTTGAGGGAGGTGACAGAGCAAGAAGTTTTGTTGAGCAGAGACTGAGACTCTGAATGTTTCTCATCCTGCTCTTCCCCTGATGGAGACTAGAGACTCTGGAATCATAGGGAAGCCCCAGTAGATTTCCACTCATATCATTCACATGGTCACAATTATCTTCTCCCTGATGAGCCCTCCCTCACTTCATTTTAAAACCTTGGCTCTCTCTTGTTGATGCCAGCATGATGCCTGTTCCATCCTGCCACATATCTGGAGCTCTGTAGATAATGACAAGATTCAATAGATCCTTAACTAAAATTCTGTAGCTAGTCATCAGGGCCAGCCAAAGAGAATTATCAGTCCAGATTTCAGTTTTTAAAATTGGGATTTTGATTTAGAAACAAGGAGCTTCTACAAGAGAAGGAAGTTAGGGGTGGGGAGAGGAGAAAGAGGGTTTGGACATTAATTTCATGAAGGAGAAGGTGGAAAGGATGGTTAAAAACAGCAGAAAGTTGGGATTTGGTGGAGAGAGGAAAAAGGAGAGAAGAGAAAAGATGCAGAATTTGAAGTCTGAGTGGAGTGACTCCTTGGTTTGAACTCTTGGAGCTGGTCACTCTTGTTCCTCTACCTGACACCAGGGCTGGGATCCTAACAGACAATAACTGCTCAGTCACTTGGAGCAGGGATCATTTCCAGAATCATGGGAGCAATGTGTAAGGAGGGCAGGTTGTGGTAGTCCTTTCCTCTCCCTCCTTTGAACCTCAGGACTCTGTCTTCTCTGAACAGGGACAATATTATATTACATTTTCCTTATTGTTTTTGGTGCAGTGAAAGGGAGCAGGATCTCCCATTGATGAACTATGAGTTGTAATTACCTGCATCGCTTAGGGATCTCCTCCACTCTGAAAGCAAACACATAGATGGGGGATGAGAATTAAGCCAGACAAATTCAGCATCAATAGGATTCATCAACACAGAAAAGGCTGCACCAGAGAGAGAGAAAAATGCCCTTACCTAGGTCTCCTTGAAGTTTACCTAAATAAACAGGAATAAAAGGACATCCTGTAAAAGCATCTCCTGGGTGAAATTAACCACTGCCTGCCCCCCAATCATTGATCAATTGGCCTCTCTACTGTGCATTGTTTTACATCAGTACAGGTACTAGGGATTGGACACAGGATAAGCCACACCAGTGCAAGTCACTTTTCACACTGGTGTAGTTGCATTAGGGGTCTGATCAGGTGCAGCTCTATAAGGAAAGGCAGAAGGCAGCCCAAATTCTCTCAGTGGCCTTTATGCTAGCCTTGAGCTGGGTGAAAGGTCACACTTATAACTCACATGCGTCACCTACGTGCCAGGGCTGTGGGCACTCAGTGCACAGAATCCTGACCCGGGTGACCACATCCTCACTTCGATCCTGGGCTGCCACCAGCCCCTCTCAGAAATTCTTTTATGGAGCTGGCATGGAGCCATTTCTGCCATGGGCATCAAGTGCACAGTCCCCCCAGTCACCCACTCCATGCTGCCTCCTGAAGACACATGTCCAATACTGGCTTCCTACCCATTACCGATACAATAAGTTATGCAATTAGTATTACTTATGATTTTCAATTTGACATTGTCACATTTATTCAAAAATCTTTCAGAGCATAACATTGGTTCTACCAGGAGAAAACGGAACTTACCGATAGTGTTGAGATGTTTCCCTAAAAAAGAAAATATAAATAAAATTATGTAGGGACTTTTTCAGTGACTCTAGATTTAAAAAGAAAAGGAGTACTTGTGGCACCTTAGAGACTAACCAATTTATTTGAGCATAAGCTTTCAAAAGCTTATGCTCAAATAAACTGGTTAGTCTCTAAGGTGCCACAAGTACTCCTTTTCTTTTTGCGAATACAGACTAACATGGCTGTTACTCTGAAACCTGTCTAGATTTAAAAGGATCTTTTCATTATGAGTCCTTGTGTAATAATAATGATGCTGCTCTACCAAGCCATTCCAGCTCTCCAGGGACTTGCAGGTTGGGTGCCCAGTGCAGGAGAAATCAGTGACACAGAGTGTGGGTACTTTCTCAGTGTAATTTGATTTATTTACACATAGACCTGGCCTAGAACAGAGATGGTCACAAACAGCACACAGACAATCGTTTCTTTCAAGAACTTCACCTAGCACAAGGGCTTGGTTCCCAGGGAACGCCAAGAATTGATACCAGTTGACTAATAAATCCAACTCTGTTTTGAGAAGGCTGTTTCATGTCACTGCAAAAGCTTGCTGTGGCACATAAGTTCCTGAAGAGCATACCAGCCTCTGTTCAGGAGTCTGTCTAAGTGTAGATTAGCTGGGGAAAGCTCTTGGTGTGCAAACCCGAGTGCTGGAGCCCAGAGGCTCAGTTAAGCAGGTGATGATGTACGGGGAGACTTTGGCAAACCAGTAAAGTGCCTAAAACCACTATGGCTTATTGCTAAAAGCAGCCAAGTCAGCAGGCTGTAAATTGGCCATTCAGCAGTCTCAGTTTAACCGGGGGGGGGGGGGGGGGTTGGGTGCCACAGAGAGGGCAGCTTGACCCTGTGTCCTTCCTGATAAGAATTGTGTTGAAGTTGCTGATACATGCATCTTAGAAGATCAGGATGTGCCCCAGGAATGTCTATTTGGGCCTCAAGGCTGCAAACTCTGGAAAAACCCATACCTGGTTAAACAATCAGAAGGAACCTCTCGCTTGACCAGTGAAACTGCTTACTTAACAAGTTTGCTTTAAGGGACAAGTCATTCTATTACTAATGTATAAATAAGGGGGAAAAGTTTGAGGTAGGGGGACTCTTCAGGACTGGACTCTCTCTCTGGATGCATCTTGTGTTTCCCACCGGCAGACGGGCTGCCGCTGTGCCACTCGAGAGCCACACTCAGCTTCGGTAATTATCAAGGGTTGGGGGTGTTTTACTAACCTGTTGCGGACGTGTGTATAAGTGCTCGAGACTAAGTAAAGTTTAGCTTTAAGTGAAAGCACTCGTGTTGTCCTGTTTGTGCCAGCCGTCTCTCAGCTGGACGGCCGTGTCTCCCCTGATTTATTTCCTGACACCACCTTGCACAGAGTAAAAGTTACCAAGAGCTTTGGGTTGAAAGAACCCCGGGTAACAATGAGGCTGTGAGGCTTACTCTGAAGGAAGAGTGAGATCCTTTGGATGTATGGCAAACTGAAGGGATTCCTCCAATTGACTGTTTAAGAGCTGGAGTGTGGATCCATGACATTTGGTTCCTAGAGAATCTCAAGATTTGATACCTCAAGAATTGACTCTAACCTGAGATCAAGACAATGAGCAAAAACTCTCCTTGTTCAGTTCCCTCTTCCTGAAACTTTGCAGAACCCCAAACTAACAACACCACAGCCTGTCTTCCCCAAGACTGAACATTTGCTCACACACTAAAACAAAGTGAAAAAAAAAGAAAAATTTGGAAGACTCTGTGTACTGGCATTCCTGGATGGAGCCTTGCATAACAAAATAACAAGCCATTCCTTAATACTGTAATAATCTTTTGAACACACTAGAATTAAACAGCAGAAACTTCATAAGACAAGGATTTTCGTTCGAGCCAAGGGTACTTAAAACCCCCCCAACCACATTGAATTACAGTGCAAGTTGGGAACCTAACTCCCTCAGACTCCATTGACAATCTAATTAAACTGGTGCAAACCAAGTGTAGGCTTATTTTAAGATGAATAGGAACAGGTTTACATTAGCCTGAAATAAACTCCACTTAAATTGATGTGTCCACACAGAGGTTTGCATTGCTTTAACAAAATCCATTTAATTTCACACCTTAAGCTAATGTAACTTTCTCATGTAGAAAAGTCTAAACGGTCTTTTCTACAGAGAAAATCTCATTCTGATTACACGGTATTTTCCCCATTCCAGCTTTACCTCTTAATTTGAGCAGAAAAAGAGTAAGGCTGACGAACACCAACGAAATCACCAAAGTCACACTCCAAACCACCAGCCAAGGAGACATTCTTGGGAAAAAGAAATCTGAAACACAAAGCCCACATCAGTTTGGAAATAACAAACACTATGCTATGGTTTGGAATGACAAATAGTGTACACTTTTATTCTAGAAAAATGTATTACATCAGGGTTTGTTTGAAAAAAGCGTGGGAAAAATTGCTCCCTGCAAGATAAAAATGGGCAGAAACCAATTTAAAGCGAGGTTCTGCTCACACACTTTTGACAGTATTGAATGGTGTATTAAATACTATGTGAAGTGCTACCAGACTCTCCCTGTCTCCGTCTTCCCCTCTCCAGCATACAGAGGCACCAGTAGAAAAAAGGGCCTGGGGGGCACTGCCAGAAAAGTGGGGGGGCCCGTATGGGCCACGGGGGAAAATGGGGAGGAGCCTGCGTGGACCATGTCGTGCCGACGCGAGGCCTTCACGTGACCCACATCGCCCCCCTCCCCCCACCTCTGCCGGCATAAATAAGTGGGCCTGGTCACATCACCTGTTATCAAGGTGGCTCCACCCTTCCCATTATAGGGCCTTCTTTTCAGTTGCTCACTAACTTTGCCAAACTTGAGTCATCTGGGCAGAAAAGTTCCATGCTGGGCATCTGCTTCAGGCTGAAATTTTTTTTTTTTTTTTTAAAACAAGTTTCAGCCAAAATGGTTCCAATGTTTCTGAGAAGGAGGTTAGAGAATAACACATTGTTTTGACATTTAAAAAAAAAAAATCTGATGACTTTTTCTAGGAGAAGCTTTAGTGCCCCGGGCTTTTGAGCAGAAACTTGATATTCAGCAGAGTGTGACTTTTGTGCCCTTTCCCTGTGAAAATCCATGCAATAATTGGCCAAGTGATAAGCCTCTGAAAAATTTTGTGCGTTCTCGGTAGAGTTCTTAGAGTTTAACAGTAAAATTCTCCAAAGGTTTTGTCCTCACAGAGCATGCTCCATCCCCTCACAGCCCCTACTGCTGACCAGACTTCACATGTGACATCCCCACGCTCCAGGTCAAGGATAAAACGGCAAAGCTGAGCTTTCCCAGCTCCAAGCTGGTGCGGGATTGGGCACTAGAATGGACATCAGAGGGCCTGTCTCTCCTGTGCTCTCAGTGCTCACTCTGCTGGTGTCTAGGCAGAGCGGAGGTAGAAGGGGACTGACTAGGATTTAAGAGGGGGAGGGAAGCTCGACCCGGAAGGAGGCGAAGGACTAGACTGGAACAAACTGCTTGTTGAGACCGGTTCTGGAGTGAGAGAGAATCTGTGACTGGGAATGAGGTGGAGATGGAGATTGGGAACCAGTGAGGGAAATGGGAGTGGCAAGACTAAAAGTGAGAACTGAGACCAGATGAGGAAAGGGGGGCAGGGGGACAGACTAGAACAAGGCCTGTCAAGGAGACTGAGCACCAGTAGGGAGACAGGGAACAGGGGAAGCGAGAGGGGAGTCTCATCTGACAAAGAGCTGGAGTGTGGGGTTACATCTCAGCTTGGTTGGGCAAAGAGACTGTGCAACCAGTTTTCGGACTGGAGAGAGGTAAATCGTGGTTTCCCCCAGGGGCCTGTTCTAGGACCAGTCCTATTCAACATATTCATAAATGATCTGGAAAAAGGGATAAGCAGTGAGGTGGCAAAATTTGCAGAGGATACAAAATTACTAAAGATAGTTAAGACCCAGGCAGACTGTGAAGAGCTACAAAAGGAGCTCTCAAAACTGGGTGACCGGGCAACAAAATGGCAGATGAAATTTAATGTTGATAAATGCAAAGTAACGCACATTGGAAAGCATAATCCTAACTATACATATACAATGATGGGGTCTAAATTAGCTGTTACCACTCAAGAAAAAGATCTTGGAGTCACTGTGGATAGTTCTTTGAAAACATCCACTCAATAAGCAGCGGAAGTCAAAAAAGCAAACAGAATATTGGGACTAATTAAGAAAGGGATAGATAATAGGACAGAAAATATCATATTGCCTCTATATAAATCCATGGTACGCCCACATCTTGAACACGGTCTTCAGATGTGGTCACTCCGCCTCAAAAAATATATATTGGAATTGGAAAAGGTTCAGAAAAGATGATTAGGGATATGGAACAGTTTCCGCATGAGGAGAGATTAATAAGACTGGAACTTTTCAGCTTGGAAAAGAGAAGGTTAAGGGGAGATATGATTGAGGTCTATAAAATTATGACTGGTGTAGAGAAAGTAGATAAAGAAGTGTTGTTTACTATTTCTCATAACACAAGAACTCGGGGTCAACCAAATGAAATTAATAGGCGGCAGGTTTAAAACAAATAAAAGGGAGTATTTCTTCACACAACGCACAGTCAACCTGTGGAACTCCTTGCCAGAAGATGTTGTGAATGCCAAGACCATAACAGGGTTCAAAAAAGATTAGATAAATTCCTGGAGGATAGGTCCATCAATGGCTATTAGCCAGGATAGGCAGGGATGGCGTCCTTAGCCTCTGTTTGCCAGGAGCTGGGAATGAGCAACAAGGGATCACTTGATGATTCCCTGTTCTGTTCATTCCCTCTGGGGCACCTGGCATTGGCCACTGTCAGAAGACAGGATACTGGGCTAGATGGACCTTTGGTCTGACCCCGTATGGCTGCTCCTATGTTAACCTAAATTTGGTCCCTTTGTGTATATGCCTTATGACACAATCTTTAAGTAGATGATCACATACTATTCCTCCCTCCTCCACAGAACTCTTGCCTCAATCAGTGCACTGGAGGCACCTGCTCTGGGGATGAATCTGGGCTGTGCAGTGAAGGAGGGTGTTGCCTGTAGGACCCTGGCCTCATTTCTTTCACAAGCTGGAAAGTGTGGAAAGAATGAGGCAGGGAATTCCAGGAAGAGAAAGGATGGTCTCATGGGTATGGCAGTTCAGTGGCCCTTTTGGAAGCAAGGGGAAATAGTATGTAATCATGGTATTAGAAACTGCATCATAGTGCATAGAGACAAAGGGGCCAAATTTAGAATGCACAGGGAACCTGAATTCTGGTATTTCCTAACTTTTGAATCCAATTTTCATTTAAGGTGTTTTGTGTGTGCACACATGGCTTAGCATGTATATATATAAAATGATTAGTGGGTTTGTTTGTTTATATTTTAATTCTGGTTGTCCTTATGCACAGTCTTCATGCTGTTGGATAACCGGTGCTTCTGAACCCATCATCCAACTCAGGAGCCAACTCAGGGGAAAGTGCCTCCTTCTTTTCATGACATTAATGCTACAGTTAAAACATTTAGGAAGAGAAATTATAGGTAATCATTACATTTCCCAACAGAAAACTTACATTTTAGTAAAATTAAAAAACTTTTGTAACAGCAAGAAATTTCCATAGTAAAAGAAAATCTGACGATTTAAGAGTGGAAATAAATAATTATTGGGGGGGGCAGATAAATATTAAAATACTCTTCACGTCAGCTGGCAAAGGAACTGATCTGTTAAATGGGTACGAAGGAACTGATCCAAATCCTATTAACATCTTTAATGGCTTTGGATCAGGCCCACAGCATTTTGTTGTTATGGCAACCCCCTTCCCTGAGTGAAGTTTGCTAGAGGATGAGAAATCAAATTTCAAATTAAAATGTGGACCTTCTGGTGAGTGACACACTCAAATGACTGTTCAGAGGGCTCCAGACTTTCTTGGACCTGCCTTGCTTCTGACCCTTCATGAGCCAGAGACTCAGTCACAAATTTCCTCTATGTTGAGGAGACCACAGCATATCACATCTCCCACTCTATAGTCCCTGGGGCAAGGAGCCCAGTCCTTGATCCACCAGACCACCAGGAGGCGGAAAGTCCAACCAATCAGTAAGGGCCCCAATATACCTTAACACCGCCCTGTGGTGGCTGTATGAGAAAAAGAAATCTAATTTCAGCTTAAATATACATTAATAGAAAGAGACATAAATAAAATACCAGTTTATTGTTATATGGGACCTCAAACACCAACCATCATGTTTTTATTATAATCATATCCATAGGGCATTTCTATGCAGAAGTACATTTGGATTTCTTTTAAATTTAACCTTAATTCTGAATTTCCTTTGTCAAAAATGCTTGTTTCTGGGATAATTACTACATCCCTGGAACGTATTTTACC
Organism: Natator depressus; assembly: GCF_965152275.1. Lineage (NCBI taxonomy): Eukaryota > Metazoa > Chordata > Testudines > Cheloniidae > Natator > Natator depressus. The sequence continues at coordinate 41,118,989 of NC_134247.1, forward strand.
CTAAATTGTGTTCTGAACCTTAACTTAATGTATTTTTTGTGAGGAAATATTTTAACTTTTGTATTATTTAGCAACCTAGATTTTATTTCTTCTCCCCACAGTTTGGGATATCAGTGTTTGGTTTTGGTGGTAACTCACCTGATATATAAAAAGTTGAGGGTTCCTCTTCTAGGCTGAAGTAAGCGTTCCTTATCGAACAGGCTAAATTCTGGTTTGAATTTTCTGTTATAATGATAGAACTTTTTATTTCAAAGAGCCCACGTCCATCTTGGGATTTTGTTTCAGTCGAGGGAGATAAAAGCTGCCCTCTGCGATCTCTCCACAGCACCTCGGGCTCTGGGTACCATCCAGCCAACTGACACACTATTCGGATCCCTCCATCCTGATAACCCTCAACAGAGATTTGAGGTGCAGAGCCTGAAGCTAGAGTAAAATGAACCAGTGTTAAATGATATTCATATACAGCCGAGCATATAAAAGTTTACATTTTCAATAAAATGATTGAATACACTTTCTTTATGACTGATATTTGTAGAAACAGGAAACTTGACTTTAATGAAACTTAAGTACTTGTTAAGCATTTTGCAGGCCTGCGGCCTCAGAGATGGAAGTGAAAGCCTTGCAGAGCGTGGGAGTGTGTAATCTGCAGCTTAGTAGGGGATGTGAAATGGGCAAGGAATGCAAAAGAATTTCTCTTGGATTTCTGATTTCTAGGCTTTGAAGGTTTCATGTTCACAGAGCCAATAGATTTTTTTAAGGCCAGAAAGGACCACTGTGATCATCCAGTCTGACCTCCTGCATCACACAGGCCATATGTCTTCCACGAACTAATTCAGGTCCAAAAGCTGTGGCTGACGGAGCACATTCCTTTTCACCAGCGGTGTTCGAGTTGGTGCAGTGGGTCCTGGTGCAATTGTAACTCTCGCTGAACAAAGTTTCTGTTTTGATTGTAATTGAGGTGAGGAAAAATGTCCTTTTTTCACTACTGTCCCACCCGAGATCAATTTATACCTGCAGTGAAGGGTGGCATTGAATATTTAACCTGTAACTTCTTAGCATGAACAGATAAAGTGAAGGATTATGACACAGAAAAATCTTGCCTCTCTCTCTCTGGCCCAATGACTGTTCTGTTTTGTACAAATACTTAAATAGTCGCTAGGCCAGAGAGAGAGGCTCTGTTGCCCAGAGGTTAGTGCACTCCCCTGGGAGGTGGAAAACGCTGGGTCCAGTCCCCCTGCTCCAATCACCCTTTCATTATTTATCCAACCTGGAACAACTTCAACAGTAGAGACTGAGGGAGCCTCACATTAGGATTTCCCATAGCTCAGTGTTTAGAGCACTCTCCTTAGAGATGGATGATCCTGTTTGATTCCTTTCTCCACCCTGCAGAAAGAGAGGAATTGAAGCTGGGTGTTCCTCAACCCAGCTGAGTGCTCTAACCACTGGGCTAAAAGTTATAAGGTGGGCACCTCCTCCTCTGGTTATTTCGTGTGGAATGGGGCAGGCACCTAATTAATTCCCGCAAGAAATGCAGGACCGGATTAACTCTTCTGTGGGCCCAGGGCTATCAGATTTTGTGGGGCCCCTCCCTGTATAAAGTCTTCATCCTAATTTAAAACAAAATGATCACATGGGGCGGGCAGAGGCTCGGGGCTTCCCCTAGGCTCTGGGGTGGGGCCAAAATGAGGAGTTCAGAGTGCAGGAAGGGGCTCCAGGCTGGGTCAGAGGGTTGGGGTGTGGGAAGGGGTGCGTGCTGACTGGGGGTGCGAGTTCTGGGGTGGGACTGGAGATGAATGCTTTGGGGTGCAGGAGGGGGCTCCAGGCTGGGGCCAAGGGGTTTGGAGCACAGGAGGGGGTTCAGGGCAGGAGGTTGGGGTCTGAGCGGGAGTGAGGGTGCAGGAGGGGGCTCAGGGCTAGGGCAGGGGGTTGGTTCCCTGCCTACCCTGGCCCACGCTGCTCCCAGAAGCTGCCGGCATACCCCTGGCTGCAGCCCCAGAGGGTGGGGCAGGTGGCTCCGCATCCTGCTCTCACCTGCAGACTCCGCCCCCGCAGCTCCCATTGGGTGTGGTTCCTGGACAATGGGAGATGGGGGGGAGACAGCATCTGCAGGCGAGGGCAGTGCGTGGACGGAGCTTCCCTCCCCGATTGCTGTGAGCCAGTGCTCACAGCTCCAGCCCAGCGGAGAGTGGGGAATGGCAGCACATGGAGCTGCCTCCACGGCCCTGCCAGGCAGGGCTGGATAACACAGGGGCTTTATGGGCTGCAGCCTGGGCGCCCCTGCAAAATGATCTGGACTTTGGCAGCCCAGAGATCTTTTTGCAGGGCTCCCCCTTAGCCTGGGGCTGCAGCCCCTAAAGCCCCAGCGTTAATCCAGCCCTGAAGAAATGACTTATGCGTCTGTGCTGTCTGGTTCCCATTCACGGATCACCAGTAGAGACAGGCACCTCCCTGCAGCCTGCACTTAGCTGTCCGTCTGTCAGTGCGGGGCCAGGGCTTAAGCCACACCTCTGTGGTTGACATTTCCCATTGGCTGGTTTAGGCACCATCATCTCCTCTTCTGGCTGTTTTGTGCAAAGCGAGTCAGAGATCTAACCCGTTGCCATAGGAAACACGTTAGGCATTCTCCATTTTCTTCCTGAATTCTAAAGGAGGGACAGAATTCGGCCTCTAAAAGAAACTGAGCTTGGACCAGGAACTAAGAACCAGCTGCTGCTATTGCTAAATATCCAGTGAGGCTCTCCCTCGCCCCTGGGATAAAATGAAACCCACTATTTGTGGGTGTCTCGGTCTTCTGGGGATGAGCAACTCCCTAATGTCTAGGGATATTGTCCATTCCCTCATTTGGACAGAAAGCCTGTGCAGAGGCTGAAATGTTCCCAAGGCACAAACACCAGCACTGCTGATAGGGGAAACAGGGAAGTGAAAGGGGATTTAAGGGTAACAATTTGCAAAATGATAAACACTCAGGCCCAACTCCACAAAGAGAACTGGTGTTGCAATAGTGGCCTAACTTTTAAGATGCTTAGAAAACCACTGGAATCCACAAAGCCCGAGTTAGGGGAGAGATCAGTGCCTGAGAATGGGATCCACAAAATCCAGCATCTAGGGAGGAAGCTGCCTAAAACTGCCCAGAACAGATGTTGATAGGAAAGGTGTATCCTAGCGGTCCGAACCCAGGCTGGATCGAGGCCCCTATTTGTGCTTGTGACCCACAGCCTGGCACACTCTCCTGGAGTCAGTCACCTAAGCCACTTTTTACAATCTGCACTGGTGCTGGTATCTCCCATAGAATTTTTGTCCCAGTTTTTACAGCACTTGCTGACAATGTGGGAGACCCCTGGTTCAACTACCCCCTCTGCTTAATGGGGGGGAAAGGATGTGAACAGGGATCTCCTACTGCCCATGAGTGTGCTCTGACCACTGGGCTCTGGGATATTCTGATGTGGAGCTCTTTCATTCTCTCCTGCTGAAGCTGTTTCACTTAGGACAAATAATTATTTGCAGTCATTGGAGAAGGAGGACTAGACCTTGGGTCTCCTTCTAACACGTGAGAGCCCTGATCATTGGCCTCCAGATTATTCTCACTCTCTCTCTCTGGTCCAATGACTAATTTAGGATCTCATTTAATGACTAATTGGAGGATTTCGTGGGCACCTGAATTTTGGACTTCGGTGTCTGACATGGGGAGTTAGGTGCCTAAGTACTTTTGTGGACTTTTACAGACACATTTTACTGACCTTCTACCTTCAGTTCCAATACAGCTTCTTCATTAAAGATACCATCTTGAACAAAACAGTGGTACTGTCCTTCATCAGAGGGTCTGACATTCACAATCCCCAAGGCAACATTTCCAACCATGATGCCGGCTTTCAAAAGCTCCGTCCTTTCATGATATTCTGGCATCTGCTGCCCATACTGATCCTTCCCATGCTGATACAGGTGCACCACTGAAGTGAACTCAGATCGGAACCATCTCACCTCCATGTTCTCTGCGCTCATCCTGGGGAACAGGTGACAGGGTAACACAATGTCCTCACCCACAATGGCAGTGACAGGGTGATCAGGTCCAATCACTGTGAACCGAGCTGCCAAACGCACAAAGAAGATAAAACAAATAAAGTAAATGTACATCATATTCCCTTTTAATCAATGACACTCATAAATTGGAATCTCTTTGTGTGTATTTCCTATGTCTCTATTGCAGTGCTCGGTCATTGGCTAGGATGTGTCCTGAATTTATATATGAATTTTACAACAAACAATGCATTTGGATAACCACAATTTATATTCGTTTTAATGGCAGCTGAAATACTTTCTGCCATTACCCTTACAAGCAGCTCCAGACAGAATTAATTTGCATTTGCAAACATTTCAAATCATTGCTTTCTGTTTGAAACAGTTTAAGTTTTTTGAATGTTAGAAAACATATAAACTAAGTTAAAGAACATTATTAGGGTACCATTCAGGAAAGAATCTTTCTTTAGGAAGGAAACTTAAGCATGTGTTTAACTTTAAGCATAAGCTTAAATGCTTTACTCCAGTGGTTCTCACACTTTTGTACTGGTGACCCATTTCACACAGCAAGCCTCTCAGCGTGACCTCCCTTATAAATGAAAAACACAACTTTTAAACAAATACTATTATAAATGCTGAAGGTAAAGTAGGGCTTGGGGGTGGAGATTGACAGCACGTGACCCCCATGTAATAACCTCGCAACCCCCAAGGGGTCATGACCACTCGTTTGAGAATCCCTGCTTTACTCAATCAGGAGCTAAGGTTGCCAAACAAAGCACTTAAATATTAGCAGATGTCAGATTGTGCTACTTCATTTCTGCCTCCTTTTGTGTCCGATACAGTCTTCTGTTATATGACCTCATTACTGGCCTTTCCACAGAGCCCCTGCTTCACTCCGAGACTGCTCGACTGGTATCAATAGAGAGAAAGAAGAGAAGGTTTCCTATAGTCAACCACTTGCATGACTTGCAGCTCACAGGGAGTACTTTGCTCATGAGCTCTGTGAAGTCAGCTGGGATGTTTGAGCTAATACTCCCTCCTCCCCCCCCCAGTTTTAAAATGGGGGACAGACAGGTGGCCAGGAGACCTTCAATGAAAAGTCTTAAATACAAGAACTCCTTTGCCCCCTGGTTCCTATGGAATCTGCGCCTGCACAGTCCAAGCTGATGAGGGTTCTGAGAAGAAAACGAGCATGTTGAGGACACTCAAGGAGGGCCATATTAAGAAACTGGATGGATGAGGTGTAGTTATGAATCCTGAAGGCCCAGGGAGACATTTTACTGTATTGTTACCCCTTTTCAACCTCAGCAGCCAGTCCAGTTTTGGGGCCTGTTGGAAGTAGACATTGATAGAGCCTGGTATTCTCTTTGCTGCAATCTTTTTTATTTACTAGGAATGTACCAAGTCCTGCTTCTCCAAATGCAGGAGGAACCAAAAGCGAAAGGAGCAGTTTTGTAGCTTCCAGCCCCAAGCCTTCCTAGCCAACAGACTCAGAAGTTCTCTCTGTCGCTTTTCCCAGCATTGCACTGTGGTCACAGCTCCTGCTTGACTTCTTTGCTTTTTTTGTCTCCGCCTCTCTCTCTCTGTTCTTGTCTTCTGTCAGTTCTGTGTGTTAGCTCTCTCAAATCTCACACTCCCACACTCACTGGGTCACAATACCCAGTGGAAAACCTCCTCCCTGTCTTTGTCACCTCCTCCCCACACCCAACACATCCACAGTGCTAGGTGTGGTCTACACTAGCACTTTTGCGGGTCAAACTTTTGTCGGGCAGGTCACCCCCCGACCGACATAAATTTCACCGATAAAAGCGCTGGTGTGGACAGCACTGTATCAGCAAGAGAATGTCTCCTCCGCTGCTCATTAGGGGTGGTTTAATTATACATAGAGCAGCTACACAAGACTTTACAGTGGCGCAGCTGCAGCGGTACAGCTGTGCCGCTCTAATATAGCCCTAGCCTCTGCGCAGACTCTGTTTAGCCTTGTTTTAGGTGTGGCCACTTTACTCCCTTTTACAGCTATGTTCAGTGAAAGGCTGCATTCACACACCAATTTGAACAAGGTCAACTCAATCCAAAACAAGATTTCGCCCAGCTCATAAGAATTCATTTATTTTTTACTGATGTTGAGACGCTTGGGACTTTGTGCTGATTTTTGTTCAGTTTTGTATAATGGAGTTAAATAGTGTTACATTGCACTCCATATTCTTTATGGAAATATGCTTATGAATACGACATGACAAATTTTGAAAAAGCATTTCCAGTTACGTGACATACCCTTGGAAAGGATATAATCTGCTGAATGTGTTCATCCTATTTGTATGCATGTCTCATTTCTATGTCTGAAGTTAGAAATATGAAGTGTAAACTGATGTTACTGTTACTAATGTGGTTATGCCAAGTGAGGGCCATTAAGGGTACTTCAGGAACCTGATGACTCTTAAGCAAGAAACAATGGGCTGTCGATGGATTTGTTTTCCTGTAAGTTTATGGGATGCCTGTGAGGAGGAGGGCCAATGGAGGTCCCTGCATAGGTGCAGACTTCTCCTCTGCCCTGTGGGTGCTCGACTCCCCCTCCCACGGCCCCGCCCCTGAACCGCCCTCGCCCAACCCCAATTCCACAGCCTTCCACAAATTCCCCGTGCACCCCGCCTTTTCCCACCCTAGCCCCGCCCCCTCCCCAGCCACATTCCACCCTTCCCCCAAGTCCCCGCCTCTGCCCTGCCTCTTCTCCGACTCCTCCCCTGAGCGCACTGCATCCCCGCTCCTCCCCCTCCCTCATGGAAAGCACCACCAAACAGCTGTTAGGCAGTGGGAGAAGCGCTGGGAGGGAGGGGAGGAGCGGGGACATGGCACGCTCAGAATGGGAAGAGGGGAGGAGGCGAGGCGGGGGGAGCTTGGCTGCCAGTGGGTGTGGAGCATCTGCTAATTTTTCCCAAGGGGGTGCCCAGGCTGGCAGAAGGGTTAGGTTCAGTGGTTCAGGGAACCCATCATAAATTGTAGAAATCATACGAATGAATAAATCCTGTAAGCAGCAGCAGAAGCCACGGACATTCCTACCTGATTCCAGCTTGTGAACACAAAATGTAATGAAGAAAATGATGAAATCAGGTAGAGAGGAGCTGGCTATGGAGCTGTGGCAGATTGAAAGACCCTTCATCTCAGTGTAACTTGATCTAGATGACAGGAGAGGGGGATAAAATAACAAAAAAATGCACTGAGTGTAACACAGTCACGATGATTTAAGGCAACCTGGATACAGAGAAAATGGAAAATTATGAACAGGATACATTATTGGCAAAACAAAACAAGACCCTGCAGCCACTCAACTTATTGCATTTCTCTGTTTCTAGGTAACTTTCAATAACCTTCTGAATGCTGCATCTGATCAAGTCCGACATTTCATGGAATACTCCCGGCATTGATCAAAAGCTGTCTCCTGATCAAGGGAAACCAACCAATGTGCAAATCCAATATTTTTTTAGCCAAAACTACAACCCACAATAGGCAAAGGTTGTTAAAAGTGGACCTATTGAAGATACAATGGGTCTGGTCATGGCACACAACAAACCCAATCACAGTTTTCAGTCTGTTTGCAAGGCCTTTGAGAAAAGTTTATAGTTGGAGCACCGCAGAGACACAGATCTCCAATCCTTTCCCTCTCCAAGATACCCCTTTGTCAAGGTTCCTCCCCCACTCTGAACTCTAGGGTACAGATGTGGGGACCTGCATGAAAACCTCCTAAACTTATTTTTACAAGCTTAGGTTAAAACTTCCCCAAGGTACAAATTAATTTGATCCTTTGTCCTTGGAATATCCACTGCCACCACCAAACTCTAACTGGGTTTACTGGGAAACATAGTTTGGACACGTCTTTCCCCCCAAAATCCTCCCAACCCTTGCACCCCACTTCCTGGGAAAGGTTTGGTAAAAATCCTCACAAATTTGCATAGGTGACCACAGACCCAAACCCTTGGATCTGAGAACAATGAAAAAGCATTCAGTATTCTTACAAGAAGACTTTTAATAGAAATAGAAGTAAACAGAAGTAAAGGAATCACCCCTGTAAAATCAGGATGGTAGATACCTTACAGGGTAATTAGATTTAAAACATAGAGAATCCCTCTAGGCAAAACCTTAAGTTACAAAAAAGACACACAGACAGGAATAGTCATTCTATTCAGCACAATTCTTTTCTCAGCCATTTAAAGAAATCATAATCTAACACATACCTAGCTAGATTACTTACTGAAAGTTCTAAGACTCCATTCCTGGTCTACCCCCGGCAAAAGCAGCATAGAGACAGACACAGACCCTTTGTTTCTCTCCCTCCTCCCAGCTTTTGAAAGTATCTTGTCTCCTCATTGGTCATTTTGGTCAGGTGCCAGCGAGGTTACCTTTAGCTTCTTAACCCTTTACAGGTGAGAGGATTTTTCCTCTGGCCAGGAGGGATTTTAAAGGGGTTTACCCTTCGCTTTATATTTATGACACCCTTCTTAAGCAAAAGGGTGAGAATTGCTCAACAACAAAGTGGTAATATCATCTCCCTGACGTTCTCCTGAAAAACCTGGAGCAAGTCAGTCCCAAAAAGTCAGTCCCAAACTCAACAGGCAAACCATCATTACCAGGTATCTTCCCTGGAGCATTTAGGGCATGTGACACTGTATGGATTCTGGGGGACGTTTGAGCATATTATGAATAATTATATGCTTGTCAGTTGGACCCCAAACAGAGGGCTGCTTGTGCATTTGATGGAGCTGCAAACTTCTCTGGAAGACATGGTGGAGCACAAGCTTTGCTCAGAGAACAGTGTAACCCTCATCTCTCCTGTACACACTGCAGAGGCCATCTACGCTACGAGCACTAGTACGAACTGCAGACTCTTCAAAAGACAGAGGTGGGGAAACTACGGCCCGCAGGCCACATACAGCCTGCGGGACCATCCGCCTGGCCCCTGAGCTCCCTGCCAGGGAGTCTAGTCCCCGGCCCCTCCCCGGCTTTTCCCGCTCCCCCACAGCCACACGGGCAGTGCTCTGGGCGGCGGGGCTGCACGCTCCTGCAGAGCAGAGCAGCAGCGTGTCTAGCTCTGGCCGGGCAGCACAGCTGCCAGACATCCTGCTCTGAGCAGCATGGTAAGAGGGCTGGGGGGTTGGATAAGGGGCAGGAGGTCCCTGGGGGCAGTCAGGGGACAGGGGGGCGGTTCCGATGAAGTGAGCTGCAGCTCACGAAAGCTTATGCTCAAATAAATTGGTTAGTCTCGAAGCTGCCACAAGTACTCCTGTTCTTTTTGCGGATACAGACGAACACGGCTGCTACTCTGAAACCTGCATTGCTAGAGGTACCAGGACCAGGGCTGGCCCCACATCAAATGATGCCTCAGGTGAGGAGCATCTTTGACACCCCCCCCCTCCATTTGTTAAACCTTTGAATACTTTATTTTTTAATCACATTTGTAGCTCATTTCATGACTTTGATGCACGATTTCTCTCTCTCACATAAGATGATGCATTTGCAGACTAGGATCTGTAAATCTTACAGAAACGTCTTAGTTTTAAGAATAACCAAAATGTACTAACATCAAGAAATTGAACTGCGCACCAACACTGGGTGGACAAGTATTAACCAGTGTGACAGTAGGTGACAGACTTAGAACGTTAACAGGGCCACAATTAGGGGCATTTTACTTCAAACATTCTATTTTCCCTTTTATCGCTACCAACAAAAACAGCACCCTGAGCCTGGCACCCCCCAAGCCCGGCACCCCAGGCAGTCCCCTGTTCCTAAATCTGACCAGGACACAAAAGAAAAGTCATTCAAAGAGAAAAAATATTTTACATCTGCCCCCTCAGTTCTGCTGCCCCTGGCAGTAGCGTGCTCTGCCTAGAGAGTAGGATTAGACCCGGTTAACTAGGGAAAGTGGAGGATATTTTAAGTGGCTGGGAACCTGATCCCAATCCTGCTGACGTCAATGGAAAGAATCCCAGTGATTTCAATGGGATTTGGATCAGCACCTCAGGGCCTTGCCAGCTTTCGGTGCTCAGGTTTCCAGTGTGGGAATCCCGTTATCACCTGAGGACTAGCTGGCAGTTCCTGCAGGCTGTCACCTCCTGTTTCCTTATCTGTGCTCTTCAAACAGGATTCTGTGACCCTAGCGCTGGGATCTGCTCTGGCTCCCAGTATACTTCTGGTGCAATTCAAGGTGTTTGGTTTTTGACACATGAAGCACTGAATGGTTTAAGACCAGGCAACCACCTCTCTCCTGATGTGATACAAGGGTGGCAGAGCGCAGCTGGGATGCTCAGTCTTACAGTCTCACTGGTTTTAGTGGGAGAGGAATGGTGGTGGGAAGCTTTCAGTGAAGGATCTTCAGCGCTGTAACACCTCATTGGTCTGGTACATCTACAGTCCATTCTCTGTCGGGAAGGGAATGGATGGAAGAGGATATAACTGAGATAAGGTGCGTTGGGGAGTTATTAGTCCTGAAGGCTTAGGGAGGCAGGAAGGTGTTTTTAAAACAAATCAAACAAAACCAACCAACCGACCAAACTGCTATTATTTCCTTCACCTTTGTATTTGCAACTAAAGAGAGAGTGATGGGCTCTTTTTATAAATATAAAACCTAATCATTTTAATGGTTTAAATGGTCTGCAGTAAAAGAGCGTCCATCCAATGAGCTGGGCCTTCTTGGCAATCTTTACAAAAGACATGTATGAACAAACAGACTGCAAGTTACCCCAAGGTCAGATCAAATAGCCCAGCGACAACAGAAACACAACAAGTAAGGGGGCACTCCTGCTCTGTGCTTACATTTACACACTGGGATTACTTCCCTTGACTTCAATGGGACTGCTCGCAGTGCATAACGTTCAGCCCATTTGTAAGGCACTGCAGGCTGGGGGCCTAAACAAAAACCTATAGGAAGCAGCAGAGGCCGTGAGGATTCCTACCTGGTTCCAACTTGTGAACATCAACAGTTATAAAATAAATAATAAAACCAGGCAGAGAGGAGATGAATCCAGAGCTGTGGCAGAACCAGAGAACCTTCATCTTCATTGAAACGTCATCTAGACAACAGGAAGAGTAAAAAGAACATAACAACAGTATAACTTAATGAGTAGGCTGCAGTGATTAGGACAAGCTGGATATTAGAGTTTGAGGAACAGAAGATTGCAAAGGATACATTAAATAAAAATAGGGATAAATGCAATGTTATGTGAACTCATTTGCATATTATGCAATGACAGCAGTCGTCCTGTACTCTGCGCAAAAAAGAGCAGATCAGTGTAAAATGATATTAATGTCCCATGACCCAAGAAAAGAAGAGAGAGAGAATGAACTCCCCTGAATGTGAATTAAGAGAATTAAGGGCAGGATTTTGAAAATCACTGAGTACTAGCCTAATTGTGCCCCACTGAAGTCAATGGGAAAACTTGAAATGACTAACAGGGGCAGCAAGGTTAGACCAATACTGAGAGGTTTAAATAATCTGACCCTACAATAGTAGGTGTCAGGATATTTCCTTCTTGTGATTAGAATGACAGCTTTAGAATTTTTTCTTCACAACAATCCCATAACCGCCCCCCCTCTCTCAGACAGATTTTTCTGTTCCCATCGTGGGAAATAAGCAGCCAATGTAATAGGTAAAGTTGAATACGCTGTACATAAAACATACCAGGTGGGAAATATATAGGAACAGAACACGTTATGATAGTTTGTTTTTATTGCCATAGCATGTAGGCACCAGTCACTGATCAGGACCCCACTGAGCGAGGCACTGTACGAAACATGTAACAAAATCCAGATCTCTGCTCATGGAGGAGATCCCCTCACTCATGGATCTCTACTGTTCCACACGCACAAAAAAACACATGTGGGTTTTTTTTTTAAAGTTGCCTTTTGGTATCTGAGATTTTAGGTCACACTCGGGTCATATGCTCAAGCTTTTTTCTGCAATCACAAGGGCTAGAAACTTTCTTTAAACATTAAAACTGAAATTCTCTCATAATCACAGGACAAGAACAGCTGGGGTTTTAAGGAAAATATCAAATATTTCAAGACTCAAGATAAAATTATGAGAGAATTGACACCACTTGAATATATTTCAATATATTTCATTAAACAATAAATGAAAAACATGGCATTCAGAACAATCCAGAAATAACCACATAAGCTTTCTTGTGATTGATTTAAAAAAAAATTTCAAAATGAATGTTATTTCAAGTAGATTTCAAACAAGTTCAAACTAAAAGGAATAAAAAGATTTATTATTATTATTACTATTATGTTTCTCATGCATCATTTCTTTAAAAAAAAAAAAAAAAGAGTGAGGGCGAGAAAATGGGAAAGTCCCGATGTTGGATTATATTAAAGAAGTTCTGTATTAAAATCACAAATGAGTTTGATTCCCCATAATTAGTAATACCCTGGAATTTAAACTAAGAGGTCTCTTGGTTTTTGGTACTGTTTCTCTCCCTCTATGGGTATGTCTACACTACGAAATTAGGTTGAATTTATAGAAGTCGTTCTTTTAGAAATCGGTTTTATATATTCGAGTGTGTGTGTCCCCACAGAAAATGCTCTAAGTGCATTAACTCGGCGGAGTGCTTCCACAGTACCGAGGCTAGAGTCGACTTCTGGAGCGTTGCACTGTGGGTAGCTATCCCACAGTTCCCGCAGTCTCCGCTGCCCATTGGAATTCTGGGTTGAGATCCCAATGCCTGATGGGGCTAAAACATTGTCGCAGGTGGTTCTGGGTACATAGCGTCAGGCCCCCGTTCCCTCCCTCCCTCCGTGAAAGCAAGGGCAGACAATCGTTTCGTGCCTTTTTTCCTGAGTTACCTGTGCAGACGCCATACCACGGCAAGCATGGAGCCCGCTCAGCTCACTGTCACCGTATGTCTCCTGGGTGCTGGCAGACGCGGTACTGCATTGCTACACAGCAGCAGCAACCCATTGCCTTGCGGCAGCAGACGATCCAATAGGACTGGTAGCCGTCATTGTCATGTCCCAGGTGCTCCTGGTCGCCTCTGTGAGGTCGATCAGGAGCGCCTGGGCACACATGGGCGCAGGGACTAAATTTGGAGTGATTTGATCAAGTCATTCCCTTTAGTCCTGCAGTCAGTCCTATTGAACCATCTTATGGTGAGCAGGCAGGTGATACGGATTGCTAGCAGTCCTACTGCATCATCTTCTGCCGGGCAGGCAAGAGATGAGGATGGCTAGCAGTCCTATTGTACCATCTTCTGCCGAGCAGCCATGAGATGTGGATGGCATGCAGTCCTTCTGCACCGTCTGCTGCCAGCCAAAGATGTAAAAGATAGAGGGAGTGGATCAAAACAAGAAATAGACCAGATTTGTTTTGTACTCATTTGCAAACCCCCGCCCCCCGTCTAGGGAACTCATTCCTCTAGGTCACACTGCAGTCACTCACAGAGAAGGTGCAGCGAGGTAAATCTAGCCATGTATCAATCAGAGGTCAGACTAACCTCACTGTTCCAATAAGAACAATAACTTAGGTGCACCATTTCTTATTGGAACCCTCCGTGAAGCCCTGCCTGGAGTACTCCTTGATGTAAAGCCACCCCCTTTGTTGATTTTAACTCCCTGTAAGCCGTGTCGTCAGTCACCCCTCCCTGCGTCAGAGCAACGGCAAACAATCATGCATCTGAGTTGAGAGTGCTGTCCAGAGCAGTCACAATGGAGCACTCTGGGATAGCTCCCGGAGGCCAATACCGTCAAATTGTGTCCACAGTACCCCAAATTCGACCCGGCAAGGCCGATTTAAGCGCTAATCCGCTTGTCGGGGTGGAGTAAGGAAATAGATTTTAAGAGCCCTTTAAGTCAAAATAAAGGGCTTCATCGTGTGGACGGGTGCAGGTTTACATCGATTTAACGCTGCTAAATTCGACCTAAAGTCCTAGTGTAGACCAGGGCTATGTGTGAAACTTGCAAGCTGCTAATTGCGTTAGTACATTCTAAGACAGAGTCTGTTCTCAAAGCAATTCACACAGAGAGAGACTCAAAGCAATACTCTGTAACAACAGAAACAGCACCCAGACACTCCCCGCCCTTTTGTTGTATTAACAATTGTGATTAAAATAGAGATAGAGGACGTATGTGGATGGATGCTTGGTGTGGATAATAACTGAATGATCAGGGAGGTGCCAGCCTAAGAATCCAGTGTCCATCGGCTGAAGAAGGCGTCAAGTGGAAATAACCAGAGGACCCCCGGAGGGCAGACTGGAATCCACCCAACAGCCTCAAGAATGGGAGAACCAAAGAACAAGATAACATCTAGCAGCACAGAGCTGTCAGGAATGTGCCATCTGCTGATTGATTCAGCAACAGCATGATGAAGCAATTCCCATAGACTGGCATAGGAAGAAAGTCCTACAAAAATGGACTCTAGAAAGTGAGAACTTTGGGGTCTGATTCTGCCAACCAACTTCCAGGAGCATCAGATGAGCATCTGACAAGGCCCTGCTCCCTCCTCACGTCCAGGCCAGCTGGCCAGTGGCTTGGCATGAGCAACTCTAAGGCTGGTAACTATGAAAACAACCTTCCAGAACCTGTGTGTGTGCATGAATGAACGTGTGAATAAATATGAAATTGAATGGAATGTTATAGCTATAACTAACTGCTTACTATGATTCTGTCTGTATTCACAATAAATGTGGTATTTTGCCTTTTCCCCTTTAATAAGATCCTGCTGGTTTTTAATTTATTGGTATAACACCGAAACCCACTCCCCCAAAATCAAAGTGTTTGTGTCCATTCATTTTTTTTCCAAATTATTTCAAGCTGTTTTTTTTTTTTTAATGGAAAGTTCCATAAACATTTCAAGTCAAACAAAAATCATGCAATTTTTTGGGTGAAAAATAATTCCCCTTTTTTTAATCGTGCCCAGAGATACCCTCATGAATTCTCCCCACTGACGGCTTTTCACACAGGGAATAACCTGTCTCACAGTTTGTAACATGGGCCTTTCTTGCCATCAAATCTTCCCTAAACCCAGGACCATAAAATCACCCCTGCTAACCACCCTTCTACAGCTCTGTGGCCACAAAGATAGGAGGCAACATTAAGTTATCACAGGATAACAATGCAATGTGTACAAACTGATCACTCAGTGGTTGTTACCAAGCTACAACTGATGACATGCCCTCATTGTCTAATTGCATTAAAGATTCTGGCCCAGATTCAGTCATTAAGTCCATCCCTATTCAGCACATTTCAAAGGGTGCTTCACTGTAGGCACATACGTAATTCCCACTGATCTCAAAATGAATTAAGTAATTTGTTTCCATTGATTCTGGACAAAACTGGACGTTTTTTCCTTTAAAATATCAGAAGCAAAAGGACTCAGCCCCACAGTCAGCTCAAAAACTACGGACAACAAGCAGGCCAGGAAACTTAATACTGATTGCAGCCGAGTTTGCAGCCCCACGTTTCTTCCTATATTCTAAATACAGGAAGTTCCTTTGTTACAAATCTCCCTTTAACTTCACCAAAAACTGGATTGGGCCCAGGATTCTTGAGTAAAACACAGTAACAGAGGAAACGAATTACCTAGTGAATGTACTGTAAAAATCCGGCAGGGCTGGGAAACCGATCTGAAATGGACTCGGAGGGCATGTCATTCTCAACGTACACATGCGGTACCGTTTCCATACAGAGCAAAACAAATTCTCACGGGACTCTCAAGTCTTTGTGTTATTAACAATCTGTCCCGGACAGAGCCCTGACCGTGATCAAGGCAAGCAGCCAGAGTTCACCTACCGGATTGATCCTCCGGAGACGGGTCATGGCGCGTAGGGGGCGGTCTGTCCTTCTGAAAGCCTCAGGCTTTGTCGAGATAGTCCCCTTAAACTATAAATTATTTCATTTCATCAAGATGCCCGGCTACTTCTGGGTATCAGATAGCTGCCGTTTGATCACAGCCTTTTCTAGCAGGGTTGGTTTTTTATTATTTTTTTTTTTTTTAAAGAATCCTGTTGTTGTTGCACAGGGATAAACGTACTGTCCTCTGGCAGCATTTACTGAGTGTGAAAGCGAAAGTAACAGAGGGACTCGGAAATGGCGGCAATTGCAACCCCGGGTGGAGTCTGAGAATCTCCTCCTAAAGAAACAGCCACGTGGCTGCTGAGGGAGAACTGGCCGGCCCGGAAGAGTCAAAGTTTCTGGGGCTCCAAATGCCCTGAATACAGGAGTGATTCTGAAGAGACTGGCTCTTGCTTTTGGGTGAACTGTAGTAAATGTCACAAATAATCATCACCTCTTACATTATGTCACCAGAATAAATATTCCCCTGTGGACAGTTAGGAATAATATGAACAATACCTTTGCAGTGCGAAACTGGAGTAGAGGGTGAACCTCATTCTTTATGACTAAAAGAAAAGGAGGACTTGTGGCACCTTAGAGACTAACCAATTTATTTGAGCATGATCATCAAGTTGGGCCATTTCCAGCACAAATCCAGGTTTTCTCACCCTCTGCCCCCCCCCCCCCAGCATAAATCCAAGTTTAACCAGAACGTCTGGGGGGGGGGTAGGAAAAAACGGGTTTCTGTGTGTGTTTCGGGGGGGTGGGGTGGGAAAACCTGGATTTGTGCTGGAAATGGCCCACCTTGATTATCATGCACATTATAGGGAGAGTAGATACTTTGGATGAGCTATTACCAGCAGGAGAGTGAGTTTGTGTGTGTGTGTTTTTTGGGAAAAAAAAAAGGGGGGGGGTGAGAAAACCTGTGTTTGTGCTGCAAATGTCCCACCTTGATTTTCATGCACATTATAGGGAGAGTGGTCACTTTGGATGAGCTATTACCAGCAGGAGAGTGAGTTTGTGTGTGTGGTTTTTGGAGGGGGGTGAGGGGGTGAGAGAACCTGGATTTGTGCAGGAAATGGCCCACCTTGATTATCATACACATTGTGAAGAGAGTGGTCACTTTGGATGGGCTATTACCAGCAGGAGAGTGAGTTTGGGGGGGGGGGGGGCGGAGGGTGAGAAAACCTGGATTTGTGCTGGAAATGGCCCAACTTGATGATCACTTTAGATCAGCTATTACCAGCAGGAGAGTGGAGTGGGAGGAGGTATTGTTTCATGGTCTCTGTATGTATATAATGTCTTCTGCAGCTTCCACAGTATGCATCTGATGAAGTGAGCTGTAGCTCACGAAAGCTCATGCTCAAATAAATTGGTTAGTCTCTAAGGTGCCACAAGTCCTCCTTTTCTTTTTGCGGATACAGACTAACACGGCTGCTACTCTGAAACCATTCTTTATGACTGTAACATCAGAAGATTGAAGCCCTGACTCTCCGTACGGACAAGACTCAGTCCGAGGCCGAACAGAGAAGTTAGAGAAGAGAATAGCATTAAGGAATCCTGAGTTCTGACCGGGCACCAAACGACGTTCTGTCCCGGAGTAAGTGATCGGTTGGAAATACTAATTGTGACACTGCACCCCGCATTCTTCATAGAAATGTCATTATTATACGATTATGGTGTAACTAAAATATGTTTTATGCAACATGGGTCATATAAGACAGTGGTTCTCAAAGCTGGTCCGCCGCTTGTTCAGGGAAAGCCCCTGGCGCTCCGGACCGGTTTGTTTACCTGCCGCGTCCACAGGTTTGTCCAATTGCGGCTCCCACTGGCCCCTGCCCTAAGTGACCACGACAAAGTTTGGGGTGGAGCCCCCCAGGAATCCTGGGTGCAGCCTTGGTGGGGTTACAGGGATTCTGCCACACAGGAGAGTGGAAGGGGAGCCATCGAGGTCAGGCAGGCATCTGGGTAAAGGAAGTGGGAGCAAGGACACAGATCCTTTCGCTAGCCCATTTCACCGGGGTAGTGGATAAGCCAGGAAAGTTCCGCACAATAGCGGGACCGTTCCCCCGCTTACACTTAGGAGACGCTGCAATGGGAGGATAAGAGAAACAAACTGGGGGTGGAGGGGCAGGGGAGGATGAGGTAACAGGAAATCTCTCCTACAGAGAAAAGAACGAGAAGTACTTGTGGCACCTTACAGACTAACAAATTTATTTGAGCATAAGCTTCCATGGGCTAAAACCCACTTCATCAATGAAGCTCACAAAAGCTTATGCTCAGATAAATTTGTTAGTCTCTAAAGTGCCAAAAGTCCTCCTTGTTCTTTTTACGGATACAGACTAACACGGCAGCCACTCTGAAACCTCCTACAGAGGGTCTTTTTTAAGATGGCTGTGAGGTTAAAGAGGACACAGAAGTGCAAGGGCTCAGCTTAATTTGTATCTGTCCTCTTCAGAAACATCTGAGTGTAATGTGCATTCATCCCTCTGTAATAATTAGAACATTATTATATCCGTTAATGGTGATGATACTATTGTAAATGTCACAGAATGAAATCTCATTGATCCTTTTATTCCCTCCAGACCCTCTGCCATATGAAATGGAGAAGAATAGTGGGAGATCTCTGGCATGTGGCATCACATATGAAGGGTGAGGTTTCAGGGGATGTTTATATTTAAATTAAGAGAAAATTCTCTTGGAAACATCTTCATTAAAGAAAGGTGAATACCAACTAAAAGACACTAATAACCAAAAACACTGTCACCGACCAGCACCCAAACACTTTATCGCAGCCCAGATGAGTCCCAGATATTTATTAAAGTTCCCTGTACGTGTCTGTCCCTCTCTGTCTTCTTCTGGCTCATAAATAAAACACTGTTATATCAGTGAAAATATTTAAGGATATTTAAAGCTGAATCCAATAATCACCTCCATGAGCACTGGTTTGGTTTTGGTGGCTTTCTTAGTAGACACATATTATTAGGCTGGAAGATCAAGGAATTCCCAAGCATGTTTACCGCAGGGATCACATGGTCGCCAAAACCTTTGGCGGTGTGATATCATCACCACTGATGGACATAAACTGAATATCCAACTGGGCCAGGTTAAGAACTAAGCTAGAGATTGATCTGGCTGATGCTTGGTCTGCGAGGAAGACATGCCCCTTTGGCATTTGCCAAGATGATATGTCAGTTAAGAGTGGGGATGTCATTAGAAATACGAAAGCATGAAATCTCATCTTCTCCCTCCGCCTCCCTCCCACCTGCCAGACGTCCCACCAGCTGAACTGGAGAGAAAAAGGAGCGCGTCAGATCACACAAACGTGGTGAGACTCCAGAGGGATATTTTCTTTATAGGAAGAGAAAATTCCCACGGAAACATCATCATGAACGTGTAGATAAAGTAACAAGTCAAACAGACCCTTCTAACAAGAAACACATCATGCACTGAGGAGACCCCCAGCTGCGGTCACATAAATAATCCTGACACCAACCGCATTGCTCAGTTCATGCCCACGACGAGGAACAGAAACATTTTCATTGTCCAACATCCAGGCACCCTTAACTCTGCCCAGGGATTCTGTGAGGCTTTCACATGCCTGTTGGGTATTAAATCCAGAGGAACGAGTAGAGTGAGGGAGTCTGCCCATGGTTCTTCTCCAGCATCCCCCTCCCTTTCCCTTGGGCCAAGCTTTTTTTGACCTTTCTCTTCATGCTGTTCATGTCTTCATGAGTTGGGGAATAGATTTCCCTCCCATGCATCCACTACCTCTCTTCTCTCTGGCCTGGGGAGAGGCTATCTCACACAATGCCACCTCCTCTTTCTTAGTCTTTGGCCTGGAGCGGCTCCTCCCCAATGCCCAGGCCCTCTCAGAGGTCCAGAGAGGCCCGGGCCACTTCCAGCTTTTGAGGCCCCTAGCCATAATAAAAAGATTTTGTCAGCGGACGAGTCGGGAAAGCATGATGATCAGCATCTTGTGGAACGTTACTTGGAATTTCAAAACAACTAATTTGAAGAAAGGATTTCCTTTGCGCAAGTTGTGAAACTTATCAAATTCCAAAAAATTAACAATTGTCTAAATTTGAGGCCCCCTTTGAGCTTGAGGCCCAGGCCAAATGGCTTCCTGGCCCCGCCTCTGATTGGCCCTGCCAATGCCATGTCTTCCCCTCTTCACCCAGGACAAGGCAGGGAGGACCAACTGTGGGGAGGAGGATTCCCAAGTGGGTTAAATCTGTTTCTGACCTCCTCTCAACTCCCCTGCCTGCAGATTCAGTCTCTTTCCTCCATTTCTCTCTACTGATCAGTTTCTGGGAGTGAAACTGAGGAATCAGTCAGTGCCCTGGAGCTCCCTGGGATCCAGGCCTGTCCCAGCTGAACAGGGCTGCTGGGGAGTGTGAGAAATGGTCCAAGCCTCCCGCAGGGCTGAGCTCTGCCGCTAATGCTCTGATTCTCTCTCTCCACCTTAGTGAATGTGACTCTGGATCCAGACACAGCTCATCCCGTTCCTAATTATCCACAGGATGATACTGTCATTTTAAAAATGGCATTCACTCTAAACTCCAGGTTAGCAATGCAAAGGTATTATTATTATGATTCCTAATTATCCACAGGAGAATTTTATATTCTGATGAGCAGCTGTAAAAATAATTATTATTATTTTTGACATTTACTATAGTTCACAAAAAAACAAGAACAAGAGTCTCTTCAAAATCATTACTGTATTCAAGTAATTTGGGGCACCTGGATATTTTCATCTGCTGGTCTGACACTTCTATTTTAGCAGGAATGTGGCTGTTTCTTTAAGAGGAGACTAATCTGCCCACATCAGAGCAGTTGAAAAGATGACAACCTCACATTTCCTCTAGTACTTGCAGTTTCAAACTCAGCAGCGCTCAGCTGAAAGAGAAAAACACATTTGCCAGTTTGGAAGAGAGAGGATTTCTTAAAAAGCCCGTAAGGAAAGGCGACAATAAAACTCTGCAGCTGCATAGGGGAAGCTGCTCTTTTAGAGAATGTAGTGATAGTAAAAGAAAGTCTTCGAAAGGTGAAAACTCCTGTAACAGCCAAGCCAGAGCAATAATCAGGCTAAAATAAATCCTTTAAATACATTTCTTGAGGGTGAGTAGCCGGCTATTTTAAAGGGCCATCTTATTGTTAAGGTCAATAGTAAGATAGCTAAAGTTGCTGGCACAATGCCTTCAGAGCAGAATGGCTGTGGATTTCAATCCCATGGTAAAACATGGTCTGGCACCCTGTGCTAATGCTTGCACTGAAGGAGAGGTGCTGCTCCTCTTTCAGATCAAATATGAAATCGAACTCTCCAGCTATTGGCTCCTGGCCAAATGGGAGTTAAAGGTTACACAGGACCCCATTTCAATACTGCTTACATTTAAAAGGAGAATGATGTAATGTTAACAGTCATCAGATTCCATGAATTAAATAATTTTTGAAGCACTCAGCCTGCCTACCTCTTAATGTGCAGTCTACATCAGGAAGCAGGATTTTGTTGTTGCTTTTGTTTCTAATATGATGCTATCCCCAAATCGTTCAACTTTCTCAAACTACAAGTCTCGTCAGTTTTAAGGTACTTTTCGCATTCACATGTATATGTTAACTCATTCATAAAATGCCACATGAATATAGTTACTAAGCTCAATGTTTAGCTTTTGGATCTATTCAATGATGCTGTTAAATAACACCTTATGAAGCTTGCTGTGTGGTCATATAAAAGTAAAGTGACAAGTTTATAAAACGTTTTATCTTTCCCTGTTATCATTAGTTGAGATAACGCAATATATTTTCAATTCCTTGCATGTTCTCACCTCAGCCCATTGTCAGCCACTGTTGGCAACCAGTGCACCTGTAGTGAAGGTGTTTGTCAATGATTCAGATGAATTCTAATAACTGTGCAGCAGTCATTTATTCCTTTAGGCACAGTCTCCCAGAATTTATAGTCTCTAGTCTGTAATATTTATTATTAGAAAAGAGCCTATAATCAAAAAACTTCTGATGTACACTCTGCAGTAATGAAGGGGGACTTGTGCAATTTTGGTGACAAATCAGTTAAGCAAATTAACTTTTACTAATGTAATTTTGAATGGCATTTGAGTAATTTCCCCACCCAGATGTGGCCCTCGGGCCAAAAAGTTTGCCCACCCCTGTGCTAGATGCTGTTTGGAGGCAAGCGGTTTCTTTGACCTGGTGTAACGTGCTTATGTGTTTTTCTCAAGATCAACACACTGTTGGGAGATTCTGACTCGCCATGTGAATTCTCTAACTATGAAACCACTTAGTCAGACAAGATGGGAGAGTCGCATTGATGCTTTGAAGCCTCTTCGCTATGAACTTGGAAACATTTATGATGCCCTAATTGAAATTTCTAATGATACTAACTTTACTGGCTCATCTGGCAATACGGCACGTTCAGATGCAGAAGCTCTTGCAAATGGCCTTTCCAAGTTCAAATTTGTGACTTCACTCATTTTGTGGTATAATATCCTTTTCAAGATTAACGTCACTAGTAAGCAGCTTCAGGAAAAGAACTTGAACATACCTTCTGCTATTCAAAAACTTCAGCAAACTAAAAATATTCTGGAGGAATTCAGAAGTGATGAAGGGTTCAAAAGAACACTGGAAGATTCTCTCGAGCTTGCTGCAGAAATAGACTTTCCGACAGAATTTGAACCAGAGCCAGTTCGCATTCGGCAAAAGAAACAACAGTTTTCGTATGAAGGACGGGACACACCCATTCAGAACCCAAAACAAAGGTTCAAAGTGAATTTCTACTTCACAGTCCTTGATACTGCTATTCACTCGGTTGATGAAAGATTTTAACAGATGCAGCAGCCAGAGTCAGTATTTGGCTTTCTATATGATATCCACAGCTTGCAAAAGAAAACAGCAAAACAGATAAGAGAATTTTGTGTAAAACTGGAGTCAGCATTGACTCATGAAAATTCAAAAGACGTTGATGCTACAGATTTGCGTAGTGAGCTTCAGGCTTTTTCAAGATGATTTAAGAAACATTCCACTCCTGAAGAAGTACTGAAGTTTGTTTGTGAAAATAAACTCACAGACAGTTTTCCAAAATTTTTATAGCTCTACGCATTCTTTTAACTTTGCCAGTTTCCGTAGCTAGTGGGGAACGTAGCTTCTCAAAGATAAAATTGATAAAAACATATCTGTGTTCAACAATGGTGCAAGAGAGACTTGTTGGACTTGCCACAATGTCAATAGAGCATGAAATAGCCAGAAAACTGGATCTAAAAGAACTAGTGACTGAATTTTCAAAACTTAAAGCAAGAAAAATCATGTTTTAAGAGTAGAGTGTTTTTTATTTGGAGTGTTTTGTAAATACAGGTTAAAGTTCATTGAAGAGTTTTCTTATTTCTTTCTATATTGGATGTGGTGTAAATGGCAGTTAAACCAGGATTGCGTAATGGATGATTTTGGATTTTTGATAATAAAAATTATAATTAACATTTGTAATGCATTTTTATTTGAAATCGGACTGAAATATCATCTAGCTGTTGTGTACAAATCTGTTCTGAAAATTTCGTGTCTCTATTTTATCTGATCGCAGAAACATTGGTCGGACAGATGGACGGATGGACAAACTGAATAATTAAGCCTCTGTTTTAAAAAAAAAATGCTTAAAAAACATTAAAAGGAAAAAAGGGGCAAATGTTTCCCAGTTTACCAAAATCCTCAGCCTAGATCTGCACTGGGGGTTTGGGGGTGGGGGCGCTGATTGCATGGTTCGCCTAGGGCACCAGTTGCTGGCAGCTAGTCTAGGGTCGCCCCTGCCTTTAGGTAGCATTATCCAGTGGGGCCATGTATATGCCCTGAGCCTCTGTGTGCTCCTGTGCAAGGGAATACAAGGGGGAGCGTTCCTGCCGTTCCCTCAGATCCCTCTGACCATCTGTGGAACTAAGTCTCAAGCTAGCGGAGTCTGATCTGCTGAGCAATCTCCAGCATTCTAATTCCTCCTAAAAATATCTGAAAATTCAGAACTCCTCTAAATTATCCCCCTTCATCGGCATACACCCTGAAATCCTCATCTGAGTGGAAAATCTGTGACCAAACTCCCTCTCTGCGGCTCCCTCTTTGTACAGGGGGAGGAGGAGTTGGTGTCTGCACATGTGATGGACTCTAAGATGGGCTTCAAGCTATGCTATCATGGGTTGGTCTCATCCCACTGAAAGACAGACACAGCAGATGCCTATTCTACCTGGGAGAATCTCACGTCTCAGACAGGTGCTCTGTCCACCTCTCATTCTCCACCCAGACCAGAAAATCATGGGATGCCAGACTGAAGCTCTGTCTCCTGAAGCAGTCGCTGAAAGTAGCTTCAGACTCAGAACAAGTGGGCCCAAGTTCTCTGATAACACCGGAGCCATGGAGCAGGTGGGCGAAGCCTAAGGTGACAGTGGATAAATCAGCTCTGAGTTAGCCACCAACACCGGCAACAGCATTGCTCCCAGCGATGATTCTCTCCATTTTTTGTGCTGAGAATGGCCTCCCAATCTGCATAGCAGACTGATAGAGGGTGCCCAGAATTCTGGGGTCAAGGTTGGAGAAAAAGATCCATATCCCCACACACATAGACATGGGAAGGTCTTGAAAGAGAAATCTTTCAAATCTCACCTAGGTTGACCAGACAGCAAGTGTGAAAAATTGGGACAGTGGGTGGGGGGTAATAGGTGCCTATATGAGAAAAAGGCGCAAATATTGGGACTGTCCCTATAAAATAGGGACATCTGGTCACCCTAATCTCACCAGTGCACATTACCGAGCTGCAACCACATGGGCAGTGTGATTAAATATCTGTAACAGGGAGCTAGTTTCTCACTTTCAACCTCCAAACTGGCCAATGTGTGATGATGCCAGCAATCAAAATGTGTGACAACTGTTCGCAATGTGGAACAACTGCAGTTTGTTACATGTCAGACCAGAGGCTACAGATTATAACAGTTTAACTATGGTCTGAATGAAATAAAGCATTGAAAAATCTCGGGGGAAAATTATGACTTGCAACCACAAAATCACCCTGTCTATTACTTGAGTTTCAGGAGTAATTGCTATTGTTTCTGTGGCTCAACCCCGGGGAGGGAGGGGTGCTTGACACACATTTTGCAGCATATACAGCTGTTTACTCTCCAGCAGACTGGAGATCAGGATTCCTGGGTTCTCTCCTGGGCTCTGTTGTGGTGTTGTGGTTAGTGATAGGTAACCAAATACCATATACACCATTCAGAAATCCTGATAGGCAGGTCTGTTGGGTGGCTATGCTGCTATGGGTTAGAACATAAGAACAGACGTACTGGGTCAGACCAAAGGTCCATCTAGCCCAGTGTCCTGTCTTCCAACAGTGGCCAATGCCAGGTGCCCCAGAGGAAAGGAACAGAGCAGGCAATCATCAAGCGATCCATCCCCTGTCGCCCATTCCCAGCTTCTGGCAAACAGTGTTCAAAAGAGTATTCTGTTCCTCCTGCAGTGACCTTGTGCAGCCACTTGTCACAGGTCTGGTTGAGTGTCCCCACCGACCAGAGTGCTATGAGGGGAATCCAGCCCCTGGATCATAGGGTGTTTTAAAGCTTCCCTGGGTTTCAGCAGGACGCAGTATTTTGGCCTCCTTGGTATGTTTCCTGGGCCGTATGTCTCACTCTCTTACCCATTCATGGAAATGAAGCCCCTCAGCCCACCTGCCTTAGGCTACCGTCCACCACTGACCCCCAGGCTACCCCAGTAGCTGAAACACACCTTCTCCCAGCATCCCATCTGAGGGGTGAGCCTGCTGGGTCACAGGCTAACTCTTTTAGGGGCATGTGGTAAGTGTAGCACATAACAGACTGACTTTTCACAGGACTCAAACACAGCATTGCCCTTTAACAGCACAAGCATCACACAGACCTACACAAAACCAAACCCTACCCACATGTTTCCTCCCTACTCCAGAGCACTCTTTGGGCTGGGGTCAGAGTTCACCCAGCATCCTTCTGTTGCCGTGCATCCCTTGTGTGCTGAAACCTGGAGGCTTCTTCCCCAGCTCTTCTACTCTGACCTTGGCCAGTCCTTACCCCTTCTTCTCTCCTGCCCAATGCTTCCTGTTCTGTGTGGCTCTCTGGGAGTATTCTCCTGACCTACCCTGCTTCTGTGGTTTTTAAAAGCTAGCATCACACCTTGGATTTCTGCTCCGTAACATTCCATTCCTCCAACACCAGCCACCTGCAGAGGGCAAGTGGAAAACAGGTTTCCCTTAGGATACAATTGCTAGGTAGCATAACAGTTGTGTGGTCAAAGCACGGCCATTTAGGTTAAGCGCTGCCTATTGTCCTCTGTCTGGTGTGTATCAGATGAAGGTGCTGCCAGAAACAGTGGAATTCACAGACACATTCAAAAATACATTAACAACCACCCACAACAGCAACCAGCATTCATAAGGTGTAAAGGCAGATTTCCCAAAATATCACACTTCCCCGCTACCTTAATGGTGAAGCATGGAGGGAACATGTCTAATGCTTAACTGCTTTTGAGGGGATATGAGGTTTTATCACTAACAAGGATTAGGATGTTCAGGGCAATACAAGCACAAGCCTGTAGAAATGAGACTCAAACCCTCACACTCGTAGCTTCTAGTGCAGTGGACTGCAGGGTACTTGATAGGGGTCTCTCCTTTCACAGGTGTCTGTGTCATGGCACCTGCCTTTGACATGCAACAGAAGGCGCTTGAATGAGGAACATTCCACAAACCCCAAGAATTTGGGAGCTCTGCAGGGCACACGGCTCTGAGCTTCCATCTTTTTTCGGGCTGATACATCACATTCAAAGGCAGCTAGAATGGAATGAACTATAGATTTCTTCCCCACAGCAGCAATTCCAGCAGTGGCCTCAGGCATGTTAATGGGAGGGGAACTGCTGCAGGAGACCATCTCTTTCAGATAAGGGACAAACTGGGACAAAGTTGAAGCTCTTTCACTCCCAGTGGTATCAGGGGTGTGATTTTTATCTGTCTGCTCCTGGTTTAAATCACTAGGGCCTGGCATCTGGCTGCCAAGGAGCAGCAGGGCTCAGAGAAACATATTTGCAGCAACGGAGCCAGTTCTCACTTCCCAGCTGCACCAATGTGTCCAATCACAGCATGATTAAATAACAGTAACATTGGCCCGGAATGTCTGCAAGGAGCCAGAAGTCTGCCAGAGCTGGAGAACTGTGTCAGAGCAGAGCTAGTCACTAAACCCAGAGCAGGCCCCAGAGAGAGCCAATGTCTTCAGAAGTCTGGTGCCAAATGGGGAAGGAGGAGGAGGCAGCCGCTTGAATTCCTCAGGCTCCTCAAGCTTTGACCTTTCTTATTTTTCTCGGGTGGAGTTTCCAGCTCAGCAACTTCCCCAGACATCGTTTGCTTTTCTCTTCCGGGCAGGGTTTTCTAGCTCTCCCCAGCACCTCCTGCCACTGCTAGGCAAGAGAAACTGAAAAGAGAAAGAATGAAGGAGGAGCTAGAAGAAACTAGCTGGAGAGATATAATATTTTAATGATGGGTTCAGAT
The DNA here is from genome assembly GCF_965152275.1 of Natator depressus. Taxonomy (NCBI): domain Eukaryota; kingdom Metazoa; phylum Chordata; order Testudines; family Cheloniidae; genus Natator; species Natator depressus. The sequence continues at coordinate 41,146,368 of NC_134247.1, forward strand.
GTTAATGATAAAAGTGTATGTCATAAATATAAAGGGAAGGGTAACCACCTTTCTGTATACTCTGCTATAAAATCCCTCCTGGCCAGAGGCAAAACCCTTTAACCTGGAAAAAGTTAAGAAGCTAAGATAACCTCGCTGGCACCTGACCAAAATGACCAGTGAGGAGACAAGATACTTTCAAATCTGGACGGGGGTCCCTGGTCACAGTTGGAGCGGATACCAGAAGGGACACCCTCAGACCACACCCTACTACCGGGGGCAGCCCAAGACCCCAACTACACACCAAGGAAAACTTCAGACACCTTATCGTCACGCCACGCCATTCTCCAGCAACCCACCTTGCCCCAGTGACCCATCAGCTGGACAATGTTTTAAATGTAACAAGCCGGGGCATGTAAAGGCCAACTGCCCCAAGATCCCCAACAGATTACAGTTCATTGCACTGGAATCACACCAGAGAGCTATGGAGGCAGCGAAAGAGGCAGAAAAAACAAACAAACATAGAGAATCCCTCTAGGCAAAACCTTAAGTTACAAAAAGACACAAAAACAGGAATATACATTCCATCCAGCACTGCTTATTTTACCAGCCATTAAACAAAAGGAAATCTAACACATTTCTAGCTAGATTACTTCCTAACTAACAGTTGTAAGGCTGCATTCCTGATCTGTTCCCGGCTAAAGCATCACACAGACAGACAAACCCTTTGTTTCCTCCCGCTCCAGATTTGAAAGTATCTTGTCTCCTTATTGGTCATTTTGGTCAGGTGCCAGCGAGGTTATCTTAGCTTCTCAACCCTTTACAGGTGAAAGGGTTTTGCCTCTGGCCAGGAGGGATTTTATAGCACAGTATACAGAAAAGTGGTTACCCTTCCCTTTATATTTATAAAAAGAAAAGGAGTACTTGTGGCACCTTAGAGACTAACCAATTTATTTGAGCATGAGCTTTCGTGAGCTACAGCTCACTTCATCGGATGCATACTGTGGAAACTGCAGAAGACATTATATACACAGAGACCATGAAACAACACCTCCCCCCTCCCCACTCTCCTGCTGGTATGTCTGTGATGTGGTTTAGTAAATATTAGTGTGAGGGGTTGGATCCCACTTCTGGGCTGCCACCTCAGGTACTGGGATTCCACTGAGCCAGGCCCGCCAGCCTTCCCCAGCACACACACAGGTAGGGCCACACCCAGCTGTAGAATCACACAGAGACTGCCATCAGCTCTGTGGGGGGAGCCTCTGCTCAGGGAGTTGCCCAGCACTCAAGTGCACAAAACCCTTCTGGAGCATGAACCCAAAGTTATATTGTCTTGCGCTGTATAGGGAGCTACACAGCGTAAGCTCATGAAATTTGCCCCCTCCTTTAATGTGTGGGGAGAGATGCACAGCTCCTTGTCCCCCCCTTATGAATTCATATGCAAATGTAACACTATCAGACTGGGTGTGAATAGAGACTGGGAGTGGCTAGCTCACTACAAGAAGTAATTTTCCCTTTTGATATTCACACCTTCTCATCAACTATTAGGAGTAGGCCACATTCACTCTGATTGAATTGACCTTGTTAGCACTGGTCCTCCACATAGTAATGTAACACACCCATCTTTGCATGTGTATATATACCTGGCTGTGACGTTATTGACTTGAACTGGGACCATATAGAACATTGTTGCAACCAAGGTCCTGTAGTGGCACCAAAACTTGTATAAAGGGGGTCAAATAAGGTGTCTAAGATGAGGTTATGGTTTACTCTTTATGATTATGCTATCTGTTTGCATGTATCATTTTTGTATTTAAAGATATAAGTATTGGCTCTGTACTGACTGTATTTCAAACTTATGCTATGCTTCTGGGTGACACCCCAGTCAAGTTGGTGTCAGCTCTGCCTAGCCTGCTTGATGGCTCATTAAGGACCATGAGCTATACAACTGACCCATTGACAGAAGGCAGACACGCCTTGGGACTCAGCAACACATGCAGGGACCTGCCTATGGACAGAACTCTGAGGTGTTTCCAGGCCAGGTGATGGACAGCTTGTCTTTGGGACAAAGAAAGAAAGACCATAGGGCAAGAGAATATAAAAAGCTGCTGCAGCTCCTCCATCTTGTCTTCAATCCTGCTTCTGATCTCTGGAGGGACTTTGCTACACTGAAGCTTTGAACCAAGGACTGAAAGACCCATCCCAGCTGTGGATGTTCTCCAGAGACTTGATTTGAACCTGCAGTTTATTCTGTCACTGTTGCAAGCCTGAACCAAGAACTTTGCCATCACTGTATGTCATTGACTCCATTTAACCAATTCTAGCGCTCATCTATATCGTTTTCCTTTTATGAATAAACCTTTAGATTTTAGATTCTAAAGGATTGGCAACAGTGTGATTTGTGGGTAAGAACTGATTTGTATATTGACCGGGGTCTGGTCCTTGGGATTGAGAGAAGCTTTTTTCTTTTACTGGGGTATTGGTTTTCATAACCATTTGTCCTCATAACGAGTGGCACTGGTGGTGATACTGAGAACCTGGAGTGTCTAAGGGAATTGCTTGTGTGACTTGTGGTTAGCCAGTGGGGTAAAACCAAAGTCTTCTCTGTTTGGCTGGTTTGATTTGTCTTGGTGTGCATAGAAACCCCAGCCTTGGGCGGTAACTGACCTGCTTTAAGCAATTTGTCCTGAATTGGCACTCTCAGTTGGGTTCCGCCAGAACCAGCATTGTTACACTGACAAACTAAAGTTTCCACTTCATGCATCTGATAAAGTGGGTTCCAGCCCACGAAAGCTTATGCCCAAATACATGTGTTAGTCTTTAAGGTGCCACAGGACTCCTCGTTGTTTAGATCAAAGCTGATTACTTAGCAAACAAACAAACAAACAAAAAGCCCCACAATCTAAGTTTAATATACTAAAGAGGTTGGTTATAAACAGCAGATTGTCATCTTAAGTGTTGATGCAAACAGGTTGGCAGATTCACAAGGCACAAGCTGCATTAGCTTCACAGCTTGGGTTTCCCAGGTGTTTCATTCACAGGCTAGAAATCCTTCTAACCTGCATTCAGCCCTTCTCCCCAGTTCAGTCCTTGTTTCTCAGGTGTTTCTAAGTGTTTCTTTGGGCGCAGAGACTGAGAAGAATCATTGATGGTGTCACTCCTTCCCCTATATAGCTTTAGCCCTGGTCTACACTAGGACTTTAGGTCGAATTTAGCAGCGTTAAATCGATGTAAACCTGCACCCGTCCACACGATGAAGGCCTTTATTTCGACTTAAAGGGCTCTTAAAATCGATTTCCTTACTCCACCCCTGACAAGTGGATTAGCGCTTAAATCAGCCTTGCCGGCTCGAATTTGGGGTACTGTGGACACAATTTGACGGTATTGGCCTCCGGGAGCTATCCCAGAGTGCTCCATTGTGACCGCTCTGGACAGCACTCTCAACTCAGATGCACTGGCCAGGTAGACAGGAAAAGAACCACGAACTTATGAATCTCATTTCCTGTTTGGCCAGCGTGGCAAGCTGCAGGTGACCATGCAGAGCTCATCAGCAGAGGTGACCATGATGGAGTCCCAGAATCGCAAAAGAGCTCCAGCATGGACTGAATGGGAGGTACGGGATCTGATCGCTGTTTCGGGAGAGGAATCCGTGCTATCAGAACTCTGTTCCAGTTTTCGAAATGCCAAAACCTTTGTCAAAATCTCCCAGGGCATGAAGGACAGAGGCCATAACAGGGACCCGAAGCAGTGCCGCGTGAAACTGAAGGAGCTGAGGCAAGCCTACCAGAAAACCAGACAGGCGAACGGCCACTCCGGGTCAGAGCCCCAAACATGCCGCTTCTATGATGAGCTGCATGCCATTTTAGGGGGTTCAGCCACCACTACCCCAGCCGTGTTGTTTGACTACTTCAATGGAGATGGAGGCAACACGGAAGCAGGTTTTGGGGACGAAGAAGATGATGATGATGATGAGGTTGTAGATAGCTCACAGCAAGCAAGCGGAGAAACCAGTTTTCCCGACAGCCAGGAACTGTTTCTCACCCTGGACCTGGAGCCAATACCCCCTGAACCCACCCAAGGCTGATTCCTGGACCCGGCAGGTGGAGAAGGGACCTCCGGTGAGTGTACCTTTTAAAATACTATACATGGTTTAAAAGCAAGCATGTAAAAGGATTACTTTGCCCTGGCATTCGCGACTCTCCTGGATGTACTCCCAAAGCCTTTGCAAAAGGTTTCTGGGGAGGGCAGCCTTATTGCGTCCTTCATGGTAGGACACTTTACCACTCCAGGCCAGTAACACGTACTCAGGAATCATTGTACAAGAAAGCATTGCAGTGTATGTTTGCTGGCATTCAAACAACATCCGTTCTTTATCTCTCTGTTTTATCCTCAGGAGAGTGAGATATCATTCATGGTCACCTGGTTGAAATAGAGTGCTTTTCTTCAGGGGACACTCAGAGGAGCCCGTTCCTGCTGGGCTGTTTGCCTGTGGCTAAACAGAAATGTTCCCCGCTGTTAGCCACGGCGAGGGGGGAGGGTTGAGGAGGTAGCCACGCGGTGGGGGGAGGCAAAATGCGACCTTGTAACGAAAGCACATGTGCTATGTATGTAATGTTAACAGCAAGGTTTACCCTGAAAGACTGTAGCCACTGTTTTATAAAATGTGTCTTTTTAAATACTGCTGTCCCTTTTTTTTTCTCCACCAGCTGCATGTGTTTCAATGATCACAGGATCTTCTCCTTCCCAGAGGCTAGTGAAGATTAGAAAGAAAAAAAAACGCACTCGAGATGAAATGTTCTCCGAGCTCATGCTGTCCTCCTGCACTGACAGAGCACAGACGAATGCGTGGAGGCAAATAATGTCAGAGTGCAGGAAAGCACAAAATGACCGGGAGGAGAGGTGGCGGGCTGAAGAGAGTAAGTGGCGGGCTGAAGACAGGGCTGAAGCTCAAATGTGGTGGCAGCGTGATGAGAGGAGGCAGGATTCAATGCTGAGGCTGCTGGAGGACCAAACCAGTATGCTCCAGTGTATGGTTGAGCTGCAGCAAAGGCAGCTGGAGCACAGACTGCCACTACAGCCCCTGTGTAACCAACCGCCCTCCTCCCCAAGTTCCATAGCCTCCACACCCAGACGCCCAAGAACGCGGTGGGGGGGCCACCAGCCAACCAGCCACTCCGCCACAGAGGATTGCCCAAAAAAAAAGAAGGCTGGCATTCAATAAATTTTAAAGTTGTAAACTTTTAAAGTGCTGTGTGGCATTTTCCTTCCCTCCTCCACCACCCCTCCTGGGCTACCTTGGTAGTCGTCCCCCTATTTGTGTGATGAATGAATAAAGAATGCATGAATGTGAAGCAACAATGACTTTATTGCCTCTGCAAGCGGTGATCGAAGGGAGGAGGGGAGGGTGGTTAGCTTACAGGGAAGTAGAGTGAACCAAGGGGCGGGGGGTTTCATCAAGGAGAAACAAACAGAACTTTCACACCGTAGCCTGGCCAGTCATGAAACTGGTTTTCAAAGCTTCTCTGATGCGTACTGCGCCCTCCTGTGCTCTTCTAACTGCCCTGGTGTCTGGCTGCGCGTAACCAGCAGCCAGGCGATTTGCCTCAACCTCCCACCCCGCCATAAACGTCTCCCCCTTACTCTCACAGATATTGTGGAGCACACAGCAAGCAGTAATAACAGTGGGAATATTGGTTTCGCTGAGGTCTAAGCGAGTCAGTAAACTGCGCCAGCGCGCCTTTAAACGTCCAAATGCACATTGTACCACCATTCTGCACTTGCTCAGCCTGTAGTTGAACAGCTCCTGACTACTATCCAGGCTGCCTGTGTACGGCTTCATGAGCCATGGCATTAAGGGGTAGGCTGGGTCCCCAAGGATACATATAGGCATTTCAACGTCCCCAACAGTTATTTTCTGGTCTGGGAATAAAGTCCCTTCCTGCAGCTTTTGAAACAGACCAGAGTTCCTGAAGATGCGAGCGTCATGTACCTTTCCCGGCCATCCCACGTTGATGTTGGTGAAACGTCCCTTGTGATCCACCAGAGCTTGCAGCACTATTGAAAAGTACCCCTTGCGGTTTATGTACTCGGCGGCTTGGGGCTCCGGTGCCAAGATAGGGATATGGGTTCCGTCTATGGCCCCACCACAGTTAGGGAATCCCATTGCAGCAAAGCCATCCACTATGACCTGCACATTTCTCAGGGTCACTACCCTTGATATCAGCAGATCTTTGATTGCGTGGGCTACTTGCATCACAGCAGCCCCAATAGTAGATTTGCCCACTCCAAATTGATTCCCGACTGACCGGTAGCTGTCTGGCGTTGCAAGCTTCCACAGGGCTATCGCCACTCGCTTCTCAACTGTGAGGGCTGCTCTCATCTTGGTATTCATGCGCTTCAGGGCAGGGGAAAGCAAGTCACAAAGTTCCATGAAAGTGCCCTTACGCATGCGAAAGTTTCACAGCCACTGGGAATCGTCCCAGACCTGCAACACTATGCGGTCCCACCAGTCTGTGCTTGTTTCCCGAGCCCAGAATCGGCGTTCCACCGCATGACCCTGCCCCATTAGCACCATGATGCATGCATTGGCAGGGCCCGTGCTTTCAGAGAATCTGTGTCCATGTCCTGATCACTCACGTGACCGCGCTGACGTCGCCTCCTCGCCCGGTATCGCTCTGCCAGGTTCTGGTGCTGCATATACTGCTGGATAATGCGTGTGGTGTTTAATGTGCTCCTAATTGCCAAAGTGAGCTGAGCGGCCTCCATGCTTGCCTTGGTATGGCGTCCGCACAGAAAAAAGGCGCGGAACGATTGTCTGCCGTTGCTCTGACGGAGGGAGGGGCGACTGACGACATGGCTTACAGGGTTGGCTTCAGGGAGCTAAAATCAACAAAGGGGGTGGCTTTACATCAAGGAGTATTTCAGGCAGGACTTCACGGAGGATTCCAATAGGAAATGGTGCACCTAAGTAATTGTTCTTATTGGAACAAGGAGGTTAGTCTGGCCTCTGATTGATACATGGCTAGATTTACCTCGCTGCACCTTCCCTGTGAGTGACTGCAGTGTGACCTAGAGGAATGAGTCCCCTAGACAGAGGAGGGGGGGAAGCAAATGAGTACAAAACAAATCTGGTCTATTTCTTGTTTTGATCCACTTCATCTATCTTTTACATCTTTGGCTGGCAGCAGACGGTGCAGAAGGACGGCATGCCATCCACATCTCATGGCTGCTCGGCAGAAGATGGTGCAATAGGACTGCTAGCAATCCGTATCGCCTGCCTGCTCACCATAAGACGGTTCAATAGGACTGACTGCAGGACTAAAGAGAATGACCTGGTCAAGTCACTCCAAATTTAGTCCCTGCGCCCATGTCTGCCCAGGCGCTCCTGATTGACCTCACAGAGGCGACCAGGAGCACCTCGGACATGACGATGATGGCTACCAGTCCTACTGTACCATCTGCTGCCACAAGGCAAGGGGTTGCTGCTACTGTGTAGCAATGCCGTACCGCGTCTGCCAGCACCCAGGAGACATACGGTGACGGTTACCTGAGCGGGCTCCATGCTTGCCGTGGTATGGCGTCTGCACAGGTAACTCAGGAAAAAAAGCGTGAAACGATTGTCTGCCCTTGCTTTCATGGAGGGAGGGAGGGAGGGAACGGGGGCCTGACGATATGTACCCAGAACCACCCGCGACAATGTTTTAGCCCCGTCAGGCATTGGGATCCCAACCCAGAATTCCAATGGGCAGCGGAGACTGCGGGAACTGTGGGATAGCTACCCACAGTGCAACGCTCCGGAAGTCAACTCTAGCCTCGGTACTGTGGAAGCACTCCGCCGAGTTAATGCACTTAGAGCATTTTCTGTGGGGACACACACACTCGAATATATAAAACCGATTTCTAAAAAACCGACTTCTATAAATTCGACCTTATTCCGTAGTGTAGACATACCCTTAGTATATGGCAGGAATCCTTTGTCTCCTAGTCTGACCCACACCCATCCCAGTGGGAAAGTACCAGGGTAAGATGGTGGCCAGTGCCATGTAACAGGATCACCAGACCTTGCAGTGTCAAAGGAGCCTCCTAGGAGACTTCTCAGGAAGGAGGGAGATTAGTATCTTTACAGCTCTTTTGTCCTTCCGAAAGGCCCATCCAGGTTGAGTGCATACTGTCTAGTGGGCGTTCCCCAGGTGCAAACAACGTTGTGATTGCTACATAGTCAATATCTCTAACTTTAGATACAGAATTGATACACGCATACAAACAGGATAATCATATTCAGTATCCATAGTCCGTACCTTTCCAACGACATCTTACATGACCCATATTGCAAAAAATATATTTTAGTTACACCATAATCGTATAATAATGACATTTCTATGAAGAATGCGGGGTGCAGTGTCACAATTAGTATTTCCAACCGATCACTTACTCCGGGACAGAACGTCGTTTGGTGCCCGGTCAGAACTCAGGATTCCTTAATGCTATTCTCTAACTTCTCTGTTCGGCCTCAGACTGAGTCTTGTCCCTACGGAGAGTCAGGGCTTCAATCTTCTGATGTTACAGTCATAAAGAATGAGGTTCACCCTCTACTCCAGTTTCGCACTGCAAAGGTATTGTTCATATTATTCCTAACTGTCCACAGGGGAATATTTATTCTGGTGACATAATGTAAGAGGTGATGATTATTTGTGACATTTACTACAGTTCACCCAAAAGCAAGAGCCAGTCTCTTCAGAATCACTCCTGTATTCAGGGCATTTGGAGCCCCAGAAACTTTGACTCTTCCGGGCCGGCCAGTTCTCCCTCAGCAGCCACGTGGCTGTTTCTTTAGGAGGAGATTCTCAGACTCCACCCGGGGTTGCAATTGCCGCCATTTCCGAGTCCCTCTGTTACTTTCGCTTTCACACTCGGTAAATGCTGCCAGAGGACAGTACGGTTATCCCTGTGGAACAACAGGATTTTTTTTTTAAACTTGCTAGAAAAGGCTGTGATCAAACGGCAGCTATTTGATACCCAGAAGTAGCCGGGCATCTTGACGAAATGAAATAATTTATAGTTTAAGGGGACTATCTCGACAAAGCCTGAGGCTTTCAGAAGGACAGACCGCCCCCTACGCGCCATGACCCGTCTCCGGAGGATCAATCCGGTAGGTGAACTCTGGCTGCTTGCCTTGATCACGGTCAGGGCTCTGTCCGGGACAGATTGTTAATAACACAAAGACTTGAGAGTCCCGTGAGAATTTGTTTTGCTCTGTATGGAAACGGTACCGCATGTGTACGTTGAGAATGACATGCCCTCCGAGTCCATTTCAGATCGGTTTCCCAGCCCTGCCGGATTTTTACAGTACATTCACTAGGTCATTCGTTTCCTCTGTTACTGTGTTTCACCCAAGAATCCTGGGCCCAGTCCAGTTTTTAGTGACGTTAAAGGGAAATTTGTAACAAAGGAACTTCCTGTATTTAGAATATAGGAAGAAACGTGGGGCTGCAAACTCCGCAGCAATCGGTATAGTTTCCTGGCCTGCTTGTTGTCCGTAGTTTTCGAGCTGACTGTGGGGCTGAGTCCTTTTGCTTCTGATACTTTAAAGAAAAAAAAGTCCAGTTTTGTCCAGAATCAATGGAAACAAATTACTTTATTCATTTTGAGATCAGTGGGAATTAAGCATGTGCCTAAAGTGAAGCACCCTTTGAAATGTAGTGCTGAATAGGGATGGACTTAATGACTGAATCTGGGCCAGAATCTTTAATGCAATTAGACAATGAGGGGATGTCACCACTTGTAGCTTGGTATTGGTCTTCTGTATGCATGTCAAGGGATCCACAACAACCAGAGTGATCAGTTTGTACACATTGCATTGTTATCCTGTGATAACTTAATGTTGCCTTCTATCTTTGTGACCACAGAGCTGTAGAAGGGTGGTTAGCAGGGGTGATTTTTATGGTCCTGGGTTCAGGGAAGATTTGATGGCAAGAAAGGCCCATGTTACTGTGAGACAGGTTATTCCCTGTGTGAAAAGCCGTCAGCGGGGAGAATTCATGAGGGTATCTCTGCGCACGATTAAAAAAAGGGGAATTATTTTTCACCCAAAAAATTGCATGATTTTTGTTTGATTGACTTGAAATGTTTATGGAACTTTCCATTTAAAAAAAAAAACAGCTTGAAATAATTTGGAAAAAAAATGAATGGACACAAACACTTTGATTTTTGGGGGAGTGGGTTTCGGTGTTATACCAATAAATTAAAAACCAGCAGGATCTTATTAAAGGGAAAAAGGCAAAATACCACATTTATTGTGACTACAGGAAGAATCATAGTAAGCAGTTAGTTATAGCTATAACATTCCATTCAATCTCATATTTATTCACACATTCATACACACACACAGGTTCTGCAAGGTTGTTATAGTTACGAGCCTTAGAGTTGCTCATGCCAAGCCACTGGCCAGGTGGCCTGGACGTGAGGAGGGAGCAGGGCCTTGTCAGATGTTCATGTGATGCTCCTGGAAGTTGGTTTGCAGAATCAGACCCCCCCAAAGTTCTCACTTTCTAGAGTCCATTTTTATAGGAGTTTCTTCTTATGCCAGTCTATGGGAATTGCTTCACCATGCTGTTGTTGAATCAATCAGCAGATGGCACATTCCTGACGGCTCCGTGCTGCTAGATGTTATCTTGTTCGTTGGTTCTCCCATTCTTGAGGCTGTTGGGTGGATTCTAGTCTGCCCTCCGGGGGTCCTCCGGTTATTTCCAATTGACGCCTTCTTCAGCTGATGGACACTGGATTCTTAGGCTGGCACCTCCCTGATCATTCAGTTATTATCCACACCAAGCATCCATCCACATACATCCTCTATCTCTATTTTAATCACAATTGTTAACAAAGCGAGATGAATACTACGAAAGGGCGGGGAGTCTCTGGGTGCTGTTTCTATTGTTACAGCGTATTGCTTTGAGTCTCTCTCTGTGTGAGTAGTTGTTGTTACAAAGAATTGCTTTAAGAATAGACTCTGTCTTAGAATGTACTAACACAATTAGCAGCTTGCAAGTTTCACACATAGAGGGAGAGATACAGTACCAAAAACCAAGAGACCTCTTAATTAGTAATACCCTGGAATTTAAACTATGGGGAATCAAACTCATTTGTGATTTTAATACAGAACTTCTTTAATATGATCCAACAAGTGTTGCAGTTCTCAAAGTGTGGATTTGTGTCTCCAGAGATAACATGCTTTTTAACACCAAAAATGTTTTAAAATAAATAATATATAGAGGTGAGAAATAACAGACCTCAACCCTACTGTCCCTCTGCAAATTTGTGTGCACAGAGTCAATCCCTTACCTCTCTCTAAAAGTGCAAAGTTTCAAAATGTTAAATAAATAGAAGATTGTTGGGGGCTGAATAGATCTGGAAAAGGAGAAGTCTGGAAATAAATGTGAGAAGGACAGGCAGTCGAAACAAAAGTAAAACTGTTTGAGCAGCATATTCCAGAAGTCTTGAGGTCTTTCTGAGTGTAGCCTTCATTGATTTGAGATCTACCATACCATTCTCTCACTAGAAGGGAAAACCTATAATGGCAGCAGGCCGTAAAAGAGACCCAGTTCGGGAATATATTAATGAAGTTCCTCATTCCTTCACTTCCTGTGAAGTAACACAGGCATGCTTGCAAAATGCAAACAGTGCAACAAAGAAACGCAAGGCCTTGTTGCCCAAATGAAACAACATCATGAGAAGTGTTCATTCTCAGGAGGAAACTGCATTGAAGATTATGAAAGGAACATGTCTGAACATGCAGGATCTTCAGGTTGGTAAACTTTTTTATTTCATACTTCTTTCTTAAGGACTGCCTGTCTTCCTTCTGGACTATTCTTGAATTCTCATGTTTCAGCAAAAAATATAGTTGTTACTCTATGGTACTACCATTTTAGATGCAGTTGTGATAAAAAATAAATGGCTGAAATAGGCAGATCTTCCTTTTACAATTTCACCTTTAAAGTAGTACTGAGTGTCAGTGAATGCAATGAATCACACTAAATGAGCAGTATGGTAATAATAATTAAATAACTGCATTGACTTATTTTGTTTAGGGGAATCCATTCTCAACATACAGGATTCTGAAGACCACCTTCAAGATCACCATCATTTTCGATAGTTTCAGAAAAAACTACAGAGAGTCTTGTGGCACCTTAAAGACTAACAAATTTATTGGAACATAAGCTTTCGTGGGCTTTAGCCCACTTCTTCAGATGTGGGAGTTTAAACTGGAGTTTGGCAGGTGAATAAATATATACTTACAGAGATGGGTGTGGAGCATTATTATGCAGAGGCCCATGTTAAAGAGTCCAAGACAATTAGGGGGGAGGTGGCCCATTACTAGCTGTTAATGAGAAGCTGTGAATACCAAAAGTGTGAGAATGTTTTTTGTAGTGAGCCAGCCATTCCCAATCTTTATTCAAGCCAAGTGTGATACAATCAAACTTGCAAATGTATCCTAGCTCAGCTGTTTCACGCAGGAGTCTGTTTTTGAAGTTTTTTTTTAAGTATGGCAACTTTCAGATTTGACACTGAGTGTCCAGGGAGATTAAAATGCTCTCCCACTGGTTTTTGAATGTTCCCATTCCTGATGTCCCATTTGTGTCCATTTATTCTTTTGCGTAGAGACAATCCAGTTTGGCCAATGTACAGTTTCAGAGTTATCTGCCAGCGATAGTGTTTCAGACACATCATGTATGTCACATAGCCACAGTATATCACCTATAACAAAAAAAAAACGAACTCCATCATCCAGAAACAGCCATAGATAAGTTTGTGATAAGAACCAGTGGATTACAAAGAGAGGCAATTGATGAAAAAATTGCCTGGTTTGTTTATGCAACAAACTCTCCTTTCTGTATGATTGAGAACCCACACTTCTTTAACATGGTTCAGTCATTAAGACCAGGATAAAGTCCACCCAACAGAGCAGATGTCACAGGCAAATTGCTGGATAAAGTGTATGAAAGAGACATTGAACAGTGTGCAAAAAGTCTAGAGGGTAAAATTGTTAGCCTGAGTCTTGATGGGTGGAGCAATGTCCACAATGATCCTGTTGTATGTGCTTGTGTGACAATAGAAGAAGGGAATGTCTTCCTTACAGAAACAATTGATACATCAGGAAATGCGCACACAGCAGAATACTTACAAGAAGTAGCAGTAAAAGCTGTAACAAACTGAAAAAAAAATTCAAGTGTCTAGTACGCAGCTTGGTCACAGACAATGCTGGAAGTGTATCCAAGATGAGAAGAAATTTAGAAGAGAGTCTCAAGCTAATAACAAACGGTTGCAGTGCTCATTTGATGCACCTTCTAGCCACAGATTTCAGTGTTCCAGAAATAAAGGTTAATGTTTCTGAAATTGCAAAATACTTCCATAACAACCACTTTGCAGCAGCTGCTCTGAAAAAAAATGGAAGGAACCAAGCTAATACGCCCACAAGACGTGCGATGGAACTCAGTTGTGGACCGTTTTGAGCACTAGATCATGAACTGGCCTAATCTGATGACAGTTTGTGAACAAAATCGTGAAAAAATAGATGGCACTGTCACAGCCAAAGTTCTCAGCATTGGGCTTAAGAGAAATGGTGAACACATGCTGAGTATCCTGAAGCCTATTTCTGTAGCCTTGAACAAAATGCAGGGAAACAGCTGTTTTATTGCTGACACTGTTGAAATTTGGAAGGAACTGAGTGAGATCTTAAAAAGAGAAATGTGCAATGACAGAGTTAAATTACAAGCATTAAAAAAACGAATGGGACAACAAATATTCTCAATACTCGGTATCAGGGTCAAACCTTAACTGCTGAAGAAGAGGAGTTGGTTATGACATGGGCATCCAGCAATCATCCCTCCATAATGCCAACTATAATAAACTTCAGAGCTAAGGGTGAACCATTCAAGAAATACATGTTTGCTGACGATGTTTTAAAGAAAGTCACACCAGTGAACTGGTGGAAGTCACTTAAGCACTTGGATTCAGAGACTGTTGAAGTGATTATCTCACTTTTAACAGCAGTAGCTTCTTCTGCCAGTGTAGAAAGAATATTTTCTTCCTTTGGACTAATTCATTCTAAACTGAGAAATCGTTTGGGACCTGAAAAAGCAGGAAAGCTTGTTTTTCTTTCCTAGATTATGAACAGATGACTGAGTTAACTGCAGAAGCCGATATTTTACGTTTCTCATGTTGACCTGGCTGACATAGTCAATTTAATTTTTGTTTTGTTTTTTAAATATTTAATTTAACTATTTTAGTTAAAAAGAATTTTAACAAAAACAAACCTGGTTTTAAAAACCTTGAATATTTTACTAAATTCAAAAATTCATATGCTTGTTTTGTTAAAATATTCTATGTTTGCTGTTGAAGAAAAAAATCCAGAATACATAATGTTGTTGTTGTTTTAGTTAAATAAAACAATTTAAATGTCTGTCTGGTGATGTTCTCCTCCTAATACAGCATGGCAAGAAAATCCTCCAAATATTAATGATTAACCTGTTGAATTGGAGATCATTCACCTCCCAATGCCTTCATAAATATCTGCGTCAATTACCTTTGGTAAATGAAATAACCAAGCAATCATTCATTGTCTGATATAGCTGTAAAACTAATCTGAAAAGTTTTGAAAATAAATCACTGTTTAAAAATGTATAGTGTGTACCTTCTAAAAATGAAACCTACATCTACCTCTGACTTGTGAAGAATATGTATTAAGGTTATAACAACCAACAAGAATGCACTTTTATGTAGAAAACCAGGATTAAATGGAGTCTTTCTGACTAGTGATTTAAATCATGATTAAATGAATTTGATTTAAATCAAATCCACCCTGTTTGATAAAGTATTTTTCTCTTCCCCATCCTGTTATCCAGATCAAGTTACAGTGAAGATGAAGGTTCTTTCATTTTGTCCTAGCTCTGCAGTGAGCTCCTCTCTGACTGGTTGGATCATTTTCTTCATTACTTTTCACATTCACAAGCTGGAATCAGGTAGGAATCCCATTGCTCCTGCTGCTGCTTGTAGGATTTGTTTCATCGTAGTGATCTGTAAATCGTGCCTGTTCTACTCCTTTATACAAAACTGAAAAAGACAAAACAAAAAACCTTACAACAAATCCCAGAACGGATCATATCAGTACAGAATAAGTCTCCACTTCCTCCCCACCCCTTCAGGAGGAGTAATTCTCCATCCGCTGCACATGATGCAACTCAGGGTCTCTATATATCTAGGTACTTGTATGGCTTTCATCACCATAGTATCTGAATACCCTATGTTACATGCTTACATCCTCTTTGACCCAATCCTGTGTCAAACACCGAGGCAGCCTGGCCTGTAGCTGAAGAGATTTGGGCTCAGTGAAGCCAAGGCAAGAAGTGAGTCCCAGAGCTGAAGACCTTTTACTGAAAATGTTCTGGCAGAGGCCCAGGCCTACTAAAAACAGCAGGAGAGGGGCAGAGGAGGAGAACTCGAGAACCTCAGCTGTTCTCAGAGAAAATTGTGTCCTCATACGAGGTGAGAGGTGGTGGTCTCCAAAGAAGCTGGGTCCCAGAACATTTGGGTGAAATCCTAGGAGATCTCTGTTGACTTCAGTGGAGTCAGAATTTCATCTTTTTTCCCCCTTCTCACATTAAAACCAACACTGAGAAATCACATCAGAAATATAGTGAAGGCTGGTTTCAGAGTAACAGCCGTGTTAGTCTGTATTCGCAAAAAGAAAAGGAGTACTTGTGGCACCTTAGAGACTAACCAATTTATTTGAGCATAAGCTTTCGTGAGCTACAGCTGGAACAGATCACAGAGCTCAGGTACACATGGTATATACTCAGGTCACCCTGCCCATTCATGGGGCACTGAAATGGCTCTGTGGCATGTCAAATTAATATAAGGAGAGTTATCAGTGACACCTATACCTGAGCTGGCCTGTCACTTTCTACTATAAATGCCTTTTTGAGTTGTTTGTAAATTTGCCAGATTTCAAATATTCAGGTTGAAAATTTGCATGCCAGGCTGAATTTTTGGAAAGTTTGAACCTACTGACCTTTTCGTTTATAGCATTTTCCACTCCCCTCTAAGCTTGTTCTCTTTTTGCTTTGGTGTATTTCACAGCCAAGTTCAGAGTGACCGGTCCTGGTCACCCTGTCACTGCCAGGATGGGTGAGGCCATTGTGTTACCCTGTCACCTGTCCCCCAGGATAAGCGCTGTGAACATGGAGGTGAGATGGTTCCGATCTGAGTTCACTTCAGTTGTTCACCAGTATTATGAAGGAAAGGAGCAGTATGGAAAGCAGATGCCAGACTATCATGGAAGGACAGAGCTTTTGAAAGCTGGCATCATGGGTGGGAATGTTTCCTTGCAGATTCTTAATATCAGACCCTCAGATGAAGGACAATACAACTGTTTTGTTCAAGATGGTCCTTTTTATGAAGAAGCCCTATTGGAACTGAAGGTAGCAGGTCAGCAGCTCTTGTCTGTATTATCTTAGTCTGGGCTGCAGTTTTTATTCTTTCATACTGCAACAACTGTGACTAGTAACTTGTGAATTATTTTAGCGTAACACAGCGTGACTAGATTTCAGCACACGACCACATTCAGACACTGGAAAATATGCTGAAAACTTTCCCAACATTTTATTAAAGACATTTTCAGAATGGTCAAGAGACTTCCTTGCCCAAAAGATGTTCTTGACTGACTCCAAAAGGCGGGAGAGAAAGGAGGGAAAAAACTTCTAGACAAATATGGGCCTGGTTTACCCTAGGCTCCCTTGACACCTTATTTGACACATCTTGTACAAGATGCTACATAATTATATCATAATCATACGATAACCATATGGTGTTTATGGATTGCAGAGTGTCCTAGTGGGAAGGGGAAATTATGTATTTACCACTCCTAGTCAAGACTGAGCATTTCTCCCTTGCTGCTTTGATAAGGTAACCATGAAGCCAATTTGATTTAAAAAAAATAAATATATCTATCTAATGCACTAATTATCAGAGTTTCAAAAGTTCAGATCCTATTCAGATATCTATGTGGTCATTTCTCCAAAGGTGCTCAGCACTCAGTTGCTCCTGTCTTGAGACAACAATATCTCCCACTGTCTCAGTGAAATTATTTTATATATTTGTTCACATTTTTGTGTGTTCATGAGCACTGGCATTTCAGACATTCCAATATTCATGTATCCCTTCTACTGACTACCCGCTTGAATTAGTGCATTCTCATGTGAGTAAGGGATCCCCAGACTGTCCCTCATCCCTTCTGCTTTATACATTTAATGTATGGAATTAACACCCTTATATATTTTCCCCTTAGGTCTGGGCTCTGCTCCTCTCCTCTCTGTTGAAGGTCACCAGGATGGAGGGATTCGGGTGGTTTGTCGATCAGCTGGTTGGTACCCAGAGCCCGAGGTGCTGTGGAGAGATCTCAGTGGGCGACATTTACCATCACTCTCTGAAACAACATCCCAAGGAGATAACAGCCTGTTTGAAACAGAAACTGCGATCATTGTAACAGAACATTCAAACCAAAACTTGTCCTGTTGCATCAGGAACACCGTTCTCAATCAAGAAAAGGAGTCAGCAGTTTATGTAGCAGGTCAGTCACCATCCAAACCCCACACTGAACTCACCACCACCAGAAACCAAACAAAATATAGGAAGAAAAGAACTGAAACATCTGTGGTGGATATTTCAAAATCCACATACAAACACAGATGATGGGAGGCTGGTGTCTTTACAGGATCACAGTTTAGGCAACTTGATCCCCTTAATTGTGAGTATTAAGATTATACACATTTTGAGATGAAATTTTCACTCAATCCACTGATTTAGTAGGTTCCTGTAACCTTAAATTCACCTTCATGATTTTTTTGAATGTGATAAATTTTGTACTCTGGCTTGATTGTGATCTGTAGAGCCCTGTAAACCCACAGATATATATCCACAGATATCCTCATCATTTTTTTTTTTGGGGGGGGGGGGGGTTGCAGATTGGATGAGGATAACAGTTTTGTATCTACGCAGAGCTCTAGTGATCTGCTCACTTCACCAACTTCATTACTTGTGTGAAATGTCACCTAAGTCATGTGATATTGGTTTTACTGATGTTCAATGGGACTTGTGCTCCTTAATTCACTTTGGTCTGGATCCACAAGAGGACTCATTTTACCCCTTGTCTACACGCAAAAGATGCGCTGATTAACTAGTTAAGCGATGCCACCCGCTTGTATGAAAACTTTTTGTATAAGTTTCAGAGTCCCCTAAATAGATTTAGCTTCGGTCAATTCTTTATCGACTTCAGCTAAATGGAGATAGAGCACTATGAAGCTGATTTATGATTTAAGGTTTTATGCATCAATTTATTTAAATTGGTGCAACTCTGATATCTTGTCAATTTAAGAATGACCCCATAAGAGGGTTGCCCCAGGTTCCCTAAATCAGAGCACAAACCATGTGTGGAAAAGACATTCGGCACATTTGAAAATTCCATCCTGTTTTAGATGACCGAATCACTGTGAACAGAAGAAGAGCAAATGGAAATTACTTAATTTGCTGCACAAGTGTTTGGACAAATTGTGATTATGGTTTTTCCCAAAATTAGGAGGTAACAGTGGATTTTTCAAAAATATGCTAATTAATCTGGCAGTTTCTGAATATTGCTTACTGCTAAGGGCCAAATCCTTTTCTGGTATAAGCCTATTGGAATCAATGGGGTTTTATGAGCAGAGAATTTGCCCTCTGAATAGCAATGAATCAAATCAGGGTTGTGTTTTCAAGCATAAATCAGTGGTAAAGCTGTGTTGTTTGGAGCCATATTTAAAAATCCATTTCTGGTATTTTGTGTTGGGTAGATATGGCCATTTGTTAGGATATAGATATTCAGGCCTGTCTGTAAAGGCCTATACTCTAAGAATTTAGGTGTATTCTTATCACTTAGCTAGTTCTAGAGGTATAAAAGAAAGAATCAAAATCACTGTCTGCCGGTGTAAGGTCCTTCTCTTACTGTGACAGTCTGAGGCCCTGTGCTTAGGCTAAGATTTTTGGCTAAGCAGCAAAGGCAGCCATAAGCTGGGAAGCGAATGGTCAGAGCCTAACATTCCAACCTAGTCACATTGAAATCAGGTGCTTTTGGGCTGTTAGGAATACGATCCTGTCCTGATAATGCCTATCGCCTCCAGAGAAAGGGAAGTGCCTAGAAGATGTAAGAGGAAACTTAGTTTGATAGCATCCTGTCTGGAAAGAACTCACTTATCAATAGCTGGGATGTGAAATCTTCATTTCTGTGTTTGTTCTATCACTGTAGTCCCCATTTCCCTTTTGTTTGTCTGCATAATCTCTGTCTGGTTCTGTGATTGTTTCTGTCTGCTGTATAATTAATTTTGCTGGGTGTAAACTAATTAAGGTGGTGGGATATAATTGGTTAAATAATCATGTTACAATATATGAGGATTAGTTAGTTAAGTTTCAGTAAAATGATTGGTTAAGGTATAGCTAAGCAGAACTCAAGTTTTACTATATAGTCTGCAGTCAATCAGGAAGTGTGTGTGTGGGAGGGAAATTGGAATCATGTTTGGCTAAGGGCAGGAATGGGAACAGGGACACAGGTGTAAGGCTCTGTGGTGTCAGAGCTGGGAAGGGGGACACTAAGGAAGGAAACTGGAATCATGCTTGCTGGAAGTTCACCCCAATAAACATCGAATTGTTTGCACCTTTGGACTTCGGGTATTGTTGCTCTCTGTTCATGCGAGAAGGACCAGGGAAGTAAGTGGGTGAAGGAATAAGCCCCCTAACACCATTCTTCCACTCTTAGCTCACGCAAATCCTGCTGGGCACTATTTATGTATTTGTATGGAAAAAAAAATCTGCTTTTAGTCACCACTTCCAAACTAAGGCAAGCCCTGGGTGTTTTGTTTTTCAGATCCCTTTTTCCCGAGGGTGAATCCCTGGATGGTGGCGCTCAGTGTGATCCTGGTGGTTTTGTTTGGTTTCATTGCCCTCACCATTTATCTCTTTAAAATGAAAGGTAAATATCAGAGGGAGAAATATACTGTAAATAAAGGTTTTTTTCTAATAAATAAATAAGGGCAATTTAGGAATTTAACATGAAAAGAATGTGTGATCCACTGATCTGGTCCTAAATAAAGAAGAAGAATGCTCCACTTTTTCCCCCAGCCCAGCTCCCCCGCAGCTCCACTCCCCCGCCTGCCCTGCCTCCAGCCCAACTCTGCCCACAATCCCTCGCCGCTCCCAGCCCTCTATTTCCAGCTCTTCCCTTATCCCCAGCTCTGCTTTCAGTCCAAGCTCCTGGACTCAGCCATCTGTGGTGTAATGGACATGGGAGGAGGGGCTGAGACAGACTCTATTACTAGTAAGTGGGGGGCGTGTCAGGAAAAGTTTGAGCACCACTGGTCTAGTCTGATCTCCTTAAGAGGAGTTTGATTAGAAATAATCTCTGTCTTAACTGTCATATTGATGATAATGAGAAATAAAACATAAGAAAAGGGAAACTCCTAACAAACAATACGGGTATTTCTCTTTAATTTTTAGGCAAACGAGATTGTGTTTAAATGTTGTGGAGTTCACTGTAAAATTTAAATTCTACAATTTTTTTTGTAATATGAAACCTTTTTTTGTTTAGTTGCTTTTTATTCTTATTCTTTTGTGGAAGGGTTAGTGTTGTTATTGTATAAAATGTGGGGAACCACTAAAGTGGAGAGATTTCATACCAAAAGCCAGTTTGAAAAACTGATATGCAATAGAGTCACAGTGTTTAAGACCAGAAGGGACCACTGGATCCTCTTGTCTGATGTCCTGAAGAAGACTTTGATTTCTCTCAGCCTTTACTGTCATATTGATGATAAGGAGAAATAAAACATAAGAAAAGGGAAATGCCTAAAAAAATCTATTTATTTCTCTTTCTTTTTCAGAGAAACGAGATAACGAGATAAGTAAGTATCATCATCCTTCCTCTGAAATGAAACTTTTTGTACCATTTTGGAGTCTCACATGGCTCTTTGTTTAATTGTGGTGGGGTTGTTTGCTTTTAAATTTAAATTTTAAAATTGTTGCAATAGGAAACCTTTTTAGTTAGTTTGTTTGGTTTATCATCATCATCATGATTCTTTTGGGGTTTGTTCGTTAATGTAACTTTATAAAAGGTGGGGAAAGACTAAACTGGATGAATTTCACACCAAAAGCTAATTTGAAAAATTCATAAGCAATACAGTAGTAAAGTAGGTAATGGCCAAAAAAATATGTCCCAGGAGGAATTGTGCGAAGGCCCTGGTGGACTATCAGCACCTGAGATGATTATCTTCCCTCCACACTGCAGAGTAGGCATGTAACCAACCTGAAGTAAAGTGATACCTGGGCTCTAGCTTCTACCCAAAGTCTTGCCAGCTAACCTGGGTGCAAAGCACCACCAAACTTGAATCAGAGTTTTTGTGCTTGTGCATTAAACAGGTTGGGGCAACAGCCAGGTAAGATTCTGGGCTAACTCTGCAGTGAAGATCCACCCTGGGAGAGAGACACTCATGCAGTCCAGTGGAGGTTCTGATGAACGAATAACTTTCTTTTTCCCTCAGTGTATTAGTTTGTACAATATTGAATCATGCAATACGTGTTCAGATCCGCTCTCATCTCTAATTATGTGGCTGGTTTTAGGGTGGAGAAGATCCGTGGCACCTATAGAAGAAGGTAATTAAAGATCATATTTTATCAATGTCCAAATATCTGTTCCCATGAGGCAATGTGCCCCTTTTTCTTTGTTTATGGGAGTGGATGTGATAGTTCAGGGCAGATCTCCCCAGCACCCTTCATTTCACGGCGCGTCACAAGGTGAGGTGAGGTTTGTGCCTATGTCCTACCACACCATAATGAATCTGTAGCATATTGCACCTACGCTTCCTGCCCCTCCACCGCTGGCATGTGCACTGCACTCTGCAGAGATCTGTGACAGCCGCTGCCACCCCTTGTACAGAACCAGTGGGACATGCACCTCCACAGCCACTTCTCCAGGGGGAGTTTGTTCTGTCTCCCTGTGATGATGTCCGATCTCCAGTGTCCCTTTGTTTCTTCCTTCATCTTTTCCCCCGTGAAGAAAGCCAGGAGCTCTGCAGTGACCCCACACTGACTGGGTGAGCAGGGACTGTGTCTGTGTGAGACCGTTGCTCCTGTCTCAAGCAGAGGAACTGAGCCTTGATCACAGACAGGGGCTCCCCTGGCTCCATTATACAGATCTGGGAAGCTCCTGTGATCACCGCTGGGAGCTTGTGTCTTTTCTCCTCTCTCCATCCACCATGACCCCAGCATGGTCCTGTCTCTGGTAAACAGAATGTCAAGTCAGCCTCCCCATTACTAGCATGACCCTCCCCCTCTTTTCACCAGCCACCTATTCTGTACCTCCTCCCTACTGGCGGATTTGCCACTGGGCCAATGGGGCCTGTGCCCAGGGGCCCCAGAAAAATGGGCGCCTCTGTGCCTCAACCCGCTCTGCCTGCCCAGTGCTCCTGCCAGAGAGTGGGGTCAGGGCTCGGGGGGCTTGCCCCGCTCCATCCGCCCAGAACTCCAGCCAGGGAATGGCGTCGGGGTCCGGGGTCTTGTCCTGCTCTGCAGCTGGAGCGCCAGGTGGGCAGAGCAGGGCACGACCCCACGCCCCAGCCCTAATTCCCCAGCAGGAGTGTGGGGAGGGGGGTTCTGCAGGCAGAAGGGGTGGGAAGGGGCCCTCACTTGCTGTGGCCCAGGGCCTCACAAAACCTTAATCTGTCCTGGCCCTGCCGACACTCGTAGCTTCCACCATGAACCCCCTTCCCTTGTTTAGCCCCCTCACTCCCTGCCCCAAGCTAATGTACTTGGGTGCTGCGACTGCTGCTGAGCAGTGACATTCTGCGCAGGTTCAATCCTGGTACCGTGTGGCCTGTTGCTGTCCGAGCTGTGACATTTCAGAGCAGGCCGGGTGCAGTGGGGAGGCCCCATAGCAAAGTCCAGCACAGGGGGAGCTGGGACACAGTGAGATTGAAGGTGGGGTGGGGGGAAGCTCTGTCAATATTCACTGAGTTGTACCAGCTGCTGGGGCTACCAGAGTATCTAGTCCCCTCCCTGGGGAGAGGTGGGGGCAGGAGGGGAAAGATTCTGAGTCCCAGGACTGGCCCAGCTGCTCCTTTCACCGTCACTGACCCGTCTCTGCCAGGGGAGTGACTTCCCCAGCCCTGTGCTGAGATCTCTGAGGTGACGGGTAAATCCTGGAGGAAGGAGATTCCCTGCATCACTCCCCAGCTGGGGCAGATTCTGTCACTGACGCCATCAAACCCTCCCCCAGGGCCGAGCTCTGCCCCTAACGCTCTGATTCTCTCTCCCCAGCAAATGTGACTCTGGATCCAGACACGGCTCATCCCGAACTCGTCCTGTCTGAGGGTGGGAAAAGTGTGAGCTGGGGAGACACGCGGCAGGATCTGCCCGACAACCCTGAGAGATTTGACACTGAGCGCTGGGTGCTGGGCTGTGAGGGATTCACCGCGGGGAGACATTGCTGGGAGGTGGAGGTGGGGGATGGGCGATACTGGGCAGTGGGGGTGGCCAGAGAGTCTGTGAGGAGGAAGGGAGGGATCAGCCGTAGCCCTGAGCGAGGGATCTGGGCTGTGGAGCAGTGGTGGGGGGGTCAGTTCCGGGCTCTCACCTCCCCTGTGACCCCCCTGCCCCGGCGCCGGGCCCCCAGCAGGATCCGGGTTTGTCTGGACTGTGACCGGGGGCTGGTGACATTTATCGATGCTGGTGACGAGGCCCCGATCTTCACTTTCCTGCCGGGCTCCGTCCCTGGGGGGAGAATCCGCCCCTGGCTCGGGGTGGGGCCGGGATCCCGGCTCCGACTGTGTCCCTGAGACCCACAGCAGAGGGGGGAACCGGAAATCAGCCTGTCTAGCCTCACGGACCCCCAGTCTCTATGACCTTGGAGGACTCCCATCTACCCAGCCCCTGGCCTCTCATCTCTATGACCCCTGGAAGCTCCTCCCCCTCCCTCCCTGCAGCCCCAGGGATGGGAGGGGGAGGGGGAGGAACCCCTGGGGCTGCAGGAGGGGCAGAGGGGCCCTGAGGGGCAGAGGTGGGGGCTGGGCAGGGACCCAGCAGGAATCAATGAGGGGTTGGGGGGCTGGGGAGAAGGAGCAGCAGCAGGGAGCGGTTTGTACAGATCTGTGGGATTGGATCCCATTGGGGTCTCCCAGCCTGGGATCAGCAATTGGGGAAGGGATAAAATCAGGGAAAGAAGAGAGCAGCCAAGGGGGATGATCTGTGACAGGGAGGAGAGACACAGGAAAATAACCAGGGCTGGAAAGTGAGGGCTAGAACAATAATGAATCGAAAAGGAGAGTAGGAAACGAAAGGGAACGTGGGCGGGACGGGGAGATTTATGACATGTTGCTGAAAGTGAGACTGTCACTCATTAATTCCCTATATTAATTCCTGGCCATTGGTGCTATTTTAGTGCCATAAAGAAAACTGTTCTCAGTAGCTGGGGATCTCCTGGCCAGGCTCCTGCGGTCATTAAAGCTCCTTCTTAGCTCCTTTTACTTTGCTATTTTGCAGCTACTTACTGTAAATAAACCATTACAAACAATTCTTCTTATTTGTTCCACTTTAATGTCCCAGCTGCAGGTGCTGGGGGCAGCGTCATGGGATTTGCTTCCCAACTTGGTTGTGTCCCCGCAACCTCCACAGGGAATATTGTGCCTCTAGGAAGAGACTTTGGGTTTTACTGGGATGTGTCACTCTCCAGCCTGTGCTCTGTCTCTGTCCTGTGCACACCCGTGTCAATCAGGAATTGCTCAGCTATGCTCTGCGGAGGGGTGACTGGCTGCACAGGGGGCAGTCCATGCAGGGACTCCGGTGTGACAATGCTGAGCCGCACTGGGCCTAATTTTAGGCAACTAGAAAATCACAAGAACATTAGCCTTGTGCTCCACAAAGCTGAGTCAAGGGCCTAAACTCCCTGTACAAGGCATGGGCGACACGGCACCTTACAGTGCGATTCACAAAAGGCAGCTCAGTGGGGGAGCCATGTAAGCTGGCCATTGGGAGAGGCTGAGGGGCGGCGAGAGGTGTCCTAAACTCTGCCCCCTCTCACAGACAGGTGCCTAAACTGGGGCTGCAGGGGGGCTTCGGTCTCTGCTTAGCCACCCACAGACGGGAACCCAGTGCCTGACATCCGGTGGCTCTGGCGCCTAAGGTGTTTCTTGCTGGAATGAGGCCGGCACCTGCCTCGCTCCACACACAGTGAGTGCGGGGCTGGGGACAGGGAGGGGAGGGAGGTGGTTTTGGGGATTTCACCTGCCTTATAACTTTTACCCGCAGGATTAGAGCCCTGAGCTGGCATGTGGGAGACCCAGGTTCAATCCCCCTGTCCAGCATTGCTCAGGAACATGAGGACCAACCTCAGGGCAGGTACAAATCAGGGCACAAACCCCACACTGGTTGTGAGTTCTGTATTTAGATTTCACCTCTCAAGTGTGAACCCCTCAAGCACTATAACAGCCTGAACATGGAGTCACAGACAGTCCCCTTGGGTTCTCCGGTCTATCTTGCTGCTTTTCTGCCTCCTCCCCTGCTGCATCTCCCTGCTCCCCCTGCCGGGGCTGCCACATTCCCAGCAGCAGAGTCGGGGCAGCTCCTGGCCACAGGTGTCTCTGGTTAAAGCCACCAGCTGCTCTATCCTGGCCGCAGAGAACGGTGGAAGACATGGAACAGCAGACAGCCTCTCCCCAGCCCAGGGAGAACCATTAATAGAAACCTCCCCACCCCAAGGCAAAGGGAGCGGGAGGTGGCAGCACTGCAGGGAGAGACTCTCCCTAATCCAGAAACAGGGAGAAGCATCCAGAAAAGAGACCCTGCAGCCGAAGGGAGAGCCCCGAGGGGGAGACCTCTCCCTTCATGTTTCTGAATTGAATATTTCAGATATGTAGAAATATTCACTAGCACCCACCTGGTCAGAGTTAAGGGTGTTTGCATGCTGGGGAGTGAGAAGGTTTCTGTTTACTGGTGTGTGTATCCCAGACTGCAGTAAGGGGAACCCAAGCTTCTGATCCCCAGTATCCCCAAATAATTCAAGCATCTGGGACCGGAACAGAGCCCATGCACTGCTCCAATCTTGGGGTCCTTTGGCACATTCTTGGGGGACTCTCTAGCCTGCTACCTGAGCTGTGAAACCCGCTGCCTAACCCCCTGGAGTAGAGCTGACCCTCCCGACTTCCGCATGGCTAAACACACCATCTCCCAGAACTCCACGCCAAGGTGAGAGCCTGCTGGTTTCAGCTGAATTCTCTCTGGAGACGCGCAGTGGTTGTGAAGCATTTGGCTCTATCTACAGTGGACAGTTCAAAGCACTGCCTGGGGAGCCCTCCCACAGCCGTGCTTTGATCTGCCTGTGTGGTCACCCGGGAGCGCTGGGGAAAGAGCTCTCCCAGTGCTCCTGGTAAAGCAGGTCAACGAGGGGAATAGCTCCGAGCGCTGGGAGCTTGGAGTTCAACAGAAAACCAGAAAGCATTGAACACACACAGACTCTTTGCACACGTCCAACACACTATTGCCCTTTCACTAAACCAGATAAAGCACAAGAGAGTTCAGATCATGTAGCACAAAACAACCATCCTCACTGCAGTGCCCGTCACTAGCTCACCCTTCCCTTGGGAGTCCTGGGGGCCATCTGGGCTCAGGAAAAGCAGGCAGGCACCCCGGCCTCATGAGGCTGCTGCATGCTGGGAGATTTTGCTCTCTCCTTTTGAGCTGGAGACAAAGAGCAGGATCCAGGAAGGGACTCAGGTATTGCAACGCTGAATATCGCTGAATCTAAATCGCAGCTGCCTAGAAAATCACTGGAATGACCCTGAGCCACAAAGCCTGAGTTATGGGGAGATGTAAGTGCCTTAGAATGGGACCCACAAAAGCCAGCATACTAGGCTGGGAGCTAGTGGGAGATGCTGAGCAGAGGGGTATTGTATAGTCTTCACTATTTTTGAAGTTGGGGCCACTTTGGCAAAAAACCTTCAATGTGAGAGCCACATCAACTCTCATATTGAAGGGGATTGGGGTTTGGGAAGGGGTGAGGGGTGCAAGCTCTGGGATTGGGGTCAGGACTAGCACAGGTGGTAGGGGGTGTAGGAGAGGGTATGGGATGCAGGAGGCGGTATGAGGGGCTGGCTCTGGGAGGGGGCTCAGGACTGGGGGTGCAGGAGGGAGTATGGGGTGCAGAAGGAGTCAGCACTTACTTTGTGTGGCCCCGGCCCTACACCACTCCCGGAAGGGGCCAACGTGCCCCTGTAGCCCCTTGGGGCGGGGGGGGAATGTGGTTCCATGTGCTGCCCCTCTGCAGGCACCGCCCCCGCAACTTCCATTGGCCACAGTTCCCCGTTCCCGGCCAATGGGAGCTGCGGGGGTGGTGCTTGCAAGCACGAGCAGCATGCAGATTCCTCTGTTCCCCGACCCCTACCACCCTCTCAAGGCTGTGGGGGTGTGCTGGCCACTTCCGGGAGCAGCATGGCTCCGGGGCAAGCAGGGAGCCTGCCTTAGCGGCAGCCCCACCCCACCACCGGAGATCACGATAGACAGGGAGCCACCACTGGCCAGGCACCTCCCTATCTCTTGATACATTTTGTTACTGATGTAAAATTCCCAAAATACAGAAAAATCAGATGCAACTTTTCTTAGGATCAAATTTGGAGCTGTTTGAGGAGTTTGAAGAAAGAGGGAGATGAGAATATGGTGTTTAACCAGAGTGGGGAGAAGGAAAATCCAGGAACTGCTGGTAGGTGCCATTGTTACTCACTAATAAATCTGCACAGGGACGTTATCGGTGCTCAGATCTCTGTGAGTAACGGGAGAGTTACAGCGAGTAACATGTTCCCCCCTGTGAGAGGCTATTTGTTGTTTTCTCTGTGCAAAATAATTTCTGTTCTGGCTTAATGGAAACTAAACAGGAGAAAGGACAATAGAGGAAATTATATTTACTTACTGAATAATCCAAATAGTTTTCTTTAAAACGTGAACAATTTGAAAAATCTTTATGAGAAATCTCAATTCCTCTGCAGCTAAATCACTCTATAGTTATAGCCAGTTGACATTTTTCACACAGAAATGTCTCTCACCTAAAAGTGAGGCTTCAGCAAAATCACGGTTTCCCTGGAAATGTTGCTTTTTACGACATGACTCTAGATTCTGATCAGGAGAATCAAAATGTAATTGCAAACAGCTGAATCATTTCATTTTCAGTCTAAAATGTCCATCCACATTTTCTGTTTCCACATTTCTGCAGGAAAACATTTCAGAATGGTTCGTTCCGGGAACATTTTCAATATGCTGACATTTCAGTCTGATTGGGAGAGGGAAGTAACTGCGAAAAGTCTAAATTTCACACAACAAGAAAATTCTGTTTTCTGACAAACTCTGCCAGCATGGTGCAGTTATCAGTCATGGTGACAACTTCTCCTTGAGTCTCTCCGAGATCGTCCCAGCAGGAGAGCATGTGCGGCTCCCTGCCCTCCCGCAAGTGACCTACCCCAGTGACCGTTCTAGGCACTGACAGGATGGTGACCCTGCGCCTGGTCGTTCTCTGCTGCTCCCCCTGGTGTTGGGCGCTGGGAGTGCTCCGGAAGCAGCATCTACAGGGGAATCTCTCGACTGAGCCTAGGTCACAACCCAAAGAAAGGTCAAAGTTGAACCCACTGGTTTGCAATGAAACGCTCCCTGCTGCAGAAAAGGGGCTATAATTAACTAGCCATTGGAGCAGGGTCCTGCATCCTGCATCTTCTACCTCCCAGCGCCCTGACCCCCAGGCTACAGAGTCTTTGTCACCTTCTCGCTCTGACCAAGGGGCTATTTAATTATTTAGCCAGAATGGAGCAGCTTGATCAGAAGCGATTGCGGGGGATCCTCACATCAGAATATCCCAGATCCCCGTGGTTCGGGCAGTCACCTGAGCAATGGGAGACCTGTGTTCAAACCCTTCCCCCCTGTCAGGCAGAGCAGGGAGTAGAACCTGTACCTCCCAGATGCCAGGCGAGTGCCCTAATCACTGGGCTCAATGTTATAAAGGAGCCTCTGCCAGCACCTCCCCCGGGTTTTGTCTCAGCCCTGATCCAAAAGGGGTGCTCAGTGCACTGCTACAGGATTGGGCCCCACAGGCACTTCTAAATAGGGAAGCTTGAGCTACATTCCCCAGCTCAGGAAAGAACTGGAGAGGTGTGAGGTTGGGGATGAGAACTGGCTGCTGGAAGGAGTCGGGGCTCTAACCTGGAGTCTGACCAAGGAGGTCAGACGGAGAGACAGACAGAGCTCGAACACGGAGGTTCGCTACTGCTTGCCTGGGCTCTGGGCTGACCAGAATGATCTGTGCTTGAACCTTCATTTCTCTAGGATAACCTAACAACTTCCTATGCAGTGTCCAGCTGACTACTCCACCCGACTGTTCTGACAACGCTCTTTGAGGGTCTCTGCAAACGCTTGCTCAGGTGTGTTTGTCCCTGAAGCGTGTGCGAGTCTCTACCAGGAGTGTCTCAGTTGGCCTCACTGAACAGAGCTCACAGTGTGAAGTCGGAGCGCTGGAGGCTGAGAGGTCCAGTCTAAGGAGGGGGTGAAGCCACGTGGCTTATCCAGGAGGAAGAGCGAGAGGCCGAGGGAGTCTGGCAGACTAAAGAGTCTAGAGACTGTTGTGAAGCTGGGGATGTAGCACCGACCAAGTGAATTCATGACAGAAGTTTAAGAACAACTAGATCCCAGGGCAGGGTTCATCTTCAGCCTTTCCCTGCTGCTGTCAGCTTGCACCCAGGGGTGTGCATAAGGGAGGGGAAAGTAGAGGCACGCCCTCCCCCCACCACAATAATCATCATGGGCACAGAGCTTCTCCAACCCGGGGGTCGCAGAGGCAGGGAAAAAGCCTCACCAATTTGCCTAGGTGACTACAGACCCAGACCCTTGGATCTTAAGAACAATGAACAATCCTCCCAACACTTGCACCCCCCTTTCCTGGGAAATGTTGGATAAAAAGCCTCACCAATTTACATAGGTGACCACAGACCCAAACCCTTGGATCTGAGAACAATGAAAAAAACATTCAGTTTTCTTACAAGAAGACTTTTAATAAATAGAAATAAAGAAATCCCCCCTGTAAAATCAGGATGGTGGATACCTTACAGGGTAATTAGATTCAAAACATAGAGAACCCCTCTAGGCAAAACCTTAAGTTACAAAAAAGATACACAGACAGAAATAGTTATTCTATTCAGCACACTTCTCAGCCATTTAAAGAAATCATAATCTAACACGTACCTAGCTAGATTACTTACTAAAAGTTTTAAGACTTCATTCCTGGTCTATCCCCGGCAAAGACAGACTATAGACAGACACACACATCCTTTGTTTCTCTCCCTCCTCCCAGCTTTTGAAAGTATCTTGTCTCCTCATTGGTCATTTTGGTCAGGTGCCAGCGAGGTTACCTTCAGCTTCTTAACCGTTTACAGGTGAGAGGAGCCTTCCCCTTCCCTTTATATTTATGACAGCTCCCTTATCACCACAGCTGGATTTCCATTTCTGGTCCCAGTTGACTGCTCCTCAGACTCTCCCAGGCCCCCTGTGTCTGTCCCCAGATCCCCTCCTGCAGCCGGACTGGAAAGGGGCCTGAGAGCCTCGGAGACAGGAGTTCTCTGCTTAGCCCATCCCCTGTACAGCGCAGGAGCCCCAGTGCCAGCTCCTCTCACACCCGCTGCCATCTGCAAAGAACCAGGAGTCCCCAAGAGCTGGGGAGACTGTGCAGGGAAAGAGAAGCAGTTGCCACCAGGCTCAGAACAGGTGTGACAGCTGCTCTCTTGGCCAGCACACCCAGCACCGAACCAGGGACCCCTAGAGCTAAAAGCACAGGCTGCCACAGCTTATGCTAAATATTCAACCCTTTATAACTGTAACAGCTTCACACACACACACACACACCAGTGGGTTCCCCAGGCACCAGAGAGACATGGGTCTTAAAGAGCCTAAAGGCCAGGTAGGGAAGGGGCAGTAGGAGTCAGCAGCTGTGATCCTCTCCCTCCTTGCCAGGCTGCTCCATCAGATCCTTATGTTAGGCAGCGAAACCCCCAGTCGCTTGTTACCCCTTTTTGACCTGAGTGACTAGTCCACACTTTGGGGCCTTGCAGATGTTCCGGACGAGTTAGTGTCAATTTGGACTCATCACACTTCATTCAAAGGCTCTTTACAGTCCACAGAAAAAGAAATAACATGAGACCACACCCAGAAAGGAAACGCCGAATGATATTCAATCAGTCCATTTCTGAGAAGAAGGAAGTGAAACTAAATTCCTCTCTTTTCTCTTTCCTGCACTAGAAGCCATGGTTGCTGTGAATCCAGCATAAACACTCCAGGATGAACTGACCTGTCCCATCTGTCTGGGCTATTTTAAAGATCTGGTGTCTCTAGACTGTGATCACAATTTCTGCCAAGCCTGCTGTGACGTTATATGATTATAATAGCTCATAAAAATGTGTCACATGGCCAGAAAGGGTTAACTAATCCCTGGGTTGTCATGACCCATGGTTGCCCTTTAAAGGCTTGTTAGGAAGCTGTGTAAATAAGAGTTCGGCTCTCCCTTCCAAATCTGCATTGTTAGAGCATTAGAGTGGGAGGTGTTTGCTCAGGTCCTGAGATGTAAACAAACAATTTTTATCTGTTACTCTGGCATTGATTCAAGATCAAAAGGGAATATTAACAGTTAGGATGACACTTGATTGAAATAGTATTGTCTATATGTCTCTTTAAAGTTTGTGGTAAACTGAATATGAACTGTTTAATGGACAAGTTACCTTGTGCTAAGCTGCATTGCGAATTGCCAGAATATTTGGAAAACAGAAGGTCAGTAAAGGGATATTGTTCACCCGGGACTGAATGGTCAAGAGGCTTCTGGAAATGTACAAAAATCAGAGGACCTGATTCTGTTTTATTTCTTCTCTGCTTGGATGCTCATGGGGAAAGCTTCAAGCCACAAAGAATGAGATCCCAGGATTCCTGGTGCCCCATAATGGACATTGACTGAATAGTTCTTTTCAGATCAGTCCAGAGCTATCTGCATCTACAAAGCTAAACAACTCTACGTATCTGAGCCTCAAGAATTGAACTAAAGTCTCTATATTGATCTTTTAACCAATTCTCTCTCTCTCCTCTTTTTTAATCAATTTTAGTTTAGTTAATAAGAATTGGCTGTCAGCATGTATTTTGGGTAAGGTCTAAGTTATATGTTGACCTGGGTATGTGGCTGGTTGTTTGGGATCAGAAGAACCTTTTCTTTTATATGATGAAATCAGATATTCAGTAATCATCATCATATCAGACACGTGTACCTGGATGGAGGCTGGGCACTTTAAGGGAACTGTGTTGTTTGAACTTCTGAGTAAGCAGTGAGGTAATAGAAAAGCTGGTTTGTGCTTGGTAAATCTAAGTATTGGAATATCCACCAGCTTGTGGGGTTTGTCTGCCGAGTTCTTTTTGGAGTTCACCTTAATAGAGTGACCTCAGCCGGCTCCCAGGGGATGCCATTGTCACACCTGCATCATCCAGTGCTGGGGGGGATTCGCTACACGTCTCCTGCCCTCAGTGCAGAGAGACCTTTCCCCAGAGGAACCTCCGGCCGAACACGCAGCTCAGGAATGTTGTGGACGCAGCCAGAGAACTCAGGTTGCCATCAGGGAGGGAACCAGAACCAGAGAGACTCTGAGGCCTGGTCTACACTGCGGGGTTAGGTCGAAGTTAGCTGTGTGAGGTCAATTTTAAAATGACTGAGTCTACACAACCAACCCCGTTCTGTCGACCTAAATGCTCTTAAAATCGACTTCTGTTCTTCTCCCCGGCGAGGGGAGTAGTGCTAAAATTGACCTTGCTGGGTCGAATTTGGGGTAGTGCAGACACAAATCGACAGTATTGGCCTCCGGGAGCTATCCCAGAGTGCTCCAGTGTGACAGCTCTGGACAGCACTTTGAACTCCGATACACTAGCCAGGTAGACAGGAGAAGCCCCGGGAACTTTGGAATTTCATTTCCTGTTTGGTCAGCGTGGCCAACTCAGCAGCACTCAGCAGCACAGGTGGCCATGCACTCCCCCCAGAATCGCAAACGAGCTCCAGCATGGACCGAACGGGAGACACTGGATCTGATTGCTGTATGGGGAGAAGAGTCTGTGCAGGCCAGACTCTGATGGAAAAGAAGAAATGCTAATATATTTGCCAAAATCTCACAGGGCATGATGGAGAGAGGCATGATGGAGAGAGGGACACCCAGCAGTGCCGTGTGAAAGTTAAGGAGCTCAGGCAAGCCGACCAAAAGAGAAGGGAGGCAAACGGTCGGTCCAGGTCAGAGCCCCATACATGCTGCTTCTATGATCAGCTGCATGGCATTCTAGGGGGAGACCCTACCACTACCCCACCATTGTCCGTGGACACCTGCAATGGGGGAGTCTCACGCAACAGGGAGGAGGATTTTGTGGATGAGGAAGAGGAGGAGGAGGAGGAGGAGAATGCACAGCTGGCAAGCGGTGAATCCGTTCTCCCCGGCAGCCAGGACCTTTTCATCATCCTGGAGCCAATACCCTCCCAAGGCGGGATCCCCGAACCTGAAGCCGGAGAAGGCAGCTCTTGTGAGTGCACATTTGTAACGACAGTACAGGGTTTAAAAGCAAGAGTGTTTAATGTTTGATTTGCCCTGAAGAATTGGGATGCATTTGCGGCCAGTACAGCTACTGGAAAAGTCTGTTCACGTGTCTGGGGATGGAGCAGGAATCCTCCAGGGACATCTCCATGAAGCTCTCCTGGAGGTACTCTGAAAGCCTTTGCAGAAGGTTTCTGGGGAGGGCTGCCTTATTTCGTCCTCCATGGTAGGACACTTTACCACACCAAGCCAGTAGCAAGTAGTCTGGAATCATTGCAGCACATAGCATGGCAGCAAATGGTCCTGGGTTTTGGTCGCATTCAAGCAACATTCAGTCTATATCTTTCTGTGTTAGCCTCAGGAGAGTGATATCATTCATGGTCACCTGGTTGAAATAAGGGAATTTTTGTAAGGGAACAGTAAAAGGACCCCGTTCATGCTGGGCTGTTTGCACTTGGCTAAAAGGGATCATCCCGCAGAATAGCCACATGGTGGGGTGGGGGAAGGTGTATACTGCACATCCACCCAAAAACCGCAGCCCCTTCTTTTAAATGTGAAACCCAACCCATTGCTTGCTCTGGGAAAGGAGGGTCAGGGAGTTTGAAACCATTCCCACATATTATAAAGGCATAAGAAGCCAACCCCGCGTACCAAAAGGCTTACCATGGCTGTCTGGAAACCAAATTCTGTTGCCCAGCTGTTTGTGATGTGTCACCATACCGGCAGGTACTCAATATAAAAGGCAAAATGCGACCTGGTACCTAAAGCACATGTGCTGTCTGCTGTGAATTGCTTGATTCACTGTGAAAGATTCTCCCTTTTGTTCTCAGAAATGTGTCATCTTAAATTTTACTCTCCCATTTTATCTCCCCCCCAGTTCAAATGTTTCTAGGCTCCCCCTATCATCTCCATCCCTGAGGTTATCGTAGATTAGAAGGCAAAAAAAACCCACTCGCGATGACATGTTTTCCGAGCTCATGCAGTCCTCCCGCACTGATAGGGCGCAGCTTAATGCATGGAAGCATTCAGTGGCAGAGGCCAGGAAAGCATTAAGTGAGCACGAAGAGCGGAGGCAGGACATGATGCTGAGACTAATGGGGGAGCAAAAGACATGATAAAGCGTCTTTTGGGAGAGCAAACGGACATGATGAAGCATCTGTTGGAGATGCAGGTAAGCCAAGAAGAGCACAGACTCCCGCTAAATGCATTGTACAACGGCATGCCCTCCTCCCCAAGTTCCATATCCTCCTCACCCAGACGCCCAAGAATGTGGGCGGGGGGAGGCTCAGGGCACTCCACTCCAGAGTGGCTACAATAAGCATTGTGGCCTTGTCCTTCCCTTCTCCCCCACCCCACCCCACCCGGGCTATCTTGTCCATTATCTCACTTTTTTTAATTAATAAAGAAAGAAAACATGGTTACAAAACAATAGTTACTTTTATTTTGAAGTGGGGAGGGTGGTTGGCTTACAGGGAATTAAAATCAACAAAGGGGGCGGGTTTGCATCAAGGAGAAACATGCACAACTGTCACACCGTAGCCTGGCCAGTCATGAAACTGGTTTTCAAAGCCCCTCTGATGTGCAGCACACCCGGCTATGCTCTTCTAACTGCCCTGGTGTGTGGCTGCTCAAAATCGGACAGCAGGCTATTTGCCTCAACCTCCCACCCCCCCATAAACATCTCCCCCTTACTCTCACAGATATCGTGGAGCACACAGCAAGCAGCAATAACAATGGGAATGTTGGTTGCGCTGAGGTCTAACCTAGTCAGCAAACAGCACCAGCGAGCTTTTAAACATCCAAAGGCACATTCTACCACCATTCTGCACTTGCTCAGCCTATAGTTGAACTGCTCCTTACTGCTGTCCAGGCTGCCCGTGTATGGCTTCATGAGCCATGGGAGCAAGGGATAGGCTGGGCCTCCAAGGATAACTCTTGGCATGTCAACGTCACCAATGGTAATTTTCCACTCTGGGAAGAAAGTTCCTTCTTCCAGCTTTCCGAAGAGACCGGAGTTCCTAAAGATGCGTGCGTCATGCGTCATGCACTGGTGGTGATACTGGGAAACTGGAGTGTCTAAGGGAATTGCGCCTTGTATGACTTGTGGTTAGCCAGTGGGGTTAAAATCAAAGTCTTCTCTGTTTGGCTGGTTTGGTTTGCCTTGGTGTTCAAAAAAACCCCAGTCTTGGGCTGTAACTGCCCTGCTCTAAGCAATTTGCCCTGAATTAATACTTTCAGTTGTGTCCCACCAAAGCCAGCATCATTACACATGGCTTCCAGCACGTCTGTGTGTGTGGCCTCCTCACATTCTTCCTCACACCGGTGGCCCCTGGCTAGGCTCTGCACATACTGCAGGATAATGTGTGAGGTGTTTGCAATGCTCACAACAGCAGTGTACAGCTGTATAGGCTCCATGCTTGCAGTGGTCTGGCGTCTGCATGGATAACCCAGGAAAAAAGGCGCGAAACGATTGTTTGCCATTACTTTCAAGGAGGGAAGGAGGGAGGAGGAGAGACTGATGACATGTACCCAAAACCACCTGCAACAATGTTTTTATCCCATCAGGCATTGGGAGCCTAACCCAGAATTCAAATGGGAAGCAGGAAATGTGGGGTGGCTACCCACAGTGCATCGCTCTGTGAGTTGATCCTAGCCATGGTAGCGAGGACGCACTCCGCTGACCTAATGTGCCTAGTGGGGACATGCGCCTTCGACTTTATAAAATTGGACGCTAAAGGTCGACTTAAATAAATTTGACCTAATTTCATAGTGTAGATATACCCCTAGCAATGACTCACAGACTTGAGAGGTTCAAGGGACAATTTTGCAGCCACTGAATCTGAGTAATACACAAACACTGAGTTCAACCAGGGCCCTGCATCGGGGGAATTTGTCTCCTCTCATCTTTATAGACTGCAAGCTCTTTGGGGCAGGGACCTTGGTACATGTAAGCCGCCAGTTTATTTTCTTGATATGGTGAGCTGGGCCCATTGCCCTTTTCCATTCATGCCATGCACAGATCCCCATCTGGGGAGAGGTGGCTGAGGACCCCAGAGCAGTAGTTCTTGGAGGGAACACCCTATTGAGATGCAAGGGGAAGTTTCCTCCTCTCTGACCTATTAGATCAGGCTCTCTGCAGACTCAGGCACACATCACTGTATCAGTTTTGCTTGGGCCACATTTTCAACCTTTTCTTTTCAATCATATGGGCTGGACCTCACGGGGTGGGGACACAGGCAGGGGGCTGCTCTCGGGCCCCCTCCATCCTGGGTAGGTGGAGGGTCTGCGGCTCCACACAGCTGCTCAGGCTCCCTGTGCTTACCCAGGCCGGGCTCCAGCTTCTAGCCTGGGTAGGGCTTCGGGGGAAGAGGAGGGGTAGGGGGCGGGGCCTGTGACGAAAAGTGGGAGGTCCATGACCCCTTGTCCCCCCTCTCTTCTGGTGCCCAGGAGTTCCATGCAGCAGAGTGAGGGCTGCTTTGTTCATGATTAATGTGGATGCCCTGCTGGCAGTGCCTGGGCTGTCAGGGGTGCGGTGGGGGCAGGTCGTTCCTTCCATGCCTGGCCTGGCAGCAGCATGGACACATCTTGCTTCAGTCCGGTGTGTGAGGAACGTGCCTCCCATGGAACTCTAGTGCCCACGTCTCCCTAATGAACAGTGCTGGGTTGAGAGGCTGGAGCACCACCAGTGGCCAGGGCTCCCTGCACCTGCCCGGAGGAAGGAGCCTTCAGGGCAGAGATTGAGGTGGAGCCAGAGATCAGGGGAGAAAATCTGGGAAACTTGGAGATTCTGTGGCTCTGAGAGACTGAGTCTGAAAAGGGAAGGACTGAATTAACCCGGATCCAGAGTGTTTCCTGCCTTGTATTTCTGGGCAGCCTCGTCCAGGAGAAGCACCGGGTGAGATCTGTGCTTTGGGGATCTCTCACAAACCACACACATGCCTTCCCCGTCCTCTTCACAGAACAGATCCAGGGCTTTGCCGTGTCTCTCACACAGATTCTCTTTTCCTGGTTTGAAATCCAGCTGTTAGATTTTTTTCACTAGAGCTGCTAGCTGATCGTTATTCCGGAGAGCCCCTTTCTGGATTCTGGCTCTGTAGAATGGGGAGCACAAAGGGTCATAGGCCGTATCTGCCCATGTCTCCCAGGACTGAGTGATGGTCGCTAGGTCTGTCAGATAGTCCAGGCAGATTGAGTATTTGGTTTCCTCTTGGATTTCCTGTACAGGAGTCGCTGAGGCCAGGAATGCTGGGATCTCTCCGATTCTGTTCTCTCTGTATCCGAAATGGCTTTGCTGACAATGGGAGGTCCCATATCAGCTGCACAGGTGCAAAGGAGAAAGGAGAGGCCAGGAGGAGGAGCTGGAGAAAGATAAGGAAAGAAGGAAGCAGGAATTCCATCGGCAAGGAATTGGGAGCAGCAGGTGATAACGGAGCAGAAAGGGCATGAAAGGAAAAGGGGGAGAAGGAAACAAACAAACAAGGACACGAAAGTTTAAACTCAGGGTCTGTCTACACAGTATGTGTCTGCGGCCTCACCGCTCTTGGCAGTGTGTTTGCTCCAGCAGTGTCAGCCTGTGTACTCGTACCTGAGCTGGGAATCACACCTCCCAGGTGCTGTGTAGACGAGCCCTCAATTGAACTAGGACATTCTGAATTCACAATGAGGCGCGTGTCCACAGCCACAAGCAGACTTGCACGGAAACAATGGGCGGGAACTAAACCCCACTGAGTGATTTCAGTGACAATCTGTGTGCGGAGGAGCCTTGGCTTTGCTGCGTCTTGCTGAACATCTCACCACCCGCCTGGGACCAGCCGGGCAACAGGGGCTCCCTGGGTCAAGGTGAGAGGCAGCGGGAGCGTGCTAGTGATAAGGCGTAAAAACGTCAGCAGAGCAATTCATTAATCAGGAGCAACCCTTGAGCTGAAGGGAGATTTTATGGTAAATATTCAAAGCTGTCTGAAAGTGCAGTCTAAAGGTTAAAGCCCAGCCGATTCAAAATGCCATCAAAGAGCTGGAAGGAAGACTCTAGTTTTTAACTTTGTAAATCTCCATAGACAGAAGGGAAAGTAACAATCCTACCCATCCCCAACCACCGCCACCCCCCACCCAGATCTGGATGAACTCTTGGGGGCCAGGGGCGATTAAATTTTGTGGGACCTCCTAGGCTCTGGGGTGTGGTCAAAAATGCAGGGTTCAGAGTGTGGGAGGGGGCTGCAGGAGACATACCCTTACTCTTCCTGAGGCCTGTTCTATATTACAACTTAGGTTGGCCTAGGTACTGTGCTCAGCGCTGTGAAAACTGTCACACCCTGTGTGACGTAGTTAGACTGATCTAACCCCTGATGTAGATGCAGATAGGTCAAGGGAAGAATTCCTCTGTCGATCAAACAACTGCCTCTCCCAGAGATGTAGTGTAAACTCACCCTTAGACTG
The DNA here is from genome assembly GCF_965152275.1 of Natator depressus. Lineage (NCBI taxonomy): Eukaryota > Metazoa > Chordata > Testudines > Cheloniidae > Natator > Natator depressus. Next base: position 41,185,472 of record NC_134247.1, read on the forward strand.
TGATCCAGAAAAGCCAGCACTGTAGTGGGGAAGCCACCTAAGCTAGCCAATGGGAGAGGCCGGTGACAGGGGCAAGTGCTAAGGCCTCCCTGCACAGAGGTAGACACCTGCTTAGCTGCACACCCCATGGCTGGAGGAGGATGGGGGGGTCCTGTCACATCACCTTCCTTATTGTAGTGCACCACCGCGATGACGAGAGTTATGGATGAGACCAGCTTTCTCTTTAAAACTTGACTATTGTAAGTGCACTGAGATCCACAAAGTCCCTTGGCTTGCCTGGAGATTTGGTGTGCCCTGCGGAGAAGCAGGGTCAGGCTGGGGGCCAAATTGGAGGCCGCTTGATGAAGGGTTCCCAAGATACGTCTCCCTGGTAAAACAGCTTCTCTAAAAGTCCATGGCTTCTACCACCATTTGTGTTCACTGATAGAGAAAAGCCCAGAGTGGAGCGTTTTGCTTCAACGTCTCACTCATGGGAGGGTCACCCTCAGAGAGTGTCTGGGACCAGGGTTGCCAAGTGCTGAAAATAATTTTTATGGACAGTATAGAAAAAAAATTACGGACAACCAAACTCTTTTACGGACACATACTTACGTCATATAAAGATGGCTCAAAAGGACAAAAGGGAACAATATTCAGTTTTTTTATTCCTACATCAAAAGAGAAATGTTATTCTGCTAGTTTCACCGACTTACTAGCCACATCCGCGTCCTCCAAGTTCTCCGGTTTGTGATCATACACACACACGCCCGTTCATGAGCAGCTCATAGGCACCGGGTATTTCCTGCAAAATTTGCTTTGTCTTTTCAATTCTTTCTGCAGTCTCTGGATCCAGCTCTTCCAGCTGGGCCAGTAGGAGTCGCTCTTGTTCCTCCAGGACATGGTGCAGTTGCTGAAAGTAAGACACAAGTTTCTGCCTTTCAGCTTCTGTCTCTGCCTGTAACATATGACCAGGGAGAGAGCAGAGCAGAGCAGGGACATGGACAGACTCCAGGGATAACTGATAGACGCTTGCATTTATAGGACAGATCATATCATTGGAAGCCCTTGGGCTTTCCTGAGAATGTGGCTTCAGTTCAGTGGGAAATTCCCCCGTCACTTGCTCTTCCTGCAGCCCTTCCAATCCTGGAGATGCAAAGCAGCTGAAGCCTGAGCCCCGCCATGTGGGGCTGACAGCCGGAGCCACGTTGTGGGGTTGAAGATGAAGCCCTGTGTGCGGAGATGAAGTCACAGAGGTCAAATAAAATCGCAGAATCCATGACCTCCGTGTTCCACTCATACCAGCAGTTATCATAATATTTTTTGCGATCTCATGACCCCGCCCTACAAAAGCCTTGCAATCCCCTTTTGGGTCAGGACCCTCCAGTCTGCAAAACACTGGCTGAGTGGTTAGCGCACTCTCCTGAGAAGTGGGGGACTCTGGTTCAAATAATGCCCCCCACCCCCGGCAGGCAGTGGGAGCATAGATGCTGACTTTTATTTTTCCCTGGGGGTGCTCTACCCCCCGCTCTGCCCTGAGGCCACGCCCCCCATGCCCCTCCCCTGAGGCCCTGCCCTAGCTCCAACTCTTCTGACCCACTCCACCTCATCCCCTAAGGCCTTGCCCTCTGGCTGCCTCTTCCCACCCCTGCTCCAACCCCTCCACCAAAGCCACAGCCAATCTGAAGCTCGCTGCTCTCCGCCCTCCCCCAGGCACCTCCCCCAGCCACCAAACAGCTCATTGGCAGCCCCGCAGAACAGCTGTGGCTGGTGGGTGCTGAGCTCCCCCTATATTTGTTCTGTGGGTGTTTGAGCTCCGGAGCACCCCTGGGGTCAGCACCTCTGTTGCTTCCAATCATGGGACTGAGCAGTGACCAAGTATAAACAGTGACTTACAAAGAGACTTAGCCCACGTCCTGCTGTTAATGGACAAGTCGGTGAGGCCTAAATTTACAGCAGTGGCCTGATTTTGGGTGTCTGGGTTTATCTCCTCGGAACACAGGACTTCAGGGTGCGTCTTCCACTGGCATTCACAGCTGCAGCCGGAGTCAGTGGGTGCTGCCGGTGCCCAGCCCCTTGGAGAACCAGCCCTTCAGCACTTAGCTCAGTCCCCAAATTTGGACCCTAAATCAAAAGACATTCTTGACATTTGGACCCAGTCCATCATTGTGCTCTGGCTCCTGTGCCGGTGAGCGTGGCTTTAATGCGTGGGCATCAGAGGCACCTTACAGTGCGATTCACAAAAGCCAGCTCACTCGGCGGGGAGCCATCTAAGCTAGACAAGGGGAGACGCTGACAAGGGGGGCGGGGGTGTCATATGCCCTGCCCCCCTCACCAACAGGTGCCTAAATCGGGGCTGCAGGGGGGCGTCGGTCTCTGCTCAGCCACCCACAGACGGGAACCCAGCACCTGATGTCCAGTGGCTCTGGCACCTGAGGCGTTTCTTGCTGGAATGAGTCAGGCACCTGCCTCGCTCCACACACAATGTGAGTGTGGGGGTGGGGAGAAGGTGGAGGTGGGTTTTGTGATGTCACCTGCCTGATAACTTTTACCCCCATGGTGAGAGCCCTCAGCTGGCACGTGGGAGACCCAGGTTCGACTCCACTGTCTAGAGTAGCTCATGAATGTAAGTACCAACCTTAGGGCAAACAGTTACAAACCAGGGTACAAACCCCATGCTAGGTATCAAGTGTGAACCCCTCAAGCACCAGAACAGCCTGAACATGGAGTCACAGACAGTCCCCTTGGGTTCTCCGGTCTATCTTGCTGCTTTTCTGCCTCCTCCCCTGCTGCATCTCCCCGCTCCCCCTGCCGGGGCTGCCACATTCCCAGCAGCAGAGTCGGGGCAGCTCCTGGCCACAGGTGTCTCTGGTTAAAGCCACCAGCTGCTCTATCCTGGCCACACAGAATGTTGGAAGATGTGGAACAGGAGACAACCTCTCCCCAGCCCAGGAAGAACCATTAATAGAAACCTTCCCACCCCAGGGCAAAGAGAGCAGGAGGTGGCAGCCCTGGAGGGAGAGACTCTTATCCAGAAACAGGGAGAATCATCCAGGAAAGAGCCCCCCTCAGCCCAAGGCAAAGGGATGTGGCAGCCCTGAGGGGGAGACCTCTCCATTCATGTCTCCAGAACCCAGCTGGTCAGAGTTAAGGGGGTTTGGATGCTGGGCACTGAGAGGGTTTCTGTTTACTGGTGTGTGTGTCTGTATCCCAAACCTGGTGAGGTGCCACCGGACTGCAGTAAGGGGAACCCAAGCATCTGAGCCCCAGGATCCCCAGATAATTCAAGCCTCTGGGACTGGAACAGAGCCCATCCACTGCTCCAGTCTTGGGGTCCCTAGGCACATTCTTTGGGGACTCTCCCCTATCTGAGGTGTGAAACCCGCTGCCTAACCCCCTGGTGCAGAGCTGACCCTCCAGACTCCCGCGTGCTTAAACGCACCCTCCCCTAGAACTCCACGCCAAGCTGAGAGCCCGCTGGTTTCAGCAGAATTCCCTCCGGAGGCGAGCAGTAGTTGTGAAGCATTTGGCTCTGTCTGCACTAGACAGCAAATCGCTGCCTGTGGGGTCACCCGCGAGCGCTGGGGAGAGAGATCTCCCAGCACTCCTGGTAAACCAGGTCGACGCTCAGAGCCAGTCCACACTGGGGCTTTACAGCGCTCAAACTTGCTGCGCTCGGGGAAGGGAGGGTGATTTTTCACACCCCTGAGCCAGCAAGTTACTGCGCTGTGAACACAGGCTCCTTCACACACAGAGAGACTCTTTGCTCACGTCCAACACACTATTGCTCTTTCTCTTAACCAGATAAAGCACAAGAGCGTTCAAATCACATCGCACAAATGACCAACCTACCTGCAGTGCCCGTCACTAGCTCACCCTTCCCTTGGGAGTCCTGGGGGCCATCTGGGCTCAGGAAAAGCAGGCAGGGCCCCCGGCCTCATAAGGCTGCTGCGTGCTGGGGGACTTTGCTCTCTCCTTCCGAGTTGGAGACAAAGAGCGGGACCCATGAAGGGACTCAGGTATTGCAATGCTGAATGTCACCACGTCTAAATTGCAGCTGCCTAGAACATCACTGGAACGCCACTGAGCCACAAAGCCTGAGTTATGGGGAGATGTAAGTGCCTTAGAAAGGGATCCACAAAAGCCAGCATGCTAGGCAGGGAGCTGCCTAAGCCAGTCGATGGGAGATGCTGAGCAGAGGGGAATTGTATAGGGCAGGGGTGGCCAACCTGAGCCTGAGAAGGAGCCAGAATTTACCAATGTACATTGCCAAAGAGCCTCAGTAATACGTCAGCAGCCCCCCATCAGCTCCCTGCCTCCAGCCCCAGTGCCTCCCGCCTGCCGCCAGCCCCACCAATCAGTGCCTCCCCCTCCTCCCGCCTGCCACAATCAGCTGTTTCACATGCACTGGAGGCTGGGGGAGGGGGAGGAGCGAGGGCATGACAGGCTGGGGGGGGCCTTGGGGAAAGGGGTGGAGTGGGAGCAGGGCCTGGGGCAGAGCATGGGGTTGAGCAGTGAGCCCCCCCCCCCCCCCGCCCCGCCCCGGGGCACATTGGAAAGTTAGCATGTGTAGTTCCAGCCCTGGAGTCAGGGCCTATGCAAGGAGGTGAGGAGTGGGAGCTGCTGGTGTCTGAACAAGCCTTCAGACTAGTGAGTGCTGAGTTTAAAGTGACAGTGCACTGTCTCTCTCACACACCCACACACTGTCTCTCACTCCCCAGATACACACGCTCTCCCCCAACACACACTTGTATTATTGTTGTTGTTACTTCCTGTTGAAATGAGCAAGGCACCTATGTTCTCTGTAATTTTATTCTTTCAAAGTTGGTTAAGGATTGCAGGGCTGTTATTGTAGGGGTTCTTTTTTTGACTGGCCTGCGCATTTCATAATTTTATTTCTCTCTTATGCTTCAATTTAATTCTTTGAGGCGTGAGTTCTAAAGTGCCTAACATGTCCTGGATGGAGTAATTCTCATTATTACTGTTATTAGCATATTGTGCTTTCAGAGTAGCAGCTGTATTCGCAAAAAAAGAAAAGGAGGACTTGTGGCACCTTAGAGACTAACCAATTTATTTGAGCATAAGCTTTTGTGAGCTACAGCTCACTTCATCGGATGCATAAAAGTGGAAAATGTAGTGATGATGTTTTTATACACACAGACCATGAAAAAATGGGTTTTTATCACTTCAAAAGGTTTTCTCCCCCCACCCCACTCTCCTGCTGGTAAGAGCTTATCTAAAGTGATCACTCTCCTTACAATGTGTATGATAATCAATGTGGGCCATTTCCAGCACAAATCCAGGGTTTAACAAGAACATCTGAGGAACGGGGGTCGTCGGGGTGGGGGTGGGAGGGTGGGTGTGGAAACAAGGGGAAATAGGTTACCTTGCATAATGACTTAGCCATTCCCAGTCTCTATTCAAGCCTAAGTTAATTGTATCTAATTTGTAAATGAATTCCAATTCAGCAGTTTCTCTCTGGACTCTGGTTTTGAAGTTTTTCTGTTGTAATATTGCAACTTTCATGTCTGTAATCGCGTGACCAGAGAGATTGAAGAGTTCTCCGACTGGTTTATGAATGTTATAATACTTGACATCTGATTTGTGTCCATTTATTCTTTTACATAGAGACTGTCCAGTTTGACCAATGTACATGGCAGAGGGGCATTGCTGGCACATGATGGCATATATCACATTGGTGGATGTGCAGGTGAACGAGCCTCTGATAGTGTGGCTGATGTGATTAGGCCCTGTGATGGTGTCCCCTGAATAGATATGTGGGCACAGTTGGCAACGGGCTTTGTTGCAAGGATAGGTTCCTGGGTTAGTGGTTCTGTTGTGTGGTGTGTGGTTGCTGGTGAGTATTTGCTTCAGGTTGGGGGGCTGTCTGTAGGCAAGGACTGGCCTGTCTCCCAAGATCTGTTTGAGTGAGGGATCGTCCTTCAGGATAGGTTGTAGATCCTTGATAATGCGTTGGAGGGGTTTTAGTTGGGGGCTGAAGGTGACGGCTAGTGGCGTTCTGTTATTTTCTTTGTTGCTGTCCTGTAGTAGGTGACTTCTGGGTACTCTTCTGGCTCTGTCAATCTGTTTCTTCACTTCAGCAGGTGGGTATTGTAGTTGTAAGAATGCTTGATAGAGATCTTGTAGGTGTTTGTCTCTGTCTGAGGGGTTGGAGCAAATGTGGCTGTATCGTAGAGCTTGGCTGTAGACAATGGACCCTGTGGTGTGGTCTGGGTGAAAGCTGGAGGCATGCAGGTAGGAATAGCGGTCAGTAGGTTTCCGGTATAGGGTGGTGTTTATGTGACCATCGCTTATTAGCACTGTAGTGTCCAGGAAGTGGATCTCTTGTGTGGACTGGTCCAGGCTGAGGTTGATGGTGGAATGGAAATTGTTGAAATCATGGTGGAGTTCCTTAAGGGCTTCTTTTCCATGGATCCAGATGATGAAGATGTCATCAATATAGCGCAAGTAGAGTAGGGGCATTAGGGGACGAGAGCTGAGGAAGCGTTGTTCTAAGTCAGCCATAAAAATGTTGGCATACTGTGGGGCCATGCAGGTACCCATTAGCAGTGCCGCTGACCTGAAGGTATACATTGTCCCCAAATGTGAAATAGTTATGGGTGAGGACAAAGTCACAAAGTTCAGCCACCAGGTTTGCCGTGACATTATCGGGGAACACTATCCACTATCATAAAGTTCCGGTTTCCCCCCCCTTGCTGTCCCGCGGGACTGGGGCTGTGTCTTTCAGTGAAGACTCTCCCCTCCCCCCAGGTTAGAGGTTGAACTGAGGCAATTTCCAGTGTTACTTTCACTTTCCCCGGGCAAAGGTTGCGAGCCGAGCGCACGTTTATCAATCGGTACAAACCCAGTTTCTGTTCACAACCTTCCGCGGAGAAGCCCCGAGACAAAACTGCAGCTCTGCCACCGCCAGAATGAGCTGAGCCACATCCATGACCAACAGCAGCCAGAGGAGCGAAGTCTGACCACACCTGACTGCTCAGAAGACCCAACCAGGTGGGTTAATTTTGCTCCAGAAGGACTATTTCTAACGTCTAATGCACGCTCCTTACTGCTTGGACAGATTATTCAAAACACAAGGAGTAAATAATTCTGTGAGAATTTGTTTCTCTCTTTATGGGAGGGAGGAGGGATAGCTCAATGGTTCGAGCATTGGCCTACTAAACCCAAGGTTGTGAGTTCAATCCTTGAGGGGGCCTTTAGGGATCTGAGGCAAAAATTGGGGATTGGTCCTGCTTTGAGCAGGGGGTTAGACTAGATGCCCTCCTGAGGTCCCTTCCAACCCTGATAGTCTATGATCATTTGTTTCTCTCTTTATGGAAACTTTACAATACCTCTACATTCAAAGTGATTTACTGTCAAATACATTGTGGGTTGTTTTCATAGCAATGTAACATGAGATTTTTACAGCTTGATGAATTAGTACCTAAAAGGTTGTTACAAGGAGGAGGAAGGTAAATTGTTCTCATTAACCTCTGAGGATAGGACAAGAAGCAATGGGCTTAAATTGCAGCAAGGGGGGTTTAGGTTGAACATCAGAAAAAACTTCCTAACTGTCAGGGTGGTTAAGCACTGGAATCAATTGCCTAGGGAGGTTGTGGAATCTCCTTCCCTGGAGATTTTTAAGAGCAGGTTAGATAAATACCTGCCAGGGATGGTCTAGATCAGAGGTTCTCAACCTTTTTCTTTCTGAGCCACCCCCACGACATGCTGTAAAAACTCCATGGCTCACTTGTGCCACAATAACTGGTTTTCTGCGTATAAAAGCTAGAGTCAGTGTTAGCAGGTAGCAAGTAGGGCAAATGCCGGGGGCCCCATGCCACAGGGACCCTCATGAAGCCACATTGTCCCATGCAGTGGGGCTTCAGCTTTCTGCCCTGAATCTTTGTATACCTTACAGGTTAAGTCATATTGGGCTAGATCCTCAACTGGTGTGAATCAATGTAGCTGCTGCACTGAAGTCAATGGAAATATGCTGATTTACTCCTGCTGAGGTTTTGACCCATTGTGTCCTTAAGATTCAAAAATGTGTGTTTCTGGTGAACTTACTTATTATTCAGCTATCTGGTTCATTTATTTTTTATATTTGACAGTGTCATACTACAGAATTGTCATTGAAGTAAGCAGGGGGTTACATGCACAATTCTCATTAACAGTTGTATTTTTCTTGGGATTTTGCAATGCCATTGCCTTCTAATCATTCGTAACTTTTATGCTTATGCATGCACAAACCAGAAGGAATAGGACTGAAGGAGGGCAAAGGGAAATTACCAGACTAAAGATACTGGTCTTATCACAAAATTGTGCGTAGCCCAAGCAACGCCTACCACGGTATTTAACAACACTTCATGCAAAACTGAAGGATGAAGGAAAGCATCATCTTATCTACTCTATCAACAGTTCCTAGCTTTGCAGTAAGGTTAAAGTCCTCCTAGATAAACTGATGCCAAAATAAAAGCCATATCTTAAAGAAACAGTTCACCTTTTTATTTAGGGACTTATTCAAAGTCGATTGAAATCAACAGGTGTCTTTCTGTTGACTTCAATGGGCTTTGGAACAAATTCTGAATGCTCTTTTGTAAGAAAAAAATCAAAGAAAAAGACACTTATGGGCAAAATTCTTCACCTTCTTAAATTCTGGTTCTCTGCTTCCCTTCATACATAGATTTCCCAGTGTCATCTGTGGTAATTCAGTGCACACAGGGAGAGCAGGATTCCACATAAAGGAACCATCATTCCTATGGGAAATTCATCGCTAGCACTTCTGCAAATGATCCAACATTGCTAGAAAGGCTGATCTTCCATTGTTAAATGATTTTACAACATTTGTAGATGTGCTGCTCTACTTAAGTTCTGGCATATTTGATATAACATAATAACATTATAACATGTGAGGGTCAGGACAGCGTGAGAATGAACTCTGAGGTACATTTGAGATCACAGTAAGGGGTGAACTCAAAAGTTTATAAGGTTAAGTGTAGTTTGGAACCAAAAATGTGGATGCTTGTAGAAACCAATTCAATGTATTGGTTCTGCAAAAATGGGCTGTAGGTACTGCGCTGCCTCTGTATCAGTGTTTTGACACTTTCAGGAATTAGAAAAAGGTAGAATGTCACACTGGATCCCTTAAAACTCTAGACTCCAAGTCCCTCCGCTGATAGAAATCAGTGTAACTATTAGAGTTGGTTGAAACATTTTCAACTAAACATCTTTTCACTGAAAAATTTTCTTTTGCGAAAGCCAAAACATTTATCAGGAACATAAATTATGATGAAGTTTTCAGTGGTAACATTTCTGAGGTTCAAGGTGGACTCTCCAATCGCTTACAGAGAGAGAAAAACAACAACCCATTTTAACATAATTCAGTTTCACAAAAGGGTTCTGTTTTCATTCCAATGTGGACCAAAACCAAATTCTGAAACCTTCAAAGTTGTTGCAAAATTGAATTGTTTTTCTCCATCCATCTCTAGTAGCTACATTAACTTTCATGGTGCTATGCTGAGTGAAGCCAGCTAGTGACCTGGGCCCACCTGTTATGCAGGAAAGCAACGTCTATTTTAGAAGGATTCAGGGATTTAATGATATTCAGTGGAATTCACTTCCGTGTACAGGTGGAATTTTAAGGCTCAAAGATTGTATATTAAAGTTTAGAACCATACAGTAATCAATCTTTAATATAAAGAATGAGGCGAGAGAGGCCCCTGGGGTTCGTCTACACAGTCCAGGGCACTGAGCCTCCCAGCCTGGGACGACAAACTGGAGCTTGCATTAGTGCTCTAAAACAGCTGTGTAGGCAGCACTTTGAAGTTGGGGGGACATGAAGCAGAGGGGTCCCACATCTCAGGGGCATGCCCTAAGTTCTGGGATAAAAGTTATGCGGGAGCTCCTCCTCTCTCCCTCTCTTCTTAGCTCCCCACTGCCCCCAGGTGTTTTGTCTGAACTTGCCTGCAAGGCCTGATCCTTTAGGCATTCTCACAGGATGCTACCAGACTGGGCCCCACCCACTGGTGGTGGGTAGGGAAGGCTGGGGGAGGCTGAGTTTCCCCAAATGGCCAGGCATGGCGCCACCCACACTCCACCTCTCAGGGCCCCACTTCAGCAGAGCCGCTGGGCAGATGGAGGACATGGGGCTCCCCACAGCAGCCCAGGCTCCCTCTTAGTACAGCCCGGCTCTGGCTTTCAGCCTGGCCAGGGGACGGGACCTCAGGGGGAAGAGGAGGAACAGTGGGCAGGGCATGATCAGCTCCTCCACTCTGAATCGCAGCCCCTGCCTCTGTTGCTTCCTGCCTTCCCAAGGCTACTATGCCCGTATTATAAAGTGCAGAGACCATGGCCCCCCTGGACCCTCCCGGATCTGGCACCACTGCTCTGAGTGAGTTTAGGCACCTATAGGATTCATTAGGAATTTTCTGCATTGAAGTGCTTTTGAAACTGAGACTTAAGCATCTTAAACAGGGACTTTGGTACCAACTGATTGTGTGTAGCCAGGGTAACATTGTTATCCCGTGGGCAAGTTCACATTGCCCTGTATTTTTTGTGGCCACAGAGCTATGGAAGAGAGGGTAGCAGGGGTGATTTCTGGTCCTGTGTTTAGGGAAGGTTTGGTGACGTGCCTGCGAGAGAGGCAATGTAACATATTGTGATACAGATTGTTCTCTGCTGTGTGAAAAGCCTCATTTTCATGAGCAAATCTTTGGGCATGGTTAACCCAGGGAAATTATTTTTCATCACTACTTTTGAACAACATTATTTTTGTTTCATTTTTACAATTCTATTTTTTAATGAATCAACTCAAAAGAATGTCTTTCATGAAACAAATGGAATGGAATAAAAACTAACATTTTATTTATTTATTTGTATATTTCCACTATCAACAAAACAATTTAGGATCCAGAGTGGAAGCAGAGAGAACAGAAGCCTAGAGATCCCAGCAGCCATGGCCTCAGGGGCTCGTGTACGGGAAATCCAAGAGGAAACCAAATGTCCCATCTGCCTGGAATATCTGAGGGACGCAGTCACCATAAAGTGCGGGCACAACTTCTGCCAGGTCTGCATCACTCAGTACTGCAAGACATGGGCAGAGCCGGGCTCTGGCTCCTTTTGCTGCCCCAGTTGCAGAGCCCGAATCCCGAAAGGGACTCTCCGAAAAAACTATCAGCTAGCAAATATAGCGGAAAAAATCAAACAACTGGATTTCAAACCAGGAAAAGAGAATCTGTGTGAGAGACACGGCAAAGCCCTGGATCTGTTCTGTGATGAGGACTGGGAAGCCGTGTGTGTGGTTTGTGAGAGATCCTCAGAGCACAGAACTCACATGGTGCTTCTCATAGAGGAGGCTGCCCAGAAATACAAGGTAGGAAACACTGTGGATCCAGGAAATTCTTTCTTTTTCAGACTCAGTCTGTCAGAGCCACAGAATCTCCTAATTTCGCAGATTTTCTCCCTGATCTCTGGAACCACCTAAATCTCCCCACCCCCGGCAGGCTCCTTCCTCTAGGCAGGTGCAGGGAGCCTTGGCCACTGATGACAGGCACAAAGCCTGTCATTAGGGAGACATGGGGCCTGGCTACACTTGCAAGTTAGAGCACATTAAAGCAGCCACAGGCACCCTAATTCACGACCCATCCACACTGGCAAGGCACGTTGAGTGCCTGGACTGTGCAGTGGAGCACTCCTGGTAATCCACCTCCGCGAGAAGCATAACGCTTGCTGCGCCCCGGCTGAAATGCCCCAGTGTCTGTGTGAACGAGGTGTTGCATTACGGTGCTGCAATCGGCTTCCGGAAATGTCCCGTAATCCCTTTAAGTCAAGTGGCCACTCTTGTCACTGTTTTGAACTCAGTGGGCTGTAGGATGCGGATATCCCCTTTCAAAGCTCCGTGTCTGACAACCGGCTGCTTCTCTGCTCCAAGACAAAGCAGCCAGTAGTGTGGAAAGCTGCTCGCTATGCCTGTGTGAGAGAGAGAGGTGTGGGGGGGTGTCTGCTGCTGTCTGAACTGACAAGACAGCCTGCTGACACTCTCTCAGCCCCCCAAAACCCACTCTCTCTCCCCCCACATACACACAACACACTCCCTGTCACACTCCATCCCAACCCCCGCCACCCCATTTGAAAAGCACGTTGCAGCCCCTTGCTGGGATATCGCTCCCACAATGCACTGCTCTCTGTAGCATTGTAAGAGCTGCTAATGTGGCCACACCATTGCGCTTGTAGCTGTCAGTGTGGACACACTGCAGCGCTTTCCCTGCTGCTCTCTCCGAGGGCTGGTTTAACTCCCAGCGCTCTCCATCTGCCGGTGGAGCCAGGCCCATAGGCACTAGAGCTCCATGGGAGGCACGTTCCTCACACACAGGGCTGAAGCAAGATGTGTCCGTGGTGCTGCCAGGCCAGGCATGGAAGGCATGAGCTGCGCTCACCACACCCGACAGCCGGGGCGGCGGGTATCAGAGGCCAGGGAAGGCAATGCCTTCCCGACCTGCCAGGCGTAGCCCCGCCCACACTCCGCCCCCAGCCACCCCCCAGCTTCCGCCGCGGCTCCTGGACCCTCAGTCTCCTGGGGCTGCCTCTGCTCCAGGGCCAGGGAGGCTGGGGCCGCATGCTGCCCGCTCAGCGGGTCGGTGGGAGGTTGGGGGTGCTCAGGTGCTGGGTGCCTGCCCCCAGAGAAACAGCTGAGTTTAGAGGCTGCACAGGGGGCAGGAGGGAAGAGGCTCTGAAATTGTTCTATGTGAAGAGGATATAACTTCAATGTGTCTGGTTTCTCGTCTGTCCTGGGCTCACCGAGCTCACACGGTGGTTCCCATCCAGGAAGCTGTCCGGTGGGACAAGATACAGAGTTGCTGTTCAGTCTAATGGGTCAGAGCTATGGATTTTAATTACAGGTTAACGGCATCACAAGTTGCCTGACACCAGGGCTGCTGACAGACTTGTCAGGCCTCTGGGCAAGGCGGGGGTCGGGGGGCAGCTCTGGGCCTCGGGAAGGGGCGGGGCCTCAGGGAGAAGGGGCGGGGCTGGGGCTAGCCTACCCCAGGCAACCCTTCAGCACTGCCCAGGCCGCGCCGCCTGGGCCTCCAGCGGCGATTTAAAGGTTCTGGGGCCATAAGTGCCAACTTTCCCCGGCGCCGGTGGGTGCTCGTGCCCCTCCCGGCCCCGGCCCCGCCCTGACTCCACCCCTGCCCTGCCCTGCCCCTTCCCCACCCCCATTCCAGCCTCTTCCTCAACCGTTCTCCCCACTCTCTCCCAGCGCTTGCCACAGGAAACAGCTGTTTCGCGGCAGCAGCAAGCGCTGGGAGAGAAGGGGGAGAAGTGGGGACACGGTGGCGAGCTCAGGGGAGGAGGCGGAGGTGAGCTGGAGCAGGGGGGCGGGGCGGGGAGCTGCCGGTGGGTGCAGAGCACTCACCAATTTTTCCCCGTGGGTGCTCCAGCCCCGGAGCACCCACGGAGTCGGCGCCGATGGCTGTGGCTCCGGCCACCGCTGTTCCTGTGGTAGCAATGGCAGCTGCCAGGAGCCCCGGCCCCTTTTAAATCCCTGGCCTCGGGACAGCTGCCCCTTTTGCCTCCCCTGTTGGCGGCCCTGCCTGACACAGGTGTAACTGCATCATTCAGCTGTGTGTAGCCTTCATTGCATGAAAGCGGATTTACACATGAACGATAGTCCAGCCTGGCAAGAAAAGCAACAGAGGAAGATTTTCAATTTGTCTGATGTGGGAAAGTTTTCTCTGAGCAGCTAAATCCTTTTCAACCCCAGCTCCCACCAGTGACTATGGGACCTTTCTACAGACCAGAAGCTGTGAAATGATCAGTGAGGTTTGATTCTAGATGGTGCTTGATTCACAAGAGCCGCAGGACAGCCTGTGAGAGTGTTGCTTTCAGACTTCAGAAGGGGGAGTTACAAGCTGTGACTGTTATTACTGATTGAATCACAGTGTTTGATATTCTTATTTGCATCCCAGAAGACCCTACAGACCCCAGATGAGATCTGACCTCGACTGTGGGGGGCCCTGCACAAAGCCATTTACAGTCTAACTGGACAAGACAAAGTGTGGGAAGGGAAACTCAGGCACAGTGAGGGGAAGTGACGTGTCCAAGGTCACTCAGTAGGTCAGTGGCAGAGCTGTGTATAACCCTCGCTTTTCCAAGTAGAAGTGCAGTGTCCTATCCACTAGGCTACATCGCCCCCCACCCCCAGCAGCACTGAGTAGGGATGAAGTGCAGCCATTAGGAGGAAAAGACTTCTTGGTAAAGGTCACAGGTCCAGCAGGGAGACGAGGTTTCCCACTGGGATTCTAAACTCCTGGATTGCTCCATTCGGGGCTAAACTCGGAAGCTGCCGGCCTGGACTAGAGGAGATCATGGGGCTAAACTCCAAGCACCTTGAATCCGCACACAGAAGGGCTCCAGACAGCTCAGGTCCATGTCAAATACCCCTGGGATTACACTGGATTGTAACAAAACTAACCCCAGGCTGGAGCTGACCGGTGCCAGTCTGACCTGTTCTGTTGTGTACGTGGGCAAGCACCAGCCAAAGTGGTTCCATGAGTCCCACCAGGCAGCCTTTTGAAATCTCCCAGAATCCACTGCTTCCGGGATCTTTATGAGGGAATGGGACAGTGGGGTACCTGCCCAGGGGGCATTGCCACGGAAAGGGTTTAGGACAGCACTGGGGCAAACCCCAACCGTTCTTCAGACATATCAGCCTGTTTAATTAGGGTGGCCATTGAGGCTTTCCCCGAACATAGCACATTCCCATGCCTGCCTGCATGGGCCCACCCCCAACTGTATCACTCGGCCTGGTTGGGCCCACCCCCGCCTTTGTCAGCACACCCCCACCTGCATCATTCTGCATCAAAGTATCACCCCCCACTCCTGCCCCCACCCTCACAGGTGTCCTCCTGCATCCTCAGTTTCCTCCTGTCTCTTTTTCACCGGACAAAGACACCTCCAGGGACCTGGTGGCTTCTGGGATTTGTATCATTTTGTTTATTAAACCATCTCAAACCCAGATTAATTGATTCATCCCCATGTGACTCCAGTGTCCTGTTATGCGCTATACCACTAATCCATTCATAAATACCAATAAAGCTTGGTTATAATTGAGATCTCTCTCTAATTATTAAAATACCTGAACCTGAATTGGTAAGAAGTCAGAATATGACACGCTCCCAGTCTGCATTAATAAGGTTTCATCTCCTTGGTGGTCCTGATGTCACAAAGCAATTCACCAACAATCATCTTGGGTTTTGGGTGGAAAAACACCCAGCTCCACACCCCTCTCAACCATCTAAATGAAACCTCTCAAATCCTTTATGGTTCTTCAGGAAAAAATCCAGGCCCATTTGAAGACTCTGAGGGAAGAGAGAGAAAAGCTTCTGGGATTTAAAATGACTAGAGAGGAGAAAAGGCGGGAGTATCAGGTAAGGTGCCTGTTGTTATTAATTGGCAGGGACTGGCCGTGGGAGGTCCATTTGGAGGCAGATTCCTGTGTGGCCTTAGGGAACGTGGACTTGTGTGTGTTTCTCCATGATCGTGGATTGCTGGGTTAGATTCATGTGTAGACAAGCCCTAAGCTTCCATTTCAGCTGATGAATTAATGTCTAGCCCTTGTGGCTTTCCCAGAAATCCTCCCCAAGCGAACTGAATGTCCCTGTCAGGTGCTGTCCCCTGTGTCTGGTCATTTTGTGCATTATTAATGTGTTTGTTCTTTTTTCTTCCGTGGCATCTGTGTCAGTGTAGTGCTGAGTCCTGCCTCCTGCTGAGAGACCATGAATAACAGAATACGCTGACCACGACAGACATGGAAACCTCCCTTTCAGAGGGATGCAGGGGCCAAAGGGGAAGGTGTGAGAGTCCTCAGCCTAGTACACACAGGGATAGACGCAGACTTCCCCTCTTGCTGGTGCGGGCTCGACCCCCCACTCTGCCCCCGGCCCTGCTCCCATTCCACTTCTACTGCACACTCAGCTCTACATGAAAGACCCTGGGCTCCATCCATGTTCCTGACCAGCCCTTTCCTTATTTCTTATAGAAACAGACAGAAACCGAGAGGCAGAAGATTGTGTCTGAATTTCAGCAGCTGCGGCAGTTCCTGGAGGAACAAGAGCGACTCCTGCTGGCCCAGCTGGAAAAGCTGGACAAGAAGATTGTGAAGATAGAGAATGAAAATATCACCAAACTCTCTGAGGAGATTTCCTGTCTCAGTGAGCTGATCAGTGAGATGGAGGGGAAGTGTCAGAAGCCAGCAAGTGAATTCCTCCAGGTGAGACTGAGTGAGAAATATTAGCACTGGAGTATAGTGGCCAGGGTGGGGCCTCCCTTCCCCATATTTGCTAAATCCCTTTCCTGAGATCCCCTGTATGTGTCAGATGGGACTGAGATTCTTTTCTCTCTCTCTCTCCTCTAGGATGTCAGAAGCACCTTGAGGAGGTACGTGACTATCTCTTGCTCCCCCTCACAGATCTGGGAAAGAGCTTGGTGGTGATATTAGCACCACCTCTCCCCAGGGCTCTACTGAAAAATGTGTGGGGAAGATCAAAAGTCGGATACAAATCTCTCTGATCCACTTCATCCTGAGGTTCTCACCCTGGTACAGAAGACTCTGGAATTCTCCATTCAGTGGGAAAGACTGACCTCAAGTGTTTCCTAGAGATGTCACATCCCTGGGGGAGTGGCTGCCTTAGGATTGTGGGGATAGAATATGGGCCTGTCACTACGGGGGCCCTGGTTACCATTCAGCCCAAGGCAGCAGTGGTCAAGAGTCTTTCCCACCTGAGTCTTTCCCAGCCTGAGGACTGTTTGGAGACCTGTGTGGAATGAGCTGGGGAGGGGGGAGTTGGTGTCTCAGTTTAGTTCCTAGTGGACAGATTTCTACAGCACTTTACATAGGAACCTCCTGTCCCTCAGAGCATGGAGGCCAAGGAGTGAATTGGCCATGGAGACTCAATTCCCCTTTTGTCCCCAGAGCTGATCTCACCAGACCAGAGCTGAAGAATATTAAGGAGTCCTTAGAAGGGAAGGTTGTACGGCCATGGGCTGTGTTGCACCTGCTCTGAGGCTGGGAGAAGTCGAGGAATTTGAACTCCAGGCATATTAGAGCAGCGACTCGCTAGCAAGAACTTATCATGAGTCACACAATGAAATATAATCACGTGAAATTGTTTCTCTCTAGGTGTGAGAAGGGGAAGTTCCAGCAGCCAGAGGAGATTTCTCCTGAACTGGAAGAGCGAATCAGCGATTTCTCCCAGAAAACTATTGTGCTAATGGAGACTCTGAGGAAGTTCAAAGGTACCCAGAAGGGATCTAGGAATGGAAATTGGGAAGAGCCTCTGAGACTGTGGGAAGAGAATGGTGCTGGTCAATTGGTTCACACTCAGATGATGCTTCTATTTAATTGTTGGGTGAGAAGGCCAGACATCTGGTTCCAAGACACTCAGGTTGATTAATTCAAACCTTTGTTTGCACTAGAAACATGCTTTTCAGTGACAGTTACAAAGTAAGAAATGACTCATAAACTTTAAGGTCAGAAGGGACCATCGTGATCCATCTACTCTGACCTCCTGCACATTGCAGGCCACAGAACCTCCCCACCCACTCCTGCAATTTACCCGTAAACTCTGGCTGAATTACTGAAGCCCTCATATAACGATTTAAAGACTTCAAGTTACAGAGAATCCACCATTTATTCTAGTTTAACATCGGAAAATGATATGTGCCCCATATGGCAGAGGAAGGCAAAAATAAACCCCTGAGTCTCTGGCAATTTGATTTGGTGGAAAATTCCTTCCCTGTCCCAAATATGGTGGTCAGTTGGACACTGAGCATTTCAGCAAGACCCAAAAGCCAGACACCTGGGAAAGGTTTCTTTCTAACTCAGATCACTCCCCAACTCGTGCCCCATCACCAACCATTGGGATATTTGCTACTAGCCATCGCATGTAGAAAAAAGTGCTGGTCAGTTCCCTTCTTGCGGGGCATAGGTGGGTCACGTGGGATTTCTCCTAGGAAGCTCTAATTACCCCTTACAATGTCTGGAATATTATACACATCCAAATTGCATATTTACTAGTTCTTTTCCAATCACTTTTGAGTGGTATGAATATTAAGTACCTTATATAGGTCACACACTACACATGCATGAACACATCATTGGCACGGCTTTTTTTCTTCAAGTTATTTTCATGTTATTGTTCTCTTCTCTGATTGGTTTATTACCACTGATTCTGCACACGCCACTTTCCCCCTTGTCTCCACACAGGGGGTATTGGACATTGCTAACTTCTCTGTGGCTGGATGCATAGCCCCCCTAAGCCTGGCTCCAGCCCCTCAGTGCCTGACCCCAGTGCACAGCCCCCCTCAGCCTGGCTCCAACCCTTCAGTGCCTCACCCCACTGCACAGCCCCCCTCAGCCTAGTTCCAGCCCCTCAGTGCCGCCCCTCACTGCACAGCCCCCCTCAGCCGAGCTCCAGCCCCTCAGTGCTGACCCCACTGCACAGCACCCCTCTGCCGAGCTCCCTCCAGACCTTCAGTGCCACCCCCCCACAGCACGGCTTCCCTAAGCCCATTTCGCTCTAGCCCTTCACTGCCACCCCCCAGTGCACAGCCCCGCTCAGCCTAGCTCAAGTCCTTCAGTGCCTCCCTTCCCTCTGCACAGCCTCCCTCCCTCCAGCCCTTCTTTGCCTCCACCGACTGCACAGCCCCCCTCAGCCTCACTCCAGCCCTTCAGTGCTGCCCCCTTACTGTACAGCCCCCCATCAGCGAAGCTCCAGCCCATCAGTGCTACCGTCCACTGCAGAGCCCCCCTCAGCCTACCTCCAAGCCTCCAATATTGCCCCCACTGCACAGCCCCCCTCAGCCTAGCTCCAGCCCTTCAGTGCTGCCCCCTTACTGCACAGCCCCCCTCAGCGATGCTCCAGCCCATCAGTGCTACCCCCCACTGCACAGCCCCCTTCAGCGAAGCTCTAGCCCATCAGTGCTACTCCCCACTGCACAGCCCCCCTCAGCCTAGCTCCAGCCCTTCAGTGCTGCCCCCCACTGCACAGACCCCCCTCAACCTAGCTCCAGCGGTTCAATGCCACCCCCCCACTGCACTGTTCCCTTCAGCCTAGCTCCATCCCTCCAGTGCTGCCCCCCACTGCACAGCCCCCCACAGCCTAGCTCCAGCCCCTCAGTGCTGCCCCCCCGGTGCACAGCCCCCCTCAGCCTAGCTCCAGCCCTTCAGTGCCACCCCCGCACTGCACAGCCCCCCTCAGCCTAGATCTAGCCCTTCAGTGCTGCCCCCCACTGCACAGCCCCTCTCAGCCTGGCTGCAGCCCATCAGCTGCCCCCCCCCACTGCACAGCCCCCCTCAGACTAGCTCCAGCTCTTCAGTGCCACCTCCATGTTGCACAGCTCCCCTCAGCCAAGCTCCAGCCCCTCATTGCTACCCCTCCCCCAGCTGCACAAAACCCCTCAGCCTAGCTTCCCAGGAGCAGCAGGGATGAGGGACAGTGGGAAGCCACTTCTGGGAGCCACCAGAGGTGAGTCCCCCCCGCCCCCCCCCCCCGGCCACCTGAAGAATTTGTTCCACCCTGGCCCCTGCTCACAAGAGACCCCCGCCCACAGCCAGAGCTTGTCCCTTTGTCCTGGTCAGGAGACAGAGGAGGTTCCCATCGACCCTGGGATCAGCCCTGCCCGGAGAAGGTGCCCTGGTCACAGTGAGGCGATGGGAAACCCTGCTCCACTGAGAGACCCCCCTCCTCTGTTTCCCACATCCTGTGACATGATGGGGGATCTCCCATGTAAGGGACACAGACAGGGAAGAGACATGGGGTAAGCGGTGTAGAGGTGGGACACACACACACACACAGACACTCATCCTCCCATCAGACATATTATTTAAACAAGAAAAATAAAAAAGTAGTGACAACAATGCACTGAAATATGGTTTTCGGAGAAATACTTATTTCAATGCCCCCATCCCACAAAAAAAATATTGACTGCGTCAGTGAGGGACATTCAAAACCACTCACCTGAGTGGAATTTATTCCTATTATTATTGTTTATTATTTATTAACGAGCTAGGTTATGGTTTTTCAGTATGGAAAATTGTGTGTTATTTTACGGGTTGAATGATGACTGAATGACATAAACCCCCCACCAATGTCCGCCACTCACTCCGGTAATTTTGTCAAGTGTCCGTCGCACAACATGATGCTGCCAACCCCTGGCCAAAGGGACCAAAGTGGGTAAAGTTACTTTTCTGCCAAAGTCTTTGTATGATCTGGGTCTAGGTTATGACAAAAGGCTGTGAGTGAATGAGACAAACCAACTGGAGTTTGAAGGGTGGGAGGGGATGATGCGGGGAAAAGTAAATCTCTCTTACAGATTGTGTGTCCTGGGATGGTTGTGAGGCTGAAAGGACGTTGGTTCCATTGCTGGGAGATGGCTGAATGAGAGAGGAAGTAGAAGGTTTCAGTTAGTTTCTATTAAATGCCTGAGTGTGTCTCTGGGCCTCTCGATCTGTTTCTCGGTCATGATGAAAACACAGTTCTATGCGTTCAGAGTGGGGACGCTGTTATAAATATGAAAGTCTGAAATCTCGTCTCTTTTCTCCTTTCCCCCACCAGACACTCTGCCGTCTACACTGGAATCCCTAGGAGCACACAGACAGGGTGAGTTTGCAGCTGGAGATTGTCTTTAAATTAGGAGAAAATTCCAGTGAAAACATCTTCATGAGATTGTAACGAAAGTTACCAACCAACTCACCAGTGGCTGTGTCACACACAGCCCTAAAAATAACCTGTTCACAGTGAGGAGATCCAGGGGCACTGGAACATGGGGGCCAGGGGGCCAAGCTCACCCTCTTTTGAACATGGGCATAGTTTGGGGGCAGGGGGCCATGTTGGTCCCCCAAACTGCAAGCCTTGGGCAGGCGTGGAGAATCGCAGCATTGGCCTGTGCTTCATGGAGGGGCAGCTGATCAACTCCGCCCTGGGTAGTGCAGCTTCTTCCTGGTGCTTGTCCCTCTCAGTGGCCCCACCCCTGCTCCTCTTCCCCCCGGACCCTCCCCCTGCCCTGGGTGGTGCACGCCGGAGAGTGGACATGGGAAGGTGGAGGGTAAGGTGCTCTCCATAGGGGCCAAGGCTCCCAGCCTGGTCAGGGGCAGGGCCTCGGCGGGAAGATGAAGAGTGGGGCAGGGCCAGGGAGAGGGCAGGGCCACAGGTGGTGTGACCTAGAACCCCCCTCCCTAACTTCTGCCAAGGTGCCGGAACACCTGGGGAGATCCCAAGCTGACATCACACAAATAATCCTGACACCAACCTGAGTGCTGAGTTCATGCCCATGCTAATGAACAGAAACACTCTCCCTGAGCAGCACCCGAACAGAGCTCTGTGCCCTGAGGACTGACGCATCCCTCTGTTTTACCCCGGTGCAGGGGGTCTCCCCATTGCTCTTCTCCAACATCCCGCCTTTCCTCTGTGCAGGGCTGGGCTCTCCCACTGGAGCTGCTTCCTGGATTGGGGCGATCCTCTCCCTCTGATGCTGCCAGCTCCTCCCTTCTCTGTGGCCTGGGGATGGGGCTTAGCTCACCCAATGCCACCTCCTACTCTCTGGTGTTAATCAGCTCTTCCCTAATGCTGCATCTTCCTCTTTCTTCCCAGCCCTGGGAGTGGAGAGTGCATTAGAGAAGGGAAATTTCCTCTGGGCTTCAAAACTGTACCTGCTTCCTCTGCTCCCTCCCCACTAAAACCTTTCTTGGTGTGTCTCTCCTGCTGGGAATGGAGCAGAATCAACAGGAGTAGCTGGGAGCTGACGCTTATGCAAGCAAATGGGAAATTAATGAAGTGGGTCTCCTTACAGAGACTGAGGAAGTGCAGTGACATCCCCGCTCAGTCTCAGGTGCCCAGGACAGAGGCAGCTCCCTGCGATCCAGGCCTGTCCCAGCCAGAACAGGGCTGCTGGGGAGAGTGAGAAATGGCCCCAGGCTCCCCCAGGGCCGAGCTCTGCCCCTGACGCTCTGATTCTCTCTCCCCAGCGAATGTGACTTTGGATCCAGACACGGCTCATCGCTACCTCGTCCTGTCTGAGGATGGGAAAAGTGTGAGATGGGGAGACACGCGGCAGCGACTGCCCAACACCCCTGAGAGATTTGACACTGCGCCCTGGGTGCTGGGCTGTGAGGGATTCACCTCGGGGAGACATTGCTGGGAGGTGGAGGTGGGGGGTGAGGGATACTGGGCTGTGGGGGTGGCCAGAGAGTCTGTGGGGAGGAAGGGAGGGATCAGCTGTAGCCCTGAGGGGGGATCTGGGCTGTGGAGCAGTGGGGCGATCAGTTCCGGGCTCTCACCTACCCTGTGACCCCCCTGAGCCGGGCCCCCAGCAGGATCCGGGTTTGTCTGGACTGTGGCCGGGGGCAGGTGACATTTATCGATGCTGGTGACGAGGCCCCGATCTTCACTTTCCTGCCGGGCTCCGTCCCTGGGGAGAGAATCCGCCCCTGGCTCTGGGTGGGGCTGGGATCCCGGCTCCGCCTGTGTCCCTGAGACCCAGAGCAGAGGGGGGAACCGGAAATCAGCCTCTCTAGTCTCACGGACCCCAGTCTCTATGACCTTGGAGGACTCCCATCGAACCCAGCCCCTGGCCCCTCATCTCTACGACCCCTGGAAGCTCCTCCCCCTCCCTCCCTGCAGCCCCAGGCATGGGAGGGGGAGGGGGAGGAACCCCTGGGGCTGCAGGAGGGGCAGAGGGGCCCTGAGGGGCAGAGGTGGGGGCTGGTCAGGGACCCAGCATGAATCAATCAGTGGTTGGGGGGCTGGGGAGAAGCAGCAGCAGGGAGCGGTTTGTGCAGATCTGTGGGATTGGATCTCACGGGGTCTCCCAGCCAGAGCTCCTGCCCCAGGGGCCCAAGTCATTCAGGACAACTGATGACACCGTCATGGTCCCACACACGCGCGGGGGGGTGGAGGGGATGGGTAGGGGGTGCAGATTGATGGAAAAACCATAATATAACCTTAAAAAAATCATCATTCGGTCAGTCTCATGATTTTTTGAAACTTCTGAGCTTGGCAGCACTGGGGGAGGCAGGGACAGGGCAGGTTTGACCCGAGGGAATTAGAAGAAGCAAGAAGGAAAATGTGAATGAAAATAAAACAAGAAGAAAGGGAGAGTCCAGGAGAAATGGTGGAAAATAGAATTGAGAAGAGTGACAGGAAACTATCCTGACAGGGGAACCAGCCGGGGGCAGCAAGAGGGGAAGGGATAAAATTGGGGGTGGAGGGGGGTGGAATGGAGCAGCCATGGGGGCTGATCTGTAACAGGGAGGGGAGGAGAGTGGGAGAAATACAGGAAAATAAACAGGGATCGGAAGTGAGGGTTAGAAAAATGAATAAAAAAGGAGAGTATGAAAGGAAAGGGAAGAGAGAGATTTATGACATGTTACTGAAAGTGAGACTGTAACTCATTAATTCCCTGTATTAATTCCTGGCCATTGGTGCTATTTTAGTGCCATTAAGAAAACTGTTCTCAGTAGCTGGGGATCTGCTTGCATGCTGTGGTTATTAAGGCTCCTTCTCAACTCCCTTTACTTTCCACCTTTAGTAATTACTGTAAATAAAACATTTCAAACAAGTCTTTTTTTTGTTCCACTTTACTGTCCCAGCTGCAGTTGTCGGGGGCAGAGCCGAGGGATTTGCTGCCTGCCTTGGTTTTGTCCCCCCAGCCCCCACAGGGAATATTGCGCTTCTAGGAGGAGAGTTTGAGGTTTACTGGGATGTGTCACTAACCAGCCTGTGCTCTGTCTCTCTCCTGTCCACACCCATGTCAATTTGGAATTGCTCAGCTGTGCTCTGCGGAGAGGTGACTAGTTGCACAGGGGACAATCCATGAAGGGACGTGGTGTTGCAATGCTGAGCGTCACAGGGCCGAGTTTGTCGGCAACCAGAAAATCACATTCTGCAAAGCTGAGTCAGGGGCCTGAACCCCCTAGACAATGCGTGGGCATCAGAGGCACCTTTCAATGTGATTCACAAAAGCCAGCTCACTCGGCAGGGAGCCATCTAAGCAAGACAAGGGGAGATGCTGACAAGGGGGAGGGGTGTCCTAAGCCCTGCCCCCTCTCTCCAACAGGTGCCTAAATCGGGGCTGCAGGGAGACTCTCCCCCTATCTGAGGTGTGAAACCCGCTGCCTAACCCCCTGGTGTAGAGCTGACCCTCCAGACTCCCGTGTGCTTAAACACACCATCTCCCAGAACTCCACGCCAAGCTGAGAGCCCGCTGGTCTCAGCAGAATTCCCTCCGGAACCGCGCAGTCATTGTGAAGCATTTGGCTCTGTCTGCACTAGACAGCAAAGCACTGCCTGTGGGGTCACCCGCGAGCGCTGGGGAGAGAGATCTCCCAGCACTCCTGGTAAACCAGGTCGACGCTCAGAGCCTGTCTACACTGGGGCTTTACAGCGCTCAAACTTGCTGCGCTCGGGGGAGGGAGGGTGATTTTTCACACCCCTGAGCCAGCAAGTTACTGCACTGAGAATTGCCAGTGTAGACAGGCCCCTTCACACACAGAGAGACTCTGCTCAAGTCCAACACACTATTGCTCTTTCACTGAGCCACTTGCTGTCTGGGCTTTAATCCTCTGCCCATATCGATGGAGCATCTAAGAAGATAACGGCAAATCCAGAAACCAGGACGTGGACATTTAGCAAGTAACGACTCAGAGGGCTTTCCCCACTTCTAAATAGGGAAGCTTGAGCAACATTCCCCAGCTCAGTAAAGAACTGGAGAGGTGTGAGGCTGGGGATGAGAACTGGCTGCTGGAAGGAGTCGGGGCTCTGACCTGGAGTCTGACCAAGGAGGTCAGACGGAGAGACAGACAGAGCTCGAACACGGAGGTTCGTTACTGCTTGACTGGGCTCTGGGCTGACCAGAATGATCTGTGCTTGAACCTTCATTTCTCTAGGATAACCTAACAACTTCCTATGCAGTGTCCAGTTGACTACTCCACCCGACTGTTCTGACAACGCTCTTTGAGGGTCTCTGCAAACGCTTGCTCAGGTGTGTTTGTCCCTGAAGCGTCTGCGAGTCTCTACCAGGAGTGTCTCAGTTGGCCTCACTGAACAGAGCTCACAGTGTGAAGTCGGAGCACTGCAGGCCGAGAGCTCCAGTCTAAGGAGGGGGTGAAGCCACGTGGCTTATCCAGGAGGAAGAGCGAGAGGCCTCGGGAGTCTGGCAGACTAAAGAGTCTAGAGACTGTTGTGAAGCTGGGGACGTAGCACCAGCCAGAAGTTTAAGAACAACTAGATCCCAGGGCAGGGTTCATCTTCAGCCACTCCCTGCTGCAGTAAGCTTCTACCCAGGGGTGTGCATAAGGGAGGGGAAAGTAGAGGCACGCCGTCCCCCCACCACAATAATCATCATGGCCACAGAGCTTCTCCAACCCGGGGGTCGCAGAGGCAGGGAAGAGCGATCTTCTGCCAGTGCCGGGCGGGGTCGGGGGAAGGGTAGAGCAGGGCCCGTGCAAGGACGTTTCGCGCCCGAAGTGAAACTTCCACCTTGCCCCCGCCCAGGAACCCTGCGGCAGCTCCCCACTGCCCCCTCCCTCCCCTCGGCCAAAGGAGCCACGTGCTGCAGCTCCGCGGCCCAGCTCACCTCTGGTCCGCCTCCTCCCCGAGCTCGCCACCGCTTCTCCTGCCTCCCAGGCTTGCGGCGCCAATCAGCTGTTTGCCGCACCAGCCTGGGAGGGAGAGAAGCAGATCGCGGTGCTCAGGGGAGGAAGCGGAGCAGAGGTGAGCTGGGCCGGGGAGCGGTTCCCCTGTGCGCCCCCCCCTCAACCTGTTACTTGCTGCAGGCTGCCCTCTGCGCGCCCCCCTGCCCCAGCTAACCTCCACTCCACTGTCACCCCCAACCACTTGGAGCCCGAGGCGACCGCCTAGTTCGCCAAGTGGTTGCACCAGCCCTGCGGCAGAGTGAGAAAGCGGTGACAGGAGGCCTGGCCAGCATCTAGCATTGAGTGAACTCTGGTACACACCTGCTTCCATTCTGGAAACAGCCTGGTATTGCAGAGTGGGTGGGGAGAGCAGGGAGGTGGGAGGGGTTCCTGAGGCTGGGGTGGGGAGGAAGCTGTAGGGCTGGGAGGGGTAGGACATGGCCCAGCTTGTGGAAGGGATCCTGCTGGCTGTGTCTGGAGCCCTGTGTAGCCTCTTCTGTGGGAAGTTCCCATGGGTCAGTGGGGCCTCAATCTCTCCTGCTTCTTTGGTCTCTTTGGGCTTCACACGAGGTGTCTGGTGAACTGCCCTTGGACTCTGGGCCCAGCACCGCTCAGAAATTATTCGCTACCTTCAGAGAGACAGGGCACAGCTCAGCCTGTTGGGTAGGCTGGAGACTCACACTTCACTCGAACACACAACACTGAGGTGGTTTGGGAAGCACAGTCACAAAGAAGAGATTTAAGTGACACTAAGCAAGAGAAAGAGACAAATTTCAAACAGACAAACAAAACACAACACACTTTGTAGTGACTAAAACTGAATCTTAACAAGTCACAATCTTTGCCTTAGCAGTTTCCAGACTAACATCTCAGCTTTCTTAACAGACCTTCTTTGATGTCCCTGTAGGGTAGAAAACTTCTCTGTCGAATCCGCTGATTTGATCGCTTCCTCTTCTGGTTTCAGACCCTCTGTTCTCCTTCTGGGCTGCCTGGACCCTAACTGTAATATCTCTTTGGCCCAGCCTCTTACAAAGATGTGTGCTGCAGGCAGCCCAGCGCAGGGAGCAGTGGGGACAGATGATCTCCTCCTGTCAGACCAAGCAACATGGGTCCCATTGAGGCTTAGATGGAAGATCCCAGGCATCTCCTGGAGGTAAGAACCGTCCACTCTTCTGGGCACTTGGGGCTGTTGCAAGAAAGAGGGGGCTCCTGTTCCATAGCCTATTTGTCCTCATGACTGTGTTTTTTTATTCTCAGAGGATGCGTCTGGGACCCTGAAGACTGTTTCGTGCAGGAGGTTTGAGCAGGGAGAGATCACTCACTGTCCTGACCCATGGGTCATTAACCCGGGTCTGCAGGGTTCCTGGGAGCAGCCACCCTCCAGCACGCCACCTGGAAGCCTACGAAAAACTGCTTACCTAGGACTGACGAAGTCCAGACCCAGTTTGAGACTCCATCCCTGAGGCCCGTTGGCAGAGTCCCAGAGCAGTTAATCGGCCCCCAGGACCTCCTTAAACCAGCAGCAGGAACAAGGAGCTGTCTGAACACCCGAGCTCCTCCCCGGCTCTGGACTGTGTGTTGGCTGTTCCTGCTCCCACTCCCCAGGCTTGATTTTCTGGCATCTGGACTCGGGGTGACTCATCTGACTTGAGGTTCTGAACACAATTTGGTCTTTTGCTTCTGCTCTTCCAGTGTCCTGACCCAGCTGACTCTTGACTCCTGCCTTGTGCCCTCTGACCACTAGGTCTGGCTGCCCATGACCCGGCCATGACACTGACTTTTCTACACTTCCTCCAGTGCCCTTTTCTGC
Organism: Natator depressus; assembly: GCF_965152275.1. Lineage (NCBI taxonomy): Eukaryota > Metazoa > Chordata > Testudines > Cheloniidae > Natator > Natator depressus. The sequence continues at coordinate 41,212,948 of NC_134247.1, forward strand.
TCTCCAGCTCTGCTCTCCCAGCAAGACACACCGATCCCTGGCTCCCAGAGTCCTGCTTGCCTGCTATTCAAGGGCTCAGGGGGAGAGCTTATCTTGCTCCCTCCCCCACCACGGCTGCTTTTCCTCGGGGACTCTCCCGAGCTCAGAGGAGAATCCGTCCTGGCAGCAATTCAGGAAGTCACAGAAGGGAAGGTCTGCTCAGCTCCCTCTGCAATGCCACTGCCCGAGACCATTATGAGTGGGTGCCCAGTGACTGCGCCGGCAGCTCCTTGAGAGACTCCTGGGGCAGGGTAGACGTGTTTCCTGGTGACCGCGGGAAGCCATGCAAAGAGTGCGGCATTGACGAGACTCTCCTGCTGTCCCAAAGGGTTTCTGTTCTCCTGCATGGTCAGACCGTGGGGCCGGCTGGCAGAATGGGGAAGAGCTGGTTGGTGATGAGCCGGAGGATTCACCATAGGGGTGGCAGCAGCTGCAGATCCTGGAGTCCCTGTGGCAGGGTTACCATGCGTCCGGATGCTCTGCACCCCAGACACACTGCTCTGAGCAGCAGGGTACAGGGGCCGGGGGGCTGGAGATGGGGTATGGGGTCCCAAGGGACAGTCAGGGGACAGGGAGCAGGAAGGGTTGGATGGGTCAGGGGTTCTGGGGGGAGCCTGTCAGGGGGTTGGCATATGGAGAGGGGTCGGGGGAGTCAAGGGAGATGGAGCAGGGGGTGTTGGATGGGACAGAGGTTCAGGGGGGAAGTCAGGGGCAGGGAGCAGGGGGGGTTGGATGGGGTGGAGGTTCAGGGGGGAAGTCAGGGGCAGGGAGCAGGGGGGGTTAGATGGGTTGGGGGTTCTGCGGGGGCAGTCAGGGGACAGGGAGCGGTTGGATAGGTGTGGGAGACCCGGGGTTCTGTCAGGGGGCAGGGGCGCGGACAGGGGGTGGGGCAGTCAGGGGACAGGTGGGGGGGAAGTTCTAGGGGGGCAGTTATGGGAAGGGGGGTCTAAGGAGGGGGCAGTTGGAGATAGGGAGAAGGAAGGCTTAGATAGAGGGCGGGGTCCTGGAAGGGGGCGATCAGGGGACTAGGAGCAGGGGGGGTTGGATGGGTTGAGAGTTCTGTGGGGGGCAGTCAGGGGGCAGGAAGTGGTAGGGAGTAGATAGGGGGCAGGGCTACAACTCCCCCCCCACCCCCCGCAGTGTCCTCTTTTTTGAAAGTTCAAATATGGTAACCCTAGCCTATGGGCCAAGCCTCCACTCCTGAGAGTTCAGGCGAACCTCCCCCTGTTCTCAGGGAGTCTTTGGCTTTGGCGGCTGGGCCTGCCTGCCGAGACAGAGGACTCAGTGTTTCCATCAGGCTGCTCAGTTGCCAATGCAGCCACCCAAAGAGGTGAAGAATGGAAGCGAAAGAGCAAAGCTGGACCCTCCGCTGAGCTCCTGCAATCAAGTGAGCCCAGCCTGGGAGAGACGAGGGAAAGCTCCAAGGTGGCTGGTGGCTGCAGGAATCCAGGGGAGGAGAAATAAATCATTCATGATGAATCCTACGGGCTTTGTCTTGTGTGGTGAAGGGTTTAAAATGGGTCTAGTTACAATCACATTCAACTTTACAATCGCTGTGTCTGATTGAAGGGCAGGTCTGGAAAGGTCAGAGGTCACTCGAGGAGCTTCAAGTCTCAGATTCTGTCCCTATTGCCTGCTTTGACCAGCTGATCTCAAACCAACACCTCCCTCAGGTGGTCGCGGTGGTGAGCTCTTTCCCTCTTTTTCTGGACTAGCTGCCAGCATGGGGACAGGATACATGTGGCCAAGGAAATGGAGAGGCATGGGGGTCACTGGCAGAGGTATGCAGATAACTTGCAGAGTTGCCTGTTAATGCAGCTCCTCTGGGGGAGCACGGTAGGGTACCATGCACTCAGGGGCACCATTTCAAATTTTGGTGGTGGCGGGGAGGATAATTTCACCCTGATTCCAGGGGCTACTTACGCACCTGAAAACTCTTTCTGTTTTGGCAGATAACTTAGCAATGAGCTGACAGGAACACTTGCCAGATTTCAGAGTAGCAGCCGTGTTAATCTGTATTCGCAAAAAGAAAAGGAGTACTTGTGGCCCCTTAGAGACTTAGAAATATATGAGAGCATAAGCTTTCGTGAGCTACAGCCTTGCCACACTGCTTTCCGGGGAAGACAGCTATAAGAATGGATCCAGAGAGTGGTTTTGTATCTCTGAGCTGTTTGGACACTTTCAGGGAACATTCCAGATGTAAGACAGAGATTCCCCAAAGTTATCTTGAGTAACCCTGAGAGACTTATGGAAAACGAGCAGATACCACATCTCTGCTGTCACTTTGCACTGACAAACTTGGACTGTCCAAACCTGTTATGTATTTTACCTGCTTTAACCTCTCAATAACTTTCATATGTAAAAGAAAGAATATTAAATAAATATTAGACCCACTGAGCTCTAATACTAACGTGGTCTGACATCTTGTGGAAAATCACTTTAGGGACACTGGTTAAAATTTGAATGTATATTCTTACTTTGTTACCAACTCTTTAGAGAGAGAGACCCTGCCAGGACTCCTGGGTTCTATCCCAGCTCTAGGAGGGGAATGGGGTCTAGTGGATTACAGTGGGGGGCAGCCAGCCCAGGAGAAAGGGGCGATTCTGGCATTGCTAGCATTCCAGCGGGTCCCACTCACAGCCGGTGGCTCTGCTGAGTGGAGGGGAAAGAGGGCTGGTACTGGCCGGTTTGGGGTACCGGTAAGAAGTGGCTGCCGGTACAGGCCCGTACACAGCTGAGGTTAAAGAGCTGCCGGAGAGCCAGGAGGCGTGGCCTGGGCAGCACTGAAGAGCTGGCTGGGGGAGGCTGACCCCAGCCTTGCTCCTTCTGCCTGAGGCCCCGCCCTTCCGCCCAAAGCCCCGCCCCCTTCTAGAGTTTCTGGAGCCGGGCCCCCATACCGGTAAGAGTTGTAAGTTACTTTTATCCCTCCTTCTGATGAGCAAGGGAGCAGTGGCTATGTGGAAACTCAATCTCTCCCCTTGGACCCTAATGCTGCAGCCCTTGGGAAACGTGAGAACCCAGCCCGTGCAGTGATGTTGCTCCCAGCCACCATGGCTAAGCAGACACCAGACCTTAACAATCACATTATTCCGGTTAGTCTTCCTCCATAAGCTACCTCCTGGGACCAGCACTAGTGGGGATGATGCCCCCTGGGACCAGCGCAGGGACAGAGGGGTTGGAGAAGGGTGGACACTGGACCCCACCCTGATTCAATACCTCTCTGGACTTCACTTCACTTCCCTCGAAGCAAAATCTTAACACGCCACCCCACCACCACCACCCCACCCCTGCCAGTGTGCAGAAGACCCAGGTCTCAGCCCGTGCAGAGGGAGACATTGGTGTGCAGCAGGGAATTTCCGTGGCTGCTGCATTCAGAGAGAACCGCCCACCGATGCATGCGGCCCGGTAGAGCCTGCACTGAGGGCTCCTTGTTCAGGACATGCAGGGACAGCTGCTCTGAGTGAACAGGTGATAGGCTCTTCCAAATGACACCTTGTTGGGAGATGGGTTGGTCCTTGCCAATGACCTCAATTTTCAAAAGCCGGGGAGGGAGTGAAGGCCCCCTGCAGTGACTGCCACCTTCCACTAGCCGGAATCAGTCCTGGGATGGGCTTGGTGAGGCCCCCCCAAGCAATGGATCCTGGAGTTAGCTCACCATTGAGGTGCATGGGCCAGCACACAATTCCTACGGCTGCCCAGGGTGACTGCATCTTCCAACAACCACGCTGCACAACCTATGCAAGCCACTAGTGGGCACAGGCTGGATTCCCAGGTTCCCCATGGGCTGCCGCATTAAGTCTCAGGGCAGCAAAGCTGAGAGACTGACCTTCCACATGGCCACTGCTCCTTCACTCAGCAGAACCACCAGCCACGAATCAGACCAACTGGAGCGTTTGCAATGTCAGAATTGCCTGCTTTTCCTGGGCCTGTGCACCCTGCTAGAGATCCTAAAGTGGGTCTGCTCCTGGCTTGCCTGGGTTAAAGAAAAGCATTGTGTCATTGTGACGTGTGGGGCTGTCTCCAAGTTACTCTCACCCCCACTAGAGTTAGGGCTGGCGTTTGTGCCGAGGCGCAAGGTTGGGAGCTGGGACCCCTTCCCAAATGCTGGGTAACCCCTACCTGACATCGATTAAGGCTGAATCTTAGCAATTACCCCTCCCTCTGTATGGAGCCTTCAAACTTCCCTCTCCCCTGGTGCCGGCTGCTCGGCTCAACCGTCTACCCTCTCAGGAGGCCTCTGCCCCGGCTCTGGCTAAAGGCTCGCACACAAGAGGCAGCCTCTCTTAGCAGCCTCCTGGACCAAGATGCTGGGAAATATCCCACCAGGGCAGCGTGTTTCCCTCACAACACCTGGGGCAGTACGAGGAGCGTGAGATCACCACGGCTGACTGAAGGAAGCAAACCACAACCCCACCCTTGCTACCTCCTGCACTGCAGTGTCTCCCCACGTCCAGGAGGTTCACCTGGTGACAAGATTCCCGGCTTCCCAGATGCACGAAGTTAGTGCATCCTGCAGTGACAGTCCCCACTCTCTCGGCAAGGCACTAGTGGGCAATTGATCCGAGCCTGAATCTGTGAAGCTAGAGCGGGAGGGAAGGAAGGGATTTTGCAATGAGCTATGGTGCAAGCGAGGGGCAGTAGAATCTTCACTGGGACCCCACCCCAGAGCTTAAAATACTTAAAAGGTACCAAAGTGATTCCAAACTTAATTAACAGGTTGCAAAGACTGAATTTTTCCCTTACCCCAGGTTAACTCCGCACTCGTGATTTGCATAGAGTGTGGGACATGGTTGTAGCAGGATGTAGTCACCTTAGGCAGCTGGGGAATTCTGTGCTGCCCCATGGGCTTCAAAGGGGTGTCAACTCCAGAACCCACTGCCTGGGGGCCCTCACCAAGCCTACCCCAGCAGCGGTTGTGTGTGTGATGGGAGGGGAAGAATACAGAAGGCTCAGCCACCCCTCTCAAGCCTCTGGGGTAGCTACGGGAGGGTCCCCCTGCTCTGCCTCTGTGGGAGGGCCCCCTGCTAGTGCTTCTCCAAATGGTGGGTGAAACTCTGGGGCAGGGACACAGTGAGGATTCACAAGGGACCTTGTGTCATAGTGCACTTAAGGCCCTCGATTCCTGCAACCTGGCCTGTTGCACCCATGCAGAGTTCTCTAGTAAGTCATGGTCTCAAACTAGCCCTTCAGGGACCGTGAAGAGCAAACCCCCAGCTCTTTCTGCTATTTCCTTCCTCCCACGCGGGCCTTTCCAGGCGTTCTGCCGAGTGAATGATTGCACAGCCGTTAAACAGAGCTCAGAGGGGAGCCTTCTTGTACCAGAGACCCTTGACCAGCTTCCGAGCTTGCTTCCTGAGGGCGGCGCTCCCAGCATCTTGGTGCAGTCAGAGGCGGCCTCTGGGGTGGGAGCCTGGAGACAGAGTGGGGACAGACACATGCCATCTGACTTGGCTGACGGTGGAGCAGAGCAGCGGGCACCAGGGGAGAGGGAAGTTTGATTGCTCCATATCCGGCGGGAGGGGTTATTTGTTAAGACTCAGCCCTAATCGATGTCAGGCGGGGGTAGCCAGCGTCAGGGAAGGGGTCCCGGCTTCCAGCCCTGCCCCTCGGCCCTACCACCCGCCCGCCCTCCTAGGCAGGGGGCTCACACTCAACAATCACACAAGGCTTTTATCTAAGCCAGGCAAGCCAGGAGCAGACCCAGGTCAGGATCTCTAGCCGGGGGCTCACACGCTCCCTCCCCCCTGGCATAGCATAAAGCAACACTGCTCTTCCCTCGCCCCGCCTGGCTAGACTCACACAGAGCCTCTGCCCCGCACCAGCGCCATCCCCGGCCCTGCTTGGGTCAGTCCAGCCTGTCCGTGCTCTGCTCTGGTGCTCCGTGCAGTGGGAGCCCCCGGCGGTGGGTTGGGTACATGGTCTCAGCTCCTGTCAGCAGCAGGTGGAGAGTTGACACGAGTCCCCCGTTGCCAGCGCCTGGCTCTCCTCCCTCTCTGCCCTCGCTCCGGGGACGGCTCCTCGCTCCCTCTTTGCTTTCTTTCTGAATTTCCCAGGCTGCTCCCCCATCTACCCCCATCTGCTCCTTTGCTCCCCAGGGTCGGAGTTAATTTGGTGTGTTTGATTGGCACTGCCTCCCAATCCGGGGTGTGCAGGGCAGCAGGGAGGGGGGCCAGGGAAGGGGAAGGAGCTCTCTCCCCAGCTGCACACTGATGCTGGGTGGGATGGGAGCAGGAGGGATGCACTGATTCAGCCTAGGGGGGTCACTGCAGGGGGCCTTCGCTCCCTCCTCAGCTACTCCAAATTGAGTTTCATTAGCGAGGTCCAACCCAGCGCCCAGCACTGGGAGGAAGCTGAACCTGTTCCCTCCAGGGCAGCTGTCCCAGCATGTCCTGGACAAGGAGCCCTCTTCCGGGCCTCATGCATCGGTGGGCAGTTCTCTCTGAATGCAGGAGCCCCTGAAATTCCCTGCTGCCCCCCAGGTCTCCCTGTGCATCGGGTAAGACCTGGGTCTTCTGCACAATGGCAGGGGTGGGGTGGTGGCGGGGGGGCGTTAAGATTTTGCTCCCACAGAGGGAAGTGAAGGGAAGTCCAGAGAGGTATTGCATCGGGGTGGGGTCCAGTGCCCACCCTCCTCCAACCCCTCCGTCCTTGTGCTGGGCCCAGGGTGAGTCCGTGCAGTGCACCCGAACCAACACTGGACCCAGAGGTAGCCCATGAGGGGGTGCGAAAGCCTAACCAGAATAAAGTGATTGTTACCGTCTGGTGTCTGCTTAGTTATGGGGGGCTGGGAGGACCATCACTGCAGGGGCTGGGTTCCCAGGTTCCCATGGGCGCAGCATTAGGATCCATGGCTGTAAAGCAGCGAGACTGAGCTTCCACATGGCCACTGCCCGTCGCTCAGCAGAAATACCAGATGTGAGTCAGACCAATTTGATTGGAATGTTTCTGACGTCGGAGTCGCCCGATTCTCCGGGGCTGGCTGCCAGCTTGGAGCTTACAGCTGTGCAGCAAACCGTGAGGACTGGCAGGGCTGGGTTCATTCAGCGCACGCACCACGGTCGGTCACATGTTGCGAAGTACAGGCCCTCGCTTCCTCGACATCATTCGGGTTGTTTGTGTGGAAACCAGGCTCGGTGTTTGTGTGTGTTCCTTTAGCACCTAGAGGCCCCTGTTGTGCCGGGCGCTGCACAGACAGCGAGTGACAGTCCCTGCCCCGAAGAGCTAACGAACAGGAAGGATTATTATCCCTTACAGATGGATAGTTGAGGCCCAAAGAGAGGCAGTGACTGGCCCATGGTCGCCCAGGGAATCTGTGGCAGAGCTGGGGATTGAATCTGGGTTTCCCACAGGCCAGTCCTGTGCGTTCCAAAACTTCACTCCTCTGATGGTTAGAAACCTTTGTCTAATTTCTAGTCTAAATTTCCTGGTGGCCAGTTTATATCCATTTGTTCTTGTGTCCACATTGGTACTGAGCTTAAATAATTCCTCCCCTCTCCAGTATTTATCCCTCTGATATATTTATAGAGAGCAATCATATCTCCCCTCAACCTTCTTTTAGTTAGGCTAAACAAGCCAAGCTCCTTGAGTCTCCTTTCATAGGACAAGTTTTCCATTCCTCGGATCATCCTAGTAGCCTTTCTCTGTACATGGGAGACCACATGGGAGACCACAACTGCACCCAGTATTCCAGGTGAGGTCTCACCAGTGCCTTGTATAACGGTACTAAAACCTCCTTATCCCTACTGGAAATACCTCTCCTGATGCATCCCAAGACCGCATTAGCTTTTTTCACAGCCATATCGCATTGGCAGCTCATAGTCATCCTATGATCAACCAATACTCCAAGGTCCTTTTCCTCCTCCGTTACTTCTAATTGATGCGTCCCTAGCTTATAACTAAAATTCTTGTTATTAATCCCTAAATGCATGACCTTACACTTCTCACTATTAAATTTCATCCTATTACTATTACTCTAGTTTACAAGGTCATCCAGATCCTCCTGTAGGGTATCCCTGTCCTTCTCTAAATTGGCAATACCTCCCAGCTTTGTATCATCCGCAAACTTTATTAGCACACTCCCACTTTTTGTGCCAAGGTCAGTAATAAAAAGATTAAATAAGATTGGTCCCAAAACCGATCCTTGAGGAACTCCACTGGTAACCTCCCTCCAGCCTGACAGTTCACCTTTCAGTAGGACCCGTTGTAGTCTCCCCTTTAACCAATTCCTTATCCACCTTTCAATTTTCCTATTGATCCCCATCTTATCCAATTTAACTAATAATTCCCCATGTGGCACGGTATCAAACGCCTTACTGAAATCTAGGTAAATTAGATCCACTGCGTTTCCTTTGTCTAAAAAATCAGTTACTTTCTCAAAGAAGATCAGGTTGGTTTGGCACGATTTACCTTTTGTAAAACCATGTTGTATTTTGTCCCATTTACCATTGACTTCAATGTCCTTAACTACCTTCTCCTTCAAAATTTTTTCCAAGACCTTGCAAACTACAGATGTCAAACTAACAGGCCTATAATTACCCTGATCACTTTTTTTCCCTTTCTTAAAAATAGGAACTATGTTAGCAATTCTCCAATCATACGGTACAACCCCTGAGTTTACAGATTCATTAAAAATTCTTGCTAATGGGCTTGCAATTTCATGTGCCAATTCCTTTAATATTCTTGGATGAAGATTATCTGGGCCCCCCGATTTAGTCCCATTAAGCTGTTTGACTTTCACTTCTACCTCAAATATGGTAATGTCTACCTCCATATCCTCATTCCCATTTGTCATGCTACCATTATCCCTAAGATCCTCTTTAGCCTTATTAAAGATTGAGGCAAAGTATTTGTTTAGATATTGGGCCATGCCTAGATTATCCTTAACCTCCACTCCATCCTCAGTGTTTAGCGGCCCCACTTCTTCTTTCTTTGTTTTCTTCTTATTTATATGGCTATAGAACCTTTTACTATTGGTTTTAATTCCCTTTGCAAGGTCCAATTCTACTTGACTTTTAGCCTGTCTCACTTTATCCCTACATGTTCTGACCTCAATAAGGTAGCTTTCCTTGCTGATCCCTCCCTTCTTCCACTCCCTGTATGCTTTCTGCTTTTTCTTAATCAGCTCTCCGAGATGCTTGCTCATCCAGTTTGGTCTACAACTCCTGCCTATGACTTTTTCCCCTTTCTTGGGATGCAGGCTTCCAATAGCTTCTGCAGCTTTGATTTAAATAATCCCAGGCCTCCTCTACCTTTAGATCCATAAATTCTTCAGTCCAATCCACTTCCCTAACTAATTTCCTTAATTTTTGAAAGTCAGCCCTTTTGAAATCAAAAACCCTAGTTGCAGATTTATTTTTGTTAATCCTTCCGTTCAGTTTGAACTGAATTAGTTCATGATCACTTGAGCCAAGATTATCCCCTACAACCCTTTCTTCTATGAGGTCCTCACTACTCACCAAAACCAAATCTAAAATGGCATCCCCTCTCGTCGGTTCAGCAACTACTTGCTGAAGGAATCCATCAGCTATCGCATCTAGGAAAATCTGAGCCCTATTATTATTACTAGCACTCGTCCTCCCGTCTATATCTGGGAAGTTAAAGTCTCCCACGATCACACAGTTTCCATTAGTATTTACTTTATTAAAAACATTAAAGAGGGCTCTATCCATATCCAAATTAGATCCCGGCGGTCTATAGCACACCCCAAGCACTATCCCAGGGGAGGCTCTAATAGTTTTCTTCCCCAATGTAATTTTTGCCCAGATGGACTCAGTCATATCCATTCCATCGCTTCTTATTTCTTTACATTCTACCTCCTCATTGATATACAATGCTACTCCACCCCCTTTACCTTTATTTCGGTCTTTCCTAAACAGCACATACCCTTCAATACCTGTAGTCCAGTCATGACTACTATTCCACCATGTTTCTGTTATGCCTATAATATCTGGTTTCACTTCCTGCACCAGTAGCTCTAGTTCCTCCATTTTGTTACCTAGGCTCCTCGCATTGGTGTACAAACATCTTCATTTTTGCTGTTTGGCCTTGCTCACATTCTGTACCCTTTTAGGCATGGTCATTCTACAGCCAGTATGACCTATTAGACTGGTATCCACACTGCCCTTCCTCCTTATACACATTCTCCTACCCACGGCTGTATCCTTTCTTACTTCGTTTTCTTCCCTCTCCATGCTAAAATCCGGTGTGGAGATTACCTGGACATCTCCCAACCATCTCCCCCAAATTCCTAGTTTAAAGCTCTCTTAATCAGTTGTGCCAGCCTCCATCCTAGCAGTCTATTTCCTTCCCTACTCAGATGAAGTCCATCCCGAGAGAACTGTCCTCTGTCCATGAATGCCTCCCAGTGGCCATACATCCCAAAGCCCTCCTTATAGCACCACTGCCTAAGCCATCTGTTGATAGTCATAATCTCGTCACACCCTTGTTGCCCTTCTCTAGGAACAGGCAGAATCCCACTAAAGATCACCTGAGCCTCAATTTCCTTAAGCGCCTTCCCCAGCCTAGCATAGTCTCCCTTAATACTTTCCAGCGAGAATCTAGCCGTATCATTTGTTCCCACATGAAGGATAATTAGGGGATTCTTTCCTGCTCCCTTTAGAATCCTTTTCAACCTCAGGTCTACATCCCGTTTCTTAGCACCTGGAAGACAGCACACCCTCCTATTCTCTGGATCAGCTCTGGTTACAGGCCTATCTATTCTTCTCAGTAAAGAGTCCCCAATCACATAGACCTGCCTTTTCCTGGTGACGGTGCTATTCTCCAGTCTATCCCCTGTTCCCTCTGGCTGCAAGTTCTTTCCATTCCTATTCTCCCTTGTAATCCTCTTCAACCCATCCTGTATCCTCCTGGGGCCCATATTTGGTGTAGTCTCCATTAACTCTTCCCCTTTTCCTATAGGACTAGCCGCTCTTCTCTTCTTCCTTGCCCTTCCACCTTCAGTGACTACCTGCTGAGCCCCTTCTTCATTTTCCAACTCTGCAAACCTATTCTTGAGCTCTATTTCTCCTTCACTAGCCCGTCTTTTCCTCTGCCTGGTTCTTTTAGTCACATGCTTCCACTGACCACTTCCCTCACCCAGCAGTCTCCCCTCAGAATTCCTCAGTTCTGCTTCCATCTGCAAGTCTGAGCTTTTCCCTTCAGATACCTCATGTCTTTGCTCCATAATCTGCTCAAACCCCTTCCTAAACTCAACCAGACTTTCCACCTGCATCTCCAAACCTCGGATCCTTTCCTCCATCAGCTCTATCAGACGGCACTTCATGCAGACAAAACTCTTACCAGGTCCCCCCTCCAGGATCATGTACATACCGCAGCTTCCACATCCAGTCACCCTCATTGTGTCTTCCACGACATGGCTCACTCCCACTGCTGCCTCTGTATCTGTCATTGCCTTCCCACCTAAATCCTGTTCATCTGGGAAACACAAACCAGACCAAAACACCACCACCCACAGCAAAAAAAACAAACAAAAAAACATACCCCAAACAAGCACCACAAGACAAACTCCCCTTTCAAACTCCCCTGTTTACAGCTCTGTTTGCTGGCTCCTGTGCCGCTGCAGCTGTCTGTGCCGCTGCCTGACTGGCTGGCTGCCTCTATAGGACCCCTAGTCCTAAAAGGTAGCCAACCTAAGGGCTTGGCTACACTTGCAGATGTAGAGCGCTCTGAGTTAAACCAGCCTTTGGAGAGCGCAGGAGGGAAAGCGCTGCAGTCTGCCCACACTGACAGCTGCCAGCGCACTGGCACGGCCACGTTTGGGGCACTTGCAGCGGCATTGGGAGCGGTGCATTATGGGCAGCTATCCCACAGAGCACCTCTTCCCATTCTGGCGCTGTGGCTTGTGGGAAGGGGGCGGGGGGGCATTCTGGGTCCTGTCCCAACGCCCCGTGATGCATCAGTTCGCATCCCAGCAATCCCAGTGCTTCCGTCCACATTTGGCGCCATCTTTCAATGTTTTTGTACTGCGCACTGTGCCTTCCCTTTCGGTCTGCGGGAACGGAGCCCGAACTGCTGAGGAATATGCTGACGAGTCTCACCGGCACGTCACGTTTGGCAGTTGAGTTACTCCTTAAGATCCAAACGGACAGTGAGGAGTCTTGACTCGAGTAACGCATACGACACGAGATTGCTTGTGACATTCACGGACGTGCTCAGCACCGTGGAACGCCGCTTTTGGGCTCGGGAAAGAAGCACTGAGTGGTGGGAATCACATCGTCATGCAAGTCTGGGATGACGAGGAGTGGCTGCAGAACTTTTGGATGAGAAAAGCCAATTTCATGGGACTGTGTGAGGAGCTCGTCCCCACCTTGCGGCGCAAAGACACGAAACTGAGCACTGCCCTGACGGTGGAGAAGCGGGTGGCTGTTGCAATCTGGAAGCTGGCAACTCCAGACAGCTACCGATCAGTCGCTAACCCGTTTGGAGTGGGAAAGTCGACCGCTGGAATCATGTTGATGCAAGTTTGCAGGGCCATTGATCACATCCTGCTCAGAAGAACCGTGACTCTGGGTAACGTGCATGAGATTGTGGTTGGCTTTGCACAAATGGGTTTCCCTAACTGTGGAGGGGCGACAGATGGGACACATACTCCAATTCTGGCACCAGCCCACCTAGCCTCCAAGTACATTAATCAGAAGGGGTATTTCTCTGTGGTTCTCCTGGCACTTGTGGATCACCGTCAGCATTTCATTGACATTAACGCAGGCTAGCTCGGAAAGGTGCATGATGCACGCATCTTTCGGAACACAGGCCTGTTCAGGAAGCTGCAAGCCGGGACTTTTTTCCCAGACCAGAAGATCACCGTAGGGGAAGTCGAAATGCCCATTGTGATCCATGGAGACCCGCTTACCCTTTAATGCCGTGGCTCATGAAACCCTACACAGGGAGCCTTGACAGCAACAAGGAGAGCTTCAACAACAGGCTGAGTCGGTGCAGAATGACTGTGGAGTGTGCTTTTGGCCATTTAAAGGGCCGCTGGCACTCTCTGTATGGGAAGCTGGACCTGGCCGATGACAGCATCCCTGTGGTTATATCCGCATTCTGTACCCTCCATAACATTGGTGAAGGGAAGGGTGAAAGATTCACTCAGGCATGGAACTCGGAGGTTCAAAACCTGGAGGCTGAATTTGCACAGCCAGAGAGCAGGGCTATTCGAGGGGCCCAGCGCAAGGCTGAAAGGATTAGGGATGCCTTGAGGGAGCAATCTGAGGCTGAAAGCCATAAGTTCGGTGCCCTGTACGGGAATGAAGTGCAGTGGTTCCAATATTAGGAGGAATCTGTGTTTGCTACACTGACTTGCAGTGCCTGTTGATTTCCTGGGCTAAGGTATCTTTTACTTTATGGAATAGTAAAGAATGTTTTCAAAGCCAAAAAATCCATTTATTGAAAAGAAAATTCATTTATTGAAAATAAACACAACTGCTTGGGAAACAGAAAGGGCAAGGGGGTAGGGTGGGGAACGGTACAATCACAGATTTGCGTATGTCCTGTCTGGAGGGCTGTGCAATGAGTGCTGCATTTCTGGCTGGCTATACTGCATGGTGATGGGGGTTGAGTGCAGAGGGTCGGGGGTCGTAGTTTTCAGGGCTGGGTGGTGAGGCTAAAGGTATTGGAGGCAGCTGGTGGCTGTAAGAACCCGGATGTTGGGGAAAGTGGGTTGGAGGTGACATGGGGGCACAAGGGAAAGAGTTTTGGGACAAGGGCCGCAGGGGGCGGGGGCGGGCACAGTAGTGCTCCACCTTCATGGCTACGAGTGCCTGGATAGAGTCTGCTTGGTGCTCCATTGTGCTTCTCAGCCGATCCGTGCTTTGCTGCCGGAGCACCGCGCTTTTGTGCCAGCGCTCCTCGTTCTGCTGGAGGATCCTTCTTTCACTCTCCCGCCACTCCTACACTTTTTGATTCCCATTTCTTGAATGCTGCATTACTTCTTGCAACATGTCTTCTTTGCTTCTACGTGGCCTCTTTCTGGTTCTTTGGAGTCTTTCGGCCAGTGATAACATGGACGGCTGAGATCTCAAGGTTGCATCAGTAAAGGCAAAATGCAACACTTAACAGAGGCAGCATTGTTCACACCAGACAGAGCATTGATTCCCCCGTACTTAAGGGCAAGCACAGTCTACACAATAGCATGCATGCAGCCGTAATCCTCCTCACCCCAAGAGCCCGCACCAAATAACTTCCTTCCCAAAATAAAAGCCGCTTACCGCGAACCTCCTCTGGTGTTTGTCCTTCCCCAAGCACTGGCCGCCGTGACTGGCTACCTTCCTCCTGGCTTGAGAACAGCTCCTGGCTGCATGCATCTCGGGATTCTGGGGTGTCTCCCTCCTCCTCAGCACCCTCGCTCCCACTTTCCTCCTCCTCCTCCTGCCTGATTGAACTTGGCTCTGAAGTGCCCACGGTGGTCCTGGGAGTGGAGGTGGGGTCATCCCCAAGTATCGCGTCCAGCTCTTTGTACAAACGGCAGGTCGTGGGGGCAGCTCTTTGCCTCGTGGGCTTTGCAGTAGGCATTCCGCAGCACCTTCACTTTAACCCTGCACTGCAGTGCGTCCCGGTCATGGCCCCTTTCCATCATGGCCCTTGATATCTGCCAGAAGGTATCGTAATTCCTACGGCTGGAGCGCAGCTGGGACTGGACAGCTTCCTCCCCGAAAACACTGATGAGGTCCAACACCTCACCATTGCTCCATACTGGGGCTTGCCTGGCGCGTGGAGGCAGGGTCCCCTGGAAAGATTCGCTGAGAGCACTCCACGCCTGGCAGAGCAAACAGGAAGGGGATTTTCAAAATTCCCAGAGAATTTAAAGGGCGGGTCTGATGGTTGGTCACCTGGAGCAGAGCGCTCTACGTGCCTTGCCAGTGTGGACGGGTAGTGAGCTAGCACGCCCAGGGCTCCTTTATTGCACTGTAACTCGCAAGTGTAGACAAGGCCTAAAACAGCAGCAGGGGAAAGGTGTTTGAACGATGGCTGCAAATCTCAAGCCGCGCGGAGACCAGCTAAAGAGCAGCACTTCACTCCGCTGAGCTGCAACATCTAGTAACCACGTTGTTAAACTGCTGCAGAACGGGATCCGGGTAACTAGCTGCATCCGCAGCAGCATCTCTCCACAGCACGGCTTCCCCGCCACAGCTGAATTCCCTCTCCGTGTCCCCGATGGCGGCTTCCCAGACTGCCACAGGCCTCCTCCGTCTGTCCCCATATCCCCTCCTGCTGCCGCAATGGGCGAGTGGCCTGAGAGGTCTCTGTTTATCCCACGCCATGTACCATAGGCGTGCGCATTACATTTCATTACTGTGTGCACCCAGGGGATTTTTTTTTTTTTAAGGCGAACATTGAGCACACAATTTTCCACACTGAAAAAAAACAGTAACCTAGTTAATAATAATTAATACTAGTAATAATAATAATAAAATCAACTCATAGAATTAATGAAAAATGTGTGTATCCTGTATATGAGATTATTATATGAGAAATGAAAATGAGCTTGCTTTGGGATTTTACAAGGCACTTATATCATTTAAAGGCATCTGGTACCCTGAGTCATGATAACACTTCTTGCAAATCACATAAATAGGGATCTCATGGTCCCCTTCCTTCACCCCATTGCAAAGGAGCAGGTGTTATTGCTGGCTGCCCTAGGGCTGCAGAAAACCCTACGGGCAAAACATATGGAAAGAAGAGGATCAATTTATACAGAGGGCTGAAGGGGGACTCCCACAGTGCATTCATTAACACTTAATAAATACATCAAAATTAAATACATTACAGGGATAAGAACCTGTAATGACAACTTTACTTCGTGAGAAGCTCCAGAGAAAGAAGACCCAGAGGGACAGGTTTCAGAGTAGCAGCCGTGTTAATCTGTATCCGCAAAAAGAAAAGGAGGACTTGTGGCACCTTAGAGACTAACCAATTTATTTGAGCATAAGCTTTCGTGAGCTACAGCTCACTTCATCGGATGCATACAGTGGAAAATACAGTGGGGAGATTTTATATACACAGAGAACATGAAACAATGGGTGTTACCATACAGACTGTAACAAGAGTGATCAGGAAAGGTGAGCTATTACCAGCAAGAGAGAGCCGGGGAGGGGGGAGCGGGGGGGACCTTTTGTAGTGATAATCAAGGTGGGCCATTTCCAGCAGTTGAGAAGAACAGTAGGGGGGAAATAAACAAGGGGAAATAGTTTGACTTTGTGTAATGACACATCCACTCCCAGTCTTTATTCAAGCCGAAGTTTGAGGGAGTAATGGTAGGGGGAATCCCAGGGAGACCAAAGGGGCTGATAGAGGGAGCAGACAGAGAACAGGGGTAGAGGCAGAGTGGCTGCAGGGTTGGCCCAGTCTTCTGCATTTCCGCTGTGGGTGGAGACACTGATCTCTATCACTGGAAGAGGGAACAATAGAATGGAAGGCCCAGAAGAATGAATGACTTGAGGACAATTTCCTGAGGGACCCATCCCCTTGCAGAGCTTTTCTAGCTCTGACATTTACATTGCTACATGGTTTGGCCCACAGAAATAAAAATCTGCACATCCTCCATGTGTTTTTGGACCAATGGAAAAAACCAGGTACAATTCAAGTGACTTTTAAAATTCCCGAGGAAACTGAGTTAACAAAATAAATGAGCGTATGAATAACCAGAAAATATACTTCTCAAGTGAAAAACGATCACTGGACTTCTTTGCAAAGACATTGTAAGTTTTCTTACGGGAAAAGCCACAAAGTGTCTGGAAAGGAAGAGGAGATTAAATTACTTGCCTCAGTGGAATGAAATCCCCAGAGCATCGCTGGGCCTGTGATGATGACGACCGGGGTTTCCTCACCTGGGGCTCCCCCTCCCCGTGCTGTGGAGGCACGGCCGGGCAGGTCTGCGGCTGCCAGCAAGTCCCCTGCCCCAGGTGCAGCTCCCATTGGCCTTGGTGGCCGACAGTCTGGGAGCCTCCTGGCCAATGAGCTGGGGGTGGGAGGGGGAAGGCAAAGGGGAAGATTGTAGGGAGCAGGGGAGGCGGGGGGCGGGGAGCTGTTTCTGGAGGCACAAAGGGGAGGGTCTCTGGAGAGGGGTGACGGGGACACAGGGGCTGGTGGGGATCTTCCACGGGGGCAGAGAATTGTGTGGGACTCTGTGGGGTGGGGGGTGGGAGTGATGGACAGAGCCAGCTGCAGCTCGGGTCTGGTCTGTGGGGGAAGGGAGCGTTGCTATATCCCCCCACCCCCTCCCCAGGAAGCCCCCTCTGTACTGTGTATTTTATGCCAGCCCCGGGGTGCCCATCGCTGCTCCTTTCTCCTGCCCCCGGCTCCATCTCTTTGTCTGCCCCCACAATGCCCCCCCATCTGTGTCTGACAGTGACAGACTCCTGCTGCTCTCTCTGCCTGCAGCTCCCTCCCCCTCCCTGCTGGAGAGGCGCGGTCAGGCAGCTCTGGCACGGCCCCCCCGCCCCAGCTGGGAACCGGGTCAGCTCTGGGAGGGGGGACGGAGGCAGCGTGCAGAGCTGCTCTGCCTCCGCTGAGACTCTCCGCAGGGACGCCAGGGAGGGGGGAGCTGCCCCTGAGGTGAGAGCGCCCCACCCCACGTTGCTGAACCGTAAGCATGGGCACCGCAGCCCATCTCGCCGCCTGTGTATCCAATCCACCCTGCTCCCTGTCCCCTGGCTGCCCCCGCCCCTTATCCAACCCACCGGCCCCCCAACCATGAGGCTCCGAGCAGCATTTGGCTCAGGGCGGAGCCAGACATGCTGTCCCGCGGGAGCACGCAGACCCCCCCCGAGCTCTGCCCTGCATTGGGCACCCCTGGCACACCCCATGTGCACTCCTATGCCATGTACCCTGCAGGCCCCTAGTGCGAGCACCCCGCACACCAGCTGCCCTCGGCCATTGGGCCCCAGCCCTCGCCTGGGGGATGGGAGCTTGGTCTCCCTGCAGTCCATGGTCTCTCTGCTGGGACGGACAAACAGGGAGAAAATGGGAGCAGGCCTTGCTGGGCGTGGTTGTGTTACAGGGTCACCTGCCCCCCTAGGGCCCAGGCTGAGATCCCAGCACATTCCACAGGCCCCTGAGCCGCCCTCAGATGGACTCTCAGCCTTGGTCCCTGTGGTGGTGGGGGAGGCACTGGGTCATTGCCCTGGGGGAGCTGCTGGGGGAGGGAGGAGATTTAGCTCCTCACAGACAATTTTAACAGTTCTAAAGTTTCAACTTTTTGAATCTCAGTGTCTAGTGTCATTAAATAGTTTTAGTCTGACCACAATATTGTTTGATCCCTCCAGAATTGATACATTTTTTCATCAAAGCCTCCAGGGGTGAAATTGGTTGGGTCCTTCCTGCTCAGCAAACATGATGAGTCACTTTCAGGCAAGGAAACACCCAGTTGCTGCTGCAGGTGGGGCAGAGTGTGAACTCAGGAAACTGAAACTTACCCTGTCCCACTGCCAGGAGGGAGCCATGGCTGCAGCGAGCCCCGTGGAAAGTCTCCAGGAGGAAGCGACATGTCCCCTCTGTCTGGAGTATTTCACAGACCCTGTCACTCTGGAGTGTGGGCACAATTTCTGCCGAGCCTGCGTCGCCCAGTGCTGGGAGGGACCCGACAGGGCCGCCTCCTGCCCTCAGTGCAGAGAAACTGTGCAACAGAGAAACCTCAGGCCCAACAGGCAGCTGGCAAATGTCGTAGAAATCGCCAAGCAGCTGAGTTTCCAGGCAGCGAAGGGAGCAGGAGGGGGCAGGGTGTGTGGGGAACACCAGGAGGCTCTGAAACTGTTCTGTGAAGAGGATCAAACCCCCATCTGTGTAATCTGCAGAGAGTCCCGGGCTCACCGCGCTCACACGGTGGTTCCCATACAGGAAGCTGCCGAGGAGTACAAGGTAGGGAGTTGCTGTCCAGTCTAATGGGTAATAACTTTGGATGTTAATTACAGGTTAATGGTGTAACCCTGTCATTCAGCTGTGTGTAGCCTTCATTGCATGAAAGCTGATTGGGGGAGTTACAAGCTGTGGCTGGTATTACTGGTTGTATCACAGTGTTTATTGTTATTTGCATCCCCTAGAGACCCCAGATGAGATCTGACCTCGATTGTGGGGGCCTTGCACAAAACCCGGTGAGGGACAATCCCTGCCCAGAGCCATTTACAGTCTAACTGGACAAGACAGACAAAGGGAGGGAGGGGAAACTGAGGCACAGTGAGGGGAAGTGACTTGTCCAAGGTGACTCAGCAGATCAGTGGCAGAGCTGGATATAAAAACCTGGTTTTCCAAGGCCCACTTCAGTGCTCTAACCACTAGCTACTCTGCCCCTTTCTGCAGCACTGAGCAGTAATGATGTGCAGACAGTAGAAGGAAAAGACTCCTTGACACCTAGGTCCTAGGCCCGGCAGGGAGAGGAGGTTTCCCACTGGGATTCTGAACTCCTGTGCCGCTCCATGAGGGTTAAACTCAGATGCTGCCGGCCTGCGCTAGAGGAGATCAGTGGGCTGAACATGGTGTGGGACCCCGAGCACCTTCAGTCCACACACACAAGGGCTCCAGTCAGTGCAGGTCCATGCCACATGCCACTGGGATCAGACTTATCTTCAGCAAAACTAACCCCTGGGCCGTGCGGACCAGTGCCACTCTGACCTGTTCCCGTGTGTTCATGGGCAAGGACCAGCCAACGTGGGTCCGTTAGTCCCACCAGGCAGTCCTTTGAAATCTGCCAGAATCCACCACTTCTGGGGTCTTTGCTCGGGACTTTGGGGTCGCGACCCAGAGGTCATTGCCAGGGAAAGGGGCTAGGACAGCACTAGGGCAAACCCCAGCTGTTCCTAACACAAGTCAACACATCTAATGGGGTTTGCCCTAGTCCTTAGATCAGTGCTGTCCAACCCGTCCCATCCCCCGGGGTATAGGGCTGAAAGTCAATATGGCTCCCCCGATATGGCTGCCCCCGGTGGCTTCTGGGATTGGTATCACTGTTTGTTAAATCTTCTCAAAAACAGCTTTATAGATTCACCACCATGGGACACCAGTTTTCCACTGGTTCGACTCAATGGAGAAAGTTGATGTAATAACTTCAAACAATCTGAATACAAAACCCGCCCAATTTCCATAAATAAGGTTGCATTTCCTTGGTGTCTCTGATGTCCTACCTTGAGAAAGACCCACTGTTGTACACAATATTGTTGTAACTGTGTTGGTCCCGGGCTATTAGAAAGATAAGGTAGGTGAAGTAATATCTGCTCATGGCCAGCTTCTGTGGTGAATGACAAGCTTTCAAGCTTACACAGAGCTCTTCTTCAGGCCTGGGAAAGAGTCTGTTCCCCATAGCTGAGTTGCATGTAACTCTTTTACCAACAGGAGATGGGCCAGCAAAAGGTATTGCCTTATCCACCGAGTCAATCTCGGAAGACTGACTGTTATGTGGAATTTGGGGTGGAAAAACACCTCATCCACCCCCTACAACCCTGAAAATAAACCCACAAATCATTTCTGTCTGTCAGGAAAAAATACAAGCCCATTTGAAGACTCTGAGGGAAGAGAGAGAAAAGTGGCTGGGATTTAAAGTGACTGGAGAGGAGAGAAGCCAGGAGTATCTGGTTGGTGCCTGTTGTTCTTCGCCTGCTGGGACATGGAGCTGGGAGGGATGTTTATTGGTAGATTTCTCTCTGGCCTTGTGTGTGTTTCTCCATGATCATGAGATTGTGTGAGCGTCCGTGCGTGAGCGTCCGTGTGTGAGCGCGTGCATGCGCATATCACAAATGTTCTTTCCCTGGAGAAGGACAACAGCATCTTCTGCAGGATCTAAGATGCATTTTAATTAATGAGTTAATTACTACCCCTTGTGGCTTTCACAAAATTTCTCCCAAACCACACTGACTATATCCCAGTAGACATGGAGACAGCCCTTGCAGAGAGATTGGGCCCAAATGGGAAGCGGTAAGAAAATCCTCTCCTTTGTGATCACAGTGTAGAGTCAAGTGTCAGGATGTGAAGAATGGTGGGTTTGGAACCTCAGCCCACAGAGACTCTCATTACAACCCGACCGCTCTCCAGAGCAAGCAGGGGAGGGGCTAGTGAAACTCTGGCCCACCAGAGGATCTGCCTACGGAGCTCCTGATTGGAGCAGACGTTCGGATGCATGAATTACGCCAGCAGGAGTCACGGGAAGTTGTCCAAACAACTGAGTGAACTCCCGATCTGCTGCTGGACTGGACCCTGATTCTGGCTTGGCCCTGGCGTTGTTCCTGACTCAGGTTTGACCTGCAGTACTGCTGTCTGACTTTGGCTTGACCCTTCGCATGGCTGCCTGACTCCGACTCCAGTCCTGATCCCCCGTGTGACTCCAGACACTGATTCTGGCTCAGCCTTTCACATGACTTCTGAGCTCGACTGTAGCTCCAACCCTTGGTGAGATCCTGACTTTGACTTCAGCTCTGATTTTGGCTATAGTTCCTGACTTTTGACTGCAGCTCTGAGCACTAGGCCTGACGGCTCATGGCCTGGTCTCTGACCAGATGTGTTAGAGATTGCAAAGAAACTCTCTCGTAAGACTGTATGAAAGGTCATCAGGCTCCATCCATGTTCCTGACCAGCCCTTTCCTTATTTCTTCTAGAAACAGACAGAAACCGAGAGGCAGAAGATTGTGTCTGAATTTCAGCAACTGCGGCAGTTCCTGGAGGAACAAGAGCGACTCCTGCTGGCCCAGCTGGAAAAGCTGGACAAGGAGATTGTGAAGATAGAGAATGAAAATATCACCAAACTCTCAGAGGGGATTTCCTGTCTCAGTGAGCTGATCAGTGAGATGGAGGGGAAGTGTCAGAAGCCAGGAAGTGAATTCCTGCAGGTGAGACTGAGCTAGAAACATCCCAAATCCCAACACAGGGACAGGACAGCTCCTGAAATATGGGCACTGGGGTCCAGCAGTCAGAGATCTCAGTGTAACTCAATGTGTGCATTGCTGAAATGTGAATGACGATTGTTCTTTGCAGACTCACAGACACATTGATATTAGAGCAGGAAAAGCCCCATTAGCTCAGTGAAACCATGGCCCCAGGGCCAGGGCACGGCTGATTTTCCCTGTATTTGCAAAATCCCTTTCCTGGAATCCCAAGTGTGTGTCAGGTGGTACTGAGATTTTTTTTAATCTCTCTCTCCTCTCTCTCCCCTCTAGGATGTCAGAAGCACCTTGAGTAGGTACGTGGCTCTCTCTCACTCCCACACACACTTGGCAATGTTGGGGAAGAGCATGGAGATGATGTTTGCACCGCATCTCCACAGCAACATGTGCGGGGATTTTGGATACAAATCTCTCAGATAAACTTAATCCTGAGGTTCTCACCCTGGTACAGAAGACTCTGGAATTCTCCATTCAGTGGGAAAGACTGACCTCAAGTGTTTCCTCGAGATGTCACATCCCTGGCCGAGTAGCTGCCTCAGGATTGTGGGGATGGAATATGGGCCTGTCACTGCTGGGGCCCTGGTTACCATTCAGCCCAAGACAGCAGTGGTCAAGAGTCTTTCCCACCTGAGTCTTTCCCAGCCTGAGGACTGTTTGGAGACCTGTGTGGAATGAGCTGGGGAGGGGGGAGTTGGTGTCTCAGTTTAGTTCCTAGTGGACAGATTTCTACAGCACTTTACATAGGAACCTCCTGTCCCTCAGAGCATGGAGGCCAAGGAGTGAATTGGCCATGGAGACTCAATTCCCCTTTTGTCCCCAGAGCTGATCTCACCAGACCAGAGTTGAAGAATATTAAGGAGTCCTTAGAAGGGAAGGTTGTACGGCCATGGGCTGTGTTGCACCTGCTCTGAGGCTGGGAGAAGTCAAGAAATTCGAACTCCAGGCATATTAGAGCAGCGACTCGCTAGCCAGAACTTATCATGAGTCACACAATGAAATATAATCACGTGAAATTGTTTCTCTCTAGGTGCGAGAAGGGGAAGTTCCAGCAGTCAGAGGAGATTTCTCCTGAACTGGAAGAGCAAGTCAGCGATTTCTCCCAGAAAACTATTGTGCTAATGGAGACTCTGAGGAAGTTCAAAGGTACCCAGAAGGGATCTAGGAATGGAAATTGGGAAGAGCCTCTGAGACTGTGGGAAGAGAATGGTGCTGGTCAATTGGTTCACACTTAGATGATGCTTCTATTTAATTGCTGGGTGAGAAGGCCAGACATTTGGGTCCAAGACACTCAGGTTGATTAATTCAAACCTTTGTTTGCACCAGAAACATGCTTTTCAATTACAGTTACAAAGTAAGAAATGACTCATCGACTTTAAGGTCAGAAGGGACCATCATGATCCATCTACTCTGACCTCCTGCACATTGCAGGCCACAGAACCTCCCCACCCACTCCTGCAATTTACCCGTAAACTCTGGCTGAATTACTGAAGCCCTCATATAATGATTTAAAGACTTCAAGTTACAGAGAATCCACCATTTCTTCTAGTTTAATATCGGTAAATAATACGTGCCCCAAAATGGCAGAGGAAGGCAAAAATCAACCCCAGAGTCTCTGGCAATTTGATTTGGTGGAAAATTCCTTCCCTATCCCAAATATGGTGGTCAGCTGGACACTGAGCATTTCAGCAAGACCCAACAGCCAGACACCTGGGAAAGATTTCTCTCTAACTCAGAGTCCTCCCCGACTCGTGCCCCATCACCAGCCATTGGGATATTTGCTTCTAGCCATCGCATATAGAAAGAAGTGCTGGTCAGTTCCCTTCTCCTGGGGCATAGGTGGGTCACGGGGGGATTTCTTCTCGGAAGCTCTAATTACCCCTTACAATGTCTGGAATATTAGACACCTCCAAACAGGATATTTACTAGTTCTTTTCCAATCACCTTTGAGTGGTATGAATATTAAGTACCTTATACAGGTCACACACTACACATGCATGAACACATCATTGGCAGGGCTTTTTTTCTTCAAGTTAATTTCATGTTATTGTTCTCTTCTCTGATTGGTTTATTCCCACTGATTATGCACACGCCACTTTCCCCCTTGTCTCCACACAGGGGGTATTGGACTTTGTGAACTTCTCTGTGGCTGGATGCTCAGCCCCCCTCAGCCTAGCTCCAGCCCTTCAGTGCCTCCCCCCAGTGCACAGTCTCCCTCACCCCCCTCCCTCCAGCCCTTCTTTGCCTCCACCGATTGCACAGCCCCCCAGCCTAGCTCCAGCCCGTCAGTGCCGATCCCACTGCAAGGGTAAGCGGTGTTTAGGTGGGACACACACACACACACACACACACACACACTCATCCTCCCATCAGACATATTATTTAAAGTAGTGACAAGAATGCACTGAAATATGGTTTTCGGAGAAATATTTATTTCAATGCCCCCATCCCACAAAATAAATATTGACTGTGGCAGTGAGGGACATTCAAAAACACTCACGTGAGTTGAATTTATTACTATTATTATTGTCTGTTGTTTATTAACGAGCTAGGTTATGGTTTTTTCAGTATGGAAAATTGTGCGTTATTTTACGGGTTGAATGATGACTGAATGACATAACCCCCCGCCAATGTCCATCACTCACTCTGGTAATTTTGTCAAGTGTCCGTCGTACAACATGATGCTGCCAACCCCTTGCCAAAGAGACCAAATTTGGTAAAGTTACTTTTATGACAAAGTCTTTTTATGATCTGGGTCTAGCTTATGACAAAAGGCCGTGAGTGAATGAGACAACCAACTGGAGTTGGAAGGGTGGGAGGGGATGAGGAGGGGAAAAGTAAATCTCTCTTACAGATTGTGTGTCCTGGGATGGTTGTGAGGCTGAAAGGACGTTGGTTCCATTGCTGGGAGATGGCTGAACGAGAGAGGAAGTAGAAGGTTTCAGTTAGTTTCTGTTAAATGCCTGAGTGTGTCTCTGGGCCTCTCAATCTGTTTCTCTGTCATGATGAAAACACAGTTCTATGTGTTCAGAGTGGGGACGCTGTTAGAAATATGAAAGTCTGAAATCTCGTCTCTTTTCTCCTTTCCCCCGCCAGACACTTTGCCGTCTGCACTGGAATCCCTAGGAGCACACAGACAGGGTGAGTTTGCAGCTGGAGATTGTCTTTAAATTAGGAGAAAATTCCAGTCAAAACATCTTCATGAGATTGTGACGAAAGTTACCAACCAAATCACCACTGGCTGTGGCACACACAGCCCTAAAAATGCCCTGTTCACGGTGACGAGATCCAGGGGCACTGGAACATGGGGGGCCAAGGGGCCAAGCTCACCCTCTTTTGAACATGGGCATAGCTTGGGGGCAGGGGGCCATGCTGGCCCCCCAAACTGCAAGCCTTGGGCAGGCGTGGAGCATCGCAGCATTGGCTGTGCTTCGTGGAGGGGCGGCTGATCAACTGCGCCCTGTGTAGTGCAGCTTCTTCCTGGTGCTTGTCCCTCTCAGTGGCCCCACCCCTGCTCCTCTTCCCCCTGGACCCTCCACCTGCCCTGGGTGGTGCACGCCGGAGAGTGGGGACATGGGAAGGTGGAGGGTCAGGGGCTCTCCATAGCGGCCAAGACTCCCAGCCTGGCCAGGGGCAGGGCCTCGGCGGGAAGATGAAGAGTGGGGCAAGGCCAGGGAGAGGGCAGGGCCACAGGTGGTGCGACCTAGTACCCCCCTCCCCAACTTCTGCCAAGGTGCTGGAACACCTGGGGAGATCCCAAGCTGACATCACACAAATAATCCTGACACCAACCTTAGTGCTGAGTTCATGCCCACGCTAATGAACAGAAACACTCTCCCTGAGCGGCACCCGAACAGAGCTCAATGTCCTGAGGACTGACACATCCCTCTGCTTTAGCCTGGTGGAGGGGGTCTCCCCATTGCTCTTCTCCAACATCCTGCCTTTCCTCCAGCAGGGCTGGGCTCTCCCATTGGAGCTGCTTCCTGGACTGCGGAAATCATCTCCCTCTGATGCTGCCAGCTCCTCCCTTCTCTCTGGCCTGGGGATGGGGCTACCCCACCCAATGCCACCTCCTACTCTCTGGTGTTAATCAGCTCTTCTCCAATGCTGCATCTTCCTCTCTCTTCCCAGCCCTGGGCGTGGAGACTGCATTAGCGGAGGGAGATTTCCTCTGGGCTTCAAAACTGGACCTTCTTCCTCTGCTCCCTCCCCACTAAAATCTTTCTTGGTGAGTCTCTCCTGCTGGGAATGGAGCAGAATCAGCAGGGGTAGCTGGGAGCTGACGCTTATGCAAGCAAATGGGAAATTAATGAAGTGGGTCTCCTTTCTGAGACTGAGGAAGTGCAGTGACATCCCTGCTCAGTCTCAGGTGCCCAGGACAGAGGCAGCTCCCTGTGATCCAGGCCAGTCCCAGCCAGAACAGGGCTGCTGGGGAGAGTGAGAAATAGCCCCAGCCTCCCCCAGGGCCGAGCTCTGCCCCTCACACTCTGATTCTCTCTCCCAGCAAATGTGACTCTGGATCCAGACACGGCTCATCCCATCCTCGTCCTGTCTGAGGGTGGGAAAAGTGTGAGATGTGGAGACACGCGGCAGCGACTGCCCAAGAACCCTGAGAGATTTGACTCTGTGTTCTGTGTGCTGGGCTGTGAGGGATTCACTTCGGGGAGACATCGCTGGGAGGTGGACGTGGAGGATGGGCAATTCTGGGCTGTGGGGGTGGCTAGAGCATCTGTGGGGAGGAAGGGAGGGATCAGCTGTAGCCCTGAGGGGGGGATCTGGGCTGTGGAGTGGCTGGGTCAGTTCCTGGCTCTCACCTCCCCTGTGACCCCCCTGCCCCGGAGCCGGGCCCCCAGCAGGATCCGAGTTTGTCTGGACTGTGACCGGGGGCAAGTGACATTTATCGATGCTGGTGACGAGGCCCCGATCTTCACTTTCCCGCCGGGCTCCGTCCCTGGGGAGAGAATCCGCCCCTGGCTCTGGGTGTGGCCGGGATCCCGTCTCCGACTGTGCCCCTGAGACCCACAGCAGAGGGGGGAGCCGGAAATCAGCCTCTCTAGCCTCACGGACCCCAGTCTCTATGACCTTGGAGGACTCCCATCGACCCAGCCGCTGGCTCCTCTTCTCTTTGACCCCTGGAAGCTCCTCTCCCTCCCTCCCTGGAGCCCCAGGCGTGGGAGGGGGATGAACCCCTGGGGCTGCAGGAGGGGCAGAGGGGCCCTGAGGGGCAGAGGTGGGGGCTGGGCAGGGGGCAGAACTAACAGCCGGGCTGGGGACAGGCAGAGCTGGGGGCTGGGCAGGGACCCAGCATGAATCAATCAGGGTTTGGGGGGCTGGGGAGAAGCAGCAGCAGGGAGCGGTTTGTGCAGATCTGTGGGATTGGATCTCATGGGGTCTCCCAGCCAGAGCTCCTGCCCCAGGGGCCCAAGTCACTTCACGACAACTGGTGACACTGTCATGGTCCCACACACACGTGGGGGTGGTGGAGGGGATGGGTAGGGGGTGAAGATTGATGGAAAAACCATTGTATAACCTTAAAAAAATCATCATTCGGTCAGTCTCACGATTTTTTTAAACTCCTGAGGTTGGCAGCACTGGGGGAGGCAGGGACAGGGCAGGTTTCACCCGAGGGAATTAGAAGAAGCAAGAAGGTAAATGTGAATGAAAATAAAACAAGAAGAAAGGGAGAGTCCAGGAGAAATGGTGGAAAATAGAATTGAGAAGAGTGACAGGAAACTATCCTGACAGGGGAACCAGCCGGGGGCAGCAAGAGGGGAAGGGATAAAATTGGGGGTGGAGGGGGGTGGAATGGAGCAGCCATGGGGGCTGATCTGTAACAGGGAGGGGAGGAGAGTGGGAGAAACACAGGAAAATAAACAGGGATCGGAAGTGAGGGTTAGAAAAATGAATAAAAAAGGAGAGTATGAAAGGAAAGGGAAGAGAGAGATTTATGACATGTTACTGAAAGTGAGACTGTAACTCATTAATTCCCTGTATTAATTCCTGGCCATTGGTGCTATTTTAGTGCCATTAAGAAAACTGTTCTCAGTAGCTGGGAATCTGCTTGCATGCTGTGGTTATTAAGGCTCCTTCTCAGCTCCCTTTACTTACCACCTTTAGTAATTACTGTAAATAAAACATGACAAACAATTCTTTTTTTTGTTCCACTTTACTGTCCCAGCTGCAGTTGTCGGGGGCAGAACCGAGGGATTTGCTGCCTGACTTAGTTGTGTCCCCCGAGCCCCCACAGGGAATATTGCGCTTCTAGGAGGAGAGTTTGAGGTTTACTGGGATGTGTCACTAACCAGCCTGTGCTCTGTCTCTCTCCTGTCCACACCCATGTCAATGAGGAATTGCTCAGCTGTGCTGTGCGGAGAGGTGACTGGTTGCACAGGGGACAATCCATGAAGGGACTTGGTGTTGCAATGCTGAGCGTCACAGGGCCGAGTTTGTCGGCAACCAGAAAATCACATTCTGCAAAACTGAGTCAGGGGCCTGAACCCCCTAGACAATGCATGGGTATCAGAGGCACCTTTCAATGTGATTCACAAAAGCCAGCTTACTCAGCAGGGAGCCATCTAAGCGAGACAAGGGGAGATGCTGACAAGGGGGGAGGGGTGTCCTAAGCCCTGCCCCCTCTCACTGACAGGTTCCTAAATCGGGGCTGCACGGGGGCGTCGGTCTCTGCTCAGCCGCCCACAGATGGGAACCCAGCGCCTGATGGTCGGTGGTTCTGGCACCTGAGGTGTTTCTTACTGGAATGAGGTTCGGGTGACCAGATGTCCTGATTTCATAGGGACAGTCCAAATTTTGGGGGCTTTTTCTTATATAGGCACCTATTAGCCCCCCACCCCCATCCCAATTTTTTACACTTGTTGTCTGGTCACCCTAAATGAGTCAGGCACCTGCCTCGCTCCACACACAATGTGAGTGTGGGGGTGGGGAGAAGGTGGAGGTGGGTTTTGTGATGTCACCTGCCTTATAACTTTTACCCCCATGGTGAGAGCCCTCAGCTGGCACGTGGGAGACCCAGGTTCAACTCCACTGTCTAGAGTAGCTCACGAATGTGAGTACCAACCTCAGGGCAAACAGTTCCAAACCCCATGCTAGGTATCAAATGTGAAACTCTCAAGCACCATAACAGCCTGAACATGGAGTCACAGACAGTCCCCTTGGGTTCTCCGGTCTATCTTGCTGCTTTTCTGCCTCCTCCCCTGCTGCATCTCCCTGCTCCCCCTGCTGGGGCTGCCACATTCCCAGCAGCAGAGTCGGGGGAGTTCCTGGCCACAGGTGTCTCTGGTTAAAGCCACCAGCTGCTCTATCCTGGCCACAGAGAATGGTGGAAGACGTGGAACAGGAGACAGCCTCTCCCCAGCCCAGGGAGAACCATTAATAGAAACCTTCCCACCCCAAGGCAAAGGGAGCAGGAGGTGGCAGCCCTGGAGGGAGAGACTCTTATCCAGGAACAGGGAGAAGCATCCAGGAAAGAGCCCCCCTCAGCCCAAGGCAAAGGGATGTGGCAGCCCTGAGGGGGAGACCTCTCCATTCATGTCTCCAGAACCCACCTGGTCAGAGTTAAGGATGCTGAGCACTGAGAGGGTTTCTGTTTACTGGTGTGTGAGTCTGTATCCCAGACCTGGTGAGGTGCCACCGGACTGCAGTAAGGGGAACCCAAGCATCCGAGTCCCAGGATCCCCAGATAATTCAAGCCTCTGGGACTGGAACAGAGCCCATCCACGGCTCCAGTCTTGGGATCCCTAGGCACATTCTTTGGGGACTCTCCCCCTATCTGAGGTGTGAAACCCGCTGCCTAGCCCCCTGGTGTAGAGCAGAACCTCCAGACTCCCGTGTGCTTAAATGCACCATCTCCCAGAACTCCACGCCAAGGTGAGAGCCCGCTGGTTTCAGCAGAATTCCCTCCGGAGGCGCGCAGTGTTTGTGAAGCATTTGGCTCTGTCTGCACTAGACAGCAAAGCACTGCCTGTGTGCTCACCCGCGAGCGCTGGGGAGAGAGATCTCCCAACACTCCTGGTAAACCGGGTCGACGCTCAGAGCCTGTCTACACTGGGGCTTTACAGCGCTCAAACTTGCTGCGCTCGGGTGTGTGTGTGATTTTTCACACCCCTGAGCCAGCAAGTTACTTCGCTGAGAATTGCCAGTGTAGACAGGCCACTTCACACACAGAGAGACTCTTTGCTCACGTCCAACACATTATTGCTCTTTCACTGAGCCATTTGCTGTCTGGGCTTTAATCCCCTCCCCATATCGATGGAGCATCTAAGAAGATAACGGCAAATCCAGAAACCAGGACACGGACATCTAGCAAATAACGACTCAGAGGGCTTTCCCCACTTCTAAATAGGGAAGCTTGAGCAACATTCCCCAGCTCAGTAAAGAACTGGAGAGGTGTGAGGTTGGGGATGAGAACTGGCTGCTGGAAGGAGTCGGGGCTCTGACCTGGAGTCTGACCAAGGACCAGACAGAGCTGGAACAAGGAGGTTCGCTACTGCTTGCCTGGGCTCTGGGCTGACCAGAATGATCTGTGCTTGAACCTTCATTTCTCTAGGATAACCTAACAACTTCCTATGCAGTGTCCAGTTGACTACTCCACCCAACTGTTCTGACAACGCTCTTTGAGGGTCTCTGCAAACGCTTGCTCAGGTGTTTTTGTCCCTGAAGCGTGTGCGAGTCTCTACCAGGAGTGTCTCAGTTGGCCTCACTGAACAGAGCTCACAGTGTGAAGTCGGAGCGCTGCAGGCCGAGAGCTCCAGTCTAAGGAGGGGGTGAAGCCACGTGGCTTATCCAGGAGGAAGAGCGAGAGGCCTCGGGAGTCTGGCAGACTAAAGAGTCTAGAGACTGTTGTGAAGCTGGGGATGTAGCACCGACCAAGTGAATTCATGACAGAAGTTTAAGAACAACTAGATCCCAGGGCAGGGTTCATCTTCGGCCACTCCCTGCTGCAGTCGGCTTGTACCCAGGGGTGTGCATAAGGGAGGGGAAAGTAGAGGCACGCCGTCCCCCCACCACAATAATCATCATGGGCACAGAGCTTCTCCAACCCGGGGGTCGCAGAGGCAGGGAAGAGCGATCTTCTGCCAGTGCCGGGCGGGGTCGGGGGAAGGGTAGAGCAGGGCCCGTGCAAGGACGTTTCGCGCCCGAAGTGAAACTTCCGCCTTGCCCCCGCCCAGGAACCCTGCGGCAGCTCCCCACTGCCCCCTCCCTCCCCTCGGCCCAGGGAGCCGCGTGCTGCAGTTCCTCGGCCCAGCTCACCTCTGCTCTGCCTCCTCCCCGAGCTCGCCACCGCTTCTCCCGCCTCCCAGACTTGCGGCGCCAATCAGCTGTTTGCCGCACCAGCCTGGGAGGGAGAGAAGCAGATCGCGGTGCTCAGGGGAGGAGGCGGAGCAGAGGTGAGCTGGGTCGGGGAGCGGTTCCCCTGTGCGCCCCCCCCAACCTGTTACTTGCTGCAGGCTGCCCTCTGCGCGCCCCCCTGCCCCAGCTAACCTCCACTCCACTGTCACCCCCAACCACTTGGAGCCCGAGGCGACCGCCTAGTTCGCCAAGTGGTTGCACCAGCCCTGCGGCAGAGTGAGAAAGCGGTGACAGGAGGCCTGGCCAGCATCTAGCGGTGAGTGAACTCTGGTACGCACCTGCTTCCATTCTGGAAACAGCCTGGTATTGGAGAGTGGGTGGGGAGAGCAAGGAGGTGGGAGGGGTTCCTGCGGCTGGGGTGGGGAGGAAGCTGTAGGGCTGGGAGGGGTAGGACATGGCCCAGCTTGTGGGAGGGATCCTGCTGGCTGTGTCTGGAGCCCTGTGTAGCCTCTTCTGTGGGAAGTTCCCATGGGTCAGTGGGGCCTGAATCTCTCCTGCTCCTTTGGTCTCTTTGGGCTTCACACGAGGTGTCTGGTGAACTGCCCTTGGACTCTGGGCCCAGCACCGCTCAGAAATTATTCGCTACCTTCAGAGAGACAGGGCACAGCTCAGCCTGTTGGGTCGGCTGGAGACTCACACTTCACTCGAACACACAACACTGAGGTGGTTTGGGAAGCACAGTAACAAAGAAGAGATTTAAGTGACACTAAGCAAGAGAAAGAGACAAATTTCAAACAGACAAACAAAACACAACACACTTTGTAGTGACTAAAACTGAATCTTAACAATCACAATCTTTGCCTTAGCAGTTTCCAGACTAACATCTCAGCTTTCCTAACAGACCTTCTTTGATGTCCCTGTAGGGTAGAAAACTTCTCTGTCGAATCCGCTGATTTGATCGCTTCGTCTTCTGGTTTCAGACCCTCTGTTCTCCTTCTGGGCTGCCTGGACCCTGACTGTAACATCTCTCTGGCCCAGCCTCTTCCACAGATGTGTGCTGCAGCCAGCCCAGCGCAGGGAGCAGTGGGGACAGATGATCTCATCCTATCAGACCAAGAAACAGGGGTCCCAATGAGGCTTAGATGGAAGATCCCAGGCATCTCCTGGAGGTAAGAACCGTCCACTCTTCCGGGCACTTGGGGCTGTCGCAACAAAGAGGGGGCTCCTGTTCCACAGCCTATTTGTCCTCATGACTGTGTTTTTTTATTCTCAGAGGATGCGTCTGGGACCCTGGAGACTCTTTCGTGAAGGAGGTTTGAGCGGGGAGAGATCAGTCATTGTCATGACCCCCGGGTCATTAACCCGGGTCTGCAGGGTTCCTGGCAGCAGCCACCCTCCAGCACGCCACCTGGAAGCCTACGAAAAACTGCTTACCTAGGACTGACGAAGTCCAGACCCAATTTGAGGCTCCATCCCTGAGGACCTATTGGCAGAGTCCCAGAACAGCTAATCGGCCCCCGGGAACTCCTTAAACCAGCAGCAGGAACAAGGAGCTGTCTGAACACCCGAGCTCCTCCCCGGCTCTGGACTGTGTGTTGGCTGTTCCTGCTCCCACTCCCCAGGCTTGATTTCCTGGCATGCGGACTCGGGGTGACTCCTCTGACTTGAGGTGCTGAACACAGTTTGGTCTTTTGCTTCTGCTCTTCCAGTGTCCTGACCCACCTGACTCTCGACTCCTGCCTTGTGAGTGTGGACTCTGCCTCTGACCACTAGGTCTGGCTGCCCATGACCCGGCCATGACACTGACTTTTCTACACTTCCTCCAGTGCCCTTTTCTGCTCTCCAGCTCTGCTCTCCCAGCAAGACACACCGATCCCTGGCTCCCAGAGTCCTGCTTGCCTGCTATTCAAGGGCTCAGGGGGAGAGCTTATCTTGCTCCCTCCCCCACCACAGCTGCTTTTCCTCAGGGACTCTCCCGAGCTCAGAGGAGAATCCGTCCTGGCAGCAATTCAGGAAGTCACAGAAGGGACGGTCTGCTCAGCTCCCTCTGCAATGCCACTGCCCGAGACCATTATGAGTGGGTGCCCAGTGACTGCGCCGGCAGCTCCTTGAGAGACTCCTGGGGGCAGGGTAGACGTGTTTCCTGGTGACCGCGGGAAGCCATGCAAAGAGTGCGGCATTGACGAGACTCTCCTGCTGTCCCAAAGGGTTTCTGTTCTCCTGCACGGTCAGACCGTGGGGCCGGCTGGCAGAATGGGGAAGAGCTGGTTGGTGATGAGTCGGAGGATTCACCAAAGAGGTGGCAGCAGCTGCAGATCCTGGAGTCCCTGTGGCAGGGTTACCATGCGTCCGGATTTTCCCAGACGTGTCCGGCTTTTGGGGTTTTCAATTGCCCTCTGGGAGGAATTTGTAAAACTCTCCAAAGGTCCGGGATTTCCCTCCCAATGCAGCACTCTGGGGGCGGGGGGGGGGGGAGCTGCGTGCTCTGTGGGGGAGTGCGGCACTGTGTCTGGCTCCGCACCCCAGACACACTGCTCTGAACAGCAGGGTACAGGGGCCGGGGGGCTGGAGATGGGGCATGGGGTCCCAAGGGACAGTCAGGGGACAGGGAGCAGGAGGGGTTGGATGGGTCAGGGGTTCTGGGGGGAGCCTGTCAGGGGGTGGGCATATGGAGAGGTGTTGTGGGAGTCAAGGGAGATGGAGCAGGGGGGGTTGGATGGGGCGGAGGTTCAGGGGGAAAGTCAGGGGCAGGGAGCAGAGGGGGGTTAGATGGGTTGGGGGTTCTGCGGGGGCAGTCAGGGGACAGGGAGCGGTTGGATAGGTGTGGGAGAGTGGGGGGTCTCTCAGGGGGCAGGGGTGCGGATAGGGGGTGAGGCAGTCAGGGGACAGGTGGGTGGGAAGTTCTAGGGGGGCAGTTAAGGTGGGGGGGTCTAAGGAGGGGGCAGTTGGAGACAGGGAGAAGGAAGGCTTAGATAGAGAGCGGGGTCCTGGGAGGGGGCGATCAGAGGACTAGGAGCAGGGGGGGTTGGATGTGTTGAGAGTTCTGTGGGGGGCAGTCAGGGGGCAGGAAGTGGGAGGGAGTAGATAGGGGGCAGAGCTACAGCTCCCCCCCTACCCCCCGGAGTGTCCTCTTTTTTGAAAGTTCAAATATGGTAACCCTACCCTCTGGGCCCAGCCTCCACTCCTGAGAGTTCAGGCGAACCTCCCCCCGTTCTCAGGGAGTCTTTGGCTTTGGCGGCTGGGCCTGCCTGCCGAGACAGAGGACTCAGTGTTTCCATCAGGCTGCTCAGTTGCCAATGCAGCCACCCAAAGACGTGAAGAATGGAAGTGTAAGCAGTGTCAGGATGAGCTCCACCCTGACATCTGGTGGTGAGGTGTGGCAAGTTGTGGAAAAAAAAAAAAAACTTCAGGGGCTGATCTCATTTGCATAGGCACACCCACGCCGCCTAGACTGAGGCCATAGCTGCCCAAATGGTCACTTCGGCTGCTGTGGGATCCCCAGTGTCTCTGTTATTGGGGCAGGAAGAATAAATTGTTATTACCCTGATTATGGGAACTGTGCTTGGAACTGTACTTGGCCTTTTGCTATGATGGAGGGACTCACCATCAACTAAGTAGCACTCGCTAGGCAAGGGTCATGGGTTCCAAAACTGTGTGAATTGAGAGAGACTTGAGACAGGTATTAGTACCTGGTGGTGTGGGCCCCTTTGTGAGGGCCTGAAGCACCAATTGCACCTCTGTCTCTCTCCACTGTGGAATGTCAGAGCTAATTTTGGGTCTATTAAGAGTCTTGCTACAGGTACTATGCTGCATTCACTTTGGCGTTAAGGTGCACCAGCACTAAGGCCCCCACTACTATGAGCTGAAATCACTGAGAGCTGAAATCACTAAGAGCTGAAATCACTGAGCACTGTGTCAAGTAGTGGGGAGCCGGAAGATCTAGAGTGCAGCGGTGTGTTTGTGAGACGGCGAGCTGAGCAGAACTGTTCGTGAGATGGCGAGCTGTGCGGAGTGGAGCCGGTCGTGGTGGAGCGGAGCTGTCTGTGAGACAGTGGTGTGTTCGTGAGATGGCGAGCTGTGCAGAGCGGAGCTATTCATGAGACAGCCAGCTGAGCAGAGCTGTTCTTGAGACAGCGAGCGGTGCAGAGCAGAGCTGGTCGTGGTGGAGTGGAGCCGTTCGTGAGACAGCGGTGTGTTCGTGAGACGGCGAGCGGTGCAGAGCGGAGCCGGTCGTGGTGGAGCAGAGCCGTTTGTGAGACAGCGTAGCAGAGCAGAGCCCTGTGGGGCAGTCAGCTTCAGGACACGTAAGGTGCCCCTTGCCCCTTTTCCCCACACACAGGCACATTTTAGCCAGACTGGGGAGTAACACTATGCAGATGAACTTTTGAACTCTGGGGCTGGACTTTTTGGACTTTGGGTGATTTGTGGATTGCTGGACTCAAGAGACGTTTGGGTGCTGGGACTCAAGAACCCGAGGGAAAGGGGCATGCCCCAATTTGCTTGGGGTGGTTTTTTTGCTCATGGGTTGTGTTATGAATCCTGTTGGTGGTGTTTCCGCAACATAATGCCACATTGTTTCTCTCTGTTATTAAAAGGCTTTTTGCTACACTCAGACTATGTGCTTGCGAGAGGGGAAGTATTGCCTCTTGGAGGTGCCCAGCGGGGGTGGTATATATTTGTCCCAGGTCACTGGGTGGGGGCTCGAGCCGGTTTGCATTGTGTTATTGGAATGGATCCCCTAGATATTGAACCCGGCCCTTGTTGCTGCCAACTCTGATGGGCAGAAGGGTTACAGAAGCAAAAGAGCAAAGCTGGACCCTCCGCTGAGCTCCTGCCATCAAGTGAGCCCAGCCTGGGAGAGACGAGGGAAAGCTCCAAGGTGGCTGGTGGCTGCAGGAATCCAGGGGAGGAGAAATAAATCATTAATGATGAATCCTACGGGCTTTGTCTTGTGTGCTGAAGGGTTTAAAATGGGTCTAGTTACTATCACATTCAACTTTACAATCGCTGTGTCTGATTGAAGGGCAGGTCTGGAAAGGTCAGAGGTCACTCGAGGAGCTTCAATCTCAGATTCTGTCCCTATTTCCTGCTTTGACCAGCTGATCTCACCCCAACCCATCCCTCAGGTGGTCGCAGTGGTGAGCTCTTTCCCTCTTTTTCTGGATTAGCCGCCAGCATGGGGACAGGATACATGTGGCCAAGGAAATGGAGAGGCTTGGGGGTCACTGGC
The DNA here is from genome assembly GCF_965152275.1 of Natator depressus. NCBI lineage: Eukaryota > Metazoa > Chordata > Testudines > Cheloniidae > Natator > Natator depressus. Next base: position 41,249,398 of record NC_134247.1, read on the forward strand.
AGAGGCATGCAGATAACTTGCAGAGTTGCCTGTTAATGCAGCTCCTCTGGGGGAGCACGGTAGGGTACCGTGCACTCAGGGGCACCATTTCCAATTTTGGTGGTGGTGGGGAGGATAATTTCACCCTGATTCCAGGGGCTACTTAGGTACCTGAAAACTCTTTCTGTTTTGGCAGATAACTTAGCAATGAGCTGACAGGAACACTTGCCAGATTTCAGAGTAGCAGCCGTGTTAATCTGTATTCGCAAAAAGAAAAGGAGTACTTGTGGCCCCTTAGAGACTTACAAATTTATGAGAGCATAAGCTTTCGTGAGCTACAGCTTTGCCACACTGCTTTCCGGGGAAGACAGCTATAAGAACGGATCCAGAGAGTGGTTTTGTATCTCTGAGCTGTTTGGACACTTTCAGGGAACATTCCAGATGCAAGACAGAGTTTCCCCAAAGTTATCTTGAGTAACCCTGAGAGACTTATGGAAAACGAGCAGATACCACATCTCTGCTGTCACTTTGCACTGACAAACTTGGACTGTCCAAACCTGTTCATGTATTTTACCTGCTTTAACCTCTCAATAACTTTCATATGTAAAAGAAAGAATATTAAATAAATATTAGACCCACTGAGCTCTAATACTAACGTGGTCTGACATCTTGTGGAAAATCACTTTAGGGACACTGGTTAAAATTTGAATGTATATTCTTACTTTCTTACCAACTCTTTAGAGAGAGAGACCGTGCCAGGACTCCTGGGTTCTATCCCAGCTCTAGGAGGGGAATGGGGTCTAGTGGGTTACAGTGGGGGGCAGCCAGCCCAGGAGAAAGGGGCGATTCTGGCATTGCTAGCATTCCAGCGGGTCCCACTCACAGCTGGTGGCTCTGCTGAGCGGAGGGGAAAGTGGGCCGGTACCAGCCGGTATCGCGTACCGGTGAGAAGTGGCTGCCGGTACAGGCCCCTACACAGCTGAGGTTAAAGCGCTGCCGGAGAGCCAGGCGGCGTGGCCTGGGCAGCACTGAAGAGCTGGCTGGGGGAGGCTGCCCCAGCCCTGCTCCTTCTGCCTGAGGCCCCGCCCTTCCGCCCAAAGCCCCGCCCCCTTCTAGAGTTCCTGAAGCCGGGCCCCCATACCGGTAAGAGTTGTAAGTTACTTTTATCCCTGCTTCTGATGAGCAAGGGAGCAGTGGCCATGTGGAAACTCAGCCTCTCCCCTTGGACCCTAATGCTGCAGCCCTTGGGAAAAGTGAGAACCCAGCCCGTGCAGTGATGTTGCTCCCAGCCACCATGGCTAAGCAGACACCAGACCTTAACAATCACATTATTCCGGTTAGTCTTCTGCACCCCTTCCTCCTCCATAGGCTACCTCCTGGGACCAGCACTAGTGGGGATGACTCCCCCTGGGAACAGCGCAGGGACAGAGGGGTTGGAGAAGGGTGGACACAGGACCCCACCCCGATTCAATACCTCTCTGGACTTCACTTCACTTCCCTCGAAGCAAAATCCCCCCACCACCACTCCACCCCTGCCAGTGTGCAGAAGACCCAGGTCTCACCCCGTGCAGAGGGAGATGTTGGGGTGCAGCAGGGAATTTCCGTGGCTGCTGCATTCAGAGAGAACCGCCCACCGATGCATGCGGCTCGGTAGAGCCTGCACTGAGGGCTCCTTGTTCAGGACATGCAGGGACAGCTGCTCTGAGTGAACAGGTGATAGGCTCTTTCAAATGACAGCTTGTTGGGAGGTGGGTTGGTCCTTGCCAATGACCTCAATTTTCAAAAGCCAGGGAGGGAGTGAAGGCCCCCTGCAGTGACTGCCACCTTCCACTAGCCAGAATCAGTCCTGGGATGGGCTTGGTGAGGCCCCCCCAAGTTATGGATCCTGGAGTTAACTCCCCATTGAGGTGCATGGGGCAGCACACAATTCCTACGGCTGCCCAGGGTGACTGCATCTTGCGACAACCATGCTGCACAACCTGTGCAAGCCACTAGTGGGCACATGCTGGATTCCCAGGTTCCCCGTGGGCTGCTGCATTAAGTCTCAGGGCAGCAAAGCTGAGAGACTGACCTTCCACATGGCCACTGCTCCTTCACTCAGCAGAACCACCAGCCACGAATCAGACCGACTGGAGCGTTTCCAATGTCAGAATTGCCTCTTTTTCCGGGGCTGGCTGCCAGCTTCCAGCTTCGAGCCGTGCAGTGAAGAGCTCACTCTGATTCTTGGCAGGGCTGGGTTCACTCCATGGACAGGCTACTGTAAGTCACGTGGTGCATCGTGCAGGCGCTCGCTTCCTAAATAGCAGTCGGGTTGTTTGTGTGAAAGCCAGGCTTAGTGTGTGGGCATGTTCCTGTAGGGTAGAGTAGGGATTGCATTGGCACGGGGCAGAGAGCCCGTGTGTGTCTAGCCAGGAGGGGCGTGCGGAGAGCTGTTTTTCTGTCTGCTGTGCCGGGGGGAGGGAATATGTGTGCACCCTGCTAGAGATCCCTGCTAAAGTGGGTCTGCTCCCGGCTTGCCTGGGTTAAAGAAAAGCACAGTGTCATTGTGACGTGTGGGGCTGTTTCCAGGTTACTCTCACCCCCACTCGAGTCAGGGCTGGCGTTTGTGCCCAGGCGCAAGGTTGGGAGCTGGGACCCCTTCCCAAACGCTGGGTAACCCCTACCTGACATCGGTTAAGGCCGAATCTTAGCAATTACCCCTCCCTCTGTACGGAGCCTTCAAACTTCCCTCTCCCCTGGTGCCGGCTGCTCGGCTCAACCGTCTACCCCCTCAGGAGGCCTCTGCCCCGGCTCTGGCTAAAGGCTCGAACACAAGAGGCAGCCTCTGTTAGCAGCCTCCCGGACCAAGATGCTGGGAAATATCCCACCAGGGCAGCGTGTTTCCCTCCCGACGCCTGGGGCAGTGCGAGGAGCGTGAGATCACCACGGCTGCCTGAAGGAAGCAAACCACAACGCCCCCCTTGCTACCTCCTGCACTACAGCCTCGCCCCACCTCCGGGAGGTTCACCTGGCGACAAGATTCCCGGCTTCCCAGATGCATGAAGTAAGTGCATCCGGCAGTGACAGCGCCCCGCTCTCTCGGCAAGGCACTAGCGGGCAATTGATCTGACTGTGGCGACAAGCCCGAATCTGAGAAGCTAGAGCGGGAAGGAAGGAAGGGATTTTGCAATGAGCTGTGGTGCAAGGGAGGGGCAGTGGAATCTTCACTGGGACCCCACCCCAGAGCTTAAAATACTTCAAAGGTACCAAAGTGATTCCAAACTGAATTAACGGATTGCAAAGACTGAACTTTTCCCTTACCCCAGGTGAACTCCGCACTCGTGGTTTGCACAGAGGGTGGGACATGGTTGTAGCAGGATGTAGTCACCTTAGGCAGCTGGGGAATTCTGTGCTGCCCCATGGGCTTCAAAGGGGTGTCAACTCCAGAACCCACTGCTTGGGGGCCCTCACCAATCCCACCCCAGCAGCGGTTGTGTGTGTGATGGGAGGGGAAGAATACAGAAGGCTCAGCCACCCCTCTCAAGCCTCTGGGGTAGCTACGGGAGGGTCCCCTGCTCTGCCTCTGTGGGAGGGCCCCCTGCTAGTGCTCCTCCAAATGGTGCGTGAAACTCTGGGGCGGGGAGACAGTGAGGATTCACAAGGGACCTTGTGTCATAGTGCACTTAAGGCCCTCGATTCCTGCAACCTGGCCTGTTGCACCCGTGCAGAGTTCTCTAGTAAGTCACGGTCTCAAACTAGCCCTTCAGGGACCGTGAAGAGCAAACCCCCAGCTCTTTCTGCTCTTTCCTTCTTCCCACGCGGGCCTTTCCAGGCCTTCTGCCGAGTGAATGATTGTACAGCCGTTAAACAGAGCTCAGAGGGGAGCCTTCTTGTACCAGAGCCCCTCGATCAACTTCGGAGCTTGCTTCCTGAGATCGGCGCTCCCAGCATCTGGGTGCAGTCAGAGGCGGCCTCTGGGGTGGGAGCCTGGAGACAGAGTGGGGACAGACACGTGCCATCTGACTTGGCTGACGGTGGAGCAGAGCAGCGGGCACCAGGGGAGAGGGAAGTTTGATTGCTCCATACCCGGCGGGAGGGGTTATTTGTTAAGACTCAGCCCTAATCGATGTCAGGCGGGGGTAGCCAGCGTCAGGGAAGGGGTCCCGGCTTCCAGCCCTGCCCCTCGGCCCTACCACCCGCCCGCCCTCCTGGGCAGGGGGCTCAGAGTAACCCTGGAACAAGCACCACGCTCAACAATCACACAAGGCTTTTCTCTGAGCCAGGCAAGCCAGGAGCAGACCCAGGTCAGGATCTCTAGCCGGGGGCTCACACGCTCCCTCCCCCCGGCATAGCATAGAGCAAAATTGCTCTTCCCTCGCCCCCGCTTCAAGCCTTGGGCTGGGGGGAGGGAACGGGGGTCTCGGCAAAGGAGGGGGAAGGGACTGGGCGGAGCGGGGTTGTTAACATGGCAGCTGGATAAAGTCGCTGCTTTCGTTTTCGGTTCCTCAACCTACCAGGGCAGCTCCTGCCGCAGCGTCCTGGGGGTGAGTTTATTGCATTGGTTTCGTGATGCAACCCCACGTTTGGCTGTCTCGGTGCTCAGCTGCACTGGGGTGGGGGTGTATGGGTGGGGGGGCAGCTTCCTCTCTGCTGCCTTGGGGGAGGGGAGGGGGGCGGGGGTGACGTCTGCAGCTGTGACTGTTGTGTTTACTTTTGCACGGAGTTGGGACAGTGGGTTGGGGGCCCTTCGAGTGGCACTGGGCAGGCGGGGCCGGCACGAGTGGGGGGCGATGCTCCAGGCGTTACAGGCTGGACCCCCCCTACTTGTGACGGTGGAAAACTGCATGTCACAGCCCCGATGATTGTTTCCCTCTCGGGATGGTCTCCCCGTGCAATAACTTTACTCCGGCACCACTGCTCCGGACTGGCTGCTCCCTGTGTGAACGCTTGGCATTCGCATCGGAGCAGCAGCATTGGAATCAACTTTCAAGGGAAGGCAAGCCCTTCCCCCTTCTTCCTCCTCCCCCCCCCACCCTAACGAGCAACTCCTGGGCTCACTTGACTGCTTTCTTCCTTGCCTCTCCTCTGTACTGGCTGCTGGGGACCGGGGGGTGGGGGGCGCTCTTCCCTTGCAGTGAGTGTCAGCACCATGCTAGGGGGCGCTGTGCTTCAGGGAGCGGGGCTGGGGGCTCAGTAGGGGGCACTGTCCCCTGGCAGTCAGCGCTGACCCCAATGCACCAGTGCGGCACTAGGGGGTGCTGTGCTACAAGGAGTGGGGGGTGCGGGCTCAGTAGGGGGCATTGTCCCCTGGCAGTCAGCGCTGACCCCAATGCACCAGTGCGGCACTAGGGGGCGCTGTGCTACAAGGAGTGGGATGGGGGCTCAGTAGGGGGCACTCTCCCTTGGCAGTCAGTGCTGACCCCAATGCACCAGTGTGGCGCTAGGGGGCGCTGTGCTACAAGGAGTGGGATGGGGGCTCAGTAGGGGGCGCTCTCCCTTGGCAGTCAGCGCTGACCCCAATGCACCAGTGCGGCACTAGGGGGCGCTGTGCTACAAGGAGTGGGATGGCGGCTCAGTAGGGGGCACTCTCCCTTGGCAGTCAGTGCTGACCCCAATGCACCAGTGCGGCGCTAGGGGGCGCTGTGCTACAAGGAGCGGTATTTGCCTCAGCATAACGAGATCGATTTTTAAAGTCAATTTAGTGTAACTGTGGCATCCTCGTGGCCAAGATGGAATCCGCTGTGCAGGCAGCTCTGGCCAAGAACAGGCACCTCCAGGAACGCAGCCGGGAAACTCCTTGTCACCCCGTGGGCACCTGTTCCACACCCCCTGGAGTAAAGACACCACACATCCAGAGCAGTCCAATGGCTAGAGGAAAGGAAATATTTATTTACAGAGGGATGAATGGAGAAAAACAGGGTTATATCCAACTCAAGGCCCCACAGGCCCATGGTACCAGTGGTCTGAAAGGGCAGGCACCGAGCAATGTGTCCACTGAGAGTTCAGGCGATCCGGGCACAGTTCCAGTCCAGAGGTGAGTCTTGGGTGCTCCCAGTCACCTCCGGTGGCAGTGAACTTTCCCCAGATCCCAACAAACCCCTCCGGTGCCCTCTTCTGCAGCTCTCTGCAAAGCCGCACAGAGCAACCACCTCCCCACTTAACTAGCTAACAGCCTCCCTCCTTATTTCCAATGCAAGGTCACATGCTTCAGCACTCATGGTCCCACACAGCTCTGGGCAGCTGGGATCCTGGGTCCAGCGCTGGTTTGTCCTTCTCGGGCGATTCCTCCCTGGCATGGTGCTCCTTCTGGCTCTTGTCCTGGGGTGTCCCCGGTCAGCCGCTCTGTCCCTTCCGGGCTTTGGGCAGGTTCTCGGCTGCTTCGCTACTTGAGGGCCTGCTCACTTGTAGCTCTCTTGTCTGGAGCTCCAGACACGCACACCCTGTCGCTTCCCCTTTCCCCATCCCAGAACAACCTGCCCTTCCGCTGCCTCAGGACAAGATTGTAAAAGGGGCCAGACTCTCTGAACCCCAATGGGGTTACATGAGTTACAGGGGTGCAGCTTAAAGGTGGCAACTTCAGCAGCACCTTCACCCGAGCTCCCCTAGCGCTTCACTGGGGTCAGCGCTGACTGCCAGGGGACAGTGCCCCCTACTGAGCCCCCAGCCCCGCTCCCTGAAGCACAGCGCCCCCTAGCATGGTGCTGACACTCACTGCAAGGGAAGAGCGCCCCCCCCCGCCCCCGGTCCCCAGCAGCCAGTACAGAGGAGAGGCAAGGAAGAAAGCAGTCAAGTGAGCCCTGGCGTTGCTCGTTGGGGGCGGAGGGGGGGGAGGAGGAAGAAGGGGGAAGGGCTTGCCTTCCCTTGAAAGTTGATTCCAATGCTGCTGCTCCGATGTGAATGCCAAGCGTTCACACAGGGAGCAGCTAGTCCGGAGCAGCGGTGCCAGAGTAAAGTTATTCCACGGGGAGACCATCCCGAGAGGGAAACAATCATCGGGGCTGTTACATGCAGTTTTCCACCGTCACAAATGGGGGGGGGGGTCCAGCCTGTAACGCCTGGAGCACCGCCCCCCCACTCGTGCCGGCCCCGCCTGCCCAGTGCCACGCGAAGGGCCCCCAATCCACTGTCCCAACTCTGTGCAAAAGTAAACACAACAGTCATGGCTGCAGACGTCACCCCCGCCCCCCTCCCCTCCCCCAAGGCAGCAGAGAGGAAGCTGCCCCCCCCATACACCCCCACCCAGTGCAGCTGAGCACCGAGACAGCCAAACTGGGGTTGCATCACGAAACTAATGCAATAAACTCACCCCCAGGACGCTGCGGCAGGAGCTGCCCTGGTAGGTTGAGGAACCGAAAACGAGCAGCGACTTTATCCAGCTGCGATGTGAATAACCCCACTCCGCCCAGTCCCTTCCCCCTCCTTTGCCGAGACCCCCGTTCCCTCCCCCCAGCCCAAGGCTTGAAGCGAGGCTCTGTGTGTGTCTAGCCTGGCGGGGCGAGGGAAGAGCAGTTTTGCTCTATGCTCTGCCAGGGGGAGGAAGTGTGTGAGCCCCCGGCCAGAGATCCTGACCTGGGTCTGCTCCTGGCTTGCCTGGCTCAGAGAAAAGCCTTGTGAGATTGTTGAGCATGGTGCTTGTTCCAGGGTTACTCTGAGCCCCCTGCCCAGGAGGGTGGGCGGGTGGTAGGGCCGAGGGGCAGGGCTGGAAGCCGGGACCCCTTCCCTGACGCTGGCTACCCCCGCCTGACATTGATTAGGGCTGAGTCTTAACAAATAACCCCTCCCGCTGGGTATGGAGCAATCAAACTTCCCTCTCCCCTGGTGCCCGCTGCTCTGCTCCACCGTCAGCCAAGTCAGATGGCGTGTGTCTGTCCCCACTCTGTCTCCAGGCTCACACCCCAGAGGCCTTCTCTGACTGCACCCAGATGCTGGGATCGCCGCCCTCAGGAAGCAAGCTCGGAAGCTGGTCAAGGGTCTCTGGTACAAGAAGGCTCCCCTCTGAGCTCTGTTTAACGGCTGTACAATCATTCACTCGGCAGAAGGCCTGGAAAGGCCCGCGTGGGAAGAAGGAAAGAGCAGAAAGAGCTGGGGGTTTGCTCTTCACGGTCCCTGAAGGGCTAGTTTGAGACCGTGACTTACTAGAGAACTCTGCACGGGTGCAACAGGCCAGGTTGCAGGAATCGAGGGCCTTAAGTGCACTATGACACAAGGTCCCTTGTGAATCCTCACTGTCTCCCTGCCCCAGAGTTTCACGCACCATTTGGAGGAGCACTAGCAGGGGGCCCTCCCACAGAGACAGAGCAGGGGACCCTCCCGTAGCTGCCCCAGAGGCTTGAGAGGGGTGGCTGAGCCTTCTGTATTCTTCCCCTCCCATCACACACACAACCGCTGCTGGGGTGGGATTGGTGAGGGACCCCAAGCAGTGGGTTCTGGAGTTGACACCCCTTTGAAGCCCATGGGGCAGCACAGAATTCCCCAGCTGCCTAAGGTGACTACATCCTGCTACAACCATGTCCCACACTCTGTGCAAACCACGAGTGCGGAGTTCACCTGGGGTAAGGGAAAAGTTCAGTCTTTGCAATCCGTTAATTCAGTTTGGAATCACTTTGGTACCTTTGAAGTATTTTAAGCTCTGGGGTGGGGTCCCAGTGAAGATTCCACTGCCCCTCCCTTGCACCACAGCTCATTGCAAAATCCCTTCCTTCCTTCCCGCTCTAGCTTCTCAGATTCGGGCTTGTCGCCACAGTCAGATCAATTGCCTGCTAGTGCCTTGCCGAGAGAGCGGGGCGCTGTCACTGCCGGATGCACTTACTTCATGCATCTGGGAAGCCGGGAATCTTGTCGCCAGGTGAACCTCCCGGAGGTGGGGCGAGGCTGTAGTGCAGGAGGTAGCAAGGGGGGCGTTGTGGTTTGCTTCCTTCAGGCAGCCGTGGTGATCTCACGCTCCTCGCACTGCCCCAGGCGTCGGGAGGGAAACACGCTGCCCTGGTGCGATATTTCCCAGCATCTTGGTCCGGGAGGCTGCTAACAGAGGCTGCCTCTTGTGTTCGAGCCTTTAGCCAGAGCCGGGGCAGAGGCCTCCTGAGGGGGTAGACGGTTGAGCCGAGCAGCCAGCACCAGGGGAGAGGGAAGTTTGAAGGCTCTGTACAGAGGGAGGGGTAATTGCTAAGATTCGGCCTTAACCGATGTCAGGTAGGGGTTACCCAGCGTTTGGGAAGGGGTCCCAGCTCCCAACCTTGCGCCTGGGCACAAACGCCAGCCCTGACTCGAGTGGGGGTGAGAGTAACCTGGAGACAGCCCCACACGTCACAATGACACAATGCTTTTATTTAACCCAGGCAAGCCGGGAGCAGACCCACTTTAGCAGGGATCCCTAGCAGGGTGCACACATATTCCCTCCCCCCGGCACAGCAGACAGAAAAACAGCTCTCCGCACGCCCCTCCTGGCTAGACACACATGGGCTCTCTGCCCCGTGCCAATGCAATCCCTACAGGAACATGCCCACACACTAAGCCTGGCTTTCACACAAACAACCCGACTGCTATTTAGGAAGCGAGCGCCTGCACGATGCACCATGTGACTTACAGTAGCCTGTCCGTGGACTGAACCCAGCCCTGCCAAGAATCACAGCGAGCTCTTCACTGCACGGCTCGAAGCTGGAAGCTGGCAGCCAGCCCCGGAAAAACAGGCAATTCTGACATTGGAAACGCTCCAGTCGGTCTGATTCATGGCTGGTGGTTCTGCTGAGTGAAGGAGCAGTGGCCATGTGGAAGGTCAGTCTCTCAGCTTTGCTGTCCTGAGACTTAATGCGGCAGCCCACGGGGAACCTGGGAATCCAGCCTGTGCCCACTAGTGGCTTGCATAGGTTGTGCAGCGTGGTTGTCGCAAGATGAAGTCACCCTGGGCAGCCGTAGGAATTGTGTGCTGGCCCATGCACCTCAATGGGGAGTTAACTCCAGGATCCATAACTTGGGGGGGGCCTCACCAAGCCCATCCCAGGACTGATTCCGGCTAGTGGAAGGTGGCAGTCACTGCAGGGGGCCTTCACTCCCTCCCTGGCTTTTGAAAATTGAGGTCATTGGCAAGGACCAACCCGTCTCCCAACAAGCTGTCATTTGGAAGAGCCTATCACCTGTTCACTCAGAGCAGCTGTCCCTGCATGTCCTGAACAAGGAGCCCTCAGTGCAGGCTCTACCGGGCCGCATGCATCGGTGGGTGGTTCTCTCTGAATGCAGCAGCCATGGAAATTCCTTGCTGCACCCCAACGTCTCCCTCTGCACGGGGTGAGACCTGGGTCTTCTGCACACTGGCAGGGGTGGGGTGGTGGGGGGGGGGGGGCGTGTTCAGATTTTGCTTCGAGGGAGGTGAAGTGAAGTCCAGAGAGGTATTGAATCGGGGTGGAGTCCAGTGTCCACCCTTCTCCAACCCCTCTGTCCCTGCGCTGGTCCCAGGGGGCGTCATCCCCATTAGTGCTGGTCCCAGGAGGTAGCCTATGGAGGAAGAACGGGTGCAGAAGACTAACTGGAATAATGTGATTGTTAAGGTCTGGTGTCTGCTTAGCCATGGTGGCTGGGAGCAACATCACTGCACGGGCTGGGTTCTCACGTTTCCCAAGGGCTGCAGCATTAGGGTCCAAGGGGAGAGGCTGAGCTTCCACATGGCCACTGCTCCCTTGCTCATCAGAAGCAGGGATAAAAGTAACTTACAACTCTTACTGGTATGGGGGCCCGGCTCCAGGAACTCTAGAAGGGGGCGGGGCTTTGGGCGGAAGGGCGGGGCCTCAGGCAGAAGGAGCAGGGCTGGGGTCAGCCTCCCCCCAACCAGCTCTTCAGTGCTGCCCAGGCCACGCCTCCTGGCTCTCCGGCAGCGCTTTAACCTCAGCTGTGTACGGGCCTGTACCGGCAGCCACTTCTTACCGGTACACCATACCGGCCGGTACCGGCCCACTTTCCCTCCGCTCAGCAGAGCCACCGGCTGTGAGTGGGACCCGCTGGAATGCTAGCAATGCCAGAATCGCCCCTTTCTCCTGGGCTGGCTGCCCCCCACTGTAACCCACTAGACCCCATTCCTCTCCTAGAGCTGGGATAGAACCCAGGAGTCCTGGCAGGGTCTCTCTCTCTAAAGAGTTGGTAACAAAGTAAGAATATACATTCAAATTTTAACCAGTGTCCCTAAAGTGATTTTCCACAAGATGTCAGACCACGTTAGTATTAGAGCTCAGTGGGTCTAATATTTATTTAATATTCTTTCTTTAACATATGAAAGTTATTGAGAGGTTAAAGCAGGTAAAATACATGAACAGGTTTGGACAGTCCAAGTTTGTCAGTGCAAAGTGACAGCAGAGATGTGGTATCTGCTCGTTTTCCATAAGTCTCTCAGGGTTACTCGAGATAACTTTGGGGATCTCTGTCTTGCATCTGGAATGTTCCCTGAAAGTGTCCAAACAGCTCAGAGATACAGAACCACTCTCTGGATCCATTCTTATAGCTGTCTTCCCGGAAAGCAGTGTGGCAAAGCTGTCGCTCACGAAAGCTTATGCTCTCATAAATTTGTAAGTCTCTAAGGGGCCACAAGTACTCCTTTTCTTTTTGCGAATACAGATTAACACGGCTGCTACTCTGAAATCTGACAAGTGTTCCTGTCAGCTCATTGCTAAGTTATCTGATAAAAACAGAAAGAGTTTTCAGGTGCCTAAGTAGCCCCTGGAATCATGGTGAAATTATCCTCCCCGCCACCACCAAAATTTGAAATGGTGCCCCTGAGTGCACGGTACCCTACCGTGCTCCCCCAGAGGAGCTGCATTAACAGGCAACTCTGCAAGTTCTCTGCATGCCTCTGCCAGTGACCCCCATGCCTCTCCATTTCCTTGGCCACATGTATCCTGTCCCCATGTTGGCAGCTAATCCAGAAAAAGAGGGAAAGAGTTCACCACTGCTACCACTTGAGGGATGTGTTGGGGTGAGATCAGCTGGTCAAAGCAGGCAATAGGGACAGAATCGGAGACTTGAAGCTCCTCGAGTGACCTCTGACCTTTCCAGACCTGCCCTTCAATCAGACACAGCGATTGTAAAGTTGAATGTGATAGTAACTAGACCCATTTGAAACCCTTCACCACACAAGAAAAAGCCCATAGGATTCATCATGAATGATTTATTTCTCCTCCCCTGGATTCCTGCAGCCACCAGCCACCTTGGAGCTTTCCCTCGTCTCTCCCAGGCTGGGCTCACTTGATTGCAGGAGCTCAGCGGAGGGTCCAGCTTTGCTCTTTTGCTTCCATTCTTCACGTCTTTGGGTGGCTGCATTGGCAACTGAGCAGCCTGATGGAAACACTGAGTCCTCTGTCTCGGCAGGCAGGCCCAGCCGCCAAAGCCAAAGACTCCCTGAGAACAGGGGGAGGTTCGCCTGAACTCTCAGGAGCGGAGGCTGGGTCCATAGGGTAGGGTTACCATATTTGAACTTTCAAAAAAGAGGACACTCCGGGGGGTAGAGGGGGAGCTGTAGCTCTGCCCCCTATCTACTCCCTCCCACTTCCTGCCCCCTGACTGCCCCCCACAGAACTCTCAACCCATCCAACCCCCCCTGCTCCTAGTCCCGTGATCGCCCCCTCCCAGGACCCCGCCCTCTATCTAAGCCTTCCTTCTCCCTATCTCCAACTGCCCCCTCCTTAGACCCCCCCACCTTAACTGCCCCCCTAGAACTTCCCACCCACCTGTCCCCTGACTGCCCCACCCCCTATCCGCACCCCTGCCCCCTAAGAGACCCCCCACTCTCCCACACCTATCCAACCGCTCCCTGTCCCCTGACTGCCCCCGCAGAACCCCCAACCCATCTAACCCCCCTCTGCTCCCTGCCCCTGACTTCCCCCCTGAACCTCCGCCCCATTCAACCCCCCCTGCTCCATCTCCCTTGACTCCCACAACCCCTCTCCATATGCCCACCCCCTGACAGGCTCCCCCCAGAACCCCGACCCATCCAACCCCTCCTGCTCCCTGTCCCCTGACTGTCCCTTGGGACCCCATGCCCCATCTCCAGCCCCCCAGCCCCTGTACCCTGCTGCTCAGAGCAGTGTGTCTGGGGTGCAGAGCCAGACACAGTGCCGCGCTCCCCCACAGAGCGTGCAGCTCCCCTCCCCCGGCCTCCAGAGTGCTGCATTGGGAGGGAAATCCTGGACCTTTTGAGAGTTTTACAAATTCCTCCTGGAGGGCGATTGAAAACCCCAAAAGCCGGACACGTCCGGGAAAATCCGGACGCATGGTAACCCTGCCACAGGGACTCCAGGATCTGCAGTTGTTGCCACCTCTATGGTGAATCCTCTGACTCATCACCAACCAGCTCTTCCCCATTCTGCCAGCCAGCCCCACGGTCTGACCGTGCAGGAGAACAGAAACCCTTTGGGACAGCAGGAGAGTCTCCTCAATGCCGCACTCTTTGCATGGCTTCCCGCGGTCACCGGGAAACACGTGTATCCTGCCCCAGGAGTCTCTCAAGGAGCTGCCGGCCCAGTCACTGGGCACCCACTCCTAATGGTCGCGGGCTGTGGCATTGCAGAGGGAGCTGAGCAGACCGTCCCTTCTGTGACTTCCTGAATTGCTGCCAGGACGGATTCTCCTCTGCACTAGGGAGAGTCCCCGAGGAAAAGCAGCCGTGGTGGGGGAGGGGGCAAGACAAGCTCTCCCCCTGAGCCCTTGACTAGCAGGCAAGCAGGACTCTGGGAGCCAAGGGATCGGTGTGTCTTGCTGGGAGAGCAGAACTGGAGAGCAGAAAAGGGCACTGGAGGAATTGTAGAAAAGTCAGTGTCATGGCTGGGTCATGGGCAGCCAGACCTAGTGGTCAGAGGCAGAGTCCACACTCACAAGACAGGAGTCGAGAGTCAGCTGGGTCAGGACACTGGAAGAGCAGAAGCAAAAGACCAAATTGTGTTCAGAACCTCAAGTCAGAGGAGTCACCCCGAGTCCGCATGCCAGGAAATCAAGCCTGGGGAGTGGGAACAGGAACAGCTAACACACAGTCCAGAGCCGGGGAGGCGCTCGGGGGTTCAGACAGCTCCTTGTTCCTGCTGCTGGTTTAAGGAGGTCCCGGGGGTCGATTAGCTGCTCTGGGACTCTGCCAATGGGCCTCAGGGATGGAGCCTCAAACTGGGTCTGGACTTCATCAGTCCTAGGTAAGCAGTTTTTCGTAGGCTTCCAGGTGGCATGCTGGAGGGTGGCTGCTCCCAGGAACCCTGCAGACCTGGGTTAATGACCCATGGGTCAGGACAGCGAGTGATCTCTCCCCGCTCAAACCTCCTGCACGAAACAGTCTCCAGGGTCCCGGACGCATCCTTTGAGAATAAAAATAGACAGTCATGAGGACAAATAGGCTATGGAACAGGAGCCCCCTCTTTCTTGCAACAGCCCCAAGTGCCCAGAAGAGTGGACGGTTCTTACCTCCAGGAGATGCCTGGGATCTTCCATCGAAGCCTCAATGGGACCCCTGTTGCTTGGTCTGACAGGATGAGATCATCTGTCCCTACTGCTCCCTGCGCTGGGCTGGCTGCAGCACACATCTGTGTAAGAGGCTGGGCCAGAGAGATGTTACAGTCAGGGTCCAGGCAGCCCAGAAGGAGAACAGAGGGTCTGAAACCAGAAGACGAAGCAATCAAATCAGCGGATTCGACAGAGAAGTTTTCTACCCTACAGGGACATCAAAGAAGGTCTGTTAGGAAAGCTGAGATGTTAGTCTGGAAACTGCTAAGGCAAAGATTGTGACTTGTTAAGATTCCGTTTTAGTCACTACAAAGTGTGTTGTGTTTTCTTTGTCTGTTTGAAATTTGTCTCTTTCTCTTGCTTAGTCTCACTTAAATCTCTTCTTTGTGACTGTGCTTCCCAAACCACCTCAGCGTTGTGTGTTCGAGTGAAGTGTGAGTCTCCAGCCTACCCAAGAGGCTGAGCTGTGCCCTGTCTCTCTGAAGGTAGGGAATAATTCCTGAGCGGTGCTGGGCCCAGAGTCCAAGGGCAGTTCACCAGACACCTCCTGTGAAGCCCAAAGAGACCAAAGGAGCAGGAGAGATTCAGGCCCCACTGACCCATGGGAACTTCCCACAGAAGAGGCTACACAGGGCTCCAGACACAGCCAGCAAGATCCCTCCCACAAGCTGGGCCATGTCCTTCCCCTCCCAGCCCCACAGCTTCCTCCCCACCCCAGCCTCAGGAACCCCTCCCACCTTCCTGCTCTCCCCACCCACTCTCCAATACCAGGCTGTTTCCAGAATGGAACCAGGTGCGTACCAGAGTTCACTCACCGCTAGATGCTGGCCAGGCCTCGTGTCACCGCTTTCTCGCTGGGCTAGCAACCCCGCTGATACTCACGCTTGCAGTTTGTTGGCTGGGAACTCAGCCCCCCAACCAGGTGACTGGCCTTTAGTCCACTCCTTCCTGGGTCGTGCTCCTTCCAAACAAAGTCCAAAAATGTCTTGAACAGAAACAAGGCCTTCCACCCTTGTGGTGAGCTCTTCCTCGGCCTGATTTCGGCTCGGCCTGCCCTTCTTGGGTTTCTATGGTCTTCTATGTCCCCTTCCTTAGGGACGGTGAGAGAACCCAGTCCTACCCTGCACTCCAGGTTTTGGCCAGAGGCCGTCTACTGAGCAGCTCGGTCTGCTTCTGTACTTTTGCTGCTGTTTCCCTTCGTTTCCTCTCAGGTGGGGCTCACTTGGTCATCAACTTGGCCTAGCCCCAGGCTTGGCAGCCACAGGCCAAGCCACCCTGTTACATACCCTCCTCCTTCAAATCCGGCCCAGCCCGGCTGACAGGTTTGCTGAGAGGATGGTGAAACCCCATTGCTGATCAGGAGGAGGTCAGAGTCTGTTCTCTAGGAGGCCTCCATTTCCGCTTCCACTAGCCCCGCATTTACAGTGAGACAGAGCAGTACCTGCAGCAGGGAGCGGGACTTGCTGAACAGGGAGGGGAACCTTTCAGAGCATCAGACGAGCCACAGCCCTTGCAGCGCCTCGGGCATCTGGTGCAAGTGCCTGATGATGTGAAGCTGGCCCATGACCTTGGCTGTGACATCCTCGTGCTGCAGGGGAACGAGAACATGTCAGAGACTGAGACACTCCCCAGGAATCAGGGAGGATGAAGGGCACCTGGAACCAGCACCATCATTTCCACCCAGCAGCTGCTCCTGTCTGAGTGGTGGATTCACCCTCCCGACCCCCAGGATGGAGGCTTGCTGTCCTCTCTAGTGACCTCCAGTGACAACCCCCCTCCTTGTACGGTGAGCTCCTGCCACCTCCCCATCCGTGCCCCTGACAGCTGTTCCACCTCCAACCCACCTGGGGACACCGCTCAAGTTCGTAGGACCCTCTCCTCCACCCCCACCTCCATCCCCACCCAGGTAGGGCAGGGAGGGGGCTGTAGCAGGGTGACGGGGGGCAGGAGGGATTCTGGCAGCAATGAATTGGGATGGGGAGAGGTTGAGACCTTTCCCCAAGTCACCCCAGTGACAAAAGCTGAAGCCACAGGATGGCAGTCCTGGTGAAGGGGGCAGGTCAGCAGCCCCTGCTGACTGAATCCTCCCAATCTCTCTAGAGCGGGTCCAGCCCTACCAGCAGCAAGACCAGCTTCCCACGCCCATGTGCCTCAGCCCTTGCTGGTCAGTCGCCATCTCCAGTCAGTCCTTGGCCTCCCAGGCTGCCAGGGATGGGAGCAACTCTCGATGGTGGCTCGGGTGACAGGGACACTAGGCCATGGGGAAACGGGTGCAGCTCTGTGGGGCAGGAAAGGTTCCCAGAGGGCACTTAGGGGACTCTCCTGTCCTTTCCAGGAGTGATAGCAGAGCACCACATCCTAAGAAGAGAAGTCCACGAAGGCCAGAAGTCCCCACTAGGCTCCTTGCTACCAGGCCAGCGAATGGCGATCGGATGGGAATGAGGTCCTGGGCCCCCCCCCCAAGCTCCTGAGTGGATTGCAGCTGCTTACCGTGACCCCCATCAGTTGCTGGGCTTCCCCCAGGAGGGAGTAGACGAGCACCAGCCCAGCCTGGCTGACACGCAGCACGGGGTCGTGGATGGCCAGCACTGCTGTCTGCAGAAAGGATCTTTTCTGCCTGTCGCAGAAGAATTTTCCAAAGACCTAGAACCAAGAGGACACGAGGCTCGAGCAGATTTCCCAGAGCCAGCCTCCAAGTCCTGGCCATACAACGGCATCACCGTCTAGTGCCCCAAAGGGCGGGGAAGAGAGCTGCTGTGGCCAAGGCAGTTCATTCCCCAGGAGGCTTTCAGGGTCCCAGGGCTCAGGGAAGCCCCTTTATCAAAAGGTGGCAGGTGCTGAGGGACCAAAGCCTCCAGTGGCTCTTTTGGGAGGGCAATTTCTGGCAGGGGCCAGGATGGGCTGGAAATGGATCTCTAATGTGTGTGAGCAGGCCCACTCTGCTGTGCAGGGCACAGAGACGACAGGGGACCCTGTGTTGCTCCCAGCAGAGAGATCTCCTGCATCTCAGTGGCTAGAGGAGTGTGTGTGTGTTGTGGGGGGCGAGGGGGTTGGAGCTGACAGCCAAAGGTCTCTTCACCCCAGCTTAGTGATTTCTCTCGTCGCTGGGAATGGCCTCTGCAGCTCCTTGGTTTCTTCAAGGGGAATCCAACCTGCACCCTGACAAGGACAAGGAGACTCATGGCCCAGTCCCCATCCCAGACACTCCTTGGAGACTTTTCTTCCGCTGCAGCAATTCAGCGTGTGTGAGGCGGGACAAGCTCACACAGTCTCTCTCACGGGGCGTCTGTGGAGCAGTGTTCTGCAGATGCCCTTGTCGATCCAGAGGCGCTCCAAGGCCTCCTCTGTGATGTTGTGGAAATCACCCATTTCACCTTTGACTCCAGTCTGGGGGCACTTTGTTACGGTGTGTTCGAAGGTTTGGATATTCTCACCACAGTTGTGAGACGGGGGCGGGGGGGTGGGGTCGATGTCTTTGATTTTCTACTTGTGCAGCAAGTAGCCGCAACTTGGGTCAGTGACAATGTGCTTCTTTGGAACAGTGGCTGAGGTCCAGATACTCTGCCATTCCCTGGCCAGGTCTGGAGACATGAGGGGGGCGCTTGTGGTCCATATTTGATCTGGAGCTCACTATGTCCCCTACCCAGTTCCCAGGTTGGGGCATTCTGCTTCCTGACTGGCAATGGAATTGGGCAAAGCCCACCTCCTTTCTCTTCCTCTACAGGGTGCAGGGAATTAAACAAGGGTCTGATCAAGCAATCGTGACTGACTGACCCAGTGCTTTCCTCTCAGACACTTGGGGATCAGCCAGGGGGAAAAGGAGCAGAGAGACACCCAGAGCCATAATCCTATATTAATTCACCCACCCGGGGATCCTCCTTATGCCATGTAGCAATGCATCCATGTAAGACTCTGAAATCACGGCAACTCGCGAGGTTCCAATGTGGGACCTTTAGCACCAGCCTGTCCCACTGGTTGCTGGAGGAGGAACTCTGAGCTGGAAATAAGGAGCGGGCTCTTTTCCTGTCTCCAGGAGGCATCCACTGCAGGGAACCCAGCCAGCCCCACTCCCTGAGCTGTGTCATGCCCTGGCACAGTGCCCTTACCTCCCCAACTCTGGCTGTATTTTTGTAGCCCAAGAGCCTGCTGTCCTGGTGCCAGTCATAGCACCAGAGATCTTCCGCGTCATGTATAGTCAGGCCTGGAAGAGAGAGAGAGAGAGAGACTTTTCTCCTTCTGGTTGCAGTTTCTGTGTCCTTCCAATCCCATTGGTGGCTCCACAGTGGAGTGGAGAAGAACAGAGGCAGAGAGAGACTTGTCCTCCAGCTGGGGTCAGTCTGAGAGAAATGGTCTGGGGTCCCATTATCCACCTGTGGTCACTCTCAGTCCCCTATTGGGTTCCGTGTCCCAGCTGGGTTCCTTACCCCTCTGTCGGAGCAGCAGCTGGTAGAGCCGGTAAGTCCCCTCCCTGGCCTGCCGGCTGATGTCCTTGTCTGGATCGCTGACAAATAGAGCCAGCTGGGCCACATGGTGCCCCATCCTGGGGAACTCAGCTGAGATCTAGTGGAAGGGAGAGGAGGGGGGACTCCATCAGCATTTTCCTGTCAGCTCCCTGTCCCCCCTGGGCCAGAGGGCTCCTTCCCCTTAGCTCCTCTGCAGGAGATGCTGGGGGAGAGGAGCTTGAGATCGAGCCTTCATTTGCTCTGCTGCCAAGGGAGCCCGCAGCTGCTTTGGGATGCCAAGCAGGGGCTGGAGCATGGGCCCCTTAAAGGCCCAGGGACAACACTGAACCAGGACAAGAAGAACTTGACTCAAGCCGAGCTCAGTCCCTGCTCTGACCCTGCCTCCCCATGAAGAACCCTCCTAACCCACAGCCCCGGCAGCAGCAGATCCTGCAGCCCGCCGGAGCCAGCCCGTCTCCGCCAGGAGCCAGCAAGCTAGGTTCGGAGGTCACTTACGTCAAACTCAGGGAGGGTGACTGTGTATCTGAGCAGGGCTGTGCTGCTCCTGATGGCCCTGGCTCGCTCCTGGGACACCCTGGACACGACCCAGAAGTTGACATGCTGTGGGGAAAGGAGGCAGGTCAGACTCAATGGCCAGCTGCACCTGATTTGCAAATGAGCCCCCCACGGCCCCAGCCCCAGGGGCCTGAGACATTCTACGCAGTTGGGAATATCTCAGGCTTTGATGGCAGAGCTCTAGAAGGGGATTCTTTCCCCCACGATGCAGCTTGTACCTTGCAGGTCACAACTTGTCAGCATCTCTCTAGATTGGGACAATGTTCGGGGTTGGGGCTGGTCCCCTCCTCCCAGAACTCCTGATTCCTGAACAGTTCACCAGAAAGGAGACTGAACCCTCGCCCTTCCCTGCTACGCAAATCCTTGGGGGGGTGTAGGGAGTGACTGAGAGCACAATCCCCCCAGGAATTTCAGAGCAGATCAGAGGGAAGGGCTGATTCCCTGGGGTCCTCCTGTTTCTCTCGGAAGGAGCGCGTGCCTCTTCTCTGAGAACCATCTCCCAAATCTCATGGGGTGTGTGTGTTGGAGGGGTGGGGGAAGGGTGGGTTTTCAGACTCTCACTCCCCAAGACAGCCAGGAGCCCTGTGGTTCGTGCTCCGCAGAACCAGAGCTCTGGCTTGAAGTCCCAGCTCCTTCCTCTGTCCCTCAAGAAGGAAGGACCTGCCACTGCATTGCACTGACCTCCCCAACCAAGGACGGCCCACTGGGGACCCAGCTAGGAGGACAGAGTAGAAAATGCATCTTCCAGTCTCTCCTTACCAGTCCCCCAAAGAGTTCAGGTAAAATGGGGCTCACCTCCAAGATGAAGTGGAGCCTGTCTGTGTCTGGGGACTCTGCCAGCAGATTCCCCAGCATGGCATCCAGGACCTCTGGGATGACTTTGTGCAGAGCCTGCAAAGCATGGGTCAGAGTTAGGGAACCTGGGCCTACACCTGCCACAGGATGGGAAGAGGGGTCTCTGGGAAGCACTGGGGAGAGTCCCAAACACATCTCCTGGCCTCTCTCCTTCACATCCCACTGCAGGCAATTCACAAGAATTGATGACCCCTGGACCTTTGATCCATGAGCTTAGCAGGTCTCTGCAGAGGGCCTTGTAGGCAGAAGAGTATGAAACAGCCAAGTTGCTATGGATGGAAGCTGGGCTTCTGGGCAAAACACGGCTTATGGAAGAAAGAAAGAAAGAAAGAAAGAAAGAAAGAAAGAAAGAAAGAAAGAAAGAAAGAAAGAAAGAAAGAAAGAAAGAAAGAAAGAAAGCAATCCCCCAGAGGGGGTAATCTCTTCCCTGCTGGAGGGAAGGATTTAACCCTGCAGCTTGTTCCATCTCCGCTACCCCACCACTAAATCTGGAGCTCCAGCGAATCAAGGGAGCAGGGACCAAGGACCACTCTGGAAGAGGAGGAGGATGGAGGAGGAGGATGTACCTGGATGCTGGTGGTGTCCTTCTGCGTGCCCAGGGTGAAGACGGAGTGAAGGGCAGCTCGCAAGAGGTGGGTCTCTAGGTCTGGCTCCAGGGCAGGTTTCATGGTGCTGGCAAGAGAGAGGAGCTGGTATTAGACTGTGCAGTACGGGGGTGGGACTGTCGCTAACACGGACAGCAACCCACAGGGATAGAGGCACAGGCTGGCGAGAATGGAAACTGAGGCACTGAGCTCGGGAATGACAAGGCCAAGGTGTCCCAGACAGACAGTGGCAGGACAGGAATAGCTCTTGTTCCCTGGAGCCTGCTGCCCCTCCTGTATCTGAGCCCGGGAGTGAGCCCCTCCCCAAAGCCCCTGTCATGTTATGGGAGTGAAAAGAAGAGCCCAGCCAGGAGAGAGTGACCCTTCCCACCCCACCATCTCTGCCAGAGGCGCCACTCTTGGGAGGTGACCTGGGCGGGACAGTGATGGTGACTCCCAGCCTTGGGCCTGAGCAGCACTGGGGTGAGGGGAGCCGGTGGGGTGGGGGGGTGGGGCTGTCTCGGTACCAGAGGTTGCCCACTGCAGCCAGGGAGTGGGCGAGGACGGCGCTGGGTGACGAGTCGTCGGGAAGCTCCTCGATGAGCTCCTGTGAGACGCGAAGGAGACAAAGGAGCGTGTGAGATTCAGGCCCAACTGACACCTCCCAGTGAGGAGATGACACAGCCAGTGCCCCACATGGCCAGCAGGATCCCCCACCACCTCCCGCTTCCCCGATTCCTTCCTGCCCATCCGACTTGTCCCCCTTCCCGGATTCCTGCCCAGCTCACTCCCAATCCCCTTCTTTCCTCCTCCCTGTCAAAACTGCCCCCATTCAGCCCCATCCCGACGACCGAGCTGGGACCATGTGATTCCTTGTCCCCCACTCTCAGCTGCCATCCAGCCCCACAATTCCCCCCTGCCCACTACCCACCAATCTCAGAATTTCTCCCAAGTCTTCAGCCCCAGCAATCCCTGCCCTCTGCTGCCCCCTCCAACACCACCCAGCCCCCACCCATTAGCCTGGCCATACCCCTGCCAATCCCATGTCCCTCTCCTTCCACCAGCTGCCATATGGCGTGTCTCACTCACCACAATCCTCTTCACCACAGCCGCCTTGCAGCAGCGCGGCTCCAGCGTGTCCTCCCCTCTCTCCCGTGCAGCCAGACATGCGGGGTAGATGGCCTGAAGGAACAGGAGCTGCTGCCCCTCATCCTGTACCCACCAGGAGTGGGGTATAGTGAGAGAGAACCTGTTAGGGAAGGACCCTCCTGCCTCACCCACACCAGCTCCAGGGTTCAGGCCTCAATGGGGGATTGTGGGGACCAGCCTATTCTTCAAATCCCCCACCACTCCTACACAAGCAAGATCAGGACCTGGGACAGTGCCTGTCGGGGGAGACGACCTCGGCTGTTGTGGGACAAACACCCCCATCTTGGGGGTCCCACATCATGGATGTAAAAGGGCCCCATTAGGGGTGGTGGATCAGGAGGGACAAGACCCTCGGCAGGGGGTGGGGATGCTGGGAAGGGACAGGGCTATCTTGATTCCAGCCCAGGTGGGGAACATTTGTACCTTATGTCTGCACTGGAGCTGCTCTCGGATGACCTTGAGAGCAGCTTCATCTTTGGCCACGTCCACCCCTTCCTCCTGCTCCGAATCCAGGGGGGTCCCTGCACCAGGGAGGGAAGGACAGGGGCGTGGTGGGCAGACCAGGATTATAGACCCCACTTCCCACCTCAGGCACCCAGGGCAGATGGGGCCCCAAACCTCCCTCTCAGGGATGCCTTCAGCCCCCAACAGCTGCAGAAGCCCAGAGCAGAGCCCCCTCCCCTGCCCAGGACTCCAGGGGAGGTGCCTGTTCCCCCCGCCCAGAGCAGCCAGGACCAAGGTGGCAGCAGCTCTTCACGCCCCCACGCCCAGGTCCCCGTGCGGAAGGGGCAGCTGTGTGACGGCTGCTGCTGTCCGTGGGGTTTGCGGGGCTCAGGCCAGACACCTGGGCTGGGGACCCCCCCTCGTATCACTGGGAGAGCGTCTGGGCCCAGGGGGTTCACATCCCGTCCTCAGCCCTCCCGAAGCCCAGCCTGGCTCCTCACCTGGAGCAAAGCAGTGGCGCCCGTCGGCCTGGCTGCTGCCAGAGGCCCAGGTGCTGCCGCTGTCCCAGGCTGAGCTGCCGGTGCTGGGACAGGGACCTTCCCCCTCCTGGCCAGCGGGGGCTGGAAGGGCCTCAGAGACCGGGCAGGGCGAGGCCTCCTGATGGGAACGAGGGCTGGGCTCCTGGGGCCGCTGCTGCCCACACAACCAGCCCCAGAGCCACCCTGCCCGGCGCCACTCCTGGGCTGGGTCCTGTCTGCCAAACCGCAGCCTGGGCCAGCTCCACCGGGGCCTGGTCGGGGCCGCTCCCAGCTCGGCGCCTGCGCCGGGAGCCGGGTTCCTTTTCCAGAAGGCCGGGCACTTCCGCCGTCTGGCCTGGATGGGCGCTGCTTCCCCGCCAGCGGGGACGCAGGGCTTGCTCTGCCCCTTGGGAAGACGGCAGCTGCTTCCCTCAGGCTCTGGGGCCACCTGCAGAACCTTCCTCCGCAACATCCGCAGGAGCCTGGCCATCCTGGAACCGAGCGGGGAGCAGGGTGAGTCTGGGCTCAAGGCAGCCTTTCACTCCTGAGCCTTTTCCGTCCCTCCTCCTCCCTGCTCCAACCACAGCCGCCCCCTCTGCCCCCACAGGAGTGCAGGGAGAGCCATCTACACACACGGGCAGGAGTTCATTGCGTGATCTGCTCCCAACGTTCCCCCTCGTAATCCCTGCTGCTGCAATATCCAGGAATTCTCATCCTTTTCCAGCAATGGGGTCAGTCCCAAAGACCATCAGTTCCTCTGGACAAGCAGCCCCCTCCTGTCGTCCCAGGCCACACTCCCTCCCAGGATAGAGAAAGAAGAGAAGCCAGGAGTCCGGACTTCTCCTGGGGAACCATTCCCCGCGTCAAACTCACAAAGAGCCTAGGCACAGGAAGACCAGGGCCCTCCTCGTTCCCCACTGGTTTCCTTGCTCAGCAGCTCACAGGGTCTGGCCCAGCTCAGAGACTCAGCCTGGAGAACAGTGTCCCACAAGGGAAGGGCTGGGAGCCCCATTGCTGGAACCTTTCCAAACACACTGGAGATGGCTCTGGAGAAGCCCCTGCCCGGTCTAAGAGTGAGGGGCTCTTTGGTGCTGTTTGCAAATGAAATCCCCCTTTGGAGATATATTCTCCTCCTGTTTCTGCCTCTCCCCACACAGACAGGGGAAGCCACCGAGGAACCCGAATGCCACTCACTTGCTCTCAGTGATGGTATGATGGATGGCGGATATTCAGGGTCAGCAGACGTCCCTCGCCCTCCTCCTCACTCCCCAAGCCCAAGGCAGGCTGGAGAGGGTGGTGACCTCAGGAGTTACCCTGCCCGGCCAGCAGGCAGGGTGATGACACGAGGGCGATCGACTGGCTGTGAAAACAAGAGTCTGTCTTATTGCCAAGGGATGGAGAAACTCAGCCAGCAGCAGGGGGGTGCAGAACACTGCCCTCATGCGGAGGTGACAGTGCCTCCAGGATCCTGACATCCCAGCACTTCCAGAGACCAGGAAATAAGGTGTGAACATTTTCATGGAAACCGTTTTCTGTCAGAAAATCCATTCAGGCAAAACCACTTTGTTTCTTGAAATCATAACAAGTAAGATGAAAATTCTTTGCAAAAGTATTTGTTTGCAAAAGAAGAGCATCTCCTGTTTGTCACAGGGCATTAAACTGTCTCGTCGTACACAAAGGGGAGACACGACGCTCTGGAAAATTAGACCAGATGCTTCAGTCTGAGCTAAGTAGTTGCTGCTCTTCACAATTTCAAAATAATAAAATGCAAATCAAATCGAATATTAGGTCATAATCTGCTATGGCTCAGTGTGATAGGACACCCCCTAGTGTGCACTGCTCCCTGTGACACTCTTCAGTGGATCCCCAGCATCCACCCATGGTGAGGTAGGTGGGAGAGGATTGTTATTCGTCCTTGACAGAAGGAGAAACGAAAGCTGAGAAAGGAGCAGGGACTTGTTCGAGAGGATCATGAACTGCTCCGAGACAATGAATGGAGAGCAGCATCCACATTGGTCAAACATATAACCGGTTTTGACTTATTTGCTTGGTCATAAAAGAGAACAACAAAGACCAGAGTTTCCTCCCTGTCAATAGCCCCCTCCTCAGCCAATCAAGGTTGAGACTTTGAGGGGTGGGAGGCTAAGAGGTCTCACCAAATAGCCCAAAGAATGGCCCTGGTCACCACCGAGGGGATCACTCTCGGAGCACTAGTCCAGTCTCAGCTCTCTGTGAGGGCCTCCCACAACCCCCCCGAGCCCCGCTCCACCCACAGAGCTCCTGGTGGTGGGAGGAGAGCAGAGGAAAAGGACAAAGGAAGCAAGAAGAGAAAGGTAGGAGGGACAGAGCAAAAGGGAAAACAAAAAGGAGAAACCCCAATGTCCCCAGTGATTCTAAGGGACAAAGTCCTAGGTCGGAAATAAAATACTGCCCCCACAATCTAATGTTTTCCTTTCCTAAAAATCAGCCGGCACCTGATGGATCAGACTGAACAGGTTCCAATCCTCTCTGAGGCTCTTACCTTCTCTACAGGGACGTCTGTTTTCGAGCAAAACCACTAAAAGAAAAGGAGAAAACTCCGAAGAGGGTCCTCCTTGCGCTCACGAACGTGCAAGTGAATGCTCTCTCAGTCCTCCAGGAGAGACCTCGAGAAGGAGACGTGCTGAAGCAAAGCCACAGGGATCTCCGAGGTGGCCCCTGTCCTGCACCCCTGTCCTGCCTGGCTGATGTCAAGATCTCTCTGTGAGGTCATCGCCTCCCCGCCACCTTTGTCCAATAGGCTGAGGTCCTGCCAAAGGCCCTTGTGATGTCACTGCCACACCCACCCCTCCCCTGCAGTGCTGATGTCCTGCCCCTGTCCAGCCACACCGGATGTTTGAGCTGCTTCCCCTGGATCACCCCTCTCAATGAGCGTTCATTGTGGGGATGACACCGACCACACAGTGGAACACAGAGGTTCTTCCCCAGGCCACAATTAGGTTTTCACAAGTTAGTAGACTTTATGGCCAGAAGGAACCGTTAGAGCATTTAATCTGATGCCCTGCGTATCCTAAGGCCTCCTGTATATCAGAGGAGCTGGGCTTTTCTTTTACTCAAACATTTTCCAGAAAGGCATCTAGTCTTTATTCGAAGAGATCAAGAGATGGAGAAGCCATCATTTCTCTTGGTACTTTGTGCCAATGATGAACCACCCTCTTACAAATCTGGGTCTTATTGTCATTATACTTTTTCTGATTTCTGCTTCCATCCATGGGGTCTTGTCATGCCTTTCTCTGCGACATAAAAGAGCCCTTTTATACTCAACATTTTCTCTCCATGAAGTCAAGCAACTCACCTCTCATTTGTCTTTTGTATATACTAAACAGATTGAGCTTTTTCAATGTCTCATTAGAAGGCATCATCCCCCTCACTCAATTATGAATCTTTTCTGTACCCTCTCCAATTGTTTTAACATACTATTCAAAATGTGGACACAAGAACTGGATTCAACCTTCCAACATCAGTCTCACCAATGCTGTTTCACTTCCCTTTCCATCCTCACTACTCTATCCATCCAAGAA
Organism: Natator depressus; assembly: GCF_965152275.1. Classification (NCBI taxonomy): domain Eukaryota; kingdom Metazoa; phylum Chordata; order Testudines; family Cheloniidae; genus Natator; species Natator depressus. The sequence continues at coordinate 41,275,947 of NC_134247.1, forward strand.
TGGCTTTAACCTTTTTTACCACAGTTTCACATTAACAGATCGTGCTGAGCAGCTCGTCCACTATGGCCCCGAAATCCTTTTCAGGGTCACTGCTTGCCAGCGGATTGTCCCCCATTCTATAGGGTGCAGCCTGACTCCTTTGTTACTGGAGGTATGGGGTTACATTTGGCTTTATTAAAACCTAATGATTTAGTAAGTCTTTTAGAAGAACTAGCCCATCAGAGAGAGAATCATGAATTACTCAAAGACAATGAATGGAGAAAAGCGGCAAGAGCAATCAACTACATGTTTGGTTATGGCCTATTTCCTTGGTCTTAAAAGAGGCTAACAAGGACCTGAGCCTCCTCCCTCACAGTAGCCCCAAGCTCCCCCAATCAGCATTGAGACTCTGAGAAGCAGAAAGCTGAGAGTTCTCACCAGATGTCCCGGGTCACCACCGGAGGGAGTCACTCTTATTCCAGCCACATGTCTTTGGGAGGGCCTCCCGCAATGAGAGTTGGAGTGCAACCCCCCATCCCCTCCGGCCCCTGCTCCACACACAGAGCTCCTGGTGGTGGGAGGAGAGCAGAGGAAAAGGACAAAGGAAGCAAGAAGAGAAAGGTAGGAGGGACAGAGGAAAAGGGAAAACAAAAAGGAGAAACCCCAATGTCCCCAGTAATTCTAAGTGACAAAGTCCTAGGTCGGAAATGAAATACTGCCCCCACAATCTAGTGTTTTCCTTTCCTAAAAATCAGCCGGCACCTGATGGATCAGACTGAACAGGTGCCAAACCTCTCCGAGGCTCTTACCTTCTCTACAGGGACATCTGTTTTTCAGCAAAACCACGAAAAGAAAAGAAGAAAACTCCGAAGAGGATCCTCCTTGCGCTCACGAATGTGCAAGTGAATGCTCTCTCAGTCCTCCAGGAGAGACCTCGAGAAGGAGACGTGCTGAAGCAAAGCCACAGGGATCTCCGAGGTGGCCCCTGTCCTGCACCCCTGTCCTGCCTGGCTGATGTCAAGATCTCTCTGTGAGATCATCGCCTCCCCACCACCTTTGTCCAATAGGCTGAGGTCCTGCCAAAGGCCCTTGTGATGTCACTGCCAGACCCACCCCTCCCCTGCAGTGCTGATGTCCTGCCCCCTGTCCAGCCACATTGGATGTTTGAGCTGCTTCCCCTTGACCACCCCACGCAATGAGCGTTCATTGTAGGCTCAAGCCGACTACACAGTAAAACATCAGAGGCTTCTCCCCATGCAACGCTCAGTTTTTCATAAATTAGCAGACTTTATGGACAGAAGAGACAATTAGAGTGTGTCTTCTGACCCCCTGCATATCACATGCTTTCTGTAGAGCATAGGAGCTAGTTTTTGACTACACACGTTCCAGAAAGGCATCTAGTCTTCATTAGAAGACATCAAGAGGTGGGGAATTCCCACCACTTCCCTTTCTAGTTTGTTCCTTTGGTGATTCATCCTCACGGTTGAATATGTGTGCCCTCCTTCTCATATGAATTGGTCTCTTTTGAGTTTCCAGCCACTGGGTCTTGTTATGCTTTTCTCTGCTAGATTAATGAGACCTTTAATACCCGATAGTTTCTATCCATGAAGTCACTTCAACACTTCAATGACATCACCTCCTGAACTTTTTATCATCTAAACAGGCTGAGCTCTTTCAATAGCTCACTCACTCGCAGGCATTTTTCTCCAGCCCTCAAAACGTTTCATTGCTTTTTGCTGCCCCATCTCCAATATTTCAAAATCTTTTTCAAAGGTGGACGCCAAAACTGGATGCAGTATTCCATGATCAGTCTTCCTCATGGTGTGTCACCTCCCTATGCTCCTCACTGCTCTTTTCATACATCTAATAATGGCTTTAGCCCCGTTCACCACAGCATCACCCTGGGTGCTCATGTTGAATGGCTTGCCGAGCATGGCCCCTAAATCCTCTTCACAGTCAGTGCTTTCCTGGATACACTTCCCCATTCTGTAGGTGTGGCCTGCATGCTTTGTTGCTAGCTATAGGACCCTTCCTTTGGGTATTTTCAAACTGGTTTTCTTTCAATGGCTCCAGCTTCTCAAGGGATCCGATTGCTCTGTCTCACTGCCCTCTCCTCCACATTAATTACCACTCTGCTACTATTTTATCAGCCACCAATCTTAGCAGCAGTGATTTTTAATTTGGGTTGCAGTTCATTGATATTTATTTTCAAGAATTAGTCCCTGAGAGCCTCTTCATATGTGCCCAGAACCTACTCCTCACAGCAGAGCGAGAAAAGGCCGCCCAGCTCTGCTGTGCCATAGGGGCTAAGCACAGAACAAACTTAGGAGCTTGTGTCATCCATAGCTTCTGAACAACATGTGGGGGTCATCAGCTTACAAATACACTATAGACCGGTAGCGTAGACAGGCCCCAAATGTATCTAAGTGTCCCGCCTTGAAAAAGAGGAGAGAAAAAAACAGAACCTTGAGTAGCTTTATTTTATAGTCGTGGAAACTGAGGCACAGAGAAGCAAAGAGATTCGCTCATGGTCAAAAAGCCAGGAATAGAAAATGGCAGATCTGTTGATAGTCAGTCCTGGGCCCTAGCCATGTTTCTCCTGGCCTCTCTGCTTCAGCTCCAGCAACAACCCGAGTCGAGGTTTTCTTCTTCTCCGTGTCCTTTAACTTCACGTCACTGCAGAAGAAAGATTGTTTCTGACCAGCTGGCTCTAATGCATGGAGATGTCTTTCCAGAAGACGTGCTCTGGCTCAGTCACATGTCGTGGGTTTCCTGGAGGAAGCGCTTGGTGACGTTCTAGGGCCTGTGTTACACAGAAGACGGACAGAATGGTCCTTTCTGACCTTCATTTTTTTCTTTCGCTCGGAGGGTAATGCTGGACATTTTCTCTCATTCACTTTCCTTTGGAATAATTTCAATCCAGTCCAAAGGATTTCCTCTTCCGTTGTGTCTTCAGCACCTTTCCTAGCAAACAGTTACTGTTCGAGCACAGGTTTCCAGTTTCAGGCTGTCCCAGGGTGAGATGGCCATGAAAGGGGGAGTAGCTCAACTGAACCTATCCCCTGGTGAAGGGAATAAGTGCAGGGGTCACATGAGAAGGAGCAGCATGTAACTAGGATCCAGGCCTGTTGGGCGATATAAGAACAGCCTGTGCTCAGCCAGGAGAGAGACCCGCAATGGGAGCAGGCCTGGGAAGGGCTTGGATAGTCCTTTCAAGGCAGTTTCGGTACACAGTAGGGGATGGAACAGCCAAGCTGCTAGGGTCGGGAGCTGGGCCTCCTGGCAGTGTCCAGGAACAAAAGCACAGCATCTGCCAGGAAGGGAGTCCCCACAGAGGGACACCGTAATCTCCCCGGGAGGGAAAAGGCTCTCACTGCCATTTCTTAACCTCATGGGGTGTTCTCCTGCTCTGCCAACCCCACCCCTATTTCAGCTGGGACAGAGATGGAGGTTGATGACCTACCTGCCCGTGGTGACCATGGTGCAGGACAGCCCTCAGGACATGCGAATGCAGCTCCAGATCTGGGAGCAGCTTCCCTTTGCTGGCACGAGACCTTGCAGGTTGTGGGGAGTGAGACAGGCACTAACTTTTGGTAACCCTCAGTGGGATCGGAGGGTAATGGTTTGTAGAAAGTGGTGTTGGAGAGCTTTACAAAAACTCGGCAAGCCATGTACAACACACACTTTGCTTCTTTAGAAAAGAGAAAGGACACTAAACTATCTCAACTACTACATGCCACAAGGGGCCACAACAGTGGTTCCCTCAACCCACCCAGCAATCTTGTTAATCTATCCAGCTATACTCTTAGCCCAGCAGAAGAATCTGTCCTATCTCGGGGCCTCTCCTTCTGCCCCTCCACCCCCACGAACATGATACCATTCTGTGGTGACCTAGAATCCTATTTTCGACGTCTCCGACTCAAGGAATATTTCCAACACACCTCTGAACAACACACTAACCCACAGAGACCTTCCTACCAAGACGACAAAAAGAAGGATTCTGGGTGGACTCCTCCTGAAGGTCAAAACAACAGACTGGACTTTTACATAGAGTGCTTCCGCCGCTGTTCACGGGCTGAAATTGTGGAAAAGCAGCATCACTTGCCCCTTAACCTCAGCCGTGCAGAACACAACGCCATCCACAGCCTCAGAAACAGCTCAGACATCATAATCAAAAAGGCTGACAAAGGAGGTGCTGTCGTCATCATGAATAGGTCAGAATATGAACAAGAGGCTGCTCGGCAGCTCTCCAACACCACTTTCTACAAGCCATTACCCTCTGATCCCACTGAGGGTTACCAAAAGAAACTACACCATCTGCTCAGGAAACTCCCTGAAAAAGCACAAGAACAAATCTGCACAGACACACCCCTGGAACCCCGACCAGGGGTCTTCTATCTGCGACCCAAGATCCATAAACCTGGAAATCCTGGACGCCCCTTCATCTCAGGCATTGGCACCCTGACAGCAGGATTGTCTGGCTATGTAGACTCTCTCTTCAGGCCCTACGCTACCAGCACTCCCAGCTATCACTTCAATTTCTCTGGTCACTCTCCAAGGAACTTCCCACTCTGAGATCCTGGACACTGTGGCCTGTAAATGCAAGTGGGGAATTAATTACTGACCTTGGTGGCGTTCAGACTATATCCTGAAGCATGGGATTGGGCCAGAGGGACACCTAGCGCTGGCCACAGTGTCTAGGGTTTCGGAGTGGGAAGTTCCTTGGAGAATTCCACTCGGTGGGAGACTCAGCTGTGAAGGGAGGGGGCTGGCAGGAGCATCTCATCAACCCAAGATTGGAATAACTGAAGTAATGTTCCTTTTACACGGAGCCTCAGCTCCTTGGAACCTCTGCAAACGCTTTAGCCACATAGGAGTATCCTTGGATGGCAGTGGGAGGGCTCAGGTATGTAAATGTTTGCAGGATGGGCGCTCAGGGCAGTCCCTGACGCCAGGGCAAAGTGGATGTGAAGTGCCACTGTCTGGATTTGGGAGCCTGCCTGCACTCTGAACTCACTCGGCGCTGGGTGCATGACTGCAAGCCGCTGGGCTGGGGAAAATCAGCCCCGGGTGGTTATTTCAAGTAGAAAACCAGAGCCACTTCTGGGGTCTTTCAGCTTCTAATGCCCTTTCCCTTCTGCAGCTGGATTTCAGAGTATGATAAAATCCCTCTCAATGCCAAGTCAGTGCCATAAATCACTGGACTGGGGGCAGGAATCAGTAGGCGACGTTCTCTGGCCTGGGTTATGCCAAGACTCTGACTAAATTATTGTTCCCAAAACTTTTAAAAGCTGAGCCTCCTCCTCAAGGCAAAGAAACCAATCATGCCCCTCACCCGTCAGCAATGTGTTAGCGACCCCACCCCCCATTTTCATGGATACATCTTCAAACCCCACCCTTCCCACCACGGCTAGCCCTTCCCCACACTTCAGGAGACGCTGGAGTAGATGATCCTAACCGTCCCCTCTAACCTTAAGACCTGGGTTCCTGGGTGAAGCGTCTGGAGGGACCCCATCCTGGAGCATCTTAAAAATCACAGTTCCCAGACTCTGGAACAGGGGCTGCTTTGACGGGCTCACCTTTCTCCCTCCGTCAGGTTGTCCGATGGGGATAATGAGCCTGGAGATCTCATTCCCGCTGCTCTGAGTGGTGCCCATGTGCACACGACCCAACTCAGCTCTTACTGTATCCCAGGAACGTCTTCATCTTCTGGGATCCTCATGGCAGCAGTGGGATGATTTAACAGACTCCCTTAGTCATGGGGCCTTTCCCTCTCTTTTTTTGTTTCAGAGCCAGCATCCTGGAATCGTCTCATGGTGCTTGGAGTGGTGGCAGTGGTGGGGGTGCTAGTCTTACTATACCGATGTGGGTTTTGGAAAGGTAGAGGAAAAGTGTTTGCCTACTCGCGACTCGTCTTCAGGAAGCTGCTGACTCATCCCTCCCGGCAGCCTGGAAGTCCGCAGGATTCACAGAAATCTGAGCTCCCCGCAGTGTGTGACAGGGACGGGGCCCAGGCCCAGGGAACCAGAAACAGGAATCGAGACCCAGCCCTGGAGAATGGTGAAGGAGACCTGCTAAGGGAGGACAGATGCTTCACCCAGGAACCCAGAGAAAGGGACCCATTAGGTTGGGACACGGGTGTGGCCCAGGAAACTGGAGTAGCATTGCCAATCCTCCAGGATGACTGGGAGTCTGCAGGAATTAAAGATTAATTTTTAATTAAAGATTATGGCATGTGATTAAATCTTCAGGAATCCGTCCAATTAAAATTGGCAACCCTAAAGCGGAGTGGCGGGGAGGGACCCATTAAATGGAGACAGACTTGGGGTGGGAAAGCAGCTAGAAGAGCTGACCCCTCTTACGGTGCCCCTCAATGGTGGGGACAAGACGGGGCGAAACTTTTCATCTAAACCAATTTTAGGTGAAAAATGCAGATTCAGCAGTTTGCGAATTCGTATCCGTTCTGCTGAATTGTTCATGTCCAGACCCTCCCCCCAGTTCTTAACAAGTCGAAGCATTTCCTTTAGACACTTTCCAAACAAACCATTTTGATTTTTCAGCTTGGAACAATTTTTTTTAAAAAATATCCTTCAGTTTTATTTTAAAAATTCAAAAAGTTACAACCCTTGAAATGTTCCTGCGTTTTGTTTTTAAGCTTTTTGGTTCATCAAAAATTTGGAAAAAAATTAGTTTTGTCCAACCTGAAACCAGTTTTTTTCCATCTCTTTTTTTGGAATTGCCAGCGACCAAAAACTTCTGTTTGCCCAGCTCCAGGGGCGGGTGAGGATTTTAGCGGTAATATTGTGGGTCTCTGAGTCTCCTTGTTGCTCAAAGTTTTCTTACTGTTACAAATGAATTTGGGATGAGGGCAGGATGGGCAAAAGCTTCCTAAAAGTGGGGGGGCTCCTGCAGCCAAACTGTGGCCCAGCCCCTGTGCCACCCCTTCTCCTCGAGGTCCGGCCCCTTCAAACCAACCCTTTCCCTGAGGCCCCCCCGACGCCGCCTTTCTCCCTGAGCTCCCACTTCACGCTGCCCCTTGCCCCCAAAACACCGCCCTCCCCCCCGACTCCCTTCTCTCCCGCCTCATCCAGTCGCTCACACTTATGGCCAGTAAAAAGTGGTGGGCCCTGGTCTCCCCTGGATGAGAGTGAGAGAGGATGAAGAACTCCTTTCAAATATAACTCCCCCCCACACCTCAAAAAAGCACAATTCGCCAGCAACAGCAAAACATGCACCTCACCAACCCGGGCCAGTCACGCTGTGTTGTGTGTGACATTCCCGTCCTGGGGCGGTTTATGTCTTTGAGAATGTGAACCCTGCAGGCCTGGGTGTTTCTCTACGTCATGCGACCTCAGTGCTCCTGATGAGAGACATTGTTTGTAAATGTTTCAGTCGCAGACATATTTATCATTCATGGACAGACAGACATTTATTCATAATTAGAACTGGTCAAAAATAGCAGGGGTGGGGAGGGTCATGAAAATTGAAGAAGAAACCACTTCCTCCCCCCCCGCCCAATATTCTTCAAACTTATTTGCAAATGTTTTTTATTATCAAATTTTTGTTTACTTTTGGTGGGAAAAACTCCACGTTCTCTCTCAAGTGGGCAGAGAAATCCAAAATGTTTTTTTTTAAACGGGAACTTTTTTCAAATGATCAAGGTAATCCAAAGTGGCATTTTTAGTTCAAAGGTTGCATTGTGAGTGTAAAACCATTTTGAACCAGCTCTATTACTGTATAACAAGATGAGTTTATTTTTCATGCTGCATTGTTTGGGCCAAGTTCCAAGTGGTATTTCAGTTTTTGCACCGCTCTTCTCTTCTTGTGTCTGCACCTCTCATAAACTGTGGCCATAATCTTGGCGCTGGAAACCCTTACGTGCATCTTTAACTGTAAAGACTGCTGTGAATAATTCCATTTCAATGGGACAACTCTGAGGTCGGGTTTACGCTATGGCCCTATATCAGTGTAACTACGTCATTTATTTAATTTTCTTTCTTTTATGTGTGAAAATTATTGAGAGCTTAAAGCAGGTAAAATACATGAACAGGTTCGGACAGTCCAAGTTTGTCAGTGCAAAGTGACAGCAGAGATGTGATATCTGCGAGTTTTCCACAAGTCTCTCAGGGTTACCCAAGATAACTTTGGGGATCTCTGTCTTGCATCGGGAATGTTCCCTGAAAGTGTCCAAACAGCTCAGAGATACAGAACCATTCCCTGGATCCATTCTTTTAGCTGTCTTCGGCGGAAAGCAGTCTGGCAAGTGTTCCTGTCAGCTCTTTGCTAAGTTATCTGCCAAAACATGAGAGTTTTCAGGTGCCTAAGTAGCCCCTGGAATCAGGGTGAAATTATCCTCCCCGCCACCACCAAAATTTGAAATGGTGCCCCTGAGTGCACGGTACCCTACCGTGCTCTCCCCAGAGGAGCTGCATTAACAGGCAACTCTGCAAGTTCTCTGCATGCCTCTGCCAGTGACCCCCATGACTCTCCATTTCCTTGGCCACATGTATCCTGTCCCCATGCTGGCGGCTAATCCAGAAAAAGAGGGAAAGAGCTCACCACTGCGACCACCTGAGGGAGGTGTTGGGGTGAGATCAGCTGGTCAAAGCAGGCAATAGGGACAGAATCGGAGACTTGAAGCTCCTCGAGTGACCTCTGACCTTTCCAGACCTGCCCTTCAATCAGACACAGCGATTGTAAAGTTGAATGTGATAGTAACTAGACCCATTTGAAACCCTTCACCACACAAGAAAAAGCCCGTAGGATTCATCATGAATGATTTATTTCTCCTCCCCTGGATTCCTGCAGCCACCAGCCACCTTGGAGCTTTCCCTCGTCTCTCCCAGGCTGGGCTCACTTGATTGCAGGAGCTCAGCGGAGGGTCCAGCTTTGCTCTTTCGCTTCCATTCTTCACGTCTTTGGGTGGCTGCATTTGCAACTGAGCAGCCTGATGGAAACACTGAGTCCTCTGTCTCGGCAAGCAGGCCCAGCCGCCAAAGCCAAAGACTCCCTGAGAACGGGGGAGGTTCGCCTGAACTCTCAGGAGTGGAGGCTGGGCCCATAGGGTAGGGTTACCATATTTGAACTTTCCAAAAATAGGACACTCCGGGGTGGGGCGGGGGGAGTGGTAGCCCTGCCCCCTATCTACTCCCTCCCACTTCCTGGCCCCTGACTGCCCCGCACAGAACTGCCAACCCATCCAACCCCCCCTGCTCCTAGTCCCCTGATTGCCCCCTCCCAGGACCCCACCCTCTATCTAAGCCTTCCTTCTCCCTGTCTCCAACTGCCCCCTCCTGAGACCCCCCCACCCTAACTGCCCCCCTAGAACTCCACTCCCTACCTGTCCCCTGACTGCCCCGCCCCCTATCCGCACCCCCACCCCCTCACAGACCCCCGGATCTCCCACACCTATCCAACCACTCCCTGTCCCCTGACTGCCTCTGCAGAACCTCCGACCCATCTAATCCCCCCTGCTCCCTGCCCCTGACTTCCCCCCAAACCTCCGCCCCATCCAACCCCTCCCTGCTCCCTCTCCCTTGACTCCCCTGACCCCTCTCCATATGCCCACCCCCTGACAGGCTCCCCCCAGAACACCTGACCCATCCAACCCCTCCTGCTCCCTGTCCCCTGACTGTCCCTTGGGAACCCATGCCCCTTTTCCAGCCCCCCGGCCTCAAAACCCTGCTGCTCAGAGCAGTGTGTCTGGGGTGCGGAGCCAGACACAGTGCCGCGCTCCCCCGCAGAGCACGCAACTCCCCCCGCCCCGCCCCCAGAGTGCTGCATTTGGAGGGAAATCCCTGCCCTTTGGAGAGTTTTACAAATTCCTCCCAGAGGGCAATTGAAAACCCGAAAAGCTGGACATGTCCGGGAAAATCCGGACGCCTGGTAACCCGATCACAGGGACTCCAGGATCTGCAGTTGCTGCCACCTCTTTGGTGAATCCTCTGACTCATCACCAACCAGCTCTTCCCCATTCTGCCAGCCGGCCCCAGGGTCTGACCGTGCAGGAGAACAGAAACCATTTGGGACAGCAGGAGAGACTCCTCAATGCCACACCCTTTGCATGGCTTCCCGCGGTCACCGGGAAACACGTCTACCCTGCCCCAGGAGTCTCTCAAGGAGCTGCCAGCGCAGTCACTGGGCACCCACTCGTAATGGTCTCGGGCAGTGGCATTGCAGAGGGAGCTGAGCAGACCGTCCCTTCTGTGACTTCCTGAATTGCTGCCAGGACGGATTCTCCTCTGCGCTAGAGAGAGTCCCCGAGGAAAAGCAGCCGTGGTGGGGGAGGGGGCAAGACAAGCACTCCCCCTGAGCCCTTGACTAGCAGGCAAGCAGGACTCTGGGAGCCAAGGGATCGGTGTGTCTTGCTGGGAGAGCAGAGCTGGAGAGCAGAAAAGGGCACTGGAGGAATTGTCGAAAAGTCAGTGTCATGGCCGGGTCATGAGCAGCCAGACCTAGTGGTCAGAGGCAGAGTCCACACTCACAAGGCAGGAGTCGAGAGTCAGCTGGGTCAGGACACTGGAAGAGCAGAAGCAAAAGACCAAATTGTGTTCAGCACCTCAAGTCAGATGAGTCACCCCGAGTCCGCATGCCAGGAAATCAAGCCTGGGGAGTGGGAGCAGGAACAGCTAACACACGGTCCAGAGCCAGGGAGGAGCTCGGGTGTTCAGACAGCTCCTTGTTCCTGCTGCTGGTTTAAGGAGGTCTTGGGGGCCGATTAGCTGCTCTGGGACTCTGCCAATAGGAGCCTCAAATGGGGTCTGGCCTTCGTCAGTCCTAGGTAAGCAGTTTTTCGTAGGCTTCCAGGTGGCGTGCTGGAGGGTGGCTGCTCCCAGGAACCGTGGAGACCCGGGTTAATGACCCGGGGGTCATGACAGTCACTGATCTCTCCCCTCTCAAACCTCCTGCACGAAAGAGTCTCCAGGGTCCCAGACGCATCCGCTGAGAATAGAAAAACACAGTCATGATGACAAATAGGCTATGGAACAGGAGCCCCCTCTTTGTTGCAACAGCCCCAAGTGCCCAGAAGAGTGGACGGTTCTTACCTCCAGGAGATGCCTGGGATCTTCCATCTAAGCCTTATTGGGACCCCTGTTTCTTGGTCTGACAGGATGAGATCATCTGTCTCCACTGCTCCCTGAGCTGGGCTGGCTGCAGCACATATCTGGGTAAGAGGCTGGGCCAGAGAGATGTTACAATCAGGGTCCAGGCACCCCAGAAGGAGAACAGAGGGTCTGAAACCAGAAGACGAAGCAATCAAATCAGCCGATTCGACAGAGAAGTTTTCTACCCTACAGGGACATCAAAGAAGGTCTGTTAGGAAAGCTGAGATGTTAGTCTGGAAACTGCTAAGGCAAAGATTGTGACTTGTTAAGATTCCGTTTTAGTCACTACAAAGTGTGTTGTGTTTTGTTTGTCTGTTTGAAATTTGTCTCTTTCTCTTGCTTAGTCTCACTTAAATCTCTTCTTTGTTACTGTGCTTCCAAAACCACCTCAGCGTCGTGTGTTCGAGTGAAGTGTGAGTCTCCAGCCTACCCAAGAGGCTGAGCTGTGCCCTGTCTCTCTGAAGGTAGCGAATAATTCCTGAGTGGTGCTGGGCCCAGAGTCCAAGGGCAGTTCACCAGACACCTCCTGTGAAGCCCAAAGAGACCAAAGGAGCAGGAGAGATTCAGGCCACATTGACCCATGAGAACTTCCCACAGAAGAGGCTACACAGGGCTCCAGACACAGCCAGCAGGATCCCTCCCACAAGCTGGGCCATGTCCTTCCCCTCCCAGCCCCACAGCTTCCTCCCCACCCCAGCCTCAGGAACCCCTCCCATCTCCCTGCTCTCCCCACCCACTCTCCAATACCAGGCTGTTTCCAGAATGGAACCAGGTGCGTACCAGAGTTCACTCACCGCTAGATGCTAGCCAGGCCTCGTGTCACAGCTTTCTCGCTGGGCTAGCAACCCCGCTGATACTCACTCTTGCAGTTTGTTGGCTGAGAACTCAGCCCCCCAACCAGGTGACTGTCCTCTAGTCCATTCCTTCCTGGGTCGTGCTCCTTCCAAACAAAGTCCAAAAATGTCTTGAACAGAAACAAGGCCTTCCACCCTTGTGGGGAGCTCTTCCTCAGCCTGATTTTGGCTTGGCCTGCCTTTCTTGGGTTTCTATGGTCTTCTATGTCCCCTTCCTTAGGGACGGTGAGAGAACCCAGTCCTACCCTGGACTCCAGGGTTTGGCCAGAGGCCGTCTACTGAGCAGCTCGGCCTGCTTCTGTACTTTTGTTGCTGTTTCCCTTCGTTTCCTCTCAGGCGGGGCTCACTTGGTCATCAACTTGGCCTAGCCCCAGGCTTGGCAGCCACAGGCCAAGCCACCCTGTTAGATACCCTCCTCCTTCAAATCTGGTCCAGCCCGGCTGACAGGTTTGCTGAGAGGATGGTGAAACCCCATTGCTGATCAGGAGGAGGTCAGAGTCTGTTCTCTAGGAGGCCTCCATTTCCGCTTCCCCTAGCCCCGCATTTACAGTGAGACAGAGCAGTACCTGCAGCAGGGAGTGGGACTTGCTGAACAGGGAGGGGAACCTTTCAGAGCATCAGACGAGCCACAGCCCTTGCAGCGCCTCGGGCATCTGGTGCAAGTGCCTGATGATGTGAAGCTGGCCCATGACCTTGGCTGTGACTTCCTCGTGCTGCAGGGGAACGAGAACATGTCAGAGACTGAGACACTCCCCAGGAATCAGGGAGGATGAAGGGCACCTGGAACCAGCACCATCATTTCCACCCAGCAGCTGCTCCTGTCTGAGTGGTGGATTCACCCTCCCGACCCCCAGGATGGAGGCTTGCTGTCCTCTCTAGTGACCTCCAGTGCCAAACCCCCCTCCTTGTCGGGTGAGCTCCTGCCAACTCCCCATCAGTGCCCCTGACAGCTGTTCCACCTCCAACCCACCTGGGGACACCGCTCAAGTTCGTAGAACCCTCTCCTCCACCCCCACCTCCATCCCCACCCAGGTAGGGCAGGGAGGGGGCTGTAGCAGGGTGACGGGGGGCAGGAGGGATTCTGGCAGCAATGAATTGGGATGGGGAGAGGTTGAGACCTTTCCCCAAGTCACCCCAGTGACAAAAGCTGAAGCCACAGGATGGCAGTCCTGGTGAAGGGGGCAGGTCAGCAGCCCCTGCTGACTGAATCCTCCCAGTCTCTCTAGAGCGGGTCCAGCCCGACCAGCAGCAAGACCAGCTTCCCACGCCCATGTGCCTCAGCCCTTGCTGGTCAGTCGCCATCTCCAGTCAGTCCTTGGCCTCCCAGGCTACCAGGGATGGGAGCAACTCTCGATGGTGGCTCGGGTGACAGGGACACTAGGCCATGGGGAAACGGGTGCAGCTCTGTGGGGCAGGAAAGGTTTCCAGAGGGCACTTAGGGGACTCTCCTGTCCTTTCCAGGAGTGATAGCAGAGCACCACATCCTAAGAAGAGAAGTCCATGAAGTCCAGAAGTCCCCACTAGGCTCCTTGCTACCAGGCCAGCGAATGGCGATCAGATGGGAATGAGGTCCTGGGCCCCACCCCAAGCTCCTGAGTGGATTGCAGCTGCTTACCGTGACCCCCATCAGTTGCTGGGCTTCCCCCAGGAGGGAGTAGACGAGCACCAGCCCAGCCTGGCTGACACGCAGCACGGGGTCGTGGATGGCCAGCACTGCTGTCTGCAGAAAGGATCGTTTCTGCCCGTCGCAGAAGAATTTTCCAAAGACCTAGAACCAAGAGGACACGAGGCTCGAGCAGATTTCCCAGAGCCAGCCTCCAAGTCCTGGCCATACAATGGCATCACCGTCTAGTGCCCCAAAGGGTGGGGAAGAGAGCTGCTGTGACCAAGGCAGTTCATTCCCCAGGAGGCTTTCAGGGTCCCAGGGCTCAGGGAAGCCCCTTTATCAAAAGGTGGCAGGTGCTGAGGGACCAAAGCCTCCAGTGGCTCTTTTGGGAGGGCAATTTCTGGCAGGGGCCAGGATGGGCTGGAAATGGATCTCTAATGTGTGTGAGCAGGCCCACTCTGCTGTGCAGGGCACAGAGACGACAGGGGACCCTGTGTTGCTTCCAGCAGAGAGATCTCCTGCATCTCAGCGGCTAGAGGAGTGTGTGTGTGTTGTGGGGGGCGAGGGGGTTGGAGCTGAAAGCCAAAGGGAACTCTGAGCTGGAAATAAAGAGTGGGCTCTTTTCCTGTCTCCAGGAGGCATCCACTGCAGGGAACCCAGCCAGCCCCACTCCCTGAGCTGTGTCATGCCCTGGCACAGTGCCCTTACCTCCCCAACTCTGGCTGTATTTTTGTAGCCCAAGAGCCTGCTGTCCTGGTGCCAGTCATAGCACCAGAGATCTTCCGCGTCATGTATGGTCAGGCCTGGAAGAGAGAGAGAGAGAGAGACTTTTCTCCTTCTGGTTGCAGTTTCTGTGTCCTTCCAATCCCATTGGTGGCTCCACAGTGGAGTGGAGAAGAACAGAGGCAGAGAGAGACTTGTCCTCCAGCTGGGGTCAGTCTGAGAGAAATGGTCTGGGGTCCCATTATCCACCTGTGGTCACTCTCAGTCCCCTATTGGGTTCCGTGTCCCAGCTGGGTTCCTTACCCCTCTGTTGGAGCAGCAGCTGGTAGAGCCGGTAAGTCCCCTCCCTGGCCTGCCGGCTGATGTCCTTGTCCGGATCGCTGACAAATAGAGCCAGCTGGGCCACATGGTGACCCATCCTGGGGAACTCGGCTGAGATCTAATGGAAGGGAGAGCAGAGGGGACTCCATCAGCATTTTCCTGTCAGCTCCCTGTCCCCCCTGGGCCAGAGGGCTCCTTCCCCTTAGCCCCTCTGCAGGAGATGCTGGGGGAGAGGAGCTTGAGATTGAGCTTTCATTTGCTCTGCTGCCAAGGGAGCCCGGAGCTGTTTTGGGATGCCAAGCAGGGGCTGGAGCATGGTCCCCTTAAAGGCCCAGGGACAACACTGAACCAGGACGAGAAGAACTTGACTCAAGCCGAGCTCAGTCCCTGCTCTGACTCTGCCTCCCCATGAAGAACCCTCTTAACCCACAGCCCCGGCAGCAGCAAATCCTGCAGCCCGCCGGAGCCAGCCCGCCTCCGCCGGGAGCCAGCAAGCTGGGGTCGGAGCTCACTTACGTCAAACTCAGGGAGGGTGACTGTGTATCTCAGCAGGGCTGTGCTGCTCCTGATGGCCCTGGCTCGCTCCTGGGACACCCTGGACACGACCCAGAAGTTGACATGCTGTGGGGAAAGGAGGCAGGTCAGACTCAATGGCCAGCTGCACCTGATTTGCAAATGAGCCCCCCAGGCCCCCAGCCCCAGGGGCCTGAGACATTCTGCGCAGGGGGGAATATCTCAGGCCTTGATGGCAGAGCTTTAGAAGGGGATTCTTTCCCCCACGATGCAGCTTGTACCTTGCAGGTCACAACTTGTCAGCATCTCTCTAGATTGGGACAATGTTCGGGGTTGGGGCTGGTCCCCTCCTCCCAGAACTCCTGATTCCTGAACAGTTCACCAGAAAGGAGACTGAACCCTCGCCCTTCCCTGCTATGCAAATCCTTGGGGGGGTGTAGGGAGTGACTGAGAGCACAATCCCCCCAGGAATTACAGAGCAGATCAGAGGGAAGGGCTGATTCCCTGGGGTCCTCCTGTTTCTCTCGGAAGGAGCGCGTGCCTCTTCTCTGAGAACCATCTCCCAAATCTCATGGGGTGTGTGTGTTGGAGGGGTGGGGGAAGGGTGGGTTTTCAGACTCTCACTCCCCAAGACAGCCAGGAGCCCTGTGGTTCATGCTCCGCAGAACCAGAGCTCTGGCTTGAAGTCCCAGCTCCTTCCTCTGTCCCTCAAGAAGGAAGGACCTGCCACTGCATTGCACTGACCTCCCCAACCAAGGACGGCCCACTGGGGACCCAGCTAGGAGGACAGAGTAGAAAATGCATCTTCCAGTCTCTCCTTACCAGTCCCCCAAAGAGTTCAGGTATAATGGGGCTCACCTCCAAGATGAAGTGGAGCCTGTCTGTGTCTGGGGACTCTGCCAGCAGATTCCCCAGCATGGCATCCAGGACCTCTGGGATGACTTTGTGCAGAGCCTGCAAAGCATGGGTCAGAGTTAGGGAACCTGAGCCTACACCTGCCACAGGATGGGAAGAGGGGTCTCTGGGAAGCACTGGGGAGAGTCCCAAACACATCTCCTGGCCTCTCTCCTTCACATCCCACTGCAGGCAATTCGCAAGAATTGATGACCCCTGGACCTTTGATCCATGAGCTTAGCAGGTCTCTGCAGAGGGCCTTGTAGGCAGAAGAGTATGAAACAGCCAAGTTGCTATGGATGGAAGCTGGGCTTCTGGGCAAAACACGGCTTATGGAAGAAAGAAAGAAAGAAAGAAAGAAAGAAAGAAAGAAAGAAAGAAAGAAAGAAAGAAAGAAAGAAAGAAAGAAAGAAAGCAATCCCCCAGAGGGGGTAATCTCTTCCCTGCTGGAGAGAAGGATTTAACCCTGCAGCTTGTTCCATCTCCGCTACCCCACCACTAAATCTGGAGCTCCAGCGAATCAAGGGAGCAGGGACCAAGGACCACTCTGGAAGAGGAGGAGGATGGAGGAGGAGGATGTACCTGGATGCTGGTGGTGTCCTTCTGCGTGCCCAGGGTGAAGACAGAGTTAAGGGCAGCTCGCAAGAGGTGGGTCTCTAGGTCTGGCTCCAGAGCAGGTTTCATGGTGCTGGCAAGAGAGAGGAGCTGGTATTAGACTGTGCAGTATGGGGGTGGGACTGTCGCTAACATGGACACCAACCCACAGGGATAGAGGCACAGGCTGGCGAGAATGGAAACTGAGGCACTGAGCTCGGGAATGACAAGGCCAAGGTGTCCCAGACAGACAGTGGCAGGACAGGAATAGCTCTTGTTCCCTGGAGCCTGCTGCCCCTCCTGTATCTGAGCCCGGGAGTGAGCCCCTCCCCAAAGCCCCTGTCATGTTATGGGAGTGAAAAGAAGAGCCCCGCCAGGAGAGAGTGACCCTTCCCACCCCACCATCTCTGCCAGAGGCGCCACTCTTGGGAGGTGACCTGGGCGGGACAGTGATGGTGACTCCCAGCCTTGGGCCTGAGCAGCACTGGGGTGAGGGGAGCCGGTGGGGTGGGGGGGTGGGGCTGTCTCGGTACCAGAGGTTGCCCACTGCAGCCAGGGAGTGGGCGAGGACGGCGCTGGGTGACGAGTCGTCGGGAAGCTCCTCGATGAGCTCCTGTGAGACGCGAAGGAGACAAAGGAGCGTGTGAGATTCAGGCCCGACTGACACCTCCCAGTGAGGAGATGACACAGCCAGCAGGATCCCCCACCACCTCCCGCTCCCCCTATTCCTTCCTGCCCATCCGACTTGTCCCCCTTCCCGGATTCCTGCCCAGCTCACTCCCAATCCCCTTCTCTCCTCCTCTCTGTCAAAACTGCCCCCATTCAGCCCCATCCCGACGACCGAGCTGGGACCATGTGATTCCTTGTCCCCCACTCTCAGCTGCCCTCCAGCCCCACAATTCCCCCCTGCCCACTACCCACCAATCTCAGAATTTCTCCCAAGTCTTCAGCCCCAGGAATCCCTGCCCTCTGCTGCCCCCTCCAACACCACCCAGCCCCCACCCATTAGCCTGGCCATACCCCTGCCAATCCCATGTCCCTCTCCTCCCATCAGCTGCCGTATGGCATGTCTCACTCACCACGATCCTCTTCACCACAGCTGCCTTGCAGCAGCACGGCTCCAGCGTGTCCTCCCCTCTTTCCCGTGCAGCCAGACATGCGGGGTAGATGGCCTGAAGGAACAGGAGCTGCTGCCCCTCATCCTGTACCCACCAGGAGTGGGGTATAGCGAGAGAGAACCTGTTAGGGAAGGACCTTCCTGCCCCACCCACACCAGCTCCAGGGTTCAGGCCTCAATGGGGGATTGTGGGGACCAGCCTATTCTTCAAATCCCCCATGACTCCTACGCAAGCAGGATCAGGAACTGGGACAGCGCCTGTGGGGGGAGACGACCTCGGCTGTTGTGGGACAAACACCCCCATCTTGGGAGTCCCACATCATGAATGTAAAAGGGCCCCATTAGGGGTGGTGGATCAGGAGGGATAAGACCCTCGGCAGGGGGTGGGGATGCTGGGAAGGGACAGGGCAATCTTGGTTCCAGCCCAGGTGGGGGACATTTGTACCTTATCTCTGCACTGGAGCTGCTCTCGGATGACCTTGAGAGCAGCTTCATCTTTGGCCACGTCCACCCCTTCCTCCTGCTCCGAATCCAGGGGGGTCCCTGCACCAGGGAGGGAAGGACACGGGCATGGTGAGCAGACCAGGATTAAAGACCCCACTTCCCACCTCAGGCACCCAGGGCAGATGGGGCCCCAAAACTCCCTCTCAGGGATGCCTTCAGCCCCCAACAGCTGCAGAAGCCCAGAGCAGAGCCCCCCCTCCCCTGCCCAGGACCCCAGGGGAGGTGCCTGTTCCCCCCGCCTGGAGCAGCCAGGACCAAGGTGGCAGCAGCTCTTCACGCCCCCACCCCCAGGTCCCCGTGCGGAAGGGGCAGCTGTGTGATGGCTGCTGCTGTCCGTGGGGTTTGCGGGGCTCAGGCCAGACACCTGGGCTGGGGACCCCCCCCATATCCCTGGGAGAGTGTCTGGGCCCAGGGTGTTCACATCCCGTCCTCAGCCCTCCCGGGGCCCAGCCTGGCTCCTCACCTGGAGCAAAGCAGTGGCGCCCGTCGGCCTGGCTGCTGCCAGAGGCCCAGGTGCTGCCGCTGTCCCAGGCTGAGCTGCCGGTGCTGGGACAGGGACCTTCCCCCTCCTGGCCGGCGGGGGCTAGAAGGGCCTCAGAGACCGGGCAGGGCGAGGCCTCCTGATGGGAACGAGGGCTGGGCTCCTGGGGCCGCTGCTGCCCACACAACCAGCCCCAGAGCCACCCTGCCCGGCGCCCCTCCTGGGCTGGGTCCTGTCTGTGAAAACGCAGCCTGGGCCAGCTCCACCGGGGCCTGGTCGGGGCCGCTCCCAGCTCGGCGCCTGCGCCGGGAGCCGGGTTCCTTTTCCAGAAGGCCGGGCACTTCCGCCGTCTGGCCTGGACGGGAGCTGCTTCCCCGCCAGCAGGGACGCAGGGGTTGCTCTGCCCCGTCGGAAGACGGCAGCTGCTTCCCTCAGGCTCTGGGGCCACCTGCAGAGCCTTCCTCCTAAACATCCGCAGGAGTCTGGCCATCCTGGAACCGAGCGGGGAGCAGGGTGAGTCTGGGCTCAAGGCAGCCTTTCACTCCTGAGCCTTTTCCGTCCCTCCTCCTCCCTGCTCCAACCACAGCCGCCCCCTCTGCCCCCACAGGAGTGCAGGGAGAGCCATCTACACACACGGGCAGGAGTTCATTGCGTGATCTGCTCCCAACGTTCCCCCTCGTAATCCCTGCTGCTGCAATATCCAGGAAGTCTCATCCTTTTCCAGCAATGGGGTCAGTCCCAAAGACCATCAGTTCCTCTGCACAAGCAGCCCCCTCCTGTCGTCCCAGGCCACACTCCCTCCCAGGATAGAGAAAGAAGAGAAGCCAGGAGTCCGGACTTCTCCTGGGGAACCATTCCCCACGTCAAAGTCACAAAGAGCCTAGGCACAGGAAGACCAGGGCCCTCCTCGTTCCCCACTGGTTTCCTTGCTCAGCAGCTCACAGGGTCTGGCCCAGCTCAGAGACTCTCAGCCTGGGGAACAGTGTCCCACAAGGGAAGGGCTGGGAGCCCCATTGCTGGAACCTTTCCAAACACACTGGAGATGGCTCTGGAGAAGCGCCTGCCCGGTCTAAGAGTGAGGGGCTCTTGGGTGCTCTTTGCAAATTAAATCCCCCTTTGGAGATATCTTCTCCCCCTGTTTCTGCCTCTCCCCACACAGACAGGGGAAGCCACCGAGGAACCCGAATGCCACTCACTTGCTCTCAGTGATGGTATGATGGATGGCGGATATTCAGGGTCAGCAGACGTCCCTCGCCCTCCTCGTCACTCCCCAAGCCCAAGGCAGGCTGGAGAGGGTGGTGACCTCAGGAGTTACCCTGCCCGGCCAGCAGGCAGGGTGATGACACGAGGGCGATCGACTGGCTGTGAAAACAAGAGTCTGTCTTATTGCCAAGGGACGGAGAAACTCAGCCAGCAGCAGGGGGGTGCAGAACACTGCCCTCGTGCGGAGGTGACAGTGCCTCCAGGATCCTGACATCCCAGCACTTCCAGAGACCAGGAAATAAGGTGTGAACATTTTCATGGAAACCGTTTTCTGTCAGAAAATCCATTCAGGCAAAACCACTTTGTTTCTTGAAATCATAACAAGTAAGATGAAAATTCTTTGCAAAAGTATTTGTTTGCAAAAGAAGAGCATCTCCTGTTTGTCACAGTGCATTAAACTGTCTCGTCGTACACAAAGGGGAGACACGACGCTCTGGAAAATTAGATGAGATGCTTCAGTCTGAGCTAAGTAGTTGCTGCTCTTCACAATTTCAAAATAATAAAATGCAAATCAAATCGAATATTAGGTCATAATCTGCTATGGCTCAGTGTGATAGGACACCCCCTAGTGTGCACTGCTCCCTGTGACACTCTTCAGTGGATCCCCAGCATCCACCCATGGTGAGGTAGGTGGGAGAGGATTGTTATTCGTCCTTGACAGAAGGAGAAACGAAAGCTGAGAAAGGAGCAGGGACTTGTTCGAGAGGATCATGAACTGCTCCGAGACAATGAATGGAGAGCAGCATCCACATTGGTCAAACATATAACCGGTTGTGACTTATTTGCTTGGTCATAAAAGAGAACAACAAAGACCAGAGTTTCCTCCCTGTCAATAGCCCCCTCCTCAGCCAATCAAGGTTGAGACTTTGAGGGGTGGGAGGCTAAGAGGTCTCACCAAATAGCCCCAAGAATGGCCCTGGTCACCACCGAGGGGATCACTCTCGGAGCACTAGTCCAGTCTCACCTCTCTGTGAGGGCCTCCCACAACCCCCGCACCCGGCTCCCTCTCCACACACAGAGCTCCTGGTGGTGGGAGGAGAGCAGAGGAAAAGGACAAAGGAAGCAAGAAGAGAAAGGTAGGAGGGACAGAGCAAAAGGGAAAACAAAAAGGAGAAACCCCAATGTCCCCAATAATTCTAAGGGAAAAAGTCCTAGGTTGGAAATAAAATACTGCCCCCACAATCGAATGTTTTCCTTTCCTAAAAATCAGCCGGCACCTGATGGATCAGACTGAACAGGTTCCAAACCTCTCCGAGGCTCTTACCTTCTCTACAGGGACGTCTGTTTTCGAGCAAAACCACTAAAAGAAAAGGAGAAAACTCCGAAGAGGGTCCTCCTTGCGCTCACGTACGTGCAAGTGAATGCTCTCTCAGTCCTCCAGGAGAGACCTCGAGAAGGAGACGTGCTGAAGCAAAGCCACAGGGATCTCCGAGGTGGCCCCTGTGCTGCACCCCTGTCCTGCCTGGCTGATGTCAAGATCTCTCTGTGAGATCATCGCCTCCCCACCACCTTTGTCCAATAGGCTGAGGTCCTGCCAAATGCCCTTGTGATGTCACTGCCACACCCACCCCTCCCCTGCAGTGCTGATGTCCTGCCCCGTCCAGCCACACCGGATGTTTGAGCTGCTTCCCCTGGATCATCCCACGCAATGACTCTTCATTGTGGGGATGACACCGACCACACAGTAGAACACAGAGGTTCTTCCCCAGGCAGCAATTAGCTTTTCACAAGTTAGTAGACTTTATGGCCAGAAGGAACCGTTAGAGCATTTAATCTGATCCCCTGCGTATCCTAAGGCCTCCTGTATATCAGAAGAGCTGGGCTTTTCTTTTACTCAAACATTTTCCAGAAAGGCATCTAGTCTTTATTCGAAGAGATCAAGAGATGGAGAAGCCATCATTTCTCTTGGTACTTTGTGCCAATGATGAACCACCCTCCTACAAATCTGGGTCTTATTGTCATTATACTTTTTCTGATTTCTGCTTCCATCCATGGGGTCTTGTCATGCCTTTCTCTGCGACATAAAAGAGCTCTTTTAGACTCAACATTTTCTCTCCATGAAGTCAAGCAACTCACCTCTCATTTGTCTTTTGTATCTACTAAACAGATTGAGCTTTTTCAATGTCTCATTAGAAGGCATCATCCCCCTCACTCAATTTTGAATCTTTTCTGTACCCTCTCCAATTGTTTTAACATACTATTCAAAATGTGGACACAAGAACTGTATTCAACATTCCAACATCAGTCTCACCAATGCTGTTTCACTTCCCTTTCCATCCTCACTACTCTATCCATCCAAGAATGGCTTTAACCTTTTTTACCACAGTTTCACATTGACAGACCATGCTGAGCAGTTCGTCCACTATGGCCCCGAAATCCTTTTCAGGGTCACTGCTTTCCAGCGGATTGTCCCCCATTCTGTAGGGTGCCGCCTGACTCCTTTGTTACTGGAGGTATGGGGTTGCATTTGGCTTTATTAAAACCTAATGATTTAGTAAGTCTTTTAGAAGAACTAGCCCATTAGAGAGAGAATCATGAATTACTCAAGACAATGAATGGAGAAAAGCGGCAAGAGCAATCAACTACATGTTTGGTTATGGCCTATTTCCTTGGTCTTAAAAGAGTAACAAGGACCTGAGCCTCCTCCCTCACAGTAGCCCCAAGCTCCCCCAATCAGCATTGAGCCTCTGAGAAGCAGAAAGCTGAGAGTTCTCACCAGATGTCCCGGGTCACCACTGGAGGGAGTCACTCTTAGAGCACTATTCCTGCCACATGTCTTTGGGAGGGCCCCCCGCAATGACAGTTGGAGAGCAAACCCCCCCCCGCTCCCGCTCCGTCCCCAACTCCACACGCACAGACAGGTCCTGGTGGTGAAAGGAAAGCAGGGGAAAAGGACAAAGATGCAAGAGAAGACGAGAAAGGAGGGAGAGACAGGAAAAGGGAAAACAAAAAGGAGAAATCCCCATGTCCCCAGTAATTCTAAGGGACAGAGTCCCAGGTCGGAAATAAAATGCTGCCCCCACAATCTAGTGTTTTCCTTTCCTAAAAATCAGCCGGCACCTCATGGATCAGACTGAACAGGTGCCAAACCTCTCCGAGGCTCTTACCTTCTCTACAGGGACGTCTGTTTTTCAGCAAAACCACTAAAAGAAAAGGAGAAAACTCCGAAGAGGGTCCTCCTTGCGCTCACGAATGTGCAAGTGAATGCTCTCTCAGTCCTCCAGGAGAGACCTCGAGAAGGAGACGTACTGAAGCAAAGCCACAGGGATCTCCGAGGTGGCCCCTATCCTGCACCCCTGTCCTGCCTGGCTGATGTCAAGATCTCTCTGTGAGATCATCGCCTCCCCACCACCTCTGTCCAATAGGCTGAGGTCCTGCCAAAGGCCCTTGTGATGTCACTGCCAGACCCACCCCTCCCTTGCAGTGCTGATGTCCTGCCCCTGTCCAGCCACATTGGATGTTTGAGCTGCTTCCCCTTGACCACCCCATGCAATGAGCGTTCATTGTGGGCTCAAGCTGAACACAGTAAAACATCAGAGGCTTCTCCCCATGCAACACTCAGTTTTTCATAAATTAGCAGACTTTATGGACAGAAGAGACAATTAGAGCGTGTCTTCTGACCCCCTGCATATCACATGCTTTCTGTAGAGCATAGGAGCTAGTTTTTGACTACACACGTTTCAGAAAGGCATCTAGTCTTCATTAGAAGACATCAAGAGGTGGGGAATTCCCACCACTTCCCTTTCTAGTTTGTTCCTTTGGTGATTCATCCTCACGGTTGAATATGTGTGCCCTCCTTCTAATATGAATTGGTCTCTTTTGAGTTTCCAGCCACTGGGTCTTGTTATGCTTTTCTCTGCTAGATCAATGAGCCCTTTCATACACGATAGTTTCTCTCCATGAAGTCACTTCAACACTTCAATGACGTCACCTCCCAATCTTTTTCATCATCTAAACAGGCTGAGCTCTTTCAATAGCTCACTCACTCGCAGGCATTTTTCTCCAGCGCTCAAAATGTTTCATTGCTTTTTGCTGCCCCATCTCCAATATTTCCAAATCTTTTTTCAAAGGTGGACGCCAAAACTGGATGCAGTATTCCATGATCAGTCTTCTGCATGGTGTGTCACCTCCCTATGCGCCTCACTGCTCTTTTCATACATCTAATGATGGCTTTAGCCCCGTTCACCACAGCATCACCCTGGGTGCTCATGTTGAATGGCTTGCCCAGCATGGCCCCGAAATCCTCTTCACAGTCAGTGCTTTCCTGGATACACTTCCCCATTCTGTAGGTGTGGCCTGCATGCTTTGTTGCTAGCAATAGGACCCTTCCTTTGGGTATTTTCAAACTGGTTTTCTTTGAATGGCTCCAGCTTCTCAAGGGATCCGATTGCTCTGTGTCACTGCCCTGTCCTCATCATTAATTACCACTCTGCTAGTATTTTATCAGCCACCAATGTTAGCAGCAGTGATTTTTTATTTGGGTTGCATTTCATTGATATTTATTTTCAAGAATTAGTCCTTGAGAGCCTCTTCGTATCCCTCGTGCCCAGAACCTGCTCCGCACAGCACAGCGAGAAAAGGCCGCCCAGCCCAGCTGTGCCCTAGGGGCTAAGCACAGAACAAACGTAGGAGCTTGTGTCATCCATAGCTTCTGAACAACATGTGGGGGTCATCAGCTTACAAATACACTCTAGACTGGTAGCATAGACAGGCCCCAAATGTATCTAAGTGTCCCGCCTTGAAAAAGAGGAGAGAAAAAAACAGAACCTTGAGTAGCTTTATTTTATAGTCGTGGAAACTGAGGCACAGAGAAGCAAAGAGATTTGCTCATGGTCAAAAAGCCAGGAATAGAAAACGGCAGATCTGCTGATAGTCAGTCCTGGGCCCTAGCCGTGTTTGTCCTGGCCTCTCTGCTTCAGCTCCAGCAACAACCCGAGTCGAGGTTTTCTTCTTCTCCGTGTCCTTTAACTTCACGTCACTGGAGAAGAAAGATTGTTTCTGACCAGCTGGCTCTAATGCATGGAGATGTCTTTTCAGAAGACGTGCTCTGGCTCAGTCACATGTCGTGGGTTTCCTGGAGGAAGCGCTCGGTGACATTCTAGGGCCTGTGTTACACAGAAGACGGACAGAATGGTCCTTTCTGACCTTCATTTTTTTCTTTCGCTTGGAGGATAATGCTGGACATTTTCTCTCATTCACTTTCCTTTGGAATAATTTCAATCCAGTCCAAAGGATTTCCTCTTCCATTGTGTCTTCAGCACCTTTCCTAGCAAACAGTTACTGTTCGATCACAGGTTTCCAGTTTCAGGCTGTCCCAGGGTGAGATGGCCATGAAAGGGGTAGTAGCTCAACTGAACCTCTCCCCAGGTGAAGGGAATAAGTGCAGGGGTCACGTGAGAAGGAGCAGCATGTAACTAGGATCCAGGCCTTTTGGGCGATATAAGAACAGCCTGTGCTCAGCCAGGAGAGAGACCCGCAATGGGAGCAGGCCTGGGAGGGGCTTGGATAGTCCTTTCAAGGCAGTTTGGGTACACAGTAGGGGATGAAACAGCCAAGCTGCTAGGGTTGGGAGCTGGGCCTCCTGGCAGTGCCCAGGAACGAAAGCACAGCATCTGCCAGGAAGGGAGTCCCCACAGGGGGACACCGTAATCTCCCCGGGAGGGAAAAGGCTCTCACTGCCATTTCTTAACCTCATGGGGTGTTCTCCTGCTCTGCCAACCCCACCCCTATTTCAGCATCTCCAGGTGCCTGAGGGAGCAGGAACCAGAGGCCATCCTGCAGCTGGGACAGAGATGGAGGTTGATGACCTACCTGCCCGTGGTGACCATGGTGCAGGACAGCCCTCAGGACATGCAAATGCAGCTCCAGATCTGGGAGCAGCTTCCCTTTGCTGGCACGAGACTTTGCAGGTTGCGGGGGGTGAGACAGGCACTAACTTTTGGTAACCCTCCATGGGATCAGAGGGTAATGGTTTGTAGAAAATGGTGTTGGACAGCTTTACAAAAACTAGGCAAGCCATGTACAACACACACTTTGCTGTTTTCCAAAGAAAAAGGACACTAAATGATCTAAACTACTACATGCCACAAAGGGCCACAACAGTGGTTCCTTTAACCCACTCAGCAATATTGTTAATCTATCCAACTATAGTCTTAACCCAGCAGAAGAATCTGTCCTATCTCAGGGCCTCTCCTTCTGCCCCCCTACCCCATGAACAGGATATAGTTCTGTGGTGACCTAGAATCCTGTTTTCGACATCTCCGAATCAAGGAATATTTCCAACACACCTCTGAACAACATGCTAACCCACAGAGAGCTTCCTACCAAGACTACAAAAGGAAGGATTCTGGGTGGACTCCTCCTGAAGGTCGAAACAACAGACTGGACTTTTACAGAGAGTGCTTCTGCCGACGTGCACGGGCTGAAATTGTGGAAAAGCAACATCACTTGCCCCTTAACCTCAGCCGGGCAGAACACAACGCCATCCACAGCCTCAGGAACAGCTCAGACATCATAATCAAAAAGGCTGACAAAGGAGGTGCTGTCGTCATCATGAATAGGTCGGAATATGAACAAGAGGCTGCTCGGCAGCTCTCCAACACCACTTTCTACAAGCCATTACCCTCTGATCCCACTGAGGGTTACCAAAAGAAACTACACCATCTGCTCAAGAAACTCCCTGAAAAAGGACAAGAACAAATCTGCACAGAGACACCCCTAGAGCCCCGACCAGGGGTCTTCTATCTGCTACCCAAGATCCATAAACCTGGAAATCCTGGACGCTCCTACATCTCAGGCATTGGCACCCTGACAGCAGGATTGTCTGGCTATGTAGACTCTCTCCTCAGGCCCTACGCTACCAGCACTCCCAGCTATCACTTCAATCTCTCTGGTCACTCTCCAGGGAACTTCCCACTCCGAGACCCTAGACACTGTGGCCTTTAAATGCAGGTGGGGAATTAATTACTGACCTCGGTGGTGTTCAGACTGTGTCCTGAAGCATGGGATTGGGCCAGAGGGACAGCTAGCGCTGGCCACGGTGTCTAGGGTCTCGGAGTGGGAAGTTCCTTGGAGAATTCCACCGGGTGGGAGACTCAGCTATGAAGGGAGGGGGCTGGCAGGAGCATCTCATCAACCCAAGATTGGAATAACTGAAGTAATGTTCCTTTTACACGGAGCCTCAGCTCTCTGGAACCTCTGCAAACGCTTTAGCCACGTGTTTAACTCCATCCGTAGGAGCAGCCTTGGATCGCAGTGGGAGGGCTCAGGTGCGTACGTGTTTGCAGGATGGGCACTCAGGGCAGTCCCTGACACCAGGGCAAAGTGGATGTGAAGTGCCACTGTCTGGATTTGGGAGCCTGCCTGCACTCCGAACTCACTAGGCGGTGGGTGCATGACTGCAAGCCGCTGGGCTGGGGAAAATCAGCCCCGGGTAGAAAACCAGAGCCACTTCTGGGGTCTTTCAGCTTCTAATGCCCTTTCCCTTCTGCAGCTGGATCTCAGAGTATGATAAAATCCCTCTCAATGCCGAGTCAGTGCCATAAATCACTGGACTGGGTGCAGGAATCAGTAGGCGACGTTCTCTGGCCTGGGTTATGCCAAGACTCTGACTAAATTATTGTTCCCAAAACTTTTAAAAGCTGAGCCTCCTCCTCAAGGCAAAGAAACCAATCGTGCCCCTCACCCGTCAGCAATGTGTTAGCGACCCCACCCCCCATTTTCATGGATACATCTTCAAACCCCACCCTTCCCACCACGGCTAGCCCTTCCCCACGCTTCAGGAGACGCTGGAGTAGATGATCCTAACCATCCCCTCTAACCTTAAGACCTGGGTTCCTGGGTGAAGCGTCTGGAGGGACCCCATCCTGGAGCATCTTAAAAATCACAGTTCCCAGACTCTGGAACAGGGGCTGCTTTGACGGGCTCACCTTTCTCCCTCCGTCAGGTTGGCCGACGGGGATAATGAGCCTGGAGATCTCATTCCCGCTGCTTTGAGTGGTGCCCATGTGCACACGACCCAACTCAGCTCTTACTGCATCCCAGGAACGTCTTC